>NC_057849.1:40130933-40755933 GCF_015237465.2 Chelonia mydas
TTTTTTTTACTCCTCATAAACCACGTTTATGAAGGTGTCACTTTTTAGGAGTGCAGCCTTAGAGAGATAAAATTATAAGGTAAGGCACATCCAAGAAATGAAGCTATCACTTTTTGCAAGCGTGGGGTCAGGAGCAGGCTGAAATTATTAAATGGGCTTCCAGTGCTAAAAGCCATGACAACGTGGCAGGCTGCACCTAGAGGCAAAAAACAATACCTAAAACAACGTGCAGGAAAGTGGACCCTAGTGTTTGAGTGCAAGGATTAAGGACCTGAAGAGCTATATGTTAAATGGATCACTGCAAGAAGAGCAACAGTAGGTAATAAGCTCGTGCCAGCTGCATGTTACTGACTGATGTGCTCTTAGAGAGGGAAGTATTTCCGAAAGTACAGAGACAGACCCAATGCCATCTTTGCCAAAAGGAGCGGCCCATAGTTCAGAAATTTAAAAGATAAACAATTAGCAATATAACAGAAGCCGGATAAAACTCGGGCCCAAGTCATTTGCAGCACTGTTGTTGCCAGGAATAATAATTCACAAGTTGCAGTTATTCTAGAGCAACATGGGGGGCAGAAAGCAGCATAAAAAGTGTTTAATGTTTTGCCATTGGGGAAGGTTCCTTGTAAGCCTAGTTTTGTCCATGTCTTTGATGAAGCCCAAGGAAAAAGGAGAAAGAATCAGCCTGAGGCCAAATGGGAATATAGCACTCTGAGAAGATCATAAAACTCTGTTTTTATGCTTTCATTTATAGAGGCATTAAGAAGGATGATAGATGGAAAGGCATAATTTGCTATCTATTGTTGTTTCCTGATTTATTTTGATTCAGCAATAAACCCATGCGGTGATTATATATTTGAAATCACACTGGTGATGAACTCAGATGCAAGATAAACAACCGTGTGCCCCAATCCAGCAATGCACATAAGGAGGTGCTTAACTTTAAGCATGTGAGTAATCAAGTTAGCCATGTGTCTAAATGCTTGGCAGATTAGAGTTTTAGTTAGTAGAATATATAAATAAAAGAATAAAAACAAGAAACTGTTATCAAATATTATTCATAACTTGTCACATAGGTATGCCAACAATCAGACCTCCAAGTTCAGCTCATCAGAACAGATAGACGGGAACAAAAGCTACAGAAAGCAGATCTCTTACTGTTGTGTACAACCAGTAATTATCTATGAACACTGTGAGATGCATCTACACTAGCTCTCAGAGTTCTTCCAAGGCATAGTGAAAAGCTTATAATAATGCTACGTAGCTCTTAGATAGTACTTAAGGGTAAGCATATCAGGGTAGTCAAGCATGTCAGGGTGGTGGAATCGCCTTCCTTAGATATTTTGAAGGTCAGGCTTGACAAAGCCCTGGCTGGGATTGGTCCTGCTTTGAGCAGTGAGTTGGACGAGATGACCTCCTGAGGTCCCTTCCAACCCTGATATTCTATGATTCTATAAGCACTGGAACAAATTATCTAGAGAGGTTCTAGGATCTCCATTATTGGAGGTTTTTAAGAGCATATTAGACAAACGCCTGTGAGGGATGGTCCAGAGATAATACTTAGTCCTGCCTCAGTGCAGGGGGCTAGACCAGATGACTTATCTAGGTCCCTTCTAGTCCTACATTTCTATGATTTTTCATCCATAGATCTCAAAACGCTTTGCAATGGGATTTATGTTATATCAATTCTATTTTAGCATTTTCAATCAGTCCAAGTGTATACCCCCACTGTGAAATACAGATCAGAGGCACTTCGAAGAGTCACTCAAACAAGTGATCACTTCAAAGAAATTAAAGCCAACATTTGTTATTTTGATTGTCCTTATGACATCACATCAATCCAGTCTTGTACACTCACCTGGCTGATTTGCTGCTCAATTTCACCTGAAAAATCTGGTACTGGCCCAAAGGTGTTCAGAACATGTATCATTCCTTCACGGTATCTTTCACAATAATTTGTCATTCCTAAAACAGGAGTGAAAAAATGTATTTGGTCTGTTCCAAAATAGAAATTCCTACAGTTTGTTTCAATAATATAAAACTTTGTGCTTAAGGACTGTCTGGATAGATATGAAGTACTTTCAGCACTAGTAGTATATACATATACACACACACACACCATGTTTAAAAAAAACACTTAAATTTGCAAAGTTGAGTCCTCCAAAGTTAGGAAATGTCAGATTTAGGATTGCCTGTGCAACTTTCATTCACCCCCACTTATGCATTTTTATTTATTCTTTTCCAAGGGATCCCTGCCTCATTCAGTGCACAGGAGAAATGGTGCTCTGGGAATGACTCAAGTTTTCACAGGGAATGAGGCTGTTGCTTGTAGGACCCCGGCGTCATTTGCTACAGAAGTTGACAGGTACGTATGTGGTGAAGATGACAGGAGAGAACTGCTGTACAATCTTTGCTGTTGCAGTTGAATTGGTTACCAGTAGCTTGTAGATTTCTACAATGTAATTTGCAAAGCTGGAGTTTCAGGAGTAAGTTGGGGCATAGGCGCCGACTCCGTGGGTGCTCTGGGGCTGGAGCATCCACAGGGAAAAATTGGTGGGTGCTCTGCAGCCACCGGCAGCTCCCTGCCCCAGCTCACCTCACCTCCTCCCCTGAGCGCGCCTTCCCCGCTTCTCCTCCCAGCACTTGCTGCTGCGAAACAGCTATTTCGCGGCGTAACAAGCTGTGGGAGGGATGGGGGGAAGAGGGGGAACACAGCACACTCAGGGGAGGAAGCGGGGAAGAGGCGGGGCCAGGGCAGGGATTTGGGGAAGGAGTCCAACAGGGGCAGGGAGGGGGCAGAGTTGGGGCAGGGACTTTGGGGACGGGGTTGGAATGGGGGCGGGACAGGGGTGGAGTCGGGGTGGGGCCGGGGCTAGGGGGAGGGCACGAGCACCCACTGGCGCCAGGAGAAGTTGGCGCCTATGAGTTGGGTGCGGTTTCTCGGTAGATTGGGACAAAGCATGGAAAGGAGCCATGGGATAGAGAGACACTGCCACTAGGGAGAGGGGTTGGGAAACAGTGACACTGGACAAAGACAGAAAGGATGGTCTCATGGTTAAGACTGTTGAAAGCCACCCAGGAGAACTGGATGCTATCCCAGCCACTCTCACTAAGTTCCTATATAATGCTGGGCAAGTCACATAGGCTATGTTTTCAATTTTCACTGCAAAGAAAGGACTATTTTTACACTGAGATAGCTAACAAGATGTCTTCACTAGGATCGTACATCGAGAGAGCTAAGGCACTGTAATTTCTACCTCGAGGTAGTTAGTTAAGGTCAACCCTATACTGCCTGCCTCATGAAGGCACTTTACCAAAGGGTGTCCACTACTGGCAGATCAGTTTGCTCCCTTTCCCCGGACACAAACAGGCGAGTGTTGACTCACAGTGGAGAGACTCATGTGTCCTCTTGTACTCAGTTCATGAAAACCCAAGGAGCTAGTGTGGTGTAAACCTGGATATCTACGGTGAAGGTGGAGCTGATGCAGGATTGAGGAAGGAGTGTCTGGGAAAGGAATGTCTGACACAGATCTTTAAAACAATGTAAAGACTTGTACTTTTTTCTTCAGTCACCCCAAAATGAGATGTTTCACAAAAATATGTATAAACCTGGTTCCTGCCCAAAGAAGCGTGGAATCTACAGTCAACACAGCACCATGACTAAGGGTCACAAATAGAGCTGGCTGAAAAGGGGGACACCTTTCCACACTTTTCATGTTTTTAAGAAAAAGTTTAATCCCAAAAAGAGATGAAACATTAAAAACATGAAACTTTTTGCAGAAAGGGATTTTAAGAAAAATTCCATTTCAGGAGAGCCTAAACAGAACTTTTCAGCTTTACTGATCCTACTAAAGTGAGAAATAAATGATTGGCCGATGAGAGGATATTTCATGGCATGATCAGATAAATTAGTACTCAAATCATTCATTAGGCACTGCCATAATAGAGGCACAAAAGTTCTTGCTCACTCTCGAGTGGATCATATTAAGTTTGGGAAACTCTCACCTTTTGCAACCATCTAGAACTTGATGAAAACTAGTTCCCTACATGGTAGCACAAAACACTTCACCACTAAACCAGTGGGCAGGACAATACAAATCATCTACACTGTTGAGTGAAATGTATTAATAACAAGCATATATTTCAACTATAGCTGAGTATATAAAAGCCACACCCAGCTATATTTTATGAAGCTCAGCAAAGAAAGTGACTCTGGATCATTGTTTGATGTTTCTTTTTCATTTTGATATTTAGTGCTTTTTACATTTCACACCCTGTTCACCACAACCCTACCCATCTTGGAGAGATTTCTAAAATGAGCAAGAATGCCCACTAGTGGTAGAAAAATCATAAGTTTCACCATAAAGTTGAGGCCATGTGCTGCTCTTAATCTCTATCCAACTCCTGCTGATAGAAGTGGAAATCCCCACAGTGGATGGTGGACAGCACATAATCCTAAAACTGCATATTATTATTTTTATTCTCACACTATTTAGAAGTCCCTCGTAGTCTCAATACCCAGCACATGTGCTAAAGCATTGCCTCCCAAATGATGGGTCCCGACCCACCAGTAGGTTGCAGGAAGGGTCTTGGTTGGTCACGCATGTCCTGGAGCTGCCCTCTGCAGCCCCCTATCCCACTACTCTTACATCCCCTGGGCAGCAGATAGCACTATGGGGAGCGGGGTCTGGGTGGCAGCACCAGCAACATGGAGGAAGCACCTTTGGGCACAGGTGGGACAGGGAGAGGATGCTGACTGTCTGCTTGCTGCTGCCTGGATCCTGCTCTGACTTCCCCTGGGCAATGGGCAGCAGTGCGGAGAATTGGAGCCAGGCAAGGGCAGCAGCAGCGTGGGCGGAAGCAGCTGGGCCAGCAAGCAGATCAGTCACCAGCCTGTTCATGCCCCAGAAGAACTCCCACATGCTCTCACGCAGCAAGCAGCAGTGTGGGGAGCAGGATATAGGGGGTGGCGGGGGCTGGCAGGAGTAATGGCTGGTCCCCCCAAAAGAGAGAAAATGCAGTTGGTGTGTCACCTTAGTAAACAGTTTGGAAACCACTGTGCTAGAGTTAGGGCCAGATTCTGATTTTGGTTTTGCATTTCACTAGTATAAATTTGGAGTAACTACACTGAAACAACTGAAATCAGAAGAGCCCATATCCCCCCATACCCTTTTTACAGATTTAAGCATTTAAAAATTATATTTATGACCACTTATTCTCTTGTTTGACAGCTGATTTTTCACAGAGATTGAAGTAACTCTGAAAGCTTAAAAACAAACATATAATCTTACAGAGTCTGGACAAACGTCAAAAGATTAACAGATAGCTCATTACACATACAAGGAGGTATTGTGTGTATTAAAATAATACTGTGATAGATAAATGAGAAAAGATTCTAAAGTACGATATTGATGTTTATTGCCAGGTAAAGGGTTGATGGCATTTCTGTGAGGTGGTACCATGCCAAATCTTAAAATAACCAACTCAGCGGTAAGGAACTTATTGGATCTGAAATCAACATTCACCATCATCATGTTAAGTTGAATGTCCATAGTACTTCCCTTGTTTTTATGGACTTCCTTTCTGTCTGTTCCCATTCAGTTCTCAAGTTTCTGTCTCAATGCCATTAGTGACTTGAGATAGGCATTTTGTTCTGTATTCAAGACTATTGGCACAGTACTGTATGTTCAAATCTCTTGCTTGAATAATAAGGTAAAGTGATCTAGGTAATAGCCTTTGGTCAGTCAATTTGCAAAAATGGGGGAAAAGAAAATAAGAGACAGAGTAAGGGAGGTTAGGGGGTTGGAGCATTTGCAGGTGGGTGGTTTGTAGGAAGACCTTCAGGTATTCTTCCCACAACCAAACCAACGCTGTCCTCCAGGAGTATCCTTATGAGTCAGGTTCTCCTCTCCCAAAAGAGAAGACTATCACTTCCTCCACTTCCAAAATAAATCCCTCTCTCCCCACATCCAAAATTTCATCCTTCACGCCCCTCCCAAAGAATTCCATTTTTATCCTCACTAATTCTTCCTGTATCTCACCTCCCAAATCCTATGTTGATTCCCTCTTTGCTTACTGACCTGAAGCAAGGCTAGGCATCAGACAGGCTGCTAGGGTGGATTTCTGGCTGAAGAGAGATGCTGGCTGGCTGGCTGCAGGCAGCTGTTGTTGGGTTGGTGGGATCTGCTGGGCTAGGGAGACTGGTAAGAGGAAGGGAGAGTTCACCTACACCTCACCCTCTCCCCATTTGTTGCAAATTGGAAGATGAAGCTAGTGCTGTAGGTCCAGGAGATCTATCCTGGGGAAGGAAGAGGGACCTAACACAGCTAGTTCTCACACTATCTAAAGCAGTGTTGGAAGAGCAAGGAGAAAGCTGATACAGAATTGAAGCTGATGTCCATTGGTTGCAATGAGGCATGGCATCCAGCAAACGACGCTATTAAATCCTCTCTGATGAGAGCAATCAGTGGCAGCACTGTCTGCTTGATCCTATATAAGCAGATTCTTTGCACTCCCAGCCTGCATCAGCAGGACTGGGAGCAGATCAACACTCCAGATGATGAAAGGAACCAAGCAACCAGCGGGGGGGAGGGGAAACCTTTTGTAGTGATAATCAATGTGGGCCATTTCCATCAGTTGACAAGAACGTCTGAGAAACAGTGGGGGGTGGAGGTGGGGGGAATAAACATGGGGAAATAGTTTTACTTTGTGTAATGACCCACTCCCAGCCTCTATTCAAGCCTAAGTTAATTGTGTCCAGTTTGCAAATTAATTCCAATTCAACAGTCTCTCGTTGGAGTCTGTTTTTAATGTTTTTTTGTTGAAGAATTGCCACTTTTTTTTTAAGTGAGCTGTAGCTCACAAAAGCTTATGCTCAAATAAATTTGTTAGTCTCTAAGGGTATGTCTACACTACGAAATTAGGTCGAATTTATAGAAGTCGTTTTTCTAGAAATCAGTTTTATATATTCGAGTGTGTGTGTCCCCACAGAAAATGCTCTAAGTGCATTAAGTGCATTAACTCAGCGGAGTGCTTCCACAGTACCGAGGCTAGAGTCGACTTCCGGAGCGTTGCACTGTGGGTAGCTATCCCACAGTTCCCGCAGTCTCTGCTGCCCATTGGACTTCTGGGTTGAGATCCCAATGCCTGATGGGGCTAAAACATTGTCGCGGGTGGTTCTGGGTACATATCGTCAGGCCCCTGTTCCCTCCCTCCCTCCGTGAAAGCTAGGGCAGATAATCGTTTCACGCCTTTTTTCCTGAGTTACCTGTGCAGACGCCATACCACTGCAAGCATGGAGCCAGCTCAGCTCACTGTCACCGTATGTCTCCTGGGTGCTGGCAGACGTGGTACTGCATTGCTACACAGTAGCAGCAACCCATTGCCTTGTGGCAGCAGACGGTGCAATAGGACTGGTAGCCATTATCGTCATGTCCGAGGTGCTCCTGGCCACGTTGGCCAGGAGCGCCTGGGCAGACATGGGCGCAGGGACTAAATTTGGAGTGACTTGATCAGGTCATTTTCTTTAGTCCTGCAGTCAGTCCTATTGAACCATCTTATGGTGAGCAGGTAGGTGATACGGATTGCTAGCAGTGCTATTGCATCATCTTCTGCCGGGCAGGCAAGAGATGAGGATGGCTAGCAGTCCTATTGTACCATCTTCTGCCGAGCAGCCCTGAGATGTGGATGGCATGCAGTCCTTCTGCACCGTCTGCTGCCAGCCAAAGATGTAAAAGATAGATGGAGTGGATCAAAACAAGAAATAGACCAGATTTGTTTTGTACTCATTTGCTTCCCCTCCTCCCCCGTCTAGGGGACTCATTCCTCTAAGTCACACTGCAGTCACTCACAGAGAAGGTGCAGCAAGATAAATCTAGCCATGTAACAATCAGAGGCCAGACTAACCTCCTTGTTCCAATAAGAACAATAACTTAGGTGCACCATTTCTTATTGGAACCCTCCGTGAAGTCCTGCCTGAAATACTCCTTGATGTAAAGCCACCCCCTTTGTTGATTTTAGCTCCCTGAAGCCAACCCTGTAAGCCGTGTCATCAGTCGCCCCTCCCTCCGTCAGAGCAACAGCAGACAATCATTCCGCACCTTTTTTCTGTGCGGACGCCATACCAAGGCAAGCATGGAGGCCGCTCAGCTCACTTTGGCAATTAGGAGCACATTAAACACCACACGCATTATCCAGCAGTATATGCAGCACCAGAACCTGGCAGAGCGATACGGGGCGAGGAGGCGACGTCAGCACGGTCACGTGAGTGATCTGGACACAGATTTCTCTGAAAGCATGGGCCCTGCCAATGCATGCATCATGGTGCTAATTGGGCAGGTTCACACTGTGGAACGCCGATTCTGGGCTCGGGAAACAAGCACAGACTGGTGGGACCGCATAGTGTTGCAGGTCTGGGACGATTCCCAGTGGCTGCGAAACTTTCGCATGCGTAAGGGCACTTTCATGGAACTTTGTGACTTGCTTTCCCCTGCCCTGAAGCGCATGAATACCAAGATGAGAGCAGCCCTCACAGTTGAGAAGCGAGTGGCGATAGCCCTGTGGAAGCTTGCAACGCCAGACAGCAACCGGTCAGTTGGGAATCAATTTGGAGTGGGCAAATCTACTGTGGGGGCTGCTGTGATGCAAGTAGCCCACGCAATCAAAGATCTGCTGATATCAAGGGTAGTGACCCTGGGAAATGTGCAGGTCATAGTGGATGGCTTTGCTGCAATGGGATTCCCTAACTGTGATGGGGCCATAGACGGAACCCATATCCCTATCTTGGCACCGGAGCACCAAGCCGGCGAGTACATAAACCACAAGGGGTACTTTTCAATAGTGCTGCAAGCTCTGGTGGATCACAAGGGACGTTTCACCAACATCAACGTGGGATGGCCGGGAAAGGTACATGACGCTCGCATCTTCAGGAACTCTGGTCTGTTTCAAAAGCTGCAGGAAGGGACTTTATTCCCAGACCAGAAAATAACTGCTGGGGATGTTGAAATGCCTATAGTTATCCTTGGGGACCCAGCCTACCCCTTAATGCCATGGCTCATGAAGCCGTACACAGGCAGCCAGGACAGTAGTCAGGAGCTGTTCAACTACAGGCTGAGCAAGTGCAGAATGGTGGTAGAATGTGCATTTGGACGTTTAAAGGCGCGGTGGCGCAGTTTACTGATTCGCTTAGACCTCAGCGAAACCAATATTCCCACTGTTATTACTGCTTGCTGTGCGCTCCACAATATCTGTGAGAGTAAGGGGGAGACGTTTATGGCGGGGTGGGAGGTTGAGGCAAATCGCCTGGCTGCTGGTTATGCGCAGCCAGACACCAGGGCGGTTAGAAGAGCACAGGAGGGCGCGGTACGCATCAGAGAAGCTTTGAAAACCAGTTTCATGACTGGCCAGGCTACGGTGTGAAAGTTCTGTTTGTTTCTCCTTGATGAAACCCCCCGCCCCTTGGTTCACTCTACTTCCCTGTAAGCTAACCACCCTCCCCTCCTCCCTTCGATCACCGCTTGCAGAGGCAATAAAGTCATTGTTGCTTCACATTCATGCATTCTTTATTCATTCATCACACAAATAGGGGGATGACTACCAAGGTAGCCCAGGAGGGGTGGTGGAGGAGGGAAGGAAAATGCCACACAGCACTTTAAAAGTTTACAACTTTAAAATTTATGGAATGCCAGCCTTCTGTTTTTTGGGCAATCCTCTGTGGTGGAGTGGCTGGTTGGCCTGAGGCCCCCCCACTGCGTTCTTGGGCGTCTGGGTGTGGAGGCTATGGAACTTGGGGAGGAGGGCGGCTGGTTACACAGGGGCTGTAGTGGCAGTCTGTGCTCCAGCTGCCTTTGCTGCAGCTCAACCATACACTGGAGCATACTGGTTTGATCCTCCAGCAGCCTCAGCATTGAATCCTGCCTCCTCTCATCACGCTGCCACCACATTTGAGCTTCAGCCCTGTCTTCAGCCCGCCACTTACTCTCTTCAGCCCACCACTTACTCTCTTCAGCCCGCCACCTCTCCTCCTGGTCATTCTGTGCTTTCCTGCACTCTGACATTATTTGCCTCCACGCATTCGTCTGTGCTCTGTCAGTGTGGGAGGACAGCATGAGCTCAGAGAACATTTCATCACGAGTGCGTTTTTTTTTCTTTCTAATCTTCACTAGCCTCTGGGAAGGAGAAGATCCTGTGATCATTGAAACACATGCAGCTGGTGGAGAAAAAAAAAGGGACAGCGGTATTTAAAAAGACACATTTTATAAAACAGTGGCTACACTCTTTCAGGGTAAACCTTGCTGTTAACATTACATACATAGCACATGTGCTTTCGTTACAAGGTCGCATTTTGCCTCCCCCCACCGCGTGGCTACCCCCTCAACACTCTCCCCTCCCCGTGGCTAACAGCGGGGAACATTTCTGTTCAGCCACAGGCAAACAGCCCAGCAGGAACGGGCACCTCTGAGTGTCCCCTGAAGAAAAGCACCCTATTTCAATCAGGTGACCATGAATGATATCTCACTCTCCTGAGGATAACACAGAGAGATAAAGAACGGATGTTGTTTGAACGCCAGCAAACATACACTGCAATGCTTTGTTGTACAATGATTCCCGAGTACGTGTTACTGGCCTGGAGTGGTAAAGTGTCCTACCATGGAGGACGCAATAAGGTTGCCCTCCCCAGAAACCTTTTGCAAAGGCTTTGGGAGTACATCCAGGAGAGCCGAGAATGCCAGGGCAAATTAATCATTAAACATGCTTGCTTTTAAACCATGTATAGTATTTTAAAAGGTACACTCACCGGAGGTCCCTTCTCCGCCTGCCGGGTCCAGGAGGCAGCCTTGAGTGGGTTCGGGGGGTACTGGCTCCAGGTCCAGGGTGAGAAACAGTTCCTGGCTGTCGGGAAAACCGGTTTCTCCGCTTGCTTGCTGTGAGCTATCTAGAACCTCATCATCATCATCATCTTCTTCGTCCCCAAAACCTGCTTCCGTGTTGCCTCCATCTCCATTGAAGGAGTCAAACAACATAGCTGGGGTAGTGGTGGCTGAACCCCCTAAAATGGCATGCAGCTCATCATAGAAGCGGCATGTTTGGGGCTCTGACCGGGAGCAGCCGTTCGCCTCTCTGGTTTTCTGGTAGGCTTGCCTCAGCTCCTTAAGTTTCACGTGGCACTGCTTCGGATCCCTGTTATGGCCTCTGTCCTTCATGCCCTGGGAGATTTTGACAAAGGTTTTGGCATTTCGAAAACTGGAACGGAGTTCTGATAGCACGGATTTCTCTCCCCATACAGCGATCAGATCCCGTACCTCCCGTTCAGTCCATGTTGGAGCTCTTTTGCGATTCTGGGACTCCATCATGGTCACCTCTGCCGATGAGCTCTGCATGGTCACCTCTGCTGATGAGCTCTGCATGGTCACCTGCAGCTTGCCACGCTGGCCAAACAGGAAATGAGATTCAAAAGTTCGCGTTCTTTTCCTGTCTACCTGGCCAGTGCATCTGAGTTGAGAGTGCTGTCCAGAGCGGTCACAATGGAGCACTCTGGGATAGCTTCCGGAGGCCAATACCGTCGAATTGCGTCCACAGTACCCCAAATTCGACCCGGCAAGGCCGATTTAAGCGCTAATCCACTCGTCAGGGGTGGAGTAAGGAAATCGATTTTAAGAGCCCTTTAAGTCGAAATAAAGGGCTTCATCATGTGGACAGGTGCAGGTTTACATCGATTTAAAGCTGCTAAATTCAACCTAAAGTCCTAGTGTAGACCAGGGCTAAGGTGCCACAAGTACTCCTTTTCTTTTTGCGAATACAGACTAACACGGCTGCTACTCTGAAACCTGTCATTATGCAAGGCACTGAATACTCACAGACACTTGTCAACTGGAAACACAAACCCAGCTGAAACAACAAGGAGTCGTTGTGGCACCTTAGAGACTAACAAATTTATTTGGGCATAAGCTTTCGTGGGATAACACCCACCTCATCAGATGCATGGAGTGGAAAATACAGTAAGAAGGAATACTGTATTTTCCACTCCATACATCTGATGAAGTGGGTTATATCCCACGAAAGCTTATGCCCAAATAAATTTGTTAGTCTCTAAGGTGCCACAACGACTCCTCATTGTTTTTACTGGTGCAGACTAACACAGTTACCCCTCTGAAACCAAACCCAGTTGAGAAACACAGGCACAAGTGATCTTAATTGCATGACTGAAAGGAAAAGTTAACAAAGATGTAACAGATAAAGAAGCACACAGTTTCTGTGCCTTGCCATTTCATTACCTGTCTGCTGTACCAAGCAGAGAGAAAATATCTATGTGATTTATATGCTGAGTTATAAACCCTGAAGAGGATGGAAAAACCGCAAGAAATCAGCAGATGAAAAATGAAAATATCTAGAATGGACCTTGCTCTCCAGAGTGGAGATGCAACTTCGCAAGAGTACACAACACTAGACACTTTAAGTGGTGTTTATGTTGATTGGTATGCAACTGGACTGGCAAATTGAAGGATCTACATTGAGGATCCATAATTCCATATTGGTACCAAAATTGCTTATTCAGAGAGTAGAGATGTAAGACAAGTTTCCATTCCGTGACTAACTGAAGATATAGACTTAGGATAAAATTTATAACTATGCCATTACATTCTGTGATTATTTCACTACTGTGTGATTATATTTCATATATATTCTTGGTTTGCAGTGATTTGATTTTTATTTCTTGATATGGTCACATTTTGTGTTAACAATTCTTTAAAATTTTGTAACCACCTTTATTTTCTGTCATTTACCATTTTTTGTTCATTTTACTGTGGTTAATAAAATTAACAAAATTCTAAAGGTATTTTAAATCTGTATTTTGGCTAAGCAAGCTCATGCTTCAGGGCTTCAGCCTCCACCTGCAGGTGTCAGGAAGGGATTCCCCCAGAGTATTCTGGGAGGTTTATTTTGTAAAATCTTCTAAAGCATCGAGGATGGTCCTGGCTGCAGATTGGACACTAGGTGGGGTGGGGTGGGCCAGGGGATTCTCTCTTTCTCAGGTGCATAGCTGGCTGGTTCTTGTTCACATTGTCAAGGTCTAACTGATAACCACATGTGGGGTCAGGAAGAAATTTTCCCTCAGGTCAGATTGGCAGTGACTTCAACGGTTTTCACCCTTCTGTGAAGCATGTGGGTGTGGATCATCTGACAGGATTATCTGGGTATATCTCACTTAACCATTTCCCTTCCACTGCAGGGGCTTCAGGCACTGGGGCACCTCAGTCCCTCCTATTCTCTGCCTGTGGCATGTAATAGTCTAGTCTCCTGTGGGCTGTAATACTGTGGCCTAATTTCGGTTGTTGGGTTTAGTGTGCAGGTGATGGGTGGTGTTGGTGGCCTGTGACATACAGGAGGTCAGACTAGATGATCTGGTGGCCCCTTCTGACCTTAATATCTATGACTATGACTAACACAATATCTTTAAAACATGTGAGAAACATCAAGTGGTATTGTTAATTGATCAACTGCAGTGGCTTAGGGCATTGCATATAACACTTATTGTACTCACAGCACCTAGACACATTTATCAAATTGGTATCAATGTGAATGAACCTAGAACCCCTGCACACACCCGAAGAGAGTGATCTTGTATTTGCACCTCAGCCTCTGGTGAACTTTTCTGACTTGTTCTTCCGCTGCTGGCCCTAAAACCGGGCTAAATTACATGTAGGAGAATGTTTCCAAGGGATTGGGACAAAAATTAGTAACTCAGCCTAAATTACTGAGAGTTAAAAAACAGAAACTTAATCTAGACTCAGACAAAGAGTTTCTCAATATCCACCCCTTCTGTGACAGATATGGCAATCTCCTGCAATATCCTTGAAAGCCCATATTGTGTTACATTTATGTATTATGTCAGCCGGGATTGAATGTAACCTCCCTGGGGGAAGATGAGACATATCATTGGGGTTCATTGTTTTAAATGGATGATTTATGTATGATTGTGTTCTGCTCCAGTGGGGAGCGCAGCTACCACAGCTCATCCAGGAAATAAACAGTGGGTACCAATTAAGGCAAATCAGCCAGGTGTAGCGTCCTCGAGAGGTACCACCTCCTGGCGAGCAAAGGCATATACCAGTTCAAACCACATTCTCCAGAGACCAACAGACATAAAAAGGACTTTTAGATAAACAGCCTGAGTTTAAACTGACTCAGGGCCTTCTTTCTGATCTAGCAAATGGCCAAGCAGGATTGGGGTGGGGGTAATCCTTGTGGAAGGATTGGAAGGAATTGACTTGCATAAGATTGATGGGTGACCTCTGGTAATCTGTTAACATGTACATAGGAACTTTTATCAGTTTTTATTATTGGTGTTTATATGTTTTCTCTGTAATGCTATTACCTCAAGAATAAATGTACTTGCTTAGAAACTGTGTGATAATTTATAACTGCAGAAAATACACTGGTTATAGCCTTCTTAAAGAAAGCAGGCACTGGCTTGTTTAGGCAGCCTGGCTTGTTGAGGATCACATATAAATCCAGGGGAGCTATGCAGCCTAAAAACCCCAGTCAGGAGGGAGAGAGACGCAGGTCTCTGTCAAAGAAAGGTGATGACTGGGAGCCAGAAATCTTCAAGTGTTGCCCTCAAGGGACATGGAAGGGGGAATACAGGTGCAGTTACCCTGAAACTGTGAAAGCTTTCATATGATTTCAAGACTTGAGACCTACCTTATTATGAAAAGAGAAAAGACATTTACAGTCAATTTTACACTGGTCTGAACTGTTAAGACAATATTAGCAAAGCTTTATGCAAAAAATCCTTGCCTTGAAAAGTATTATATTTAAGTCTTAAGGGATAAAAATTGCATACCTTCTGCATTGAGATGCATCGTTTCAAGCGGCCCTATAAATGCATACCGCATTCCCAATCCATCAGACATCACAAGGTCTAGATCAGCAGGAGATACTACTCCTTCCTAAGTGGCAAAAGAGGGACAGAAAAATCTCAAAGTGCACAGAATTTTATAGAATTTCACTTAGTTTCTTTATTTAGAATATAATCTGTTATAGCAAAATAGAAAATACTACCAAATAGAAAAACAGATCCCCAGACACATCTCTCTTATAACAGGACTTATTGTTGTTTAGCATTTATACGTATTAGCTAATTTAAGAGGTGGGTTTTTTGCATATGATTGTCATGTTTTAGCACCAAATTATATTCTTTGCAAATCTAAACAAATGAGTCTCTTCTGTGATCCCAGGGGTTGCTTAGGACAGTATTTATTTTTAAGGGGGAAATAACCAGAAAGAAATATGAAATTGCTTGGAAGTTCTGTTTAAGTGTATTCATATTTTATTTATTCTCTTCCCCAACACCCCACCCCAAAAATAAGGGAAGACCCCAAAACCACAAGAAGTAAAGGAATAGAAAAGGAAAGGAAGGAAGGGAAGGAGGCAGGAATGGGAAAAAAAAGCAACATCTCAGTTTCCATCCACTAGGGATTCATCAAAATTTTCTAAGAAGTCAGACCAAATCTTTTCAAATTTGTCTAAAGTTCCTCTTCTCCAGAACGTTGCCCACTCTTTAGCTGTCAGGACAACCAAGTCGCTGAGCCATGCTTCTATCGCAGGAGGCAGTCTGCTCTTCCACCTAAGCAACATGAGTTATTTGGTTACAAGCAGTGCTCTAGAGAACCAAGCTTTCCATGAGTTGGAGAGTTTCCAAGATGATGGGATATATCCCAGAACACAATTCTGGGAATTAGTTTTTAAGGGGCTATCCATTATCTCTTCATCCTCCTGCCTACTTCTAGTCAAAAAGATTGTATCCTGGGACAGTCCCAGGATACGATGAGCCAGTGTGGCTCTGAGAGACCCACATCTCCAGCAGCAGTTTGTTCTGACAATGCCCAGGCACTGTAAGCTATCCAAGGGCCAATGTGAACAAAATATAATCTTCTGATGGATCAACCTTCATCACAGAGCAATAGTAGAGTTATTAATGTATTGCAAGACAGCTCCACATTGGCTAGGGTTCAAGATATACACAAATCTTCGTTCCAGGCCTGGAACAGACAATCTAAATTAGGGAAGTTCTTTTGGACCAGGAAGTTGTAACAGGCTATAGCTGGTTGGCTGACCCTATGGAGCTCTCTCCACAACAACAATTCTGGAGTTTCTCGTGCTCCCAGGGCATCAGGACCAAATATATCCTTCAAGAGATGCTTAAGATGCAGGCAATGCCATGCAGCTGGACCAGGTAGGTTGTAATGTTGTTGGAGTGACTGGAATGGTAGCCAATACCGTAGGGGACATTTTACAAACAAAACATTAACACACTGAACCCAGTATTCCTGTGAGTGGGAGGGGATGGACCAGCTCCTGTTCCAGCAGCAGCCAGGGAAAGGTCTGTTCTATTCCGTCTGGAGCCACCAGGCTGCCTGGCTAAAGATATAGACTGTATGATAATGATCCAGATGAGATTGGGAGTTACAATCTACACAAAGCAAGTTTTGGCCCCCCACCCCCAGAGAAATATTGTAAAAATTTTGTTGCGTTTTCCTAAAATAAAACTGAGGAACAGTAACTGGGAGATCTCTCAGGACATACAGTAGTCGGGGAAGCACATTCACTAACTTGTCAGACCACTTTCTATTATTTATTTACTACATCTGCATATTACAAATTTTAATTAATTTTAGTCATTATGTGCTTTTCTCAGAAGGTAGGGAGCAAAGGACATAGTATTGCTGAGCATAAGATCATTGACAGAACCAAATCAAGAGATTATTTTATCAAAATCCATATACTGCAGCAGAACTTTTGAATGCAGGAATCTCAGCTAGTGTTCATGCCCCTCTTTTATTCTCTCGCATTTGTCCCCCCAGTTCCTGGCTCTTACTGCAAAATAATCATTTTGAGAGAGAGGGCAGGTTTCTCATTGTCCCTGAAACCATTCCAAGGAATTAGCTGGGAAAACGATGATTAAAGCTAGACAATGCAGGTGTCACTCATTTAACTGGAAACTGGCTACATCATGTATGGAACTTTGCTCAGCCTCAAACTGCCTGGGTTCTCGAGTTCACTGCCAACCTCAAGTCTCAGATCTGGCAGGACACTGAGTCTGTGAAATGGAGAACCTTCTTGTTGAAAGCTCAGCACAGCAGTCACACCCCTGGGGTACACTTACAAAGAAGCCATCACACCTCATAACCAGTTGGGACAGGCACATCATTTCTTTTCTACAGGTTACAGCGCCTCAAATCTTTTCCTGAAAATAATGTTTCCTTTATATGGATGTTTCTTGCCCTCTCTCAGATTAGAAAGCTAAGACTGAACTAAGACCATGTTCTACCCCATTCCATCAAGCCCTCCCACTTCGCCCCAGTGGACACCTAACAATTTATTCTCCTGGCTGCTGGGAAGGTAGAAGAGTTGTCAGGCTTCTTCTACCTCTTCCTCTCCCTTCTTGCTGTTTGAGGGGAAAGGGATGCTATTCTCCTCCCCTCCTGGTGGCCTACCTCTTTTCCGTGGCTGACAAGGTTTGGTTGATGGAAGGAATTCCTTTTTACTACTCCCTCCTATAAAGCCTGAGCCTGTGAGCGCCCTCAAATCCCACTGCTTTCAGTGGGAGTTAAGGGCACTCAGTGTCTGTCAGGATGAGGCCCAACATGAGGGTTCCACCTGTCCTTTCGCTGAATGCTATGATTCAATCGCGAACTGAGGTCCAGAAACAAGAACTTCATTGCAAACCCCATAAAGATATAACAGCAGGATGCTTTACCTCTCACATCATCTACAAGACTGGGTAAGTACACAACCATGAAAAGCAAAGAACTGACAAGCTAATGACACCAGAAGCCTTACTTGATGAGCACATCCTCACCGAGTACAAAGAAATGGAGATTTCAGCACCACAGCCTTAAAAGGAGCTCTTTAAAGGTCTTAATGTTAAATCTCAATTGGTTAGCAGGTGTTGATCCTGTTAGAGGATGTAGCATTCAGCTGATTCATTGTTGCATGTGGCTTGTTATTATTAACATCACCCTGTATATCAAGGAAAAGGTCATACAATTATTTGTTTTACAGTAATGCCTAGATGCCCCAGCTAACAACAGGTCCCTTCTCTGCTAGGCCCTGAAAAGCTTGCAGTCTAATTAGACAGGACAGACAATGGTGGAAGAAGTGTGATCTCCATTTTATAGACAGGGAACTGAGGTACAATGAAGTGACTTGTCCAAGGTCACACAGGAAGTCTGCGGCAGACCTGCGAACTGAACACAGGTCTCCAGAGTCAGGCAGGATTCTCACAATAGCTCTGAATCACTGTAAGATCATTTTCAAATAAGAAATAAATTAGTCTCTCTGCTACTATAGACCCACCAGTTTCACAATGCTGAGATATGAAGAGCAACACACTCAAAACCATTAAACTACAATTCTGCTCTCAGTCCATATCTTCCACAAACTTTATGGCTCGCTGAATCTGAAGACACTGTCTCGTCCAGTCAAAATGTTAATAAGAGAAGTAGATGGCCTTCCAGCTAGATGCATGACAGATTCCTTTAGCTGAGGTTTCACATTACCCTAGTGAAGTGGGCTCAGCTGTTCAAAGAAAAATGTTTTCTTCTCTGCTGCCAGGCAGAGCACTATAAAAACAAAAGCCTTTGTTTCCTTAGCTTTATGACTTCTTCACAAATTAAAGAAAATCAAATAACGAACCCACTAAACTAACTCCCTCGGGAATGTTCCAGCTCCCATTTAAAGTGAAGGAGAATGTTAGCTGGTGGAATGATTCAGCAAAGGGGAAAGGAAAAAAGCTGCAGTCAGCAAGGTGTTTTCCTCAAGGGTTGGGGCTTATGGGAAGAAAGTAAAGAAGAAAGACTCCCAACCCACTGTGCTTGGGTGTGGAACCCAACCTTCCTGAAGGCATTGTCCCCCTCTGCCTCCCAAGCAGTCAGTGATAAGCCTGTCGGCTGAGCACTTATGCAAATGGCAAGAGGAAGCTGAGCTATAGTGAAATTTACATTTGGGGACAATGTATACCTTCAGATCAGCGGCTCTGCTATGGGTACCCGCATGGCCCCACAGTATGCCAACATTTTTATGGCTGATTTAGAATAACGCTTCCTCAGCTCTCGCCCCCTAACGCCCCTACTCTACTTGCGCTATATTGATGACATCTTCATCATCTGGACCTATGGAAAAGAAACCCTTGAGGAATTCCACCATGATTTCAACAATTTCCATCCCAGCATCAACCTCAGCCTGGTCCAGTCCACACAAGAGATCCACTTCCTGGACACTACAGTGATAATAAACAATGGTCACATAAATACCACCCTATACCGGAAACCTACTGACCGCTATTCCTACCTACATGCCTCCAGCTTTCACCCTGACCACACCACACGATCCATCGTCTACAGCCAAGGTCTGCAATACAACCGCATTTGCTCCAACCCCTCAGACAGAGACAAACACCTACAAGATCTCTATCAAGCATTCTTACAACTACAATACCCACCTGCAGAAGTGAAGAAACAGATTGATAGAGCCAGAAGAGTTCCCAGAAGTCACCTACTACAGGACAGGCCTAACAAAGAAAATAACAGAACGCCACTAGCCATCACCTTCAGCCCCCAACTAAAACCCCTCCAATGCATTATTAAGGATCTACAACCTATCCTGAATGATGACCCAACACTCTCACAAATCTTGGGAGACAGGCCAGTCCTTGCGTACAGACTGCCCCCCAACCTGAAGCAAATACTCACCAACAACTACATACCACACAACAGAACCACTAACCCAGGAACCTATCCTTGCAACAAAGCCCGTTGCCAACTGTGCCCACATATCTATTCAGGGGACACCATCACAGGGCCTAATAACATCAGCCACACTATCAGAGGCTCGTTCACCTGCACATCCACCAATGTGATATATGCCATCATGTGCCAGCAATGCCCCTCTGCCATGTACATTGGTCAAACTGGACAGTCTCTACGTAGAAGAATAAATGGACACAAATCAGATGTCAAGAATTATAACATTCATAAACCAGTCGGAGAACACTTCAATCTCTCTGGTCACGCAATCACAGACATGAAGATCGCTATCTTACAACAAAAAAACTTCAAATCCAGACTCCAGCGAGAAACTGCTGAATTGGAATTCATTTGCAAATTGGATACTATTAATTTAGGCTTAAATAGAGACTGGGAGTGGCTAAGTCATTATGCAAGGTAGCCTATTTCCCCTTGTTTTTTCCTACCCCCCCCCCCCCAGACGTTCTGGTTAAACTTGGATTTATGCTGGAAATGGCCCACCTTGATTGTCATGCACATTGTGGGGAGAATGGTCAGTTTGGATGAGCTATTGCCAGCAGGAGAATGAGTTTGTGGGGGGGGGGGGGGGAGAAAACCTGGATTTGTGCTGGAAATGGCCCACCTTGATTATCATGCACATTGTAGGGAGAGTGGTCACTTTGGATGAGCTATTACCAGCAGGAGAGTGAGTTTGTGTGTGTATGGGGGTGGGAGGGTGAGAAAACCTGGATTTGTGCTGGAAATGGCCCACCTTGATTATCATGCACATTGTAGGGAGAGTGGTCACTTTGGATAAGCTATTACCAGCAGGACAGTGAGTTTGTGTGTGTGTGTTTTTTTGGGAAAAAGGGGGGGGAGTGAGAAAACCTGTATTTGTGCTGGAAATGGCCCACCTTGATTATCATACACATTGTGAAGAGAGTGATCACTTTGGATGGGCTATTACCAACAGGAGAGTGAGTTTGTGTGCGGGGGGGCGGAGGGTGAGAAAATCTGGATTTGTGCTGGAAATGGCCTAACTTGATGATCACTTTAGATAAGCTATTACCAGCAGGAGAGTGGGGTGGGAGGAGGTATTGTTTCATGGTCTCTGTGTATATAATGTCTTCTGCCGTTTCCACAGTATGCATCCGATGAAGTGAGCTGTAGCTCACGAAAGCTCATGCTCAAATAAATTGGTTAGTCTCTAAGGTGCCACAAATACTCCTTTTCTTTTTGCGAATACGGACTAACAAGGCTGTTACTCTGAAAAGTGAAATATATGTTCATCTGGAGGTGGTGGTAACCCTGCAACATGCATAGTCATTGACTTTACTGGCAATAGGATCAGCGCCTTAGGTGGATCCTGCTTTCACCACAGTTGTTAATGACGTCTTCCTGGTTATGCTGCAGGGCCTTTGCTCCATCCTTGACCTTTAAGCTGCTTGTGATGCCACTAATCACATCCTCCTTGAAATTTTATTCTCCCTAGGCTGCTGCAATTCTGTCCCTTCCCAGTTCTTCCCTGATCTGTCTTGTTGTTCCTTCAGGGTCTCTGACTATTGCAGGGTTCTTCTTCCCTCTCTCACTGTCTGTGAGGGGAGGGGTCTCACAGGGCTCCACCTCTGGTCCCCAACTTCTCTCGTGAGCTTATTCACTGCATGGCTTTAACCAAAATCCATATGCCTGTGACTCAGAAGTCTATCTTTACCCCATCTCTTCACCCAATCACACATCTTGGCCCATCTCTCTGACAATGGCGTACCAGCAACGTAACTTTTGCATGGCCAGAACTGAATCTTACCTTTCCTCTCAAACCCTGCATGCCAGCCTCTTTCTTTGTTGACAGCATCACCATCCTCACTCAGGCCCGTACCTGAGATTTATCTTTGACTCAGTCCTCTCTCTGGCCCCCTTGTCCAAATCCACTGCTTCTTCCCCCACAACATGTTCAAGATCCAGCCATTTCTCTCTGAACATCACTAAGACCATCATCCAGGCCCTCCTCTCCCAGCTTGACTATTGCCGCCTCCTCCTCTGGCCTCGCTGACACCTATCTCATCTTCATCAAGTCCATTAAAAACACAGCTTCCTGTCCTGTCATTCTGACTATGTCACTCTTCTCTTTGATCCCTCCACCAACTCCCCCGTGTTCCATTTAATCACATTCAAACTTCTTGTCTTTATCTTTAAGGCCCAGCACAGCTCCGCGCCTCCTTCCTTTTCTGCTCATGTACCTCACTCCATTGCCCCTTCATCCACCCCACTTCCCAACAACATTAGCCTCAGTCATCCATTTGTCCAGTTTTTCCCACTGGCATCTTTGAACCTTCTTTCATGCCACCCTTCATGTATGGAACACCCTTGCCAAACTAGCCAGTGAAGCCACTACCTTGTCCTCCTTATTCTGTCTCAAACACTGTAATACAAATAAAACAACACATAACAATGATTATAGAAATAAAGATCCCTGTCAATATTCAGGGAATGTCAAAGCTATTCAACTGAGAATGGAGAGGTACAGAGGCTAGGGAGTGAAGCCAGAGTACCTGGTTGCTATGAAAGCTAACTGAATGGACACAAAAATGACTGTCTTTGCAAGAGGCTGGTAACAAAGGCCAAATGACAGGGCTTCCAGTTCTTCCCTTCTCTTCCTTTAGATTAGACAAGCCACAAGTAACCCACTTTTAAACAGAAAATAAATTGAAACTGTTTCCAGGTCTCATATAGAGGAAAATTACAGAATCCTAAAATGTACATTCAAGTTTCATCGGCGGGGAAAGGTTCTAACCAGGAGCTCAAGTTTGATGCTGGTTTCAAGAACCTTAGTGTGAGCGGATCATTACCTCCTGAAAAACTGCCTTGTTACTCCTCACGATTTCCGTGGCCATGTCATATGAACCACTCCAAACACCAGCTTGGTATTTGTAATAAGGTCTTGATGATCAATCAACAAAAGGAAGACAGTCCTCAATTTTAAAACAAGACCAAACTATCTCAAAGCAACTATTGTAATAAATGATCTTGGGTGGCAGGAAGAGTTCCCTACAGCTTTATGGTTATCTTTTGAGTAAGATAGAGCCCAACTGTCTGATTTTGCAATATAGTCCCATGCCACTGTACAAAGGTGGGGTACTGATAAGGAACTGTAAATGGATTCCGCTGTTATTTATACAGTGCTGTGGGTGTGTACAGTGCTTAGCAAATAAATTGATAGGTCCCTGCAACAAGGATCTTACAATCTAAGATATAACACAGAGAAGATGATAATGGAAGTAAAGTGGAAGGATGAGGATTACAACAGCAAAAAGTCTTTGAGATATGCTAATTGTTCCTCCCTTTTAAAAAACGTATAATAGCTATAGCTGATGTATATAAAAATCCCAACAATAAACATGAAGCTTGTTCCCACAAGCAAGCCTGAAAGAAAGGGATGCTTGTGTGTTAACTTCTCCTGGAAGGCACCCGTGGGTGACCTTGAAAACACAGACACAGGCAGAGACCTGGAGCTTGAAACATACTGACCAAGTATAGCAAAAGTAGGACCACTGTGAATCTGGAGTAAGGGGAGGCAAGTGATACTGAAGTGCTGTGGCCACAAATGCTTGAGCGGTTTGAGTGCTGCTGTGAGGTGTATGTCAAAATAGCATGACAAAATGATTTCTGACAGACTTTGAATGGTCTGCCTTTCTTCTGTCAGACACAGCATATTACTAAGCATCTCATTCCAGTGGTCTTGCCTCACAGTGGCTGATGGCAGTTATTGGATACTCCGTTTAGAGTAAATTGGTAATGCTACTGCTTTTGAAGGCCTAGTCTACAGTAGAAAAGGTTTGCTGGTAAACCTATAAGGATAAACTCTTCTAGTCTAGATGCAGCTTATACCAGCAAACGTTTGCTTTTGCCGGTAGAACTTTATATCAGCTCCCCAAATGAAATAAGCTGTAGTTTAATATATACATATCATACCCTTAACCAACATTATTGTACTGGAAGAAGTTTTAAGTTTAGACCAGGACCAAGGTTCCCTAGCTCAGTTCCCAGCAGAAGCAGTCCTCAGCAGACTGAGAAGGCAGCTGCTTGTTTAAAAGGAATTGGTTTAATATTGTTATATGGACCACTAATGTATTCTTCAAGTGGACTCAAGACACTTTCATGAAGACTGCTGGTCTGTCTAGGTACAAGTATGGCCCTTATCACCACAGCATCTGAGCACCTGATAATATCGCCAAGGAACTGTTACCGTACATTGATACTGTGGTACTCCATCAACAATGCATATTTTATTTATTTATTTCTTCAGTACCCGCCTCAACCAAAATCAAGTCAGTTAAAAAAAAAAAAGACTGATTTTGACAGGTGGCTAAGTAAAATTATTGCCCTCATCCACCATAAAAAGTATCCTTAACCTAACATGCTGGTTGTTAGTTCATTGACTGCTTTAAACAGGCAAGCGCTCCGCAGGCTGCCAACAGGCTTTCTAGAAAATTCTAAACATATAGCTCCTTTGCTGCGTCACACTGGAATTGGAAATAGGATTTATTCAGTGCTAATCATTTTTGTAGATGGATTATGTGCTGTTCCTTTTGGAGAACTACTTTGGCAAAGTCAATCTCTGGGCAATGGGGAAACTTGCATGGAAAAATCAGGACACTGCAACTGAACCCCAATTAACTGTACCCCAGCTAAGGTACTACCTAGAAACTGAGAAGGACAAAAACTGTGCCCATTTGGTCCCTCAACAAATGCTTTCAGGACTATTCACTAACCATTAAAAACTTTGCTGAAACCTTTGAGACCTTTGGAACTGGGGAATTTGGATGGTGGGCAGTGGTTGATGGAGTGGGTTGGAGGGGGGCGATGTATTTTCAGGATCTAGGCGCCCAAAAGAACAAGAATACCCATTTTTCTCCCTGAAACATAATTCCCTTTGTGGATGTTCTGCAGCATGCTCCTTAGAAGCAAATCTTACCTAACAATACTAATATAAGCATAGTTCCCTCCATAGTTCCAAATGGGCACAGCCCCAACGCAGAGCAGTATTTAGATGACTATGATAAAGTCATCGTTCATGCTGAGAAGCATGCTGAGTGGGAGCCAAAAAAGAGATTATTAAAAGCAAAATATAGTAAAACATGCATGCTCAAAGTTGCCATGTTACTCATGTTGTTGTGGTTAAATATGTAAATTGCTTGTATTAGCATTAAACTATCCTTCCATGCATAACACAACATTCTTGCTCAGTTGCTCACGAGGAATGCACCAAGCAGGGATAGGTGGTAGATAAGAAAAGGGTTTGTTTATTGGCTAAGGTTTCCGATGCACGAGGGCAACATGCTTTGCTAAAAAGTATATAACCTTTGCATAATCTGTATTCGGGGTTCCCCTCCTGGCTAGCAGGGGGGCACCACGCTCGAGCGTAATAAACTTAGTGTCTTTTGGGAACTCTGCAGTTGTAGACTTTGTTTACGTGCCTCAGCCTAGATTCGAACTGTGCGTGACCTATCAGGTATAATTCGCAGCATTTGTGTGCGTGTCCTACCAGGTGTAATTCGTAGCATTTGTGTGCGTGTCCTATCAGGTATAATTCGCAACATTTGTGTGCGTGTCCTATCAGGTGTAATTCGTAACATGAGCATGTTGCTGACTAATAATGATGGTGCGTTACTTTTAACTGTTGCATCATACCCGTAAAACTGAATTTCAGACACACATATTTTTTACTGCTGGGATAGTTTCATGTGAAATATTCTACTAAAACTTAAGTCAAACAGTTTCAAATTGTCTGGAATTTTAAAATAAATAATGGAATAAATGGAGTGTATATACTTCAGAACCATATGAACAGGAAAGGAGCTAGATCTCTTAATGAACCTTCAGGTGTGGCTCATTAAGACACAACCATAAAGAAGGTGTGGGGAGGGGGAGAGTGGTTTTTGGCAGCAAAGTTCTGAATTTTGTCTCACATTGAGTAGAAGGCCTACGATGGAATGCTCTAAAAAAAGCAAAGGATGAAGCTGGGTGGCTACTTTTCTGGGTGCAAAAGGAAGACTTACAGGATATGTCTTCACTGTACAGTAGCCTGTGTGATTGGCATCTGGGTCTCAGCACCTGGGTTAGCCTAGCCCACGTATGAGCATTCCCACTGCAAAGCTGTATCGGCACAACTGTGTCCTCACTGTTTCTGCACTCTCCCATGTGTCTCTAGGGGCACATCCCAGGAATCTGTTTGCTGAGACACTCCAGGATTCTTTCCCAGTCAATTGCAGGAAAACCTGTCAGTCCTTCAGGGGGTACTATGGGATGAACACTGGAGTACTATCAGCACTTGAGTGATTTTTGCCTGCATGGTCATTCTAAAGTTTGTGGTGGGAGAGGAGTGGAGGTGTTGTAGCCCAAGTTAAAGTGGAACTCTGGCTCTAATCCACTGCCCAAACTGTGTAAGCTAGTCCAGGCTTGAAGCACCACCAAACTCAGGTCAGAGATTTCTCTGTGAGTATGGTGGAGGGGGTGGGCTAAGTAATAACCAAGTAAGAAGCCAGATTAATTGTGCAGTGAAGACATACCCACAGGGTCAGATGTTCAACTAGTGTAAATCAGCATAGCTGCATTGACGTTAATAGAGCTCTGCTGATCTACACCACAGTTTGGCCCACAGTGTTTATCTGATCCTGCTGAGAAAGGAACCCGTGTTTTTATTTTTTCCTGCTACAGAGGGAAAATTTAGAGAGAGTCAGGTTTTCAGAAGTGTTTGTACCTGATTTGATACAAACTCTGATGTATATATGCAAACCCTGATTTATGCACAGCTGTGCGTACGCTTGTGGAAATCTAATCCCTACTGTTCTTCTGAGTTTACCGAGAAGAGAAAGGAATAGCCATGAGAAGAGGAACCTATGAACTAATCATTCAAGGTACTTTTCTGATCATCAGAGAATAAGAAGCTAAATCAAACAGAACTGATCTCTTCTGGAATAAGGGCATAGCCCACAATTTCTGGGGTGATGATCATCTTAAACAATTTTCTATGTTAAAAACATGCATCTTTTAATATTTATTTCTGAATTCTCCAAGCAAGTTCTCTATTCACTAGTTGACACCCCCCCTAACATTTTAGAGTGATAACCACTATGTGCAACTACAAGTGCTGATGCTGTAGAACCTTCTACTTTCTATGTTTTCTAAGCCCTGGTCTACACTAGGACTTTAGGTCGAATTTAGCAGCGTTAAATCGATGTAAACCTGCACCCGTCCACACCATGAAGCCCTTTATTTCGACTTAAAGGGCTCTTAAAATCGATTTCCTTACTCCACCCCTGACAAGTGGATTAGCACTTAAATCGGCCTTGCCAGGTCGCATTTGGGGTACCGTGGACACAATTCGACGGTATTGGCCTCTGGGAGCTATCCCAGAGTGCTCCATTGTGACTGCTCTGGACAGCACTCTCAACTCAGATGCACGATTGTCTGCCGTTGCGCTGACGCAGGGAAGGGCGACTGACGACATGGCTTACAGGGTTGGCTTACAGGGAGTTAAAATCAACAAAGGGGGTGGCTTTACATCAAGGAGTATTTCAGGCAGGACTTCACAGAGGGTTCCAATAAGAAATGGTGCACCTAAGTTATTGTTCTTATTGGAACAAGCAGGTTGGTCTGGCCTTTGATTGATACATGGCTAGATTTACCTCGCTGCACCTTCTCTGTGAGTGACAGCAGAGTGACCTAGAGGAATGAGTCCCCTAGACGGGGGGTGGGGGGAGTTTGCAAATGAGTACAAAACAAATCTGGTCTATTTCTTGTTTTGATACACTCCATCTATCTTTTACATCTTTGGCTGGCAGTAGACGGTGCAGAAGGACAGCATGCCATCCACATCTCATGGCTGCTCGGCAGAAGATGGTACAAGAGGACTGCTAGCAATCCGTATCGCCTGCCTGCTCACCATAAGATGGTTCAATAGGACTGACTGCAGGACTAAAGAGAATGACCTGATCAAGTCACTCCAAATTTAGTCCCTGTGCCCATGTCTGCCCAGGCGCTTCTGGTCAACCTCACACAGTTGACCAGGAGCACCTCGGACATGACGATGACAGCTACCACTCCTATTGCACCGTCTGCTGCCACAAGGCAAGGGGTTGCTGCTGCTGTGTAGCAATGCAGTACCAAGTCTGCCAGCACCCAGGAGACATACGGTGACAGTGAGCTGAGCGGGCTCCATGCTTGCAGTGGTATGGCGTCTGCATGGGTAACTCAGGAAAAAAGGCGCAAAACGATTGTCTGCCCTTGCTTTCACGGAGGGAGGGAGGGAACGGGGGCCTGACGATATGTACCCAGAACCACCCGCAACAATGTTTTAGCCCCATCAGGCATTGGGATCTCAACCCAGAATTCCAATGGGCAGCGGAGACTGCGGGAACTGTGGGATAGCTACCCACAATGCAACACTCTGGAAGTCGACGCTTGCCTCGGTACTGTGGAAGCACTCCGCCGAGTTAATGCACTTAATGCACTTAGAGCATTTTCTGTGGGGACACACACACTCGAATATATAAAACCAATTTCTAAAAAACCGACTTCTATAAATTCGACCTAATTTCATAGTGTAGACATACCCTAAGTTCACGGTGGATACCACACTGTAAATGTGCTGAGACTATGGAAATATTGACCCAGAGATGGGTAAAAGCAAAATCAAATGTGGATTGAAACATCTTAGGTTTGGAGAAGACAATTTTGTCTTATTTGTGTGTATATAAAACTCATACATATTACTGAGAGGTTTAAGTGATGGAAGGCTAGTATTAAAATTGGATCACAGTGCACCTGCTCAAAAGCAATGAAGTTATCACCTCTTTTCTGTGTGATATGCATGTGTTTTAAATATTCAATTTTAACAAGGTATCTAGAATTTTGAGAGGTTTAAGAATTCACAACTCAGCTGACTGAAATGTATAAAGTCTTCAGAGTTTTGCCCACAAAAATTGTGTGCTTGTTTATTCTAGAAATACCATGGCAGATTCTCAGCTGATGTAAATTGTCATAGCTCTACTGGATTCAGCTAAGGATCTGCCCCATCATGTCTAGATTTCCCTCTCTTTGTCGGAGGACCTCAGCAAGATCATTCAAAGGCCTGCATGGTGATATCATAAAAGGACAAAACCTGAGCTGTATCTCTCCCTAGCCCTAACTAAGAACTCCAGAAGAGGATAGGCTTGATATTCCTAATGTGGAAAAACAAGCAGGATATTTTTAAAGGATATCTTCTACAGCATAAATGAGGGGGAAAAGGCATAAACTCTACTTTTGCTTTGCTGTTCACCTTTAAAAGGGATTAGGAAATGCACAAAGTAAGCAATTTTCCTTAGCTTCTCATCCCTTTAAAGCAAAGAAACAAAGAAAATGCTAACAGGTTGAATACAGTGTTGTCAGTAATTTATTCATACCATCATCTTCTCTTAATCGTAACCTTGGAATCATTGGACAAAATGATTTTTTTTGCATTAAAACTCACCTCTTTTGTAATCTAATCTACTTTTAAATAAATATTCTAAATTTCTCTTTAACCCCTGACATTGATTGTACATTGTAGCACTTGATAAGAGATTCCATTGGCTTTCGTGTAACATCTTCTAGAGTAT
Source organism: Chelonia mydas (assembly GCF_015237465.2). NCBI lineage: Eukaryota > Metazoa > Chordata > Testudines > Cheloniidae > Chelonia > Chelonia mydas. The sequence continues at coordinate 40,160,353 of NC_057849.1, forward strand.
GATCTATTGTGGGTATGAAGGACTAGGTGTATGCATCTTTCTGAACCAGGCTCTGGAAGGCACAGGGGATGGACCACTGACAACATCCCCAGCTCCAAAGGAATTCTTCTTTTTAGGACAGCATGATTAAAATATTCCTGTTTCCCCCTTGCATACAGTGCATATTTACAGAGGAATAAGATTATTTGTTTAATTATGCATGTGTATTTATATTGTTTCTTTAAGTTTGCTTTAACCATAGCACAATATAAAATGAACAATAAAATGTGTCCTGAACTAAATCTTCTCCTACTTGCCATTTTGCAATGCTGTAAAGAGCAAAATACTGGGAACTACATCCTTCAAATCACATGCAAGATACATCACCAAATGAAAGTCAAGATAAACATGCCTAAGTTCTGAAGATCAGAACAGGGCCTTAAGCTTAACATATTTGATGGATCTGATACATACAGTAGAACCTCAGTGTTCTGAACACCTCAGGAATGGAGGTTGTTCGTACCTCTGAAATGTTGGTAATTCTGAACAAAACATTATGGTTGTTCTTTCAAAAGTTTACAACTGAACACTGACTAAATACAGCTTTAAAACTTTGCTATGCAGAAGAAAAATGCTGATTTTAATCATCTTAATTTAAATGAAACAAGCAAGGAAAAAATTTCCTTACCTTGACAAATCTTTTTTATAAATCTCTCTTTATTTTTTAGTCGTTTATGTTTAACACAGTACTGTACTGTATTTAGTTTGGGGTTTTTTGTCTCTGCTGCTGCTGCCTGATTGTGTGCTTCCAGTTCCAAATGAGGTGTGTGGTTGACCAGTCAGTTCGTAACTCTGAGGTTCTACTATATGTTCATTTCTACTCTAAATTTTTCTGCTACTTCTGAGCTGAATTCTGCACATACACCTCAGTCCTGGAAAGACTTATGCATATGACCGTGTATTTTCTGCAGATGTGTAAGAGTTTGCAGGAATGGAACCAAGGTTACCCTGGTGTTCTTTCACTGACATCAGTGGGATTGCTCCTATATAACTGAACAGAATTTGGCTCTGTAACATAAAAGTGCCATGAATGAGTTCATGCTAAGTAATGATCACCACTGAAAAACAGCATAAAGTGAGAGAAACTGCACCAAATTTAAACAAGTTAAATAACTGTATAGTTTTTAAATGATAGCTCTTAAATCAGATCTCACTTTCAAGGATCCGTTGTATCTCTACTAGTGCATTTCCATCAACAATACTTTACGGGCTAAATTGTGGATCCCCCTGCCAGGGTGTAGTGAATGAGGAGAGGTCACAGGAGACACCCAGATTCTAAACACAACATGCCTTTAAGTGCTAGCCTGTTTGACCAGCCAGCATGCCCAGTGATGCCCTTTGCCCCCAAGAAGGCATGACCACTGTCTTACCTCGCTTGCACACCTGCCGGAGTTAAGCAGCAAGTTGTGTGAGGCATATAATATTTCTTTATTAAGAGCAGTAATATTGCCAACCCCAAGAGTTCAAAAATCATGAGTCAGACGCCCTCACAAAATCAAGCCATTGACACAATATATGTATATATATATATGGGGGTTCTTTTAACTGTTTTTTGTACCTTTAGAGTTCACATTTACAAGATTTTCTTCTCATCCTTGCGGGCTAGAAAGTGACTTTTTTTTCAAATGAAAGCTGAGATTCTCGCATAGCAACATGACTCCAAGAGCTGAGGCGTTTAGAAAAATACCAAGAATCACAGAACTTGCAATAAAATTGCAAAAATTGGCAAGAAAGTAGTAGGCAAAGCTAGGAATCACAATGTCCCAATAATACTTGAGTTATTCTATTTGTATAATCTCACAGAATGTACATTTAGTCATCAAGTGGTTAATGATTACAACCATAATTGTCTGAAATATAGTTATGTTATAAGAGAACAGAATAGCGGTGGGGCAGGGGTGTAAAACTTGGAGGTTTGGGTAAAACCTAAGCAAGCAAGTTTCATGCCTCTTTGTCAGCACTATCTCCTTAGGGCCAAAGTCCAACTCTAATTAAAAGCAAGCTAGAGAATGCAAAACTGTAAGTCAACATTTTAACAATTAACTAGGAACTTTCAAGTTCTTAACACTTTGTACTCAGTATTTTGTCAAATATGGCCAAAACTTTCAGAGAGTTAGGCACCTAAACCCATCTTTAGGCACAAAGTCAGAGGCCTGATTTTCCAAAATTCTGGACACCCATATAATTTACAGCGAATTCAAAGGGGATTGGTTTTCTTACCATCTTTGGTAATCAAGCCACTTATTTTGGTGGCTAAATATACTTATTGTACATGCCCAACTTTAGGTACCTAAATTTGAAAATTTTGGCCATATATACACAATGCCACGAACACTTAAAGTCCTAGTATCCTTATTTCACAGAAACCAAAATTTTGGATATTGAGTGTAGTGAGCAAAAGTTTTCCACTGTGGGAGCAACGTGTGCATAAAAAGTGCACACATGCCTACGATACGGTATTTGCATGCACAATCCAGTGTGCTTTACTACTACTGATTTGCATGTGCAGTAGTTCACTTTGGGACCTCAAAAGAGTATTTGCACTCACAATTACAGATTTTGTGGGAGAAATAGGTAACGTGTATGTACTTTTCTGGGTGCACCAACAACTAAAAAACTGGCCATCATAGAGGAATCCTTCAAAAAAAGGTTAACACATGCTTAAGGGAAAGCTCTTTTAACATACCCCAACACTCAGTTTGGTTTTGTCCTGACTGCTTCAAAGAACTTCCTGCATAAAGTAATCAAGCTCTGGGAGGGGGGTGCAATTCTTTAAAAATTATCTTTCAAAATACTTTTAAATTGTGCATCATTAAAAATTATCTTAAATAGGGAGCATTCAGTACTACCCAACTCCAGGGTTTTGATGTGATGCTTATGTTACTGGAGACACTAAGGGGTGGAGGGGTGGGGAAGGAGGAATTCATTAGCTTTCCAAGATCTGTTGGAAGCACCTGCAATAAAAATAGCTCAGAACTGTGGACTCGATATTTTTGATCAAAAGTTCAAAATACGGAGGAAAGTCCATTAAAGCATAATCCCTGAGGGAGCTAGATGCTCTGCTGCCCCTCTGAGCACATCCTCTTCCTCCTGAGTCTCTTCAAAGGCTCTACAACTCCTTCCACATTAATTCCTCAAATTCCAATCCCCCACCTTCAAGGCTCTACATACCACTGCTTTTCCTACATTTTCCTCTTGCGCCACTCTGCCACTCAGGATTTATGTTGTGTTAATTCTGCTTCCCTTCACGTCCTCTTTGCATCCTCTGGCACCTCTGTCATTTCTCTAACCTTTCCTTTCCGCTTGCAATAACATCCTCAATCTCATTTGCCATGCAGCCTCCATCTCCTTCCTTCAAATTCCTCCTCAAAGTTCACTTCTTAATGGACTGTTGGATGGGAGCTGACAAAGTATAAATAAAACAGATCCATCCACTAACCACACAGAGGACGAGATGACAGACTAAGGACTCTTCAACGTCTGTTTAAAGGTCCACAGTGCACCTGCCCTGCATAAAAATGCCGGAGAATCAGACCAGGGCAAGGCATTTGCAGATTTGTAGGTTTTTGGTGGGAGAGGATTTGTCTGTCTCTTAGGTATGTAAAGGCACATATCACCAAGGCACCCAAGCACTTATTAATCTACATTCTTCATTAATTGTGTTGACACCAGTAATACACACGTCTTTATATGGAGAAGAACAATAAAATTATACAACAAAGTCAGTGGGGTCTGATCCAAGTGCAGAAATTATGGCAAGTATAATGGCAGACAAAAGTGAAACTAGGTGCTGAGAGTAGAAAAAGACAAGCATGATTAACATATGCCAGTAGTAAGGTCCTTAACTTTCCAAACCTCAGCCTCACTTGAGACAATTATCCACTGGTGAGACTGCAAAGCTGCAGGCATTATACACTCACTTATGAGGCTGCTGGAAAAAGTGAAGGCTGATCATCTCCCTGAGGGCTTTGATAATGAAATTCAGGAAAAATAACCAAAAATATATTCCAGACTCTTCCAGCACACAGGGAACACATGAACCAAAGATTCCAAAGGGCCCTATGAACTTGTGTCCTTAGAAACTTGAGTGCAGCCTGAGATTTGTGGATGAGTGTTCTGTTCCTGGAGGTTCAACTATCAACGATTTAAACACTTCACTATATTTCACTTTCTTTTGAGTTGAGACAGAGTAACTGTCTTATTATCCCACTTAACACAAATGGAGGACAACTTAAAACTAACATATCTGAGGGGAACCTACACCATAATACATGGCAATTAGAATCACAGCATTGTTACACTTTCTTCTTTAACTAAAACATTGAAATATCTTATACTTCAGAACTTCAAGCACCATTTTGTTCACTATTTGAACTTATTTGTCAGAATTATTTGTTTATAAAAAGCAATTCCCATTATACATTCCAGGTCAGTCAATACCCCCACAACATAGTATAAACTGGTTGCAGCCTTCTTATTCACTTCCTGATCTAAACTATTAGATGGTGTTCCTGTGGGACTATGAACAGAGGCTGTGCATCAGTTATGGGTGAACTGAAATATAAATATAAAATTTGTAAAGTGCTTTGCGATCCTTCAGGAAGTGTGGTAGATAAACATCTAGTTATTATTACTCTCTTTATGATGACTTACAAACTTGAGATTCCTGTGCTTTTTTATTTTTAAACAGCTTGAGAAACCAGAACATTCTTCAAGAAAAAAAACTAGCCCTGTTCAAAACACAATTTAATCTCCCACAGTAATAGTGGGTGCACTACTCATCTCCTCCTGCTGAAAGATCGTACTTTGTGGCACAGAACGTGTAGCTGTGGGAAAAGTTGCAGTGTCACAAACAGATGATTATGAGCTAAAAGTCAGAATGGGAAGGAGGTGGAGAAATCTGTCTTTAAATACCAGTATCAAATAGCTACCCGAGAGAGGAATTCCTGAAAGGTAAATGGATTTCTATTTAAAATATTATTTTCATTACCCTTTCACTGAGCGCAAAAAGTATGCCAATAACATTCTGAAAGCAGCAGGAAATGAAAAGAGACAACCTGAAAATCAGTATTGTGGTTTCTGACCCTTTAACCTTGCTCTTCTGGCTATTCTGAAAATGACCATATTTTGGAACAGCTCTAGTGTTTCTCGTTTTGCTATCATTTAGCTTTTCTTCCTCTGTCTTCAGTATTTAATAGCATCAGAACTTCTAATTTTTGTAAAATTTACATGCTTGTCTTTATTTTCATGTAATCTAAGGGGCTGAACATTTAATAATGATGAAGACAGAAAGCTAAAGGAAATTTAAATACTACAATACTCTTTGTTTGTTGTGCCTATAAAACTAGTAGCATATGTAAAGAAAATGAAGTTACACGTACACCCACGAGTCTCCATGCCTCACTTATAACTGCATACTGGAGACGGTTCAGAACAAACCCATCTATCTCTTTGATTAATCTGACGGGTGACTGTCCAATCTTCTTCATCAGAGCATGGGTTTTATCCACCGTAGAAGGCTCTGTTTCTGGATGGGGAACCAGTTCAACCAGCGGCACATAATAGGGTGGATTTACCTTAACAAGAACCAACAAAAAAAAATTGTATTAATTAACATTGTTACATTGAATCAATTAAATGTAAAGCCTATTTTTGCTTGTACAATTTTATAACAGAATGGGCCTTTTCCAATAAACAGGATGGGCCTGATCTTCAAAAGTACAAGGCACTCACAAAGCCAGTTCACAACAAGAATGGCATGCACTCAACATATCAGAGAATCAGGCCGTGGGGGACAAATCCACCATGGTTGTAACTCCACAGAAGTCAATGGAGTTACACCAAGCATGAGCTCACTCCAATATTATCAGTGTACTTTATGCGAACTCAATTCAATTAATTCATTTCTAATTTTCAAAACTGTTTGTTATTCAGATGCTGATTATAAATAACATACCTCTTTTCAAGGGAGCATCTCAAAGGAAAGATTTTCCGCAATAATTTTGCTGTTGTCATAAGTGACCTACACTTCCAAGCAGTCTACATAACTTCTTTTCAAGATTCATTTATTTTACTTACTAAATTATATTGACCTGCCCCCTAACATACTCTGGGTGCATTAGTGAATATGACATAAAACACCATTCCAAGAAAATTACAAGACAGAGTGCCTCTGTCAAGGTTCCTTCCCCACTCTGAACTCTAGGGTACAGATGTGGGGACCTGCATGAAAGACCCCCTAAGCTTATTCTTACCAGCTTAGGTTAAAAACTTCCCCAAGGTACAAACTTTGCCTTGTCCTTGAACAGTATGTTGCCACCACCAAGCGTTTTAAACAAAGAACAGGGAAAGAGACCACTTGGAGACGTCTTCCCCCAAAATATCCCCCCAAGCCCTACACCCCCTTTCCTGGGGAAGGCTTGATAATAATCCTTACCAATTGGTACAGGTGAATACAGACCCAAACCTTTGGATCTTAAGACAGTGAAAAATCAATCAGGTTCTTAAAAGAAGAATTTTAATTAAAGAAAAGGTAAAAGAATCACCTCTGTAAAATCAGGATGGTAAATACCTTACAGGGTAATCAGATTCAAAACACAGAGAATCCCTCTAGGCAAAACCTTAAGTTACAAAAAGACACAAAAACAGGAATATACATTCCCTCCAGCACAGTTTATTTTACCAGCCATTAAACAAAAGAAAATCTAAAGCATTTTCTAGCTAGATTACTTTCTAACTTCACAGGAGTTGGAAGGCTTGCATTTCTGATCTGTTCCCGGCAAAAGCAACACACAGACAGACAGAACCCTTTGTTCCCCCCCGCCTCCAAATCTGAAAGTATCTTGTCCCCTCATTGGTCATTTTCAGTCAGGTGCCAGCAAGGTTACCTTAGCTTCTAAACCCTTTACAGGTAAAAGGGTTTTGCCTCTGGCCAGGAGGGATTTTATAGCACTGTATACAGAAAGGTGGTTACCCTTCCTTTTATATTTTTGACAGCCTCCAAAAACTACACCCATTCATTTAACAAAAGAGAAATCTCTCCCAGCCATATCCCAATCCCAAACAGCATTTCTCACCACAGTCAAGAACTTTATTATGTAAACATTAAGGAATAATTAAATAAACAGTTCATTAATGTTCTTGAATTCTGAAAGAAAGTTCTATAAACACCTGGAAATTGTACCCATGTTCCTTTCCAGCAGTCCATGGAGCCACAAAATAACTGGCACCCATGTGAGTTTCAGCAGACAGTTCAAGGTCTGCATGGGCAGATTTCTGTCAGTGGCTGGTCCTCATGCCCTGCTCTCAAGTTCTTGTAAATGCAGCTCCCATGACCAATAGTATTGTCCAGCAAGAGCACCCGAAATGCTATAAATGGCCACTATACATAGCATTTGCATACACTGGATTGTAATAAAGCACCAATGTTGCCCCCATCCCCTATTGCAATTGTAATCACATTCACTTTTCCTCAACTGTGCTCATCTCAGTGCAGACTTTGGTGAGCAATGTGGCCCTTTCTCCAAATTATCCATCTATGGTACTCCTATAGTCCTCATTACCACAGCACCTGAGCACCTCACACTCCAAAATTAGGAAAATACAGTTATCTGCATTTTACAGAGGGGGAACTGAGGCACAGAGAGACTAAGTGACTTGCCCAAGATCACATGGAAAGATTGTGACCAAGCACGGACTTGAACTCAGGTCTCTCATATTCGAGACTAGTGCCCAGACCACTGGACCATCCTTCTTGTTATGAAGAAGAAGCCTTTCTACACAGATCCTGAGCTAACAGGGGGCCTGATTTTCAGGTACCTGAACCTCCCACTGACTTCAGCTGGATTTGTGAACCCTCTACCCTTCTGAAAGTCAGGTCCTGAGCACTCAGCATTAGCCCTTGGGCACTCTGGACTTCTTTCAGGAGCACTCAGCAGCCTGCAGGATACCACCCTGGCATTAAGACTCAGATTAAACATGTAGGATTAAACATAAAGCAATTAACAGAGTCTGTCGGAATACTTACAGGATGTGCCACAATACACTGCTTCACATGTTTAAGGCCAGTGAACAGCTTAGTAGGCAAAAGCGTGGAAGTTGAGCTGCTTAGGATAACATCATTATTGACAATAAGATCTAACTGACCAAAAATTTTCTTTTTTAATTCTAGTTTCTCTGGCGTGCATTCCTGGAATAAAAAGTAGTAATAATAGCATTAGAAATCCTCCAGTTAATACTAGTTATCAATACATTTATTTATTTTTCCAATGTATATACTTTTGAAGCTTCCAAAGAGATCTAGGCAACCAGGCAAACAAACAACCTAAAATATGTATGCAAACAGATTTAGATGTACCCGCCAGCCATAATACTCTTCTCAGATCAACTCATCCACTTAGGACAGGCCTACATGAGGAAATTGACAAAGGAAATAATTCTTTTGCTATGGTAGGCCAATGTAACTTCCCCACGTTGATGCTCTATTCTGGAATAAAAGGGACTTTATTTCAGAACAATTATTCTTCTTCAGCATAATTCTGCTGTAGCAATGCTGGTCAATCTCCCTATGTAGGCAAGCCATAAGTGAACAGATAGGCAATGCAGCGTGCCTTAAAAGGTAGACGAACTCAGGATCTGTAGGACCAAGGAGGATGAAGCACGTTTCAGAGATCAGGACCCTGCACTGGAAATGTCTGCCAGTGGCCCTGAGACATGCAAAGCTAGGGACTGTCATCTGAAGTGCTCCAGATGAGTTCATCTGTGAAGGAGAGAAGAGGTCTCCAAACCTTAATGGGCACTGTAGGTCAAAATATTCAAAATAACTAGCTGGAAGTCAATGCAGTCTGTGGAGCACATGTACGAAACTTTACTAAATGGGTGGACAGCCATGTTCTTCACTGACTGAAGTTTTTAAATGGTCTCCCAGTGCAACCCCATGCAGAGCATGCTGCAGTAAGCCAGTCTAGAAGTAACAAAGGCACAGAGGATGACTACAGTGAAGTCCATATCCAAGAGCCAAAGTTGCAACCTCTTTGCCAAGTGAAGATGGCAAAAAATAAAAACAAAACAAAAAACACACACAACTCTTTTCTACATGCTATGGTTGCTCTCTGGACACCCAACAGTAGGCAGAGGTCAGAATTTCTGTAACAAAAGGCAGGTTTAGCCCCTCAATAAAAGGGCAGATAACATTTCCATCATCTCCTGGGGTCAGAGCCCCAACCCACCCATCAGCATTACTCCCCAGTGTTACATTATGGAAAGAGATGGGGGAGTAGGCTTACACTTGGTTTATAAAACTTCAGATGGACTCTCTGTGGATGTTTGGGGTACGGAATTCCACCAGACTGAATACAAATAGGTAAAAAATCTTTTTTTTTTTTTAAATCAGTTTGTGTGGAATTTTACTAAGCTTTAAGTTATAAAATGTCCATGACTCAGAAAGGATAAGTGAGGTCATTTGAGAATGGTAGATAGAGTCCATTGTAATAAATTCCATTATCAAAACAAAATGATACTTTGCTTGCAATTCCTGGATCAGTTAAGATAGCAAGTTGGTTAAATTTAAATAGTTTCTTTTAGCAAAGCCACAGATGAAGAGAACTCTGCAGATACTGTTCAAACTAATAAAAGAGTTGCACTGAATTGCTTTATTGTGAGAACTTATTGTGAGACTCTCTACCTGAAATACTATGCCTTCTTTCAGATCATATGATAATCAAAAGGGGAAAGCTCAAAACTGTAGGAAACCCAAACCAGCTATGATTATGTAAGGTTTCTGAATGGAACATTTGCTTGAAGTTTCTTGTATAGTGACACAATTGTATTCAATCTGTTGGACCAGTGGAATAAAGTTTCTGTCCTTGTGAAGCATGGAATTATTTTCTCAGTCAGGGATCCTGACTTCCTGAAGAACAGAGAGAAAATTAAGCCCTAAACAGTCTATTAATCTGGAACTTCACTTGCTGTCAGTTAGAAAACTTGGAGAAATCTGTAGCTATTCTGTTTACCTTCAGAAAAAGGAGATCAAATAATAAGTAGTTAAAATACAGTACTAAGCCTCTCATATGGTCTCTGGAATAGTCAGTGCAATAAGGTTAGAATCCATCTGAATGCATTTTAAGTGACACTGTATATACCTGTGCCTGTGCCTCCCCCCCCCCACCCCCACACTTTTTTTGAGGCTATCACGCTTCTCTTTTGCTGCAAATAGTACACCCTTATTCCAGGGCTCTAATGCTTGAATAAGATCACTATAACCCAACTTTCAACTTAATTAAACCTTACAATAAACATATTTTGTAACAGCCTCACGAGAACATGCCAATTTGTTGGCTTTCAACAACAATGCCCTGGAGAGGCTGCACTGTACAAAAGTTTGTTTAATACCTTTTAGATTTTAACCAACTTCCGAACAGTGGAAACTTTCCAGTGAATCTAAAACCACTCTGTGAATCTAAAATATAAATTCAAACAATTCAGAGTAAATACATGTTCAAACTGGAAACACTGACTCCACCTGCCAATTAAGAGCCTGATCCTGAGAGATCTGGCAATTCTAAAAGGGTAGCTGTGCACTAGAATTTTTTACCTCAAGTTAATTTATTGCTATGCCTCAGCCTTGGGTAGAAGTACAAATGTTTGTAACCCAGAACAAAAGCCTCTAAAAACTTAGCTACCTCCAGTTAATTGGCAATCAATTAACTTGTGGTCAGAAAGCCTAGTGCAGACAAACCCAAAGACTTCAAGTAGATTGAATTATCTTGTACAACTTTGCTACATTGTGCATTCAACAAACTTTTTAAAAGCCGTCTCTAGCCTTCATAATCTTAACTTACTGTACCTGCCAAAAGCAAATTCATAGGTACTATGTCAATGTCTGGTACTCTATAACAGCTAAAGGTGTTTATTATTATTATTATTGATATGGTCTTCTGATACTAGTTCAATTCTTTGTAAGACAGACCAATCAGGACATTCTCTCAGATCCTCGTTTTTAGTAAAAACTACTAAACATTCCGGTAGTTGTTTCAAAAACTCAATCAGTGTTTTTTTTGTGATTAAGTCCTAACGTTAATGTACAGTAGTAATACATGACCGTTTGCTAAAATAAATGTTTCATAGCTGTTACAATATTTATGAGCCACTTTCATTAAAGATTTTCATGTTTAAATGTGAATGCCTATTCCAAAGTTGCTGTTTCTGCATGTGCATGCAAGTAATTATTATTTAGTATTTTCACTGCAGTACCATCTCATGGCCCCAGTCAGGGACCAGAGCTCCATTCTTATAGACACCGAACACATATATAAGAAGTCCCTGCCTCAAAGAGCGTACAGTCTTGGCCTGGATCCTGCAGTGGTGCTCTGCATGGGCAAAGGGGTCTGACTCCACAGATCTCATTGCAGGATTGTGGCTATAGTAATCCTAAACACAATTTTCACTATTTGCTTGTCTGTACAGTTGGGTAATGCGCCCAATGGGGGTGTGATTTCTAAAGCACACTAATGAGTTGCACATTAATTGGTCTGTGAGGACTCTGCCAGTGTGCATTAAAGGCTCCCCGGCCTGCTTTCAGAAGCATGTTAGGGAACCTTCAGTGTGCACCCGCAGCATCTACACTGACCAATTAATGCGCAATACATTAGTGAGCGTTAGAAATTACATCTCACAGTGCACATTGCTGCCTATTTTTCTCTTGCATGGGGTTGAGCAACTCTTATGTAATGGAGAGTCTCAGCTTCTAGCCTCAAGGAGCTGTTTGTTTTTTTCTTAAATGAAAAACCTGTGGGGTGGGGGGAGGAGCTCTGAAAGGAAAAGCAAAAATCAACATGGCATAATGGCACCTGAGGTCTTCCCTTAACCACTGGCTCACTCTTCCGCTTTTCAGCATATAAAGCCTGATTTCAAGAAATGCTGAGCACTCACAGATAGTCCCATTGACTTTTACTGGAATGATGGGTGCTCAGCACTTCTAAAAATCAAGCCCATAATGTCTTTCCTGTGGCTGTGGGAGTAACTGCTGAACCAAGGAAGCTGTGACAAAGAAATCCTGATCACTTTCTGATGATTACAAAGTGTACTCTGGTTATGTGAAATTAGCTCGAGGTTTCCCTACACTACAAACCCTGGCAGGATGATTTCTCATACATATACTTTACAGCAGATCATTAATCTCTCTGACCACTGCAGCACTACTGTGACAGGAGCTATGTCCAGTCTAGCCCTCAGCTAGTGGGACAGTTGTTGAGATGCAGCAGTGAATGGAAGGATTAAAACACAAGAAGAAACCTTACGGTTCTGAGACGGACTCAGTAAACTCCAGCAGAAAAATAAAGTGATAAGTCTAATCACTTTTTCTAAATACTTTCATCTTCTTTCGTAGATAAAATCCACTCAGAAAAACAGTGTGAAAAGATAAACAGAGAATTCAAGCATAGTTATTGCATTATCATCCAACTACTGAAATAGCTAAGAAAGCCACCTGGATTTAAAAACAAAAGGCCTGATAAGCGTAAACCTACATAAAGAATATGGAGGCAGCTTATCAGTGTATTGATAGGCACCACCAAATATTTGGAAAAGTTATTTGGAAATTTAGTCAAGAATCCCTTGAAATTCTCTCATTGTGTCACTTAGCTATAAAGCTGGTGGCCACAGTAAATTAAAGATAATTTTGTAAGACTGCAGCATATCTTTACTAGAAAAGTGACTCCTGTAGAAAGCAGGCCACTCTGGAAAGAAATAATGTGCACACTCCAAAGTTACTGTCAAGAAATAGTCCAAGCTTAGCTCTAGGCAAATTGAACATTATAACTTATGAGCAAATTCTAGTTTTCTTCCAAAATTAGCATTTAAGATTTTTTTGGGGGGGCGGGGGGGGGGAGGACGTACGTGGCAGTACAGGAGTACATCCATATTTTGGCTAACCCCTCCAATAGGAAGGATGCATGCGTAAGAGCTGAAATACATGATGAGATAAACTGCAGACCCATACATTCATTATGAAGTGGGTCAGAAAGGTACTGACAAAAGTGGATTCAACAGTACAACAAACAGATGGGAGTACATATGCAGAATCCCCTCTTTGCACACACAGTTTCATACATTCCAGTGAGGAAAACAAGAGACTAAGATCCATGCAACCAAGCTATGGAGTCCCAATTAGTCAATGTGCTTACTAGAAAAGGGGAGAATAAGCAGAAATTTGGTTAGGCTACACATCAGGAAACAGGATGTTCACTGAAACAGAAACCATAATTCTACGGCTGCTGAGCAGTGCTACAGGCTACGCCCAGCACGAGTTCACCAGAATGCTGAAGAGGTGTAGTCTATGATCAAAGCCACAAGCACAACAGAGATTTGTGTCTGTATGGCACTGGAGACCTGCATGATCAGTCATAATAAGTGAACCACACAACAGCAGACCAGTGAAACTGTGCAAGGTACAATAAGACTAACAAAGGGTGTGATTCAGCGCTCCCTGAAACTAATGAAGAGGCTCCTCATTGACTTCAATAGGCTTTGAATGAGTCCCAAAGCAACACACAGTGGGCATGCATACTGGGTAAATGAACAAAGGTAAACTGTGGTAAACCTGGCATATTCATTTTGATAGTGGTATGATCGCCAAAAACTCATATTCTCTAAAAAGCTGTTTCACGTCAGAAAGTTTTACATATAGTTTACTGATCTTGTCTGAAGAAGTTTTAAGTAAAATAGTTTTAAAATATTAGGTTATCCAACTTCAAAGTCTTTTACTTATGATTCTTAGTTCTGCTAGCTCAGGCCTCTGCTGCAGGATTGGGACCTATATCGTACTTTTCTCCTCGAAGTCCGAAAATGTAAATTAGAGCTAGGGAACAGGTGGCCATTTTTCTTGCATTCTATATCATATCCTGATGTGCAGTCTTCTCAGTGAACAATAATTATCTGCCTGAAGCTAGCAATTCACACACTGAAATCCTAGAATTTTAAGATTATTCTTACACCAGTGTCTACTGTCTACAAAAAAAAAAAAAATTAAATGGTTAGTGTATAAGAAGGATTACAAAATGAAAGTTAGTGGTGCATTTAGACTGCAAAGTTTTGTTTTGCTGGTTGTTTTAAAGCAGCTTCTGGAACAAGCAGAGAAACAAAATTGCTATTTGTAGTTATTACAGCCAAGATGAAAGCACCAATTTTGTTTCCAATCCTAAATTATTGTTATATGTGCCCATTCCTTTTGCAAAAAATATCATGAATAAAACTGTAAAAAAAAATATTGTTGGCAAATGTAGTTTTCGCTGCCATTCTAATAAACAGTTAAATGATAGATACACCAAAATATATCTAATAACTTAAATAAAGAGAAGAGCGCTTCCAAAGATTTACACTTATTTAACAAATCAGTTAAAACTTTCAGCATTGTGAAAATGGGAATACCTTTGAATTTTTCCACTGATACACTTTTGGGATGGTTTTGTTTTTAATTAAAAAACTGCAGATAAATTTATTTGCATGCATTTTATTAAATCTCCAGGACATAGAAGATAGTTCAGAAGTGATTGATCTAAATAAAAAATGGTAGAAAGCTTGCCAAGACCATAGAATACACCACCAAAGACAAGTTGATAGAAATCAGACAGTGGCTTCTGACTCCATAGAATGCCAAGCACACATTTTCCCACACTTCACTGTACACCTGTTAGCAGCTGCATCATCTTCCTGCTGAGTAACTGTGTTTGTTCCACAATTGTGTTTTGTTTTCTATACGATGCACAATGTGAAGGGGCTGTATACATGTAAGGTAAATAAACTGCTGCATGTCATGTCTGATAAGTTTTGACACTTGTCTGTGTACTGACTATTTTAGAGAGTTTTAAGCATTTTACTAAGATTAATATTTTGTATCCCTGCCATCTCTATAGCCAGATGCCTTGGTTACTCTGGACCAGATTCATTGCAAGAGGAGAGGCAACTTATGTCTGCTTCAGCCCTGAGGGCTGTCCGATCTCTTGCCCTTGCTGTTGCGGATCCTAAGGGCTATTGCGGTATGTAGTGTTGCTGGACCACAGGACTGCCCTGACTACTCCCCCCCCCATAAAATCTAGAATGCCCCATATAGGAGCATTCCCAGGAGGGCCGGATGGCCCCTATGCACTGATTAAGACAGTTCAATAGGGCTGTAGTACAGGGATGAATTCTCCTGCATTAATCAATCAGCCTATACAGGTCTCAGAGAGAGACACACAGACACAGAGAGAGAGAGAGAGAATGAATGCATTATAAAATTTAAAAAACCTTAAAAATGATTTTAAAAAATGACTTTTGTACATCTACAATTAAAAAAACAGCATATAAAAAGTCCAATATCTCAAGACATTCCAGGCCCAGAAGCAAGTGCTGCGTGTTGCACTGGGACGCGAGTATTCTCATTTCCATTGCCTTAAAGCTCCCATTTCTAACCCTTCAGCATTGTGAGATAATAGACTTTAAACTTCAGGATTGAATATTCCCTACACTGGCTATCAGACCCATATCACATGTCAGGGGGTCGGGACAGTGGAATATGTAGGGAAAGAAGGAAATATTTTTCTGTCAAAAATTGTCATTTGACAATTGTCATTGTCAAAAATAAAATAAATAAAGTAACTCCAAAGTAACTGTTGGAAGCAACTCAGACATTTGCAACGTTGGAAGCAGTCTCAATGGAGATGGATCTGTGTGTTCCAAAGTGCATTATAAATACATGCCATTGCAGTTTATCTCATGGATATCATCTCCACATATGCGGTATAATGCACACATGCAGCTATCTTAGTGAAACTTTTGTTTGGAAATATATTATGGATTCACAGATTTTCATGCCAACAGGAACCATCATGATTATGTAGTCTGAGCTGCTGCATAACACAGGCCACAGAATTTCAGGACCGGATGCCACTGTGCCATACCAGGGTACAATTCAGACTAACGAGTAGCTGTGCCATCCCTGCCCTGTAACAGGGGTTTCACTTTACAATGCCTTGCTGCTGTAGCATCAGCCTGGACTGTTCACAAACAGCCTCCAGACTGTAAGTCACTCCCAACTTTGTCTGTGTGTGCTGCAGCCAACTGGCCACACCTTGATTCTTACCAGCCTTAAAGTCTACCACAGGGTGACCCCAACATACTCCCAATTCCAGATTTTCCCCAGAAACATATATCCTGTACTGCCCAGCCCCCTCCTGGACAGTACAAATACACTAAGTCCATTATTCCTTTAACAGAATAATATGCACACAACTTGTTACCCCAAATGGAGTAACCTAGACACTTCAGCTTGAACACATTGGGTAGGATAAAACAATAAAACAAGTTTATTAAATATAAAGAGATAGATTTTAAGTAGGGCTGTCGATTAATTGCAGTTAACTCATGCAATTAACTCAGAAAAATTTATCGTGATTAATCGCACTGTTAAACAATAGAATACCAATTGAAACTTCAGCCAATCACTCAGACAAACAAGTTTGGTTATAATTTGCAGGAGATAATGCTGCCCGCTTCCTGTTTCAATGACACCTGAAAGTGAAAACAGGCATTCACATGGCACTGTTGTAGTGGGCGTCGCAAGATATTTACATGCCAGATGCACTAAAAATTCATATCCCTTCATGCTTGAACCACCATTCCAGAGGCCATGCAATCATGCTGATGATGGGTTCTGCTCGATAATGATCCAAAGCAGTGCAGACTGATGCATGTTCATTTTCATCATCTGAGTCAGATGCCACCAGCAGAAGGTTGATTTTCTTTTTTGGTCGTTCGGGTTTCTGCATCTGAGTGTTTCTCTTTTAAGACTACTGAAACCATGCTCCACAGCTTGTCCCTCTCAGATTTTGGAAGGCACTTCAGATTTTTAAACCTTGGATGGAGTGCTGTGGCTATTTTTAGAAATCTCACATTGGTACCTTCTTTGTGTTCTGTCAAATCTGCAGTGAAAGTGTTCTTAAAACGAACATGTGCTGGGTCATCATCCAAGACTGCTATAACATGAAATCTATGGCAGAATGTGGGTAAAACAGAACAGGAGACATACAATTCTCCCACAATGAGTTCAGTCACAAATTTATTAACACATTATTTTTTTAACGAGCATCATCAAAATGGAAGCATGGCCTCTGGAATGGTGGCCGAAGCATGAAGGGGCATATGAATGTTTAGCATCTGGCACAAATACCTTGCAACCTGGCTACAAAAGTGCCATGCGAACACCTGTTCTCACTTCCAGCTGACATTTTAAATAAAAAGCAGGCAGCATTATCTCCCAGAAATGTAAACAAACTTGTTTGTCTTAGCAATTGGCTGAACAAGAAGTAGGACTGAGTGGACTTGTAGGCTCTAAAGGTTTACATTGTTTTGTTTTTGAGTGCAGTTATGTAACAAAAAAAATCTACATTTGTAAGTTACAATTTCACAATTGAGAGATTGCGCTATAATACTTGTATGAGGTGAACTGAAAAATACTATTTCTTTTGTTTATCATTTTTACAGTGCAAATATTTGTAATAACAAATAATAATACAAAGTGAGCACTGTACACTTGGTATTCTGTATTGTAATAGAAATCAATATGTTTGAAAATGTAAAAAAAAATCCAAAAACATTTAATCAATTTCAATTGGTATTCTATTGTTTATCATTGCGATTAATTGCAATTAATTTTTTTCATCGCAATGAATTTTTTTGAGTTAATCACGAGTTAACTGTGATTAATCGACAGCCCTCGTTACTTTTTTTTTTATTATACAGGTATTATAAAGCATCCATTAAAGTGTTGGCCAATCTAGTTGTTTTTTTTAATATGACTAACTCCTAACTCAGTTACTGCAAGTCTTCTCAAGGCTAAAGAAACAAAAACAACTCCTCAGATATCCAAAATGCTTTAGCTCATACTAATGTGAAATTTGATGCTTGCTAAATACACTGGCTCTTAAAATGACAGAAAAATCTCTACCCGTATGATACTGTACAGACAACCACTAACTCAGTAAGGTGAAACCCAGAATCTTGAAAGAAACATTTTGTACTTTTCTACAGTTCAGAAAACAAATAAGCTATCAGTATTCTAGTTCCTTCAATTTCAGATTACTGTACTTGAAACCTACTGCATGCTGTTCAGAGCAAGTAACTGCCTTACAAGTGTCTGTTCAACTTTACTCAATATAAAATACAAGAAAGGGTACATGGACACTAATTTTCAGAACTACATTACTTAACTAACCTCCCCCGTCTTCCACTTCTATGTTGTACCCTTTAATATAGTCTATTAACTAGACAGCTGAAGTACTTTACATATGTATATCAGAGACAAGGTGGGCTAGGTATCTTTTATTTGGATCTTTTATTCCGTTGGTGAAAGAGACAGGCTTTCGAGCCTTTAATATCCTGGGACCAACACGGTTACAATATTGCAAACATATATAACAGACAGAGAGATCCAGCATGATCTTATGCAGGGAAATCTTCTAGAGGATTTTAGGTTGTATTTATTTATTTTGGGTGGGGGAATCTTGGAAGAGAGGAGATGATGCAATTCCACAGCCCAAACCCCGAAAATGCTGAGGCTGCTGTCAAAATGGAATACCAGACTGAAATCTGCAAACGATTTGATGTTCTAGCCCTTGCAGATGAAAGCCTTGAACACAAGCAAATAAACAATGTGTAGGACAGTTTCCAGTCTTCTGTTACGGCTGTCACACAAAGTGCTGGGAAAACGGCATCTCAGACCCAAACATCAATGGATCGGTCAACAGACCCTGGATATCATAGAAAAATGATGTATGACTTGCTTAAAGGACCAACCAAGAATACCAACTCCTCAGTACCTTGCATAACACAGCTTTAAAACAGGACAGTAAGACGTTTTGGGCAAAGAAGGCTCAGTTGATGAAAGCTGCGTCTGCCAGAAACAACTACAGCACTGTCTATAAAGAACAGCACAACTTAAAAGCCAGTCCATGAAACAAACTTTGGCTTGTCAAAGATGGATGTGGTAACATACTGAACCCCAGGGCAGAATGTCTCAGTAGATGGAAAGAAAACTTTCACGAGCTTCTTAACCACCACATCCGCGCTGCAGATCTGCAGCTGCAGGAGCACCTGAGAGTCCAGTGACTGCCTTTCCACGTAACATAGAGGATATCCCTGTCAAGGAGGTTCAAAGAGCAGCCTGTAAACTCAAGAATGGCCATGCTGCCAGTATTTGTCTTATAGTTGCTAAGTTGATCAAGCGTGAAAGGGATTCCATATTGGAGCGGCTGACTCACATTAGCAACAAAGTACGGATTCATGAGAAACTACTTGTAACAGAGACCTGGCTCCTCCCCCATCCAGTTTGCTGCAGAAACTTCACAGACTCCACCAGGGGTGAACTTAGTGACACTTTATTTCTATTTCTCTTCACCAATATCACCACAGTCCCCCATGCTCCTGCCTATTTACAATCTTTGGTGAGCTTTAGGCCCTCTCAGCAGGACCTGAGGGGAACAGAAGTCTCCCAACTCTGAGGCCTCTGTATGGCTAGGCTCAGCTAGCTCTGTTCCTCCCTCTCTCCCCCCTCCACTTTCTTCCTGTGTCTCTTTTATCAGCTCTGGGATGATGGGGCCAATTGAGTTCTTACCCCACCTAGCCCACGAGCCTGATTAGATCATTACTCCCAATCAGCGTCTCCTGGATCAGAGTGCAGGCTCACCTACTCACTCCCTGCATTCTATCACATGACCGGACGACTGGTGCTGGGGGATTATTCTCCCACTTTGGAAAGGGAAAGGCGATGCTCTGATGTGTTCCCATCAACACAGCATCACTTTGCTTTCCATTCCAAGCAAACTGTTCATGCTGGTTCTTCTTGAACGTGCTACGCCTGCCAAAAGCAATCTACACCGTCTACAACAAACCAGGTTTATGCCTGGATGATCAACCACAGCGCAGATTTTTTCAATAATTTGTGTAACAGTAAAAGTCCAAGGGTTTTGTCCCAGGAAAGATGAGGTGTCTATAGTCTTTATTTATTTAAAAGCTGCCTTTCCCTCTGTTGATCATCGCTCCCTTTGGCACTATCTGCATGACAAACTCCTTAATCTTCCTGAGAAATGCACTGCCATAGCGAGAGCTGTGTCTTCTTCGGTACTAGGATGTCCAACTGGTTTGAGTGCAATAGAAGTGTCTGTCAATGGCGTGTGGCTGCCCCTGATTTGTTCAACACCATTACTGACTGAACGACGGAAGCCATCACTAGCGGCATACGTTAAGCTCCGAGGCTTTTTCTGCAACCATATTAGGAGATCAGCAGTCATGAGCCCAGAAGCAGGAAGACACATCCTCACATTCCATCTAAATTACATTAGAATAATACAATATCGGGCTGTTAAGAAGGAGATCCTGTCCTAACAGTACCTATCACCATCAGATAAAGACACAGATCTTAAGATGTTTAAAGAAAACTTTGTTTGACAGCATTCTGTCTAGCAAGGAGTCACCTATCAACAGTTGTGGGTGTAAAATCTGTACCTCGTTATTGTTTTGCTTTTATAGAATCATAGGACTGGCAAGGACCTTGAGAGGTCATCTAATCCAGTCCCCTGGCCTCACGGCAGGACTAAGTATTATCTAGACCATCCCTGACAGTTGTTTGTCTAACCTGCTCTTAAAAACCTCCACCACCTCCTTAGGCAAATTATTCCAGTGCTTAACCAACCTGACAGTTAGGAAGTTTTCCCTAATGTCCAACCTAAACCTCCCTTGCTGCAATTTAAGCCCATTGCTTCTTATCCTATCCTCAAAGGTTAAGAAGAACAATTTTTCTCCCTCGTCCTTGTAACAACCTTTTATGTACTTTAAAACTGTTATGTCACCTCTGAGTCTTCTCTTTTTTAGACTAAACAAACCCAGTTTTTTCAATCTTCCCTAATATGTCATGTTATCTAGACCTTTAATCATTTTTGTTGCACGAGACACAAAAAACGTAGCGTGGCCACTTTTTACAAATTTGTGTACAGTGAAGGGTGCAGACTGACAACCAAGACAAAAGAAATAACATGCTCCAGTGCAGAGATTCTTAAGTTCTGGCAGAAAGTGAATAAGATGAATTCAAATCATTTTTCACTTTTAGCCAACTACTATAAGGTTCTAAATGATCAAACTTTGATAATGGGTTATAACAGAGCTTAGCTAGCAAATATTATTATGAGGCCTGATAAGGTGTCAGGATTTTAAGTCTCATATTAGCTGCATGACAATTTTTTTTTCAAATAAAAAAGAGTTAAGCAGATAAATGAAGATATATATAGGTTTAAAGTTTACTGCTTTGGTGTGTATTCAACAATGTGCCCCCGACCGAACACCACAAAATATTGCAATAACCTTTGTTTGCTAGAAATGGAAAAGTCCTCAACTCACCTGAATGAACATAGCACCCTCTACTGCTGTCTTTAAGTCAGTACAGCCACTAATGAGAGACAATTGCTTCTCTGCACTCAGAGTTCCTTTCAGCATTCCTGACTTTTCCAGCTCCTTCATTTCTTTGCTAGTGAAAACACAGAATACACATATAAATTTGTTACACCGCATGCTCTTTTTACCAGCTGGCAACCATATCTAGCCATCCTTTGAAAACTGTATTTTTGTTATTTTGCAATGTCACTTTATGAGTTTGATAAGTTTAAGTGCATGGTTAAAAGTTAATGCTTCCCAGTTGGAGGAGAGAAAGAGTTAAGGAGAGCACAGGTGAAATCACTGGGGAGGGAGGGGTGAAAAGTACATGACCCCCTACACACAACTTTTTATTACCCTACTTATGTCCTCCTCAATATGGCTCTAGGATCATTCTTGGTTCCATCAATTTTTTAAATAATCAAATAGTGTGATCCTGCACCATTGAAATCAATGAGCTTTGCTATTCCCTTCAATGTAAAGAGGATCAGGCCCTTACTGTGGTTGCACTGGTGGTAAGAGTGACGGTCAATAAATGGTCCATCCTGAAATGGGCCTGTATCACCAAGCCGACTACACATAAAGTGTCTGTATTTTAGGACAGATCAATTTCTACAGAAAGAGGGAACATACTTTGATTGCATTAATGGACTGTAGAGCATCAAGCACTATTTTATGAAAGTGGAGGTCTGTACTATTTTAAACCTAATATTTCATGTGTTTATAACATGAAGTTAACTATGGTTTGTTTTAGAACTTAGTGTATGGTCATAGCCTGGAAAGAAGGCGTTTTCTATTTAACCTTTGCTTTCCTAGGGGGGAAAAAGCCACTGTTAAAGGAATCGCCTACTCTCATATATGTTAGAAATACTTTTTATGTTTTTAAATGCAATTTTGTGGGGCTTGTCCCTATGCTGTCCCTTATGTAACTTCTCCAAATCAATTATCTGAGCCACTACTCTGTCTTCCTTCAAATGTGTTTTTTAAGATTAATCTCTATTGTAATAAGAAAAGGAGTACTTGTGGCACCTTAGAGACTAACAAATTTATTTGAGCATAAGCTTTCGTGAGCTACAGCTCACTTCATCGGATGCATTCAGTGGAGAATACAGTGGGGAGATTTATATACACAGAGAACATGAAACAATGGGTGTTACCATACACACTGTAACTTAACTCACTTAAGATGAGCTATTACCAGCAGGAGAGTGTGTGTGGGGGGAAACCTTTTGTAGTGATAATCAAGGTGGGCCATTTCCAGCAGTTGACAAGAACATCTGAGGAACAGTGCGGGGGGGGGGGGGGAAATAAACATGGGGAAATAGTTTTACTTTGTGTAAAACCCATCCACTCCCAGTCTCTATTCAAGCCTAAGTTAATTGTATCCAGTTTGCAAATTAATTCCAATTCAGCAGTCTCTTGTTGGAGTCTGTTTTTGAAGTTTTTTTGTTGAAGAATTGCAACTTTTAGGTCTGTAATCGAGTGACCAGAGAGATTGAAGTGTTCTCTGACTGGTTTTTGAATGTTATAATTCTTGACGTCTGATTTGTGTCCATTTATTCTTTTACGTAGAGACTGTCCAGTTTGACCAATGTACATGGCAGAGGGGCATTGCTGGCACATGATGGCATATATCACATTGGTAGATGTGCAGGTGAACGAACCTCTGATAGTGTGGCTGATGTGATTAAGCCCTATGATGGTGTCTCCTGAATAGATATGTGGACACAGTTGGCAATAGGCTTTGTTGCAAGGATAGGTTCCTGGGTTAGTGGTTCTGTTGTGTGGTGTGTGGTAGCTGGTGAGTATTTGTTTCAGGTTGGGGGGCTGTCTGTAAGCAAGGACTGGCCAGTCTCCCAAGTTCTGTGAGAGTGATGGGTCGTCCTTCAGGATAGGTTGTAGATCCTTGATGATGCGTTGGAGAGGTTTTAACTGGGGGCTGAAGGTGATGGTTAGTGGCGTTCTGTTATCTTCTTTGTTGGGCCTGTCCTGTAGTAGGTGACTTCTAGGTACTCTGCTGGCTCTGTCAATCTGTTTCTTCACTTCAGCAGGTGGGTATTATAGTTGTAAGAATGCTTGATAGAGATCTTGTAGGTGTTTGTCTCTGTCTGAGGGGTTGGAGCAAATGCGGTTGTATCGTAGAGCCTGGCTGTAGACAATGGATCATGTGGTGTGGTCTGGGTGAAAGCTGGAGGCATGTAGGTAGGAATAGCGGTCAGTAAGTTTCCGGTATAGGGCTGGAGAAAATGCCTTATAGCGAGAGGCTTAAAGTGCTCAATCAGTTTAGCTTATTGAAAAGAGAATTGAGAGGTGACTTGATTTCAAGGTGTATGTACCTTCACAAGGAGAAAATACTGGGTACCATAAGGTTCTTGATTAAAGTGAAGAAAGACATAAAAAGAACCAATGACTGCAAATTAACACATCTAGGAAGAAGGAACAGAGGCCATACTTACTGCATTTGGGGGATCTGTCCTGGAAGGCAGTGACACTGAAAAGGTTTTAAGGGGCATAGTGGACAAACAACTCAACATGAAATGCCAGTGTGATGATGTTGCAAGTAGGGTTAACGTGATCCTTGGATATATAAACAGGGGAGTAAGAACAGGGAGGTGTACAGTATCTTTAATCTTTGTATAGTATTGATAAGACTGTGTAGAGTTATGGTGCCCATATTTTTAAAAGAATATTGAAAAATTGAAGAGGTAGCAGGGAAAAGCCACACAAGTGATTTGAGGGCTGGAGAAAATGCCTTATAGCGAGAGGTTTAAAGTGCTCAATCTGCTTAGCTTAAAGAGAACTGAGAGGTGACTTGATTTCAAGGTGTAAGTACCTTCACAAGGAGAAAATACTGGGTACCATAAGGTTCTTGATTATAGTGAAGAAAGACATAAAAAAGAACCAATGACTGGAAGCCAGGGTGGATAAAAATCAATGATTTAAATAAAAAAAAATCAGATTTTTTTTTATTTAAATCAGATTTTTTTGATAAAATGCTTTTTGAGGAAAAAACCTATCTAAAAATAGTTTTAATTAAGGTACATTATAGCTTAAAGATATCTCATCATGGAATAGGGATTATAAATTCTAATGCTATAGTATGAGACAATATATTCATGTAATGTTTAAGAAAAGTTTTGTAAATGAGTTCCAATAGTTCATGGATTAGGGACTCAATCTTATGGGTTAATCTTTCTATCTACCCAATGGGATTCAATGCTCAGTCTAGAAGATACCATCAGAGATGCTTACTCTTGCAGTTTTCAAACTGTGGATTTGTGTTTCCAGAGATAACATGCTTGTTAACAGCAAAAATGTTTTTAAATAAAATAATAAATAAATAATATATAGAGGTAACAGACCTCAACCCTATTGTCCCTCTGCAAATTTGCGTACATAGAGTCAATCCCTTACCTCTCTCTAAAAGTACAAAGTTTCAAAAAGTTCAATGAATAGAAGATTGTTGGGGGCGGAATAGATCTGAACAAGGAGAAGAAGTCTGGAGATAAATGTGGGAAGGGAGGGGCAGGCAGTAAAAACAAAAGTGAAACTGTTTGAGCAGCATATTTCAGAAGTCTTGGGGTCTTTCTGAGTGTAGCCTTCATTGATTTGAGATCTAGCATGCCATTCTCTCACTAGAAGGGAAAACCTATAATGGCAGCAGGCTGTAAAAGAGACCCAGTTTGGGAATATTTTAATAAAGTTCCTCTACCTGTGGGTAAGACAGGCAGGTGTGCAAAATTCAAACAGTGGAACAAAGAAATGCAAGGCCTGATTGCCCGAATGAAACAACATCATGAGAAGTGTTCCTTCTTAGGAGGAAGCTGCGCTGAACATGATGAAAGGAACGTGTCTGAACATGCAGGATCTTCAGGTTGGTAAACTTTATTTCATACTTCTTTCTTAAGGACTGTCCCTCTTCCTTCTGGACTGTTCTTGAATTCTCATGTTTGACCAAAAAAATATAGTTGTTACTCTATGGTACTATCATTTTAGATGCAGTTGTGATAAATAATAAATGGCTGAAATAGGCAGATCTTTTTTTACAATTTCACCTTTAAAGTAGTACCCAGTGTCAGTGAATGCAATGAGTAATACTAAATGAGCAGTATGGTAATAATAATTAAATAACTGCATTGACTTATTTTGTTTTGGAGAATCCATCCTCAACATACAGGATTCTGAAGACTATCCACCTTCAATATCACAATAATTTTCTATACAATTTTCCAATGACAGTGTTTCAGTCACATCATGTATGTCACAGAGCCACAGTATATCACCTGTAGCAAAAAGAAAAAAAAAATCTCCATCATCCAGAAACAACCATAGATAAGTTTGTGATAAGAACCAGCAGATTACAAAAAGAGGTTATTGATGAAAAAATTGCCCGGTTTGTTCGTGCAACAAACTCTCCTTTCCGTATGATTGAGAACCCACACTTCATTAACATGCTTCAGTCATTAAGACCAGGATACAGTCCACCCAACAGAGGAGATGTTGCAGGCAAATTGCTGGATAAAGTGTATGAAAGAGAAACTGAGCAGTGTGCAAAAGGTCTAGAGGGTAAAATTGTTAACCTGAGTCTTGATGGGTGGAGCAAGGTCCACAATGATCTTGTTGTATGTGCTTGTGTGACAACAGAAGAAGGGAATGTCTTCCTTACAGAAACAATTGATACATCAGGAAATGTACACACAGCAGAATACTTACAAGAAGTAGCAGTAAAAGCTATAACTGGAAAAAAATTCAAATGTCTAGTACGCAGGTTGGTCACAGACAATGCTGCAAATGTATCCAAGAAGAGAAAAAAATTTAGTAGTGAAGAGACTCCCAAGCTAATAACACACAGTTGCAGTGCTCATTTGATGCACCTCCTAGCCAAAGATTTCAGTGTTCCAGAAATAAAGGCTAATGTTGTTGAAACTGCAAAATACAGTAACTCCTCACCTAACGTCCTCGCACTTAACGTTATTTCAAAGTTAAGTCGCTGCTCCATTAGGGAACATGCTCGTTTAAAATTGTGCAATGCTCCCTTATAATATTGTTTGGCTGCCTGCTCTGTCCACTGCTTGTAGGATTCTGTGGAAGAGCAGCGACTTTACAAGGGAGCATTGCACAAGTTCCTCTTCTCCGTCTCCTCCCCCTCCCTCCCAGTGCTTCCCTGGCACCAAACAGCTATTTGGCGGTGCTGAGGACTTTCTGGGAGGGAGGGAGAGAGCAGGGAAAGCGCTGTGTCTCCGCTCCTCCCCAGAAAGTCCTAAGTGCCGCCAAACAGCTGTTTGGCAGCAGGGAGGTGCTAGGAGGGAGGGGGAGAAGCAGGGATGTGGCGTGCTCCGGGGAGGAGGTGGAGTAGGGGTGGGAAGAGGTGGGCCTGGAGTGGAGCAGTGATGGGAAGAGGTGGGCCTGGAGCATCCCGGGGCAAAGTCAGCACCTGTTTTTCTGGGGGGAAGCTGCCGCTGCTGCTGCACAAGGTGCTTCCTAGCGTCCTTGCCTGCCTCATTGTCTGCAGTGGGCTGTGTCTGTGTGGGGTAAGCCAGGGGCACCTCTCAACCACAGTACAGTACAGTACCATACAGTATATAATGCCTTTTGTCTGCCCCCCAAAAATTTCCTTGGAACCTAACCCCCCCGCATTTACATTAAATCTTATGGGAAAATTGGATTCATTTAACGTCATTTCACTTAAAGTTGCATTTTTCAGGAACATAACTACAACATTAAGTGAGGAGTTACTGTACTTCCGTAACAACCACTTTGCAGCAGCTGCTCTGAAAAAAGTGGGCGGAACCAAGCTAACTCTCCCACAAGACGTGCGATGGACCTCGATAGTGGACTGTTTTGAGCACTATACCAAGAACTGGCCTAATCTGATAACAGTTTGTGAACAAAATCATGAAAAAAGAGATGGCACCGTCACAAAGTTCTCAACAATGGGCTTAAGAGAAATGTTGAACACATGCTTAGTACGCTGAAGCCTATTTCTGTAGCCTTGAACAAAACGCAGGGAAATAGCTGTTTTATTGCTCATGCTGTTGAAATTTGGAATGAACTGAGTGAGATCTTAAAGAGAAATAAGCAATAACAGAGTTAAATTACAAGCATTAAAAAAACAAATGGGACAAGCACTATCGCCAGCTCTTTTTCTTGCAAATATTCTCAGTACTCGGTATCAGGGTCAAACCTTAACTGCTGAAGAAGAGGAGTTGGCTATGACATGGACATCCAGCAATCATCCCTCCATAATGCCAACTATAACAAACTTCAGAGCTAAGGGTGAACCATTCAAGCAATATATGTTTGCTGATGATGTTTTAAAGAAAGTCACACCAGTGAACTGGTAGAAGTCACACTTAAGCACTTGGATTCAGAGACTGTTGAAGTGATAATCTCACTTTTAACAGCAGTAGCTTCTTCTGCCGGTGTAGAAAGAATATTTTCTTTGGACTAATTCATTCCAAATTGAGAAATCGTTTGGGACCTGAAAAAGCAGGAAAGCTTGTTTTTCTTTTCCAGATTATGAACAAACAGGAAAATGGAGGTGAAGATGACTGAGTTAGCTGCAGAAGCCAATATTTGAAGTTTCTCATGTTGACCTGGCTGCCATAGTCAATTTAATTATATTTTTTTAAATATTTCATTTAACTATTTTAGTTAAAAACAATTTTAACAAAAACAAACCTGATTTTAAAAAACTTGAATGTTTAACTAAATTCAAAAATTCATATGCTTGTTTTGTTAAAATATTATGTTTCCTGTTGAAGAAAAACATCCAGAATACATAACATTGTTGTTTTAGTTACATAAAACAATTTAAATGTCTGTCTGGTGATGTTCTCCTCCTAAGACAGCATGGCAAGAAAATCCTCCAAATACTAACCTGCTGAATTGGAGATAGTTCACCTCCCAATGACTTCATAAATATCTGCTTCAATTACCTTTGGTAAATGAAATAACTAAACAATCAGTAATTTTCTGATATAGCTGTAAAACTAATCTGAAAAGTTTTCAAAATAAATCACTTAAAAATCAATAGCGTATACCTTCTAAAAATGAAACCTACATCTATTTCTGAGTTGTGAAGAATATGTATAAAGGTTATAACAACCAATAAGAATGCACTTTTATGTAGAAATCCATGATTAAATCGAGTCTTCCTGACTAGTGATTTAAATCATGATTTAAATCAATTTGATTTAAATCAAATCCACCCTGCTGGAAGCTGAAGTCAGACAAATTCAAATTAAAAATAAGACATTTTTAACAGTGAGGGTGATTAACCATTGGAACAAGCTACCAAGAGTCTTCCCATTACGTATCAAAGAGAAACCCCTCAAAACGCCTGATTTTTCTACATCTATATAGAACACAAATTGCTAAAAATAAACCTTGAAAAATAAAGTTAATAAACCCTAAAGAAGCCCTAGTTATGGACTTTAACTCCAAATGTCCTCAATGGATTATAAAGAAGGTGGAATTTTTATTATACTAGAAAGAACAAGTGAGGCTAATCATTGCTTGGAACATGCAAGATGTCAGCATGTACTCTGGCTCATGATTCTTAAAAAAACTTTTTCCTCTTGACTTGGCCTTTGCTTTAAATAGAGTTTACATTTTTTTTTTGTAAGTAACTCTGGGTAACTTTTACTGTGCTGTAGAGTCGACAATGCCAACAAAAACAAAAAGAAAATGGATCAATGACACAATGATCTTTAACTTCCAATCTAAGAAGTGCGAGCCTGGGTGAACAGCCAGAGATATTGCATTCCTATTCTCTCTTGAGCATCTTTACTGAAAAAAAAATCCAATTATTCATTCTTTGTTAGGGGAATGAAACCAGAAGTCTGAAATGAAAACAAAATTTCTGGGGTCAGTTTGGCTTGCAACTCCCTGCAGTTTCTTAAATCCATAATCGGCATTAGAATTTACATTTTAGTATATGCACATTTTTAACCTTCTGCTGAGACTTTTATTCTATTCATAAATTCTTGCCTGTTTTGATTGCAAATGCATCTACAATATTGAGAGTTCACCATAAGTATGACAGAAAATGGAAGTGACTGACCTGTAATTGGAGATTTTTCAAGATGTGTTGTTCCCATCTATATTCCACAAGTGGGTACACATGTGCTCCTTGCGGCTGAGATTTGTGAAAGTAATGTCTGTTGGTCCATGCAGGTACAGTTGTTCTCCTCGTGCTCCGAACTGAGGGCACAAATGGCAGAGCAGACTGACACCTTTCCAGTTCCTTCTCTTATCGTGAATCAGATGGGATCCGAAGCAGAGGGGAAGGAGGACAGGTAAAGATGGTCTCTTTGGGTGTAGAAATGTTTCTAAGGAGGACTCAGGCCGATAGAGGAGGAGACTGTGGATAGGGCAGAGTGAAAATATCCTCTGGTGAGGTAAAGGTTTCAGTCCCTCCCGGAGTCTGAGGAGTCCCTGAGGTGGGAACCAATTAATCAGGGGTGTCCACTGGTCTGGTACTCAGAGGATCCCACAGGGAATGTGCTGGATCTGTCAAATGGGGGTCCAGCATAGTGTTTCCAGACCGGACCAGTGGGTGATCTTTTTGTCTTTGGACAGCGCCAGAACCAGCACTGATACATCTTCTTCCTTTGAGTCTTTCCTTCTTGTATGGAAGGTATGTGCAGGCCTAATTCCTTAGGACCTCTGCTCAAGGACTCACCCAATTTGGATCAAGATGGGAAGGGAATCCTTTTCTTAGAGGCAGATCTGAATGAGGATCTGTCCTTATGCTATGGTCATGTCCCCAACTCTCATGAGAGGGTTTCTTAGGTTTAACTGTTTTGCCTCTACTCTGGAGCTTGTGCTCAGAGGAGCACTGCTCACAGTCTATATGGGGGGGAATCTCCTCGGCCTTGATCCAACTGGGGCCTCATGGCCTGATCCACAAGCTGCTACTGTCCCTCACAAGACTAAGGAGGGTCGGAAGCTGCAGGTGCTGCACTTGGGGTGGCAATGTGAGCGCCCCCCCCCACCCAAAGCAGTAAAGGCAGTGCTGGAGCTTGTCACTGATGGATAAGAAACAGGGGCAAGAGACCCATGGCTCTTGGACCAGTCCTCCTTGGGGAGAAGCTCCCATAGGTGGGTGACTAAACTAACGATAAAAAACACGAAACACTAAGTCTAAACTTGTCAAAAACTTTTTACAATCTGTATTTACTGTAGAGGAAGATCATAGTGGACACAGTATTCTGACTCAGGCCAAACAGAGGTAAGAAGGAACTGGAGAGACATCGGTCCACACCACGCCTTATACCCTCAGTCTGGAGCACAAGGAGAGCAATTGCACACATATGGACCAACGGACACTACTTGATATAAAACTCCAGTCTCATGCACATGAATGCATGTGTGCCCATACATACAGGAACCAGCACTCAAAGAAGAATCAGACCTTTTCTGCCTGAAATTTAGAGCTGGTTGGAAATTCTCTAATGGAATATTTTTCTGCTGGAGAATACAGATTTATTGAAATCGAAACGTTTCAACAAGACTGAGCTTCCAGGTTCTCAGCTCTCCTTTAGCCCTCCAGGTTCTTTCTTAAACACTGCTCTGTGCACATTAAACACCATCCCTGAACTAACCTATAAGGCCACAGCCCTCTTAGCCTTACAATCCAGCCTCAAGACCCATTTCTACTCTTATGTCTACAAAAAAACCCAGCCAATCAACAATGGTTAACTAGAGGTCAGTGTTAACTGGTATTTATTAAAAACGCTTATTCAAATACATCAAAAGGTGCACACAACTACCCTATATAATGATGAAAAGTTATTACTGTCACATTTTGTCTCCTTTTTCCCCGTTCTCTTGTATGGTTTATAATACTTACTTGTGTCTTGTCTTAAACTGTTAGTTCTTTATCAGAGGGGTAGCCGTGTTAGTCTGGACTCTTTGCCACTGTTAGTTCTTTGGATCATGGGCCGTGTCTTCCTAGACTGGAATCTCTTGTTGGTGGGCAAGGAAGAGAGACTTCCCATGGTCTTTCTTATTCCTTATAGTTTTAAATAGTTTGTAATGCACTGGCTTGCTTATGCATAGTATTGTGCACCAATGACCTCTGCTGGACAGAGTGTTAATTCTACTTACAAACTCATCTAGATTCATTGCTTTTAAAAGCCAGAAGGGATCATAATGATTATCTAGTCTGACTTTCTAAATAATACAGGTCACAGAACTTTGCCCAGTAATGTCTGCATCAAGACCATAACTTTAGCTATTGCATATACCTTTTAGAAAGACATTCAATCTTGATTTAAAGATTTCAAGAGATGGAAAATCCACCACACCCATAGGTAAATGATTCAAATGGTTAATTATCCTCACTGTTAAAAATGCATCTTATGTCTAGTTTGAATTTGTCTAGCTTCGGCTTCCAGCAATTGCTTCTTGTTATGCCTTTGTCTGCTAGGTTAAAGAGCTCTCTATCATCAGAAATCTTCTCCCGATGTAGGTACTTACAGGTAGTCATGAAGTCACCTCTTAACCCTTTTCTTGGATAAACTAAATCAATTGAGCTTTTTAGTCTCTCACTGTAAAACAGGTTTTCTAGCTCTCCAATCATTCTGTAGATCTTTTCTGAATAATTTCCATTTTTTCCACATCCTTTCTGAAAAGTGGTACAATACAACCTCAGAGTTACAAACAACTCAGGAATGGAGATTGTTTGTAACTCTGAAATGTTCGTAACTCTGAACAAACATTATGGTTGTTTTTTCAAAAGTTGACAATTAAACATTGACTTAACACAGCTTTGAAACTTTACTATGCAGAAGAAAAATGCTGCTTTATTTAACAGTTTATGTTTAACACAGTGCTGTACTGTATTTGCCTTTTTTTTTTGTCTTGTATACACACACGTTACCTTTAGTTAAATTGGTGTAATTTATTTGTAAACTTATTTTGTTAACCTGCTGTAAGTCAGGTTGAAACCAATGTAAGCTTCACCACTCACAAAACTGGACCAGTTTAACTAAATCAATTTAAAAAAAAAGCAATACCGTTAATTAAACCTTTTGTTAGCATCCTCTGGATTTAGACCAGACCTAAGTGTTTGGGAAATCCCTGTACTGAACTGAGTGAATCCTGCCTTTTAGAAGCAGAGAACTGCCTGCACTGATATGTACTACAAAGGAAAAGTCTTTAGAGCCAAAATTTTGCTACCAATCATTTTTTAAATACAGAAAAGGAGGGGTCACCACTGTGATGCCTGAATCAATTTTGAGCTGGAGCAATATAGTTTTTCCTATTTATATTATAGTAGCACCTAGAGGCCTCTACCAGGATCAAGACCCCATTTTGCTAAACAATGTATATATACTGAGCAGGAGACAATCACAGACCTAAAGAGAGTAAGAGTTAGAGAGTAACAGAGGCACAAAGAGGTGAAGTAACTTGCGTAAGGTCACACAGCAGGTCAGTGGCAGAGCTGGGAACAGAACCTCAGTCTCCTGGACCTGAGTCTCATGCCACATTTACTACACAATATTGCCTCCACTCAATACGACCACCACCATTAATTATTAATAATTAGCTTGTTACATCTTCAAAGTTCCATAGAAATATTAACTATTTAATCCTCACAACAACCCCTTGTAGACCAGGTAATTACATATTATTTTCTCCACTTTACAGGTGTGCAAACTAAGACAGAGAGGTTAGTAACTTGCCAAAGGCATTAGGAGTGATATATTAATCCCATGCTTACATATTTGCCCCATGCTTCAACTAGCCTAAGCAAAAAGAGATTCCTGAAGCATCCTGAAGGTGAAGGTAAGGAACAAAATACCTCCTGTTCAAACGAAATGTGTTACAAAGGATTAAGAAATGTGATCTAGTTTTCTGTACTTTTCCATAAGCATTTAGTATTTTCAACTACTCTCAGAGAGGCAAGAATATTTTGGCATTGCAAAGTGCACTGTATTATCACTCCTGGAATTCTGTTGCTGATTATTAATATTCACATTACCAATCTATGTCAGATGGGGTCCATTTTGAGGTACTGTATGTAACAACATATCCTATTAATTAATAACTGTTTCAACTGAACGTTCTCTGTCTTGACTGGCTGTTTGTGCCAACCTTCTCTCCCCACCTTCCCTCATAGTCTTGTCACTACAGTTCAGTCCACACTTGCCCCTCTTACTCTCATCTCCCCTACCCTGTCCCATAAACATCCCTTCCCTTCAACTTTCTCTCTCTCTTTGCTTCTCTTTCCGTTTAGCTTATCCCCTCCTAAATAAACCCACCCCC
Source organism: Chelonia mydas (assembly GCF_015237465.2). NCBI lineage: Eukaryota > Metazoa > Chordata > Testudines > Cheloniidae > Chelonia > Chelonia mydas. The sequence continues at coordinate 40,194,124 of NC_057849.1, forward strand.
CAAAAAACTGTGGAACTAACACAACTTTGCAGCCATCACATTGTACACTCTGCTTGTGTGCTACACCCCTTCCCCCGGCCCTGCGTCCATCTTGTCTATTTAGATTTTAAGCTCTTCAGGGCAGGGATCATCTACTACTCTGTATAGTGCCTAGCACAATAGGGCCACATTCTTGGTTGGGCCTTAGGCAGTACCATAATAAACAAAATTATAATGAGATACACTGACAAGTTACTGGTTTTACTGATTATTCATTTGGCACCCTCCCTGATTTTTAGAAACTTGAAAAATACTATTCCTAGCAATGCTGTCCCTTCCCATTTTTTCCCTCTGAAAGCTCTTGAAATGATTACATCTGTACTGCATACTTCTTGAGATTTGTTAGTTAGCTATTGCTTCTGATCAAGTGAGCAAGAGACGAAACAAAATACTGCTGGGTTTGGAGAAGGGCAGTGAAGGGGTTATCTTATGATAAAAGGGAAGGCTACCCTGATAAAAGTTTCTGTCACAGGAGCCACAACATGACGCTAGAGCTACCACCATACCCCTCATCAGAGCACTCTGTGGATGGAACCCTCCACAGAATTTCCCAGGGTGAGCCGCCAGCATCCTGCATGAAGAAAAGAGCAACAGAAGCAATCTTCAGCAGCATTAGGGGCAAGGACTAGACAAGCCCAAACAAGGAGCCAGTAGCTACAGCAGTCTGCCTTCCTCCTTCCCGCAGCACCAGAGGGCAGCACATTTACACAGACAAAAGCCATTCAGTCAGCAATTCTGGATTCTGTGAGCTGTTTTGGGAGACTGATGGCTTGAGTGAGAGGTGTGAGACAGTTGTGTGGGGTTGAAGGGGCATGTGGAGATAACTGGGAAGAGGGGTAGGTAAGGACAAGCCCCAGTGGCAACTTCACAGTCCCAGACAGTAGTGACATATGAGCTTACATTCCAAAACTGACCAATGAACTTTCTGCCCTCTTCTGTCCATTGGCTGTAAGAACCCACCCTAGACCCCTGGACTGCAAAAGACAGCAGGAGATTCCTGACACAGGCATCCAAATGTGTGTGTGCTGGGAGAGAGGAGTTAAGATGTTATGTAAAGGAAGAGGGCCCATTGTTCAAGGGAGTTGTGTGGATAGCTGTTTTTAAAAGAAAGAGAAACAAATAATGCTAGGATAAGCGGCAACTGGAGTGGGAAAAATATACATATACACAGCGAGACCAGGGACCCTGCCCGGAGATCACATTTTAAAGTGTACAAGCCAGTACAAAACAATGCAGAACTATAAGTTGGGTATGTTATTTACAACCAGGATACTTCCCAGAACAAGCGAATTTTCAGATGTTTTTTGAAGGAAGAATTTCTTTACATGATTCTTTCGTAAAAAAAAATAAAAAAAATTAAGTATAGGCAATGTGGCATTGAGACATGGCAAGATCACAACCCAGAAGCTTGTCTTTCCTCTGTCTATTCCTTCCTGCTGTGACTCAGATCGCAGAGATGTGCAGATGGATGGTTGGCTTGAACAGCAGTGGCAATAAGGCACTGAATTCAAGCTGTGAGGTTGGGATAGGTAGAGCTCATGAAGTCTTGTTCTGGAATAGCATATTGTGGGATTCTATGTGACAGAATATCCTGTAGCTGTGGGGAGGAAGGGAGATGGAGGGACTATCCTAACTTGTCCTATAGATTCAGAAAGTACAGAAAGTAGAAGTCCATGGCCTAGTGATAGAGGGCACCCTGCCGCTGTATCTGAGGGTAGTGGGTGGCTAGGGAGTCTGTTGGTTTAAGCAAGGCTACACACACACACACACACACCCCCCGCAAGATTTCGCTATACCTGGTAAACCAAAAAGGTAGGTGCAGATTATATTAAGAAAGAAAACACAAAGAAAAATACTTATGAATTCATATATGTAACAAAAGAAACTAAGGCCAGAATTTTTAATTTTTAATTAAAATTTTTAATTTTTAATCTAAAGCTAGACTCCTAGTAAAAGTGTATTGATTTTCAAAGATGGTGAGCTCCTGTATCTCCCACTAACTTCAATAAGATTTATGGGTGTTCAGCACTACTGAAAATCAGGCTATTTATTTAGGTACCTAAATATTGCTTCAGGAACCTAACTTTAGGTTTAAAGCTTCTGGTCTTCATTTCTTTCATACAGTGATTAGTGGAGCTCTCCCTTACTGATTGGACAGCCACCACAAGCCCCAGGAAGAGCCAAAATTAAACACGTTGCTGGTGCTATGGCTAGGTATTTCCAGATTCTAATACTTAGGTCATTTTTTACTGTAGTGTTCTAAATTCCTAACTCAAATGCTTAGATTTTCTTTTGGCGTGTACACTAAATGCATGAGCAAAGAAACAACTTTCAGATAAGCTTACTCAGGACCACTTCAAAAAGTGACAAACTTCTCAGGGTATCTCAGAAATATCTCTATTTGGTGAATATGAGGGAGAAATGGGGGGACAAAAAAGAACTTTTATAAAGATATATACGGTATTTGTTTCCAGTATTTTGCCAGTAACTTCCATTGATATAGTTAGGAGATGAAAGATTACTGTCCAATGTTTTACCACTCAAGATTCTATAAGAGTCTGTTCTATTGAATTTCGGCTTTGGAATTCTTTTTAAAAAGTTAATTAATAGGATATACAGAGAATAGTGTTTTATTTATATAGAATAATGTTACTCAGTCTTGCTTCTGTATCTCTAAGTGTTAGCTGTGGTGCAATTTTGTAAGTGGCATCCTTAAAAATACATACAATAATATATGGGTAAAAGCCGGCCACGCACAGCTACAATCAGAATACGTTAGTTTCTGCAAGAAGAAAAACTGACCACAAAACTAACACAAGTTCCTTTTCCCCCTCTTTTTCCCGATAATTCACTTTTTCCCTTACATTATTTTTCCTTATAAGTTAAATGTTGATGTGGAACAAAAATTACTCCATAAAACATGAATCAGTGACCTAAGGGAAAATACTTGTCATCCTTTTCAGACGTTTCTTATCTCAGTTGCATAGTTAAGCAGTGCACAGTAGGATGAAACACTTTTAATGTGTAAACATTTCATAGAACAGAATATGAAGCCACATTCATACAAAGTCTTTCTGGAATCTGACTTCCCATTACTTTATATAGCTTCCTTCTTGCCTTTCCATAAGCAAATGCAATATACATGAGTTCTGTGTGTAGTATCAGAAATAGGGTACTACTTGGTTTTCTGACCCACTAACTTTCAACTTTAACACGCTGATCTCAAAGAATTCTGTATTCATAAACCAAAGGGACTGCTACTTGCAGGAAAGGAGTTTAATGAATTGCAAAAAGGTTATAAAGTATACACTTTACACAGCAGGTTGCACCATTACTGAACAGAGACCATGAGAATTTAGCAATTGTAGAATTCTTCATTAACTTGTCCATTCAACTGAGCGCTTCTAGGCTGTTCCAATATAGTGAATTCTTGTTAAGAATGCTACTAGTGTTAATTCTAGCTGGGTGTATGTCACTTTTACAGCATGACCTTCCCCTTTTCCTCCTATTTCCTCTGCGTCAGGACTCTAACTGCTATGTGCCTGATAACGATTAGCGAGGCAGGAAATCTGTCTCACTTAGTATTATGCCTTATACATTCCTGTTTCCTTACCTGGTGTGCTGTATGTATGCTCCCTGCTAATACACCTCCATATTTTCAATCTTGCCAGAGTGGGCCCAAATTTCATTATTTCATTTGTTATTTCCTAGCATATAACTACTCTATTAGTCAACACACCTGCCACAGAGCATGCTTTTAATTTTCAATACTGACATTATTATTGAGGCAGCTTTATTGATACTCTAATTCCACCTGGATCTCCTCTCCAGTCACAGAGCTATGTATGACGGAAATAATTTAGTCTGTTTTGCAGATGCATTATCCATTAATATCCATTGTGTAAAACTTGCATAAAATCTGAAACACTTGCTTCAAATATGGTTTGCAAACCATTACTCTGGGTTTTCCTTTTATAAACAAGGTTTACATCCTAAAAAGTGATGAATAATACCCAAGTTTTATTCCATTTCTTTGCACAAGTAATTTGGCTTCTGCAGTCATTTATTATTTTTAAACACATTTTCTCTTGGTAAAAAGGGTGATCTACATTTTTTCTTTTTGGTATACTCAAATTTCTCATGGTTTCAAATAATTGCATACAATAAATTCAGGGTATGTGAACCATAAAACAGTAGATATTTGATACAAAAGCTAATTATAGTGGAACAAAATTCCCTTTTTTCAGTTTTAAAGGTGTGTAACATGATAGATATGCTGACATCTTGCCCAATCTTCTTTTAGAGGAGTTAAAAATAAGGAAAACCAATAACACCAAATTCACAAAGGAGTAGCTGTCAACTTGTTTTGTAGGGGACACAGTACATGCATTCAAGAACAACATGTAAAACCATCATTTTACTCAGCTTCCACTGCAATTAAATATTTCAGCTCCTGTAGCAGAACCCAGCATCATGGCAGTGGTTCAGAGTGAATTATAGCAGTCTGCAATAAAGTCAGAGTGTTAAAAGTTTTTATGCTAATATGAATTTTAACTATCAATATAATTTTTATCATCAGCTAATATAATTGCACAATCTGTTCTTACTCATATAAATATTGAATGAGTTTCAGAAAATCATTCAGCAATCTACTTCTATTAAAATATGCTGTGTCCCTGAGGGCATGGCTACACTTGCAGATGTAGAGCACTGTGAGTTAAACCCGCCTTCGTAGAGCGCAGTAGGGAAAGCGCTGCAGTCTGTCCACGCTGTCAAGCGCACTGGTGTGGCCACATTTGTGGCAGCGGCATTGGGAGCGGTGCATTATGGGCAGCTATCCCTCAGAGCACCTCTTCCCATTCTGGCGCTGTGGCTTGTGGGAAGGGGGTGGGGTTCTGTCCCAACGCCCCGTGATGCATTGGTTCGCATCCCAGCATTCCCTTTGCTTCCGTCCACATTTGGCGCCATCTTTCAACATTTTTTGTACTGCGCACTCTGTCTTCCCTTTCGGTCTGCGGGAATGGAGCCCGAACTGCTGAGGAGTATGCTGACGAGTCTTGCTAGCATATCACATTTGGCAGTCGAGTTATTCCTTATGATCCAAAGTGACAGTGAGGACTCCGAAGATATCGACTCGAGTAACGCATATGACACGAGTTTGCTTGTGGCATTCACGGACATGCTCACCACCGTGGAACGCTGCTTTTGGGCTTGGGAAACAAGCACCGAGTGGTGGGATCACATCGTCATGCAAGTCTGGGATGACGAGCAGTGGCTGCAGAACTTTCGGATGAGAAAAGCCACTTTCATGGGACTGTGTGAGGAGCTCGCCCCCACCCTGCGGCACAAGGACACGAGATTGAGAACTGCTCTGATGGTGGAGAAGCGGGTGGCTATTGCAATCTGGAAGCTGGCAACTCCAGACAGCTACCGATCGATCGCTAACCAGTTTGGAGTGGGGAAGTCGACGGTTGGAATCGTGCTGATGCAAGTTTGCAGGGCCATTAATTGCATCCTGCTCAGAAGAACCGTGACTCCGGGTAACATGCATGACATTGCGGCTGGCCTTGCACAAATGGGTTTCCCTAACTGCAGAGGGGCGACAGATGGGATGCATATTCGAATGCTGGCACTAGCCCACCTAGCCTCCGAGTATGTTAATCGGAAGGGGTATTTCTCGATGGTTCTCCAGGCACTTGTGGATCACCGTGGGCGTTTCATTGACATTAACGCAGGCTGTCCTGGAAAGACGCATGACGCACGGATCTTTCGGAACACTGGCCTGTTCAGGAAGCTGCAAGCCGGGACTTTTTTCCCAGACCAGAAGATCACCTTAGGGGAAGTCGAATTGCCCATTGTGATCCTTGGAGACCTCGCTTACCCTTTAATGCCGTGGCTCATGAAACCCTACACAGGGAGCCTTGACAGAAGCAAGGAGCGGTTCAACAACAGGCTGAGCCGGTGCAGAATGACTACGGGGTGTGCTTTTGGCCGTTTAAAGGGCCACTGGCACTCTCTGTATGGGAAGCTGGACCTGGCCGATGACAGCATCCCTGCGGTTATATCCGCGTGCTGTACCCTCCATAACATTTGTGAAGGGAAGGGTGAAAGATTCACTCAGGCATGGAACTCAGAGGTTCAACACCTGGAGGCTGAATTTGAACAGCCAGAGAGCAGGGCTATTAGAGGGGCCCAGCGCGGGGCTGCAAGGATTAGGGATGCCTTGAGGGAGCAATTTGAGGCTGAATGCCCCCAGTAATGTCTGGTGCCCTGCACGGGAGTGAAGTGCAGTTGTTCCAATGTTAGTAGGAATCGGTGTTTGCTACGCTAACTTGCAGTGCCTGTTTCTTTCCTGGGCTACGGTATCTTTTACTTTATGCAATAATAAAGAATGTTTTCAAAGCCAAAAAATCCATTTATTGAAAAGAGACACAACTGCTTGGGAAACAGAAAGGCCAAGGGGGTGGGGAACAGTACAATCACAGATTTGTGTATGTCCTGTCTGGAGTGCTGTGCAATGAGTGCTGCACTTCAGGATTGCTATCCTGCATGGTAATGGGGGTTGAGTGCAGAGGGTAAGGGTCGTAGTTTTCAAGGCTGGGTGGTGAAGCTACAGGTGTTGGAGGCAGCTGGTGGCAGTAAGAACTCAGATGTTGGGGAAAGTGGGTTGGAGGTGACATGGGGGCACAAGGGAAAGAGTTTCGGGACAAGGGCTGCAAGGGCGGGCGGGCGCGGTAGTGCTCTGCCTACATTGCTACGAGCGCCTCTATTGAGTCCGCTTGGCACTCCATGATGCTTAGCAGCCGCTCCATGCTTTGGAGCCGGCGAGCCACATTCTGCTGGAGGACCCTCCTTTCACTCTCCCGCCACTCCTGCACTTTTTGATTTTCATTACTTGAATGCTTCATTACTTCATGCAACACGCCTTCCTTGCTTCTACGTGGCCTCTTTCTGATTCTTTGGAGTCTTTCAGACGGTGATAACATGGACGGCTGAGATCTGAAGGTTGCATCTGTAAAGGCAAAATGCAACACTTAACAGAGGCAGCATTGTTCACAGCAGACAGAGCAATGATTCCCCCGTACTTAAGGGCAAGCACAGTCTACACAACAGCATAATTTGCCCATCCCAAAACGAGTGCACATAACCCATGGGAGCCCCTAAATGGTGACTAAGCACAGGGTCAAGCGTGACTGATTGTTTCACGGCTGTACTGTCCTCTGGGTTTCTGTGTCATAGGAAGAGCCAACAGTGGCAGGGGGCCCCTACACTGAACACTGTCCCCACATTTTCCACAGGAGTTCGTCCTGAAAGATATCTCGCTGCTGAGGGGTACCTGGGAAGCAAGGGAGGGTCTTCTACTGCAATGCAGCTTCCGTCCTGGCCCATATGTAGCTTGCCTGTGTGCAGCAATGGTCCCCCCGCCCCTCACGGCACAGTGGTGCGGACAAGTTAGACTGACTGGGACAAGGACCACAGTGGCTCTCCCGAGAAACCTGCGCAAGCGCATTGTCCAAGTTCTGGATGAGATCTTTGAAGAGATCACTGAGGATGATTACTGCGATGTGAGAGAGCACATCAACGCCCTATTACGTATCTAGGCATGCATACAGCTCTAACTCTCCTAGCCCCAAGACCCCGCACCAAATAACTTCCTTCCCAAACTAAAAGCCACTTACCAGGAACCTCTTCTGGTGTTTGTCCTTCCCCAAGCACCGGCCGCCGCGACTGGCTACCTTCCTCCTGGCTTGAGAACAGCTCCTGGCTGCATGCACCTAGGGATTCCGGGGTGTCTTCCTCTGCCTCAGCACCCTCGCGCCTGCTTTGCTCCTCCTCCTCCTCCTGCCGCCTCGTTGCACTGGGCTCTGAAGTGTCCATGGCGGTCCCTGGAGTGTAGGTGGGGTCGCCCCAAGTATCGCATCCAGCTCTTTGTAGAAATGGCAGGTCGTTGGGGCAGCACCGGAGCGGCGGTTTGCCTCATGGGCTTTGTGGTAGGCATTCCGCAGCTCCTTCACTTTAATCCTGCACTGCACTGCACTGCAGTGCGTCCCGGTCATGGCCCCTTTCCATCATGTCCCTTGATATCTGCCCGAAGGTATTGTAATTCCTACAGCTGGAGCGCACCTGAGACTGGACAGCTTCCTCCCCCCAGACACTGATGAGGTCCAGCAACTCACCATTGCTCCATACTGGGGCTCGCCTGGCACGTGGAAGCATGGTCACCTGGAAAGATTTGCTGATAGCACTCCACGCCTGGCTGAGCAAACAGGAAGGGATTTTTCAAAATTCCCAGAGAATTTAAAAGGTGGGTCTGACGGTTGGTCACCTGAGGGCAGGGCAGTAGAGTTCAAAGTGATGACCAGAGTGGCTAGCACAGGCATTGTGGGACACTTTTGGAGGCCGATCAGAGCGCACTACAGGACCAGGGCATCCACACTGGCGCCCCAGCACTCCAGCGGGGGCGCAGCAAACGTTATTCCACTAGCCAAGGTGGAGTACCAGCAGCGCTGTAGCCACAGAGTCAGAGCGTGCTACGTGCCTTGCCAGTGTGGACAGGTAGCGAGCTAGTGCACCCGGGGCTCCTTTATTGCACTGTAATTTGCAAGTGTAGCCAAGGCCTCAGTTTCACCGATTAATTATATTGTGTTACGGAAGAATTAAGTCTCTTGACATGTATTGTTTTTTTACTACAGAGTGCCTTAAGAGTTATGCATGAAGGAAGAGACTATGTGGAAACATCCAACTAGTCTATCTCCTTTTATGCTTTTTTTTCTGTGCTCAAAGTGCTTGGGTGAAATCCTGACCCCATTAAAGTCCCTGGGAGTTTTGCCAGCATTTCACACATAACCTTTTCTTAGGATATGTCTACACTCAAAACACTGCAACTGCACCACTGTAACACTTCAGTGTAGACACCTACTACAGGTTTCAGAGTAGCAGTCATGTTAGTCTGTATTCGCAAAAAGAAAAGGAGTACTTGTGGCACCTTAGAGACTAACAAATTTATTTGAGCATAAGCTTTCGTGAGCTACAGCTCACTTCATCGGATGCATTCCTGTGGCACCTTAGAGACTAACAAATTTAGTCTCTAACGTGCCACAGGAAGTTAGTCTCTAAGGTGCCACAGGAATGCATCCGATGAAGTGAGCTGTAGCTCACGAAAGCTTATGCTCAAATAAATTTGTTAGTCTCTAAGATGCCACAAGTACTCCTTTTCTTTTTGCGGACACCTACTACAGTAACAGAAGGGGTTGTCCCGTCACTGCAGTTAATCCACCTCCCCAAGAGGCAGTAGCTAAGCTGACAAGAATTTTTCAGTAGACCTAGAACTGTCTACAGCTACATCTCTCGGGGTGTGAATTTTTCACACCCTGAGAGAAGTAGCTATACCGATGGAAGTTTTCAGTGTAGTCCAGCCTTTACTTTCCTGTAGATACTCTAACTCCCTCACAGCCACCACTGATTTCTCTAATTCAGATAGGCACAACCTGTGATATTGTGGAATAAAGGTATTTATATTGGGTTATGGTGTCACCAGAACATATGAGGTTATTTCATGTCACAACAAACATCACAAAGCAACAACAAAATGTCATGCCTACAGTAAGTGAAGGACTCATCTCCCATCACGTTGACCAATTTCCTAGTTTAGGGCTAGACAATGCATTTTAGCACAGCCCTGAGTAAAACAGTGGGTAGCTGGACTGCACCACAAAGAACCACAGAAGACGTGCTTTTCTGCCCACCCTAGTTCACTGGTGTGTAATCTGCGACAACCCTTTTTGGTTCATATTTCTCTCCCCACACAGTCAACTCGCTCTGCCGCCCCATGTTCCACCCACCAGAACCATGGCTCAGCCTACACGTCACCTCTCCCACTTGCTTCCTTGGGATGTAACATCTGGCTCTCAGCCTCTGTGCTCCCCCCAGCACTTGGAGGTAAGATCCACGTAGCTCTAACTCGGCAGTCAAATTGGAGAAGAAGGGAGAAAAGCTTTACCCCCCCCCCCCCCCCGCCACATGATCATATAAGGGCTAGATTGTCACTAGCCCTAAGATGGCTCACAGTTCTTTATAACACTTCCCCATTTCAATTAACAATAACTGAGTCATCAGTAAAACTTGCTACCTCACTAGTCACCCTTTCTGCCAGGTTGTTAATAGATACAGAACACTGAATCCAGTAGTGATCACTGAGGAACACAACCATTGATATCCTTCCATGTTGGAAACTATTTAGACTCTGCTTCCTTTTCATTCAAAAGCCTCTATGTGCATATATTTTCAACTTACAATTGTAGAGTAGTACCAAATTCTCTCTTGTACTCCATTCCTGAATTATGAAATCACCAAGTTTAGAATTGGTGGGTGACTAAACCCTAAGATCCTGTAGGCCGAAGTTTTCAAAAATAGGAGATTAAGCTCCATATCCATCTTTAGGCCCCTACAGGTAGTAATTTTTAAAGACCCTAAATGACTTAAGAGCACAATCCAACTGAATTCAATGGTACTTGTGTTCCTAAGTCACTTAGGCACTTTTGAAAATTACCACCTGACAAGCTAACTTTAGGCTCCTTTTTTAAGAAAAGGGACTGTGGTCAGAATATTTTCATAATTGTAAATGCTAGACCTGAATAGAGATTTATGTTGCAGTGCCAGTTTATCTCAGTCAAAAAAATCAGGTGACCTACCTAATGTATTCCAGAGCAGTTGTTATCTGCTGTTGCACAACATCATAAAGTTTCACTCTGAAGCCGCCACCAGCAAACACCATAGCCCAGCTGCGACCAATGAGTCCGCTAAAGAGGAAATAAATAAAAATGTTTATGCGTGTAACTACATGGTTCACTTCTGCACCATCAAAAGGATTGGCACTCAATTGATTTAAATGAGTACTGACTTTTCCTACCTGAGAAAAATGTGCACTGAATGCAGTAGACTGCAATATGGCCTCTATCCATCTGAACACCAATATAATAATTTATATGACTAATCATAAAGGATTTTGGAGGGGCAGGTAGCACGGAAACTAGAGAAGAGGACGTAATAGTGAAAGGCTGGAAGAGGGAAGGACAAAGAGGGGGGCACAAATAATTTGTGGTTTTGTTTTTTATTTAAACTGTTAAAATAAGCTCTCAATGATGTGACAAGTCACTGAAAACATAATACTCTGTTCTGAGTTACACCTCCTGGACAGTGCAGTTCAGGAGGTACAGCAGGGGATGAGAAGAGGGGCAAATATGGCTTTAAGGCATCTTTGTGTCCTCTGAATTCTGGACACACCCCAAAGCTTGAGTTAGACCAGCCTAAGAACTCCCATGCTGAGGTGTGCCACCAGGCTGTAGCCTGTGCAGAAGAGCTCAGTCAACAGCCTTTGGAGAGGTCATGTCACAGCTTGCAACATGCATGGTACAAACGAGTGAAGAGCAGCACAATGATAGTTCATATTTCTATAGCATCTACTCTCCCAGGATCTCAAAGCAATTCACAAATATTAATAAATTAAGCTTCACAATATCCATTATTCTCAAATAGGGACACTAAGGTACAGAGTGGTTAAATGACTTGACTATTGTCACACAGCAAATCTGTAACAAAGCCAAGAATAGAAACCAGATCTTCTTACTTCCATTCATGTGTTTTTTAACTATTACACCATGTTTCCTCTTGTTGCTGAGAGGAACTGCTCTTGTATTTTCCTTTGAACTGCATGAGTGCCACAGACTTGGAAAGTTTCATTCTACAAGGCCATGTGACCAACAGTGAAGAAGGACATGGGTAATGAAAGAGAGAACCAGCAACAGGCCAGGGGGCAACGGAAAGGCAGAAGAGAAAAGAAAACCGGAAAAGTCTTGCTCCAGCCTTCAGTTAAAAACAAAACAGGAAGCTTTTCAAGGAGACAGAAGGAAACAATGGAAATAATTGGAACAAAAACAGAATTTAACTTCACATTAAATGTTGCTGAGCTGGCGCAAAGCTGTTCTCTCCTCTTTCTCTGAAAAAAGAAACAGGATTCCATTAAAAAAAAAAAACCCAGTTCTCATCAACTTCTAAGCAGTTTACTGAACCCATGCAGATATGGGATTAAAACTTGTTGGCCACTGTGGCATCCTTATATTATGGTTATCACTGAAGTATTTGTCAAGTGCTTCTTAAACTATTATAAACTTCTTATTATTTTGCACCTTCAATATTAAGGAGAAATCCATATATTGTGGTGTCTTGATCCCAAGAAAGAAGTCAAGTTTTAGCATGCTTTTTAAAATCTCCGTTCTATACTTTGACTAACACACTCAGAGAGCACAGCACTTGTAAGATGTCAAAACAACACTGGTGCAGGAGGGACCCAGGACTTAGTTTCAGGTAGCTATAGTGTGCCCACTTCTCACAACATTCCCACACTTTGTCTTGGTTAGGTCATGTCGTATGGTGGCATTACACATTATGTACAGACAGGACAAGCCTTCTGACCCTCAGCATACCAATGGCAAATGACGGGTAACTAAGTGTGACCCCTAGGTATTAGTCTAGTCACTGTCATGTGACAGCATGAAGACACATGCCTGAAAATATAAGTCACACCTCAAATGGTCTCTCAAGGCAGGTGGCAGAGTACTTTAGCCAGTCAGTAGCAAGTGTGCATTTACAGTAGTTACTCAGAGCCATTGATAAATCTGAAGTAACCGGAAAAAGCTACTTTTTAAAACTGATTAGCTTTTTTATTTAATCTCAAAAACAAATTGAAATGAGACTTGCATTAATGCCTCAGTCCCAAAATGCTACTTCTTCATGTCTTGCTTCAAATAAGTATCATTGTGATATTGTATCTTATCTCTAAGCTTCTCTGCATGCTTTATGACCTTTACGTAAACCTGAACACAACTTTATTCACTCACACATCACGCAGAAAAATACATGGAGGGTTGTGCTTCACAGTAAATGAATATGGAGAAAATGAGCACACTCTCACCAAGCTATAAAAAGGCGTAACAAACGAGACTACACTGGACTGCAGCACACAGTTTTCAGAAGGATCCAAATTTATCAGCAACAGAATGACACATGAACATATAGTAAACCAATCACATTAGAGCAAAAGTTTTCCCAGCTGGAGAATAATTTTAAAGCTGATGCCTTTTGTACTAATTCTGAGTAATCTTCACTGTTGCACAATTTAGATAGATTATTCTCAGCTAACACCTCGCTGTGGTATCTGGCTGCTGTTACAGCAGCAAAAACTAAGGCAACATTTTGTGCCTGCACCTATTGGCAGCACACAGACAGCATCAGGAATCGATACCAACAGCCCGAAGTCCAGGGCTGTGGTTTCACCGGCAGGGTTGAGGTGAAATGCCCAAACCCTTCCCACTTCCCTGTGGCATTTGTCACCAGAGCCCCTGGTGGCTCTCAGCACCGCCGGGACCTGCTGCTCCCTCTGGCCACTGCATCTAGACTCTAGACCCTGCCTCCAAACAGGAGAGACCGCTGGAGCTTACCTGCCAATCACCACAACCTGTCCCGCCTGGGTAGGCTCCATGTCCTGGAGGGACCCCTGCCGCTGCAGGAGGGGCGCTAGAGCGGCAGAAGCGGGACGCACCACCAGAGCCGTAACCTCCTGGGGCAGCCTCCTGCTTGGGGACGCTCTCTCCCCATCCCTCACAGGATGTCACAGCCTCTCTGATTGGCTCCCTGTACACGTGTTCCGATTGGCTCTCTGAAAGGCCCCTAAGCAGCGGCTCCTATGGAGGCCCTGTGCCGAGACGTTTCGCTTTCCCGACGGGGAGAAAAAAAGAGGGGCGGGCGGGCACGACAACCATCAACCCGTAATTACCAGGGGTTAGGAGCGTGATTCTCTTCCTCGCTCATTGTGAGAACCACTGGGGAGGGTGGAATTTGGAGGCAGAGAGTCTCCAGCTGGGCTATGTTTGGGGAGCCCCATCTCCCCGTCCTCACCACAAGCCCCCAAACGCCCCCATACAAAGTCCCCTAGTCTTAACTCCTTCCCCCTTGCAACCCTCCCCCCAGTACAGCTCACTCCCATCTCTCCTACCTTTCCCCCCAAACTCCTCCCAAAGCTTCCCCTACAGGAATGCCACCTCTCTCTTGCTTGCCCCCACCTTCACATCAGCTCCCCCTGGTGGTGCCTCTTCTCCCTACCCTTCCGTGGGCAGCGGGAGGGTGCACTGGAAACATCCCCTTGCCCTCCCCACCAGGCAGTGCAGTCATTGCTGAGGCCCAGGGCACCAGCACGTTGCACAGGCGGGTGATCAGCATCCCGCTGCGGAGGGGGGACATGGAATTCCAGCTATTGCCCATCAGCAAGGAAAAAGGAGCACATGGTTCTACAATTGTTCTGCCCTGATTGGTGTGCCTGTCATTCAGGCAATGTCCCACCTCTTCCCTCTCTACCCCACCACTGTTTTACCTACAAAGATGACAAACTCCTACCCTTTTGCCATGCCACCTATAATGTCCATGCAGTACAGGCAGGACTCGAGTGTTTAAGGTCCTTTGAAAGAGCTACACACATTAAAGTGCAGGGTACTCAGTGTATTTACCCCAGAAAGAGGAATTGCTGAGCTGACCCTCTTTGTTTAAATTTAAAGTTCCCAATAATGAGATTGGCAGGTCTTTTCCTAACACAGAGTCTGGACAGAAAGAAGTACTATAATTTGTCAGACCACGGTTGTCCTCATTTCCAAATGAACTATTTGCCTTAAGCCTAACCAGTGATGTGCCTTGATAGCAGCTCCATACTGAGGTTGAAACCTTCAAAATCCATTCTGTGCATTTGTATGGCAAGAGAGGTTTATTATTTTAAAACAGTAAGTTTCCATTAGAACTAAGAAAAAATAATGGAAATATTTCTGTTGATCTGGTTTTGTAAAAACTTATTTCTTTAAAAAACAAAATGTTGTGCCACATTTGACTTGATAATATTCATTTAATGCCTTCAATTGGTTTACAGTATCCTCTGTTCCTACTGTAGTGCTGCGTCTCCCATCATTGTGCACTAATCGAATGGATTCGCCTCATGTCTAAGCATTCTCTCTTGTAATCTTACGCTGGATTTCCGTGAAAACAAAAAATAAAAAGGTTAATATTTTAAATTCATAGATTAGAATGACAGGAGGGACCACTGTGATCACTGAGCATGGTCTTCTGAATAACACAGACCTTAGGACTTACCTCAATTAATTTTTGTTTGAACTGGAGCCTCTTTTTTAGAAAAAATATCCAATCTTGATTTTAACAGTGCCGATGATGGAGAATCCACAGCAATTAACAATTTGCATCTCATTTCTAGTCTGAATTTGTCTAGCTTCAATTTCTTGCCATTGGATCATATTATACCTTTGCCTGCTAAATTGAAGAGCCTATTATCAAATATTTGTTCCCCACGTATGTACTTATAGACTGTGATCACATCACCCTTAACCTTCTTTTGTCACACCTGCTCTTAAAAGCTATAGCATTGTGGTATTAGCATTACAGTAGTGGTTGAAAAGACACTTCCATTCTAAGCACCTGTTTTCAGGAGCTTATACGTTTCAGAAAAATTTGGGTTAAAAATTATTATACTCAGACCAAATGTGAATGTTTGTTATTTTCTTGGTAGAGTCTGGTGAACCTCTGTTGGGGTAATTCACAAATGGCCTAGCATTTTAAAGGTATTTTTCACATATTCTTTTTAATTCTTCATTAAATTAATTTAAAATGTCATTTTCTAAATGTTCTAAATGTTCCATCCGGGGGTGCAGTCCCTGGTGTGGGGCCGGAGATGAGGAGTTTGGGGTGCAGGTGGAGGCTCTGGGCTGGGGCTGAGGTGTTCAGAGTGCAGGAGGGGGCTCAGGGCTCGGGCAGGGGGGTTGAGGCATGGGAGGGGGTTTGGGGTGCAGGCTCCGGGTGGCGCTTGCCTCAGGCAGCTCCCAGGAATCTGCCAGCATTTCCCTCTGTCTCCTAGGCGGAGGCCTGGCCAGGCAACTCTGCGGCTGCCCCTGCCTGCAGGCACTGCCCCTGCAGCTCCCATTGGCCGCGGTTCCCGGCCAATAGGTACTGCGGAGACGGTGCTCGGGGTGGGGAGCAGCATGCAGGGCCCCCGTTGCCACCCCTAAGCCTAGCAACCAGAGAGAGATGCCTGCAGCTTTCTGGGAGCCACGGAGTTGGTTGGCACCTTGCCTGCCCCGCTGTGGGCGGCCAACTAGACTTTTGACAGCACGGTCAACAGTGCTGACCGGAGCTACCAGAGTCCCCTTTCAACTGGGCATTCCGGTCGAAAACCACATGCCTTGCAATCCTATACTGGAGCCTGACCCCATTAGCCATTACCCAGGCAAAACTTCCACAGAAGACAATAACAGATTCTTCTGTGTAAGAACAAGACAACAGGCATATTCCCTGCTCAGACAGTCTAATGCTTCCACGTGGTCAATGAATAGATGGATGGGCAAGAACAGGAAAAAGAAGAACAATGAAAAGATTAGAAAAGGAAGAGGGGAGTACATGGGAAGTGAGATTTCCAAGGTCAAAATGACACGAGAGCGGGTGGAATAAGGAAAGAAGAGTTCCCTTGTCTGTCACAACATAAATATTTGCAGATCCGTTAATTTGAGTAGATGGCTGGTGACTCTTCTCTTTCCTGATGTAAGCAGAGTCAGGATGAGCTCTACCCTGATATCTGGTGGCGAGTTGTGGAAAAGAACTTCAGGGGCTGATCTCATTTGTATAGGCACACCCACCCCACCTAGATGGTCACTCTGGCTGCTGTAGGAACCCCAGTTTCTCTGTTATTGGGGCAGAAAGAATAAACTGTTATTATCCTGATTATGTGAATCAAGGACGGTGGAACTGTACTTGGCCTTTTGTTATGATGGAGGGACTCGCCATCAACTAAGCAGCACTCTCTAGGCAAGGGTCATGGGTTCCAAAATCCAGTGAATTGAGAGAGGCTAGGGATAGGTATTAAATGTCTTGTGGTATGTCCCCCTGTGAGGGCCCTAAATTCTAATTGCACTGTCTCCTCTCTCCACTGTGGAATATCAGAGCTAATTTTGATTCTATTAGGAGTCTAGTTACAAGCTGTGAGCTGAATTCACCAGTACTGAGGCTCCCCTACTACAAGCTGAAATTACTAAAGAGTTAAAATTACTAAAAGGTGAAATCAGTGAGTGCTGTGTTAGGTGGCGCAAGGCCTGAAGATATATTGCAGGGTGGCTTATGGGATGGCTGGCGGAGCAGTTGGCTTGGGACCACGTAAGGTGCCCCTTCGCCCCTGCATTTCCACCCAGGCTGGGAGTAAAACTCTGCAGATAAACTTTTGAACTCTGGGGCTGCATTGACCAGGGACAGAGGCTTTTGGGTTGTTGGACTTTTGGGACTTTGGGTGACTTTTGGGTTGCTGGACTCAAAAACCAAAGGGAAAGGACATGGCCCAATTTGCTTGGGGTGGGTTTTTGCTCATGGGTTGTGTTATGAATCCTGTTGGTGGTGTTTCCCCAACATAATGCCACATTGTTTCTCTCTGTTATCAAAAGGCTTTTGCTACACTGAGACTCTGTGCTTGCGAGAGGGGAAGTATTGCCTCTTAGAGGTGCCCAGGGGTAGTGGTATATGTTTGTCCCAGGTCACTGGGTGGGGGCTAAAGACAGTTTTGCATTGTGTTATTGGAATGGAACCCCTAGATACTGAACCCGGCCCTTGTTGCTGCCAACTCTGATGGGCAGAAGGGTTACACTGTGATCCCTGTGGAAAGATCAAAAACATTAAGCCTATTTAGCAGAGATGTGATGAAAGATTCTGGGCTTAATTAGAAAAAGAAAGCAGAGTTTATCTTGACATATGAGATGTCCAACTGGAGCAAACATGCACTCACCAAACTGGGCGTTCTTTTCTTCTCTCAATGCAGAGATTCTTTCTTCTTCGTCTAGAAGCAGTAGGAGAAGCCTTTCACAGTTTCATTGACAGCAGCAAAGATGACCACTCCATTATTTTTTGGTATGTGTTCTCTGTTAAACATGCTCCACTTCTATACCATATAAGGGCAAAAAACCTGCTATTGGCTGAAGACAGGATCTTACTGTAGGGGGAGGAGCTAGGGATCTATAAGAGTAGCTTGGTGAAGCAAAGCAGGGCAGAGCAAATTATTATTTTAAAAAGACTGAAATGGATATATGCAGGAAAGTAAATGTTTGTTTTCTCCCAGGAAAGCAAGGAATCATGTATCTCTGAAATACAAAGTGTTTCTTGAGTTAGGAAAAATTTACCAAACCCACTGGAGTGGAATGAAAACAGAGGCATAGTTCACATCTGTTAAATATTAAACGCATTACTTGGTCACTAAAGCAATTGGAAACAGCATGTTTCAGTTGAAACAAACTAAGGTATGTTGCTAGTTACAATACTAAAAGCTCAGACAAAACTGATCATGCTGAAAAATGAAAAGTTAATTAAAATGCTTTTGTTTTAGTAACATTTATCCATCTTTTGTAAAGTTAAATGTAGCCAGTAATGTTCAATGCAAATTATGTGATTCTAACTTATAACCAATCTTATATGTAAAAATACTATGATCCTGTAAAAAGCTGTCTACATGAGGCAAAAGAGCAAGTGTATTAGGAAGGTAGATGTTACAAAGGACATGCTATAAATGTGATTTTACAGAAAAATGTTTTAAAGATGGATTTCCTTGTTAGGTAACATCTGCTTTACACACAACTACAACACAAGCACTGTTCATAATCAAGATTTTTTTCACTATATATTTTAGACTTATTTATTTATTTTCAAATTCCATATTGGATCAGTTTATGTATTTAGGTAAAGTGAGACTACACTGAATTGCTGTTTGGAATAGAATACTATATATACACACTAGATCACCTAGGCTCATAACTATATTACTGTGATTAATTTTGCTTTTGTGCTGTATATTTTACTTTTCTAGATCAGTTTTTAAAAATATCTGCTGTTGACCATTTTTAGTGTAATATGGAAGACAAGGAAAAAATGTCATTGCAGTACTCCCTCGTTAAAGAGCCCAATTCTGAAAACGTTATTGGGCCTACTGCTTACTGCTGGTACCATGAGTAGCCTTATGGACTCCAGTACTATTTTCTGACTTTTATTCTCTTAAATCAAAAAACAAAATAATATCAATACACTTTATAAATAAACCTTTTAGAAAGCCAGGCGTGCAAATACTTCCTACCATTATTTTAATTGGGCTACATTTCACATACAGACCAAAAAAAGCTTCTTTAAGTTAAAGTTGCTATAGTAAGTACTATGCATTGGAAGAAATAAATATCAAGAATGGTGAAAAAAATTGAGTATGGATAAAGAGTTGATGTGTATATAGATTCAAATATCCATATTGTTCATGTACTCTAACAAAAAACATATACATATAACAGGCAACATAAGACACATCTTGCAAGCTCTTTTCCCCAAGATATAGCAATCAAGAAGCTTATCAGTTAATTTATTAAATAACGTTTTAAAAGACTCATTTCAACACATTATCTGTATTGATTATAACTGTCTAGTAGCCAACTACATAAGCAATAGCTTTTGCAGCATATTATGTATAATAATTAATTAGGCAGATATTGCACAATGAACACCCCCCCCTCCCTTAGAACTTACAAGGTTTGCATGGACTCCCACAAATAGTGGAGTGCAGCACATAAAGCATTGTGGGATAAAACAACAGTGATTACATGACCCTTGGGGTAAGTTTGTTGTCTGTAGCATGTGTGTTTGTGGTGTGCTTGCTGCTTGACTGAAATATGGTGTGGTGTGTTCGTTTGGGGGATCATGTGCCAAGCCTAGGGGCCTGGTAGGCAAGGCTGAGAGCTTCTTAACAAGGCTTTGATCCCTAAGCCCGTTAGCATCCATCAACCCTTAACCAGGGGGCAGGGCTACTGAGGAAGACTAGGGCTTTAAACAGCCTGCTCCTAAGCAACCAGAGGAGTTAGTAAACAGGGGAGTTTTGCTAGGGAGTTTAGAAGGGGAGGGTGAGGGGGAAGCTAGATATACTTAACATTCTTTAAACTTAAGGCAATAAACACCCCTGATAAAAACAAAACAACAAAGGAAGGAGCCGCAGGAGTAAACAGAGAATGCAGGCAGAAGTCCAGCAACAGAGTTGGGGCTATCCAGTTTATTTGCATTCCATGTAGCATGTATCATTATCTGCCCTATAGACAGATGGCATATGTGTGCATTTGGTGCCAGGAGCTCCTGGCCCTCAGAGACTGTGTACGGGCTATGGAGGCTAGAGTGGCTGAACTGGAAGAGCTAAGGGAGACAGACAGTTACATATCTGAGACTTTCCAGGACACAGTAGAACAGTTCTACCCCTGGTCTGACAGCCTCTGTGCTGTTGAGGAGGATGAAAGTCTCAGGGAAGGAAAATATCCAACTGGAGCAGAGGGAAACGATCCCATAGTTGGGACCCTCCTTCCAGATGATGTCATAGTATCCTCTCGCACTGAGGATACCTCTCCGGGGAGGGAACTCGAGGTATTAGGAAGAGACAGGTAATAGTTATGGAGGTTTCAATCATTAAAAACTTAGATAACTGGGTTTGCGATGACCGGGAGAATTGTATGGTGACTTGCCTGCCTGGTGCAAAGGTTGCGGATCTCTCGAGACATCTAGATAAGTGTGCTGGGGAGGAGCTGGTGGTCAGGGTACATGTAGGTACCAATGACATAGTGAAGGAAAGGAGAAAGATCCTGGAGGCCAAATTTAGGGAAGAGATTGAAGGTCCAGGAACTCCATGGTAGCAGTCTCTGAAATGCTTCCAGTTCCACACGCAGGGCTAGTTAGGAAAAATGGCAGGGTCTCAATGCATGGATGAGGTGATGGTGTAGGGAAGAGGGGTTTAGATTTATTAGGAATTGGGGAAACTTTTGGAAAAGGGGGAGCCTACACAGGAAGGATGGGCTCCACCTAAACTGAAATGGAACCAGATTGCTGGTACTTAACATTGAAAAGGTTGTAGAGCAGTTTTTAAACTAAGGGCTGGGGGAAAGCTGACAGGTGCGGAGGAGCATGTGGTTCGAACAGAGACATCCCTTAGGAGAGGATCTATTAATGGAGATTCTCTATGTGCTAGAAGGAGAAGATGGAAGATGATAAAATACAGTTAGGATCTGATGAGAAACAGTCAAATTAAAAAGAGTCCCATTCAATTACATCATGTAATGGCAGACAGCTAAAAGTGACAGTTTTTTAAAGTACTTATACACAAATGCTAGAAGTCTAAATAATAAGATGAGTGAACTAGAGTGCCTCGTATTAAATGAGGATATTGATATAATAGGCATCACAGAAACTTGATGGAAGGGGGATAATCAATGGGACACAGTAATACCAGGGTACAAAATATATCGGATGGACAGAACAGGCTGTGCTGGTGGGGGAGAGGTAATATATGTGAAAGAAAGCACAGAATCAAGTAAAGTAAAAGTCTTAAATGAACCAAACTGTACCACAGAATCTCTATGGATAGTAATTCCATGCTTGAATAATAAGAATATAGCAGTAGGGATATACTACTGACCACCTGACCAGGATGGTGATAGTGACTGTGAAATGTTCAAGAAGATTAGAGAGGCAATAAAAATAAAAACCCCAATAATAATGGGAGATGTCAACTATTGTCATATTGACTGGGTATGTCACCTCAGGATGGGATGCAGAGATAAAGTTTCTTGACACTGTAAATGACTGCTTCTTGGAGCAGCTAGTCCTGTAAACCATGAGACGAGAGAGAATTCTTGATTTAGTCCTAAGTGGAGCACAGGATCTGGTCCAAGAGATGAATACAGCTGGACCGCTTGGTAATAGTGACCATAATATAATTAAATATAACATTCCTGTGGCGGGGAAAACACCACAGCAGCCCAACACGGTAGCATTTAATTTCAGAAAGGGAAACTACACAAAAATGAGGAAGTTAGTTAAAAAGATATTAAAAGGCACAGTGCCAAAAGTGAAATCCCTGCAAGCTGCATGAAGACTTTTTAAAGACATCATAATAGAGGCTCAACTTAAATGTATACCTCAAATTAAAAAACATAGTAAGAGAACAAAAAAAGTGCCACCGTGGCTAAACAACAAAATAAAAGATGCAGTGAGAGGCAAAAAGGCATTCTTTAAAAAGTGGAAGTTAAATCCTAGTGAGGAAAATAGAAAGGAGCATAAACGCTGGCAAGTGAAGTGTAAAAATATAATTAGGAAGGCCAAAAAAAATTTGAAGAACAGATACCTTTTGAATCTTTGGCTAATAGCAAAAAAATTTTTAAGTACATCAGAAGCAGGAAGCCTGCAAAACAACCAGTGGGGCCACTGGATGATTGAGATGCTAAAGGAGCACTCAAGGACCATTGCAGAGAAACTAAATGAATTCTTTGCATTGGTCTTCACGGCTGAGGATGTGAGGGAGATTCCCAAACCTGAGCCATTCTTTTTAGGTGACAAATCTGAGGAACTGTCCCAGATTTAGGTGTCATTAGAGGAAGTTTTGGAACAAATTGATAAATTAAACAGTAAGAAGTCACCAGGTCCAAATGGTATTCACCCAAGAGTTCTGAAGGAACTCAAATGTGAAATTACAGAACTACTAACTGTAGTCTGTAACCTATCATTAAATCAGCTTCTGCACCAAATGACTGGAGGATAGCTAATGTGACACCAATTTTAAAAAGGGCTCCAGAGGTGACCCTGTCAATTACAGGCAGGTAACCCTGACTTCAGTATCAGGGAAACTGGTTGAAGCTATAGTAAAGAACAGAATTGTCAGATGAAGATAATTTCTTGGGGGAGAGTCAGCATAGTCTTTGTAAAGGGAAATCATGCCTCACCAATCGACCAGAATTCTTTGAGGGGGTCAACAAGCATGTGGACAAGGGGGATCCAGTGGATATAGTGTACTTAGATTTTCAGAAAGCCTTTGACAAGTCCCTCACCAAAGGCTCTTAAGCAAAGTAAGATGTCGTCGGATAAGAGGGAAGATCTTCTCATGGATTGGTAACTGGTTAAAAGATAGGAAACAAAGGGTAGGAATAAATTGTCAGTTTTCAGAATGGAGAGAGGTAAATAGTGGCATCCCCCAGGTATCTGTACTGGCACCAATACTGTTCAACATATTTATAAATGATCTGGAAAAAGGGGTAAACAGTGAGGTGGCAAAATTTGCAGATGATACAAAACTACTCAAGATAGTTAAGTCCAAAGCAGACTGTGAAGAGCTACAAAGGGATCTCACAAAACTGGGTGATTAGGGAAGAAAATAGCTGGTGAAATTCACTGTTGATAAATGCAAAGTAATGCACAATGGAAAACATAATCCAAAATATTCATACAAAACGATGGATCTGAATTAGCTGTTATCACTCAAGAAAGAGATCTTGGAGTCACTGTGGATAGTTCTCTGAAAACATCCACTCAATGTGCAGCGGCAGTCAAAAAAGCTAAAAATGTTGGGAATCAGTGAGAAAGGGATAGATAAGACGACAGAAAATATCATATTGCCTCTATATAAATCCATGGTACGCCCATATCTTGAATACTGCGTGCAGGTGTGGTTGCCCCACCTCAAAAAAGATATATTGGAATTGGAAAAGGTTCAGAAAAGGACAACAAAAATTATTAGGGGTATGGAACAGCTTCTGTATGAGGAGAGATTAATAAGATTTGGACTTTTCAGCTTGGAAAAGAGATGACTATGGGGGGATATGATAGAGGTCTATAAAATCATGACTGGTATGGAGAAAGTAAATAAGGAAGTGTTATTTACTCCTTCTCATAACACAAGAAGTAGGGTCACCAAATGAAATTAATAGGCAGCAGGTTTAAAACAAACAAAAGGAAGTATTTCTTCACACAATGCACAGTCAATCTGTGGAACTGGTTGCCAGAGGATGTTGTGAAGGACAAAAAGTATACCTGGGTTCAAAAGAGAATTAGATAAATTCATGGAAGATAGGTCTATCAATGCCAATTAGCCAAGCGCATGCAACCCCATGCTCTAGGTGTCTCTAAGCCTCAGACTGCCAGATGTTGGGCCTGGATGACAGGGGATGGATCACTTGATAATTGATAATTGCTCTCTTCTGTTCATTCCCTTTGAAAGAGTTGTTATAAACACTGGGATTAGGCCTTGTCTATACAACAAAGATAACCATGTTTAAACATGGTTGTAGACACACCACATTATAACTTTTTTAAAAACTGCCTCTGTAGACAAAAAAATAAAAACAATACCAGAAATCTATAAGAAAACTATATTTTAATGCTGATAGCTACCTAGGCTAAAATATGGTTCCTTAACATGGCTAAAACAGTGGAGGGAGGGGTTCCTTCCACGTGGGAAAGAATAAACATGCTATAACATGGCTTAGCTATAACCATATTAAACATGTTTATTACTGTTGTATATATGGGGCTGTAGAATGCAGAAGTCCCTTGTTCTCAGTCCAGTGTTTAGTCCACTAGATCATACTTCCTCTTGCTATTTTTGGCTTCCTCTTCTTTACGCTACAGTGGCTATCAACAGGTGAGTCAGCTCAGCTACCAGCAGACAGCTAGAAGGGAACTGTGGCAGCTGTACTACCAGCAACAGAATCCTGAAAGGCAGTGCCTCATAAAAAGCCATGAACTGAATGGGCATTCTGCCAAAAATCAAAGTACCTTTGGCTCTGGTTTACGTGGACACCAGGGGCCAGCTACAGGGAGGGACTATAAATACTATGATCTTTAGAAAGACTATAATCTGATGACAAACTTTCAATCATAGCAAACAGTTTATATCAGGATATCTTTGCCAGGAAAGGGGACAGAAAACTACATTTTTAAAAAATGAAGTAGTGGGGTAAGGGGGAGGGGGAAAAGTTGCCATGGGCTTTGCAGGGCCTAGAAACTAGCTCTCAATTGGGCCATTTATCTACAAAATTGTATCAACTTAAATGTCTAAATCCTAGATTGCAAAGTCTCTAGAACAGGTTTTCTCAACTTGTGGGTCATGAGTCATGACCCAAAATTGAATCACCAGAATGTGTTGAAGGGACATGGAGGCCCTTGAGGGGAGGAGAGGAGTTGGGTCCTGTTTCCACAGAGATGTGGAAGGCTTGTGGTGGAAGGGGTTCAGACCCTGCACCTATGTCACAGCAGCAGCTCCTGCGGCTCCAAATCTGGGGCTGACGGGGCTCGGCTTCCCACTTGGGGAGTTGCTACCTCTTTCAGGGGTCATAGCACCACTCAGGTTTGGCCCTCCATCATGATGATGGAGAACCATCCATGCCAAATTTGAGTGAATGGTACTGTGATCCCAGGTGCCAGTTTGCAATGCCACTTATACAAATTTGGCCTGGCTGGCCCCCCTGAGTGACGCTACGACCCTGTATGTCACAACACCCAGAGCAGGAAGCCAAGTCCAGCCAGACCTGTGGGGCAGGAGCTCCCACTACGGTACACATAGTGTACTTATTATATTAATGTGTATATTATATACTGTGGGTAAGAATATTAAGTAAATGAGGTTCATTTATTTGTTTTGCTCTAAAGCTGTTTATTAGGTTGTGACAGGCTATCAAGTTTACAAATTGTTCCTGAGCCCAAAAAGGCTGAGAACCACTTTTCTAGGGCAGGGATTTTCTTCTGTTATTTATTTGTATAAGGTATAGTACAAGAAGGTCTTAATTCCTGTCTGGGATCCTGAGCCACTACAGCTATGGAAAGAATAAAAAGGTACAATTCCTATAAGTTAGTGTCATTAATTAACCTGAGTGTCCAATACCTTCACAGTGTAGCCTTTCCCAGCCCTCAAGACAGCCAGAGAATTACAGCTGACCTATGTTCTTCTATTAAGTAAACATGGTACAACTTGTTCCTTGCTATAATCTAAACTAGGTTAAAATGTACCATAACCATTTAAAAACATGTATCAGTCAACAATCCGCAGATGATTAGTTTGTTTCATTAAAGATATCTTGCTATTAAGAAGCACCTTTGGCCCAGCTACTTAAGGGTTTTTAGGCTCCTAACTTCCATTGAAATCAATAGAAGCAAAACAGGAATGTTTGCCTCACTAAGATCCTACCTATTCATGAACTATTGCCAGTGTCCTTCCAATCTGCCACATGCACATTCAACAGTTATCTTGCACCTGCTCAGAGAGTAATTAAATTGTTCCTTGATGCTGTCCAGTATCTGGTATATGGTTTCATGAGCCAGGGATACAAAGGGTAGGGCAGCTTCCCCAGAATCACTAGTGGCATTTGTGACAGTTTGTACCCTGGTGTTCATCCTTTTTACAAAACTAAGATAAATCTTGTACAAAGTTATTCTTTGTGACGTATCATTTGAAACCTTATAATTTGCTGATCATCGTTGTCCTGGTAAAATGTGTATGGCAACATTATATGTAAAGTTATAAGATTCTACTGTATGACATTGCTGAGACATGATCCAAGTTTAGAAAAGCAGACAGACACCAGTTCCTCAGAGACAAAAGGAAAACTGATGCCTCAACCAAGTGTCAACAAAATCAAATGGACTATCACCTGATTAAGCGGCCATTCTTTGGCAGGAAGAAGAGTGTGAGTGAGAAACTTACATCTTGGCTAACAGACTTCTTGTCGCCTGAACCCCAGCTGGAGATAATTCTCAAAGAAGAGAAATGCTATAAGAAGGGAGAACAGAAGACACAAAACACATCTCACCTCTCGCTTCGGCTCATGGCAGCAGCAATGTTTGAAAGAGAAATGAAGCACCATTGAACTGGGGGAGTGGTCCTGGCTGAAGGAATCCAGCCAGAGTGCTGTGAGCATGTGGTGAGAAAAACCTTTTTGCTTCAAGTTCACTTAGCTTTTTAAGTTAGGTATTAGTTTGTGTTTTACCTTTTATTTCTTTGTAACCAGTTCTGACTTTTATGCCTCATTATTTGTAATCACTTAAAATTTATCTTTCTGTAGTTGATAAACATGTTTGTGTGTGTTTGGACTGAAGTGTTTGGACTCTCCATGTGAGATAAGAGGGTTTGTATATATCATTTTCTGTTAGTCTGTCATTTCATTTTCTGTGAGCTTGTACTGCCCAGCAGAGGGTGCTGGGCAGTACAAGATGCACATTTCTGGGGACAAGTCTGGTACTGAGAATTTGCTGGTATTGCTCTAGAATATAATTCAGGAGTGGCTGGCTAGGAACACACCTATAACTCAGCTGGGAGTAATTTACATGCTAGAGGCTGCCTGTGAGCAGGCCAGGAGAGGTTGCTCTCAAAGCAAAGCAGTGTAAAAGGCAACCTGGCTTGGAGAATTGAGGGAACACAGCTGTGCAGCAGTCCAGATTGTACTCTGGCAAATGTCACTGCATTCTAGCAGTGCTAATGTGGTGGTGCTGGTACAGGATAAGTATCCCTGCTTACAGCTTTTCAAAAAGTCCTGTATTCTTAAAGACATGAGCGTCATGTGTCTTCCCTGACCAGCCATCATTAATGTCAGTGAAACACCCTCCGGTAATACGCAAGTGCTTGCATAACCAGGCACAAGTACCCCTTTCTGTTTATGTACTAAGGAGTAAGGTGTGGGGGAGCAGGCAGCAGAATCAGGCTATGCAGCCTATTACCCCACCACAGTCCAGGAAGTCCATTGCTTCAAGTCCCTCTATTATTTCCTGCACATTGCCCAGAGTCACAATACTATGCAGCAAGACACGCTTAATAGTCATGCACACCTGGATGACAACCACCCCCACCATGGATTTTCCAACACTGAACTCATTGTCCATTGACTGATAGCAGCCTGGGATTGCAAACTTCTAGAGCACACCCTCTTTCCTACGGCCAAAGCAGGCCCCTCTTTTCTATGGTCAAAGCAGCTCTCATTCTAATGTCTCTGCAATGGAGGGCTCAGGCGAGCTCAACACACAACCCCAGGAAAGTGGTCTTTGTATTTTAAAGTTCTACAGCAACTACTGCTCATCTCAGATCTGCCTCACAATATAGTTGCACCACTTCGTCCTCATTTCATGAGCCCAGAAGTGCCACCTGATCATGTGGAGCTGATCAGCGAATGCCAGCAGCACCTTGCAATTTTTATGCACTTTCTGCATCATCCATTCTTCCTTCTTGTTTGTCTCATCTTCATCACAGAATCACCAGTTTCTGTGGCAGTCATTGAAGCTCTGCAAATATAGAAGAATCATGAGACCTGTCTTTAAAACAAACACAATAATGCCAATCTGTTCAAGGTGATCCTGGATGGCAAGATAGCAGACACTGAAAGAGCAGCACAAAGAACTGTGCAAATTTTTAAAAAGTCACAGAAGTTATGGGCTGGAAGAAAGGGAATTGCAGGAATTTAACTCTGAGCTCCGATAATTTTCTGAATGTACTGCTGGTATTCCACAATGCACTGCAAATATTACGCAGAAAGGTGTGCACCAGATGGTGGTATTGGTACACTAGGATACGTAAACATACTGCACCACATCTTTTGCTGACAGAACTTCTGACAACGAGGAAGCGTAGCAACAAAGGCTGCTAAATGTGCACATGCTCCACTGACCATAGAAATGCTGGTAATGTTCTACCAGGAAAACTTTCTAGTTTAGACATAGCTTTAGATTGTAAACTCTTTGGTGTAGGCTCGGGACCATCTCTCTGAGTTTGTACAATGCCTACCAAAATGGGGTTCTGGTCCATGACTAGGGCTCCTAGTCACTAGGGCAATACAAATAATAAACGAGTTATAAATATTATGACTTTCTATTATATGCAATATAGAGCAACATAGTAAAAGAGTTGCCAGAATGTGTTACCCACACACTCTAGGGCACCCCACCGTTACCCTTCGGTGGGCTCAAGGCATAACCCAGTTAATTTAAGCACCCCAACCCTTACCCAGTTCCTAGGGCTCAGGGTGAAAGGAAACTACCCTTATTCAGTTCCTAGGGCTTAGGGCCACCCTTACCCAATTCCTAGGGCTCAAGGCAAAATCTTCTGCAGATTTACTGGTAAAAGGCCCTCAAAAGAACCTTACACAGTAATATCCTTAACCTCTATTAAGAATTACCAAAACAGAATACACACGCTAAGCATACAATGCTCACCACTCCCAATAAAGCAGACAAACTTTTCTTGGAGGCCAGTCAAGATTAGATCATCCGGGACTCCAGCCTCTGCACTGTATGACTGGCAGGATGCTGAGAGCGGGAGTTAGAAAACACATCCCATATTGAGGGCATCTCATTTTTTGCCTCCCTATCAAAATGCTTATCTTTCTTCCCAGGTACAACTATAGCAAATTCTGACAGATGATCATCTGTCAGAATTTGCTATCCCTGGATCAGGGGATGAGGAATGGTGAATGAGGGAAAGCATATTCTGACAGGATATAGGATTAGCATCAGCCGTCCTAATTTTCTGGACTAAAGGATGAGGAAAGATGAGCAGAAGAATATGCTGCCCCTTGGTAAGCACACAGGCTACAATTCATAAACATGCTTAACGTAACCCATAAAGTACTCACATAGAATCATGGGACTGGAAGGGACCTCAATAGGTCATGCATAACATTAGGAACATGCATAAGTGTTTGAAGGATTGGTGTCTTAGATGGTATGATGATGGATGCTACACAGAATCCTAGAAGGATCAAACAGGAATAGTCAACCTACATTAACCAAAATATTTAGGTGCCTGATCTATCCCAGTGGTCCACGCAATTCTCTTGAAGGATCAGGGCCTAAAAGTTTTCACTAGTCTTTTTTCCTATTGATTCAGATTCCAAGGCCAGAAGGGACCACTGTGATCATCTAGTCTGATCTCCTGTATAACACAGGTCATAGAAATCCCCCACAAATCATCCAATCTTGATTTAAAAATGGTCAGTGATGGAGAATCCACCATGACCAGTGAGAAATTATTCCAATGGTTAATTACTCTCACCATTACAAATTTATGCCTTATTTCCAGTCTGAATTTGTTTAGCTTCAACCAGGGCCGGCTTTACGTTTTTTGCCGTCCCAAGAAGCACCAAAAAACAAACAAACAAACAAAAAACCTGACGAATACGCCGCCGTTGGAGAGAACAGAAACATTGGAGGGAGCTGCCGCTGAATTGCCACTGACGGCAAGACCCAAGTCAGAAGCGTCGCCACTGAATTGCCTCCGCGGGAAACAACGGAGAGGAGCTGCTGCCAAATTGCCGCCGGGGCTGCTGCCAGAGTTCCACCCCAACGACAGCCGGAGTGCCGCCCCTTCAGCAGCACCGCCCCAGGCACAAGCTTACTTAGCTGGTGCCTACAGCCAGCGCTGGCTTCAACTTCCAGTCATTGGATTGTGATATATCTTTCTCTGATAGATTAGATATTTGTTCCCCATTTAGGTAATTGTAGACTAATCAAGTCAGTCCTTAACCTTCTCTTTGTTAAACTAAATACAGTTTGCTCCTTGAGTAAATCACTTAAAGCCAAGTTTTCTAACTCTCTAATCATTCTTGTGGCTTTTCTCTGAGCCCTCTACAATTTAGCAATATCCTTCTTTAGTTGTTGTCACCAGAACTGGCTAGAGGATCCAGCAGCAATTGCACCAGTGTCAAATACATGTAAGGGGACTGTTGCCCCCTTACTAACATTCACTTGGGGTGTTTTAGTTGCTAGCTCCCAATACTAAAAAGGGGGAAGGGTCGATGGGGAATCAGGACCCTGAGACTGACAGCTCCTAGGAACAATGGGGAGAGGCTCATGCTTCAGGTCAGCCTGAATGATAGGGCGAGCAGGCTAATCAGGGAGTCAGGGAGGTCCCATCCTCCGTGTGAGCTGGATTTGCCTGGGTCAGACAGAGTGGGGCTGAGCTAAGGAGAAAGCAGGGGCCCAAGCTAAGCTGGGGAGCAGAGCTGTGCCAGATCCAGAGGGACCAGAAAAGCAGCCCATGAAGCAGGTCAGTGCTGGGAGCAGAGTCACAGAAGCAGCCTGCAGTGCAGACCTGGCCTGGGAGCAGAGCTGCAGCAACCAGAGCCAGAGGGGCCAGAGAAGCAGCCCAGGGATCTGGAGGCAGAGCAGCAGAGACAGAGTGGTGGAGCTGGGGCTGGAGCAGTCCGGAGCTGGGTGCAGTGAGCAGCTGGGGAGACCGAGGGGGACCCTGGGCAGCGGGCCCAGCACAGGGAGACACCTCAGCCAAGAGGCTCTGCAGGCCAGTCTTGGATCGTAACCCTGACAGGGCAGGGCCGACACTGGAAAGAAGGGTCCTAACACTTAGAGCGTGTGGCCACCACCAGAGCAAGTGTCCAACCCACAGCATCCCTGCAGCAAAACCAGGGCCTGAGAAGAAGGCCTGGGACTTACAAGGAACAGACTGTGAACTGCCCTGACATTCCAGAGACACTCTTTGTGATGTTCCCTGCCACAGAGCGGGTTGATGTGTTTCCATTAACCTTTCCCATTTTTCCTTATTCTTTTTAAAATTAATTGTTGATTAAATAACTTGCATTTGCTTTAACTTGTATGTAATGGTCAGTGGGTCAGAGAAGTGCCCAGTGCAGAGAGAGTACCCCAGAGTGGGGACACCCTAGCCCCTGTCATAGGTGACCACAGCAGGGTTGGGGGTCGAGCCCCCCAGGAATCCTGGGCCCAGCCTTGTTGGGGTTACGAGGACTCTGCCAGACAGGAGAGTGGAAGGGGAGTCCTCAAGGGCAAGGAGGCCACTGGGTAAAGGAAGTGGGAGCGAGGACTCAGATCCTTTCGCTAGCCCACTTCACCGGGGTAGTACAGAAGCCAGGAAAGTTCCCCACAAGAGCGGGACTATTCCCCTGCTTACATACAGAAGTAAAAATAATCTCTTGACTCTTACTCGATTTGCATTTATGCACTCCAGGATTGCATTAGCTCTCTTGGCCCCAGCCTGGTCCTGGGCCCTCATGTTCAGCTGATTATCCACCCCCAACTCTTTTTCTTCGTGAACTGTGGGTCATGAAGGAGCTTCTCCGTTTTGTGCCTGTTGCTCGCTCCACCATTCTCCGTTCCACATTCAGCAAGGCCAGGGTTACTTGTTTGGTATGTTTTGGGGACGGGGTTGGCTTTCCTGAGACTGACAAGGTTTCACGTCTGAACCTGCCTAACCTAGCAGGGAAAAGGAAGACCTGCCTCAGAATCAAGCCTCCAGCAGGCAGGTGTTTACAGCCTCCCTGGCGTGGCACAGCTAGAGGCCGGGGCACTGGGGTAGAGGAGGTCCCTCGCCTCCGCTTTTCGGCCCCGCCCTTTGCTCAGGGAGCAGAATCTGAGGGTCAGGGCCGAGTGTGAGCCACGGCTTCCAGACTTGCTGCTGCGCATGCGCTAATCGCTCGCGCACGCTCAGCGCGTGCAGAGCCTCACAAGTGGCTGTTTCTGACGCTAGAGGGGCCTAGGCCCCCACGAGTCGCTCTCGTCTCTTAGCAACCGGACGCACTGCCCCCTCCCGTTCCGCTCGCCGCGGTGCGTTATGGGATGGGATCGTGGGCGAGACTGCTGCCCGGAGCCTGTGCGGTGCGGGCCCGTTACTGGCTCCCCTGCTAGCGGGGCCGCAGGGCGGGCTCCCGGACCAGGTAGAAGGTGGAGCGGGAAGATGACGGGGCTGCAGTCGATGCAGCAGCAGCAGCTGCGGAAACAGCGGGGAGGGGGGCAGTGCTGGGGAACCGGGGGCCAACGGGGAATCGCGCCGTTACACAGTCTAACGGTTTCCTTTCCCTCCCCTCCCCGCGCCATTGGCGGTAGCCCTGGCTCCTGGGGGCAGAGCCCATGTCTCCCGCTGTGTCTGGGCGCTCCGTGCCGCAGTGGGGCCCGTCGCCCTCCGGCCGGGGTAGGGGCCCTGGCTCCCCGCATTTGAGGAGTTCCACAAGTCCCGGCATCGTGTAGCGCTGGCGGGGGGCGCGAGCATCCAGAGCTCGGCCTGTTCGAGCTTCAGTTCTGTACCTCTGCCAGAGCAGGGGCCGGCCGCAGGCAGGGCTGGACTCGCGGGAGCATCGGGCCAATTATTAATCCCTTTTCCTGACCCCCGGGTGCTTCAGATCTGCTCAGAAGCTCTTTGACCTCAGCGGGGCTTGTTACTTCTTCAAACAGACTCGATTTCAAGTGGACTGTGTCCCTTTAAATCTACGCTGAAGCTGTTTGTCCAGGTTTAGTTCAAAACCTGCTGAAGTCAGGGGTCAATTTCAGTGAGGTTTGGATTAGGTCTAAAGTTTTAGCTCTTGTGAATGGAAAAAGCTCAGTACTATTCATGATTTTACAATTGTAAGGAGACTTTTGATAATGCTGAGAAAATATTTGGCATAATTAATGTTTCTCAGGTAAAAATGATGCAAAATGTCCACCTGGCACCTAAAGCAGATGAAGATGATCTTTATTCGGGCTACAATGATTATAACCCCACCTTTGACACAGAGGTACATCTACTTACCATTTCTCAGTTTTTATGTGTGTAGGCCATGCCTTTGTGCGTGATATAAGGCAATCTTCACTGGAGTTGGCATTCTGATGGTGCTTTAGATATGATCAGAAACAAACCAGCAAGCATTGCTGCTTTGAAGTTAGTTTTCCTCCACCCATCCATACAGATTTATCAACAATCTCAGAGATCATTTTGAGTGGTTACAATTTCATTGCTGGGTTTCTATTCTGAGATAGACACTGGTTGAAGGTGTACAACAAAACTGTTTGCTGTTAAGATTAGAATATATGAAATATTAAATTGTAACTGTTTAAAAGTAGAGGTTTTAGTAGGTTTGTGTTTTGGCATCTGGGGTGAAGTCCTAGCCCCATTGAATTCTATGGGAGTTTTGCATCACCTTCAATGGGATCACATTGTGATTTTTTTAAGTCAAATTTACATATTAAATAGAATAAAATCACTAATTTATCAAAATAAAATTATATTCTGAAAACTACTGTTGCATAAAATCATTTTAACCCAATTAAATAAGAATGCAGAGTAAGCATTCAGTCAATAGCTTCTGTTCAGTGTTGATCTACTTGAACTTCTTAGGTCCAGCATTCTAGAACTCATTTATTTTACTCTAAAGCTGCCCCTCACCACATGTACCTTTAAATAACGGAATCATAGAAATAAGTGATGTAAGAGACATAATAGGTCATCTAGTGCATTGATCATTATAGTGTATTTTCCATATATTGTTTCCTCCTCCATAAGCTAGTGAGATTTATACTACACCCTGCATGTTTAAATATATAAATAGTGGAATATCCAATATATGTTTGTTTTAAAATTTTCTCACTGGAATAGCAATATGAGATGCACACTAGGATCAGTTAAGAATTCAAATTAGTACAGCTCTTTAGACCGAAATAAAAATGCTGTGTATGGTAACTACTAAGTATTATAAATCAAGCTCAGTTTTCTCCCAGTGTATTACTATTCAGTGGTTACTCTGTTTTGATATTGCTTTGTGTAAACTAAAAGTTCTTTAAGTTGTATAATCATAGCTTATTGACACTACAGACTGTAATTTGGCAATATCCAAGGGCATCCTAACACAGGGGCTAGTGCCCCCACAGTGGAAATATTGTAGGAGGTCCACCCCCACATATACTTGTGCATGCCTAGTGGGGATGAAGGGGAGGCAGAGGCCGGGGTGGGACCAAGAGGGGCTGAAGGGACTGCTGCAGGGCCCAAAATCAGGCCTGGGAACAGATAGGAACTCCCAAGCTCCCCTTTCCAGCCTGGAACCAGTTTCCCCCCCAGCCAAGTCTCAGTACCTCCTTTCACTCCCTCTCCCATTCCTCATCTCCCTGGCAATAGTAAAGTACTGTAGGAGCAAATTAGGTACCTATTTTTTTTTTCTTTTCTTTGGATAGTTCTTACATTTTTATTTTGTTTCAGGATTTAGAAAATGACACAGCTTTTCAGCAGGCTGTGAGAACTAGTCATGGTAGAAGACCCCCAGTAAGTACATTTTAAAATATGTTGCAATTTTTCTAAACATTCTCAGGAAGTTTGGATTCTAATCTTGGCTTTGCCACCCACTGCCTTTGGGCAAGTCTCAAGCTCAGTGCATTGCTAAAATGATGATGGAATGTTTAGCCATTTGTGAGATACAAGGCCAAAATTATTAGAGCTGCAGCATGAGATTTTAAATTTCCACCATTCAGTAAGTATAGTTCTTATACATGATTATTTCTTAAATATTTGGATGGGGAAGAGTTGGGGGCAGGGCGGAGGAGGCGGGGGAGAAGGCAAGGCATCCACAGTCAGCCTGTGGAACTTTTGCCAGAGGACATTGTGAAGGCCAAGATTAACGGTTCAAAAAAGAACTAGATAAATTCATGGAGGATAGGTCCATCCGTAGCTGTTAGCCAGGATGGGCGGGGATGGTGTCCCTAGCCTCTGCTTGCCAGAAGCTGGGAATGGGCAACAGCGGATGGATCACTTGATGATTACCTGTTCTGTTCATTCCCTCTGAAGCACCTGGCATTTGCCATTGTCGGAAGATAGGATACTGGGCTAGCTGGACCTTTGGTCTGACCCACTATGGCCGTTCGTATGTTTAAATGTCAGGGGGTGAGCCTCTCCAGCACACCCCTATGTGCCCTCCCCCTTAGGTTCTTTCAATCAATTACCAGATTTACACTGACTTAAAAGAATGCACCCCTCTGTGGGGTCTGATTTATTAAGTTTCTACAAAGTGTGACTTACCTGGAGGAACTAACAAAAGTCACCTTGCTCTAGCTCCTTATAAGACTCCTCATCAGCTCTTTGTCCCATTTCAGGAGACCTTCTTCTGGAGCTCAGGTTATGCTTCAGACAGTCCCTCCTCGGGCAGGGTATACATTAATGAAACACCTAGTCAGTCACTCTCCTCATAGCAAGAGCCACAGCCCTCCTTTTGGGGCTAGGTTATAATTTAGCCAGCTGTAGGGCCTTAACCAGCTTCTGCCTCAGCTGCCCCTTTTTCATCAGTTAATCCTGAGGCTAGCAGGATCCACCAGGTAGCCTTCTCCCCACTTATGCAGGGACCTTCTTACTCTCTTCAGTGTCTGCAGGCATCTCCCTGAGATGACAGAGGATACAGCATTTATGCTGGTCCCCTTCTCTCAGCTCGTTCCCAGTTAGTAGGGGGCTCTGCCCCCCTCTGCAAGGCTCCTGCCCCAGGCCCTTAAAGATACAATGACAGGATTTCCTTCCAGGCACTGTTCATTCCCAGGACCACTTCCTCTACATATCCCCTTTAGTCTTTATGTTGGATCCTTCAAATCCATAAAAGGGCCATACCACATGGCAGAGTGGGCTGACCACTAGGCGCTACTGCCTTGTTCCTATATGATAAAATGAGCCAGATACTGATTACAATGAAGTAACAGATTCTAAAAAAGGTCCTCGCATAATGCATCCAACCAGAAGGAAGTTGGCCTTGACATGGTACCTCAAGCGTGGGATGGAGAATGGAGTATAATATACAGAACTCTGGAATGTTGTTGCAATTTAATTTTATTCAGATGACTTTGGTTACTTTTATTTAGTTATGACTTCAAAACTCTTACATCCTTTTTCAAAAGAAATGGAAAATTGACATGTAGACCCTACTTTTGAAATGTATATTCTGTTGTAAGGACTGTGTGCTTCTACACAAGAGCTGAAACCATTAAGAATCATGTGCAATTTAATCACCAGAAAGGTACATATTTTAAAGAGGGAGCTATGGTTTATACAAATAAAACTGAACATAGAGACATAACTATAGAACTTTCTGTACTTTTTTTAATGCATGATCATTTCTGTGAACTTGTTTTATTAACCTATGTAAAAAGACTGAGTAATCACATTTGGATTAATTATGGTTTGTTTTTGTTTTTTTTTTAATGAAGATAACAGCCAAAATTCCAGGCACATCAGCTTCACGACCTTTAGCTACAGGATTTGGGGTAAGTTTTAGTTCTGTGCTTTAAACTTAATCAAAGAGAGGCTCTACCTGGAGTCTTGAGTATATACAACTCTCTAAATCCTATGTACAGCATTGTCTCTTTTTGTCTCAGTCCTTTCCTTCAATGAGCCACACTCATTGCTTAACTTTGAATGTCAGCAACTGTGCACTTAGCCCTGGTCTACAGTGGGGGGGATCGATCTAAGTTATGCAACTTCAGCTACGTGAATAATGTAGCTGAAGTCGACGTACTTAGACCTGCTCACTGCAGGGTCTTCACTATGGTGAGTCGACTGCTGCTGCTTCTCCCCCGTCGACTCTGCCTGTGCCTCTCACGGCCGTGGAGTACAGGAGTAGATGTAGACTAGACTAGACTAGACGCGATAAATCGATCCCTGCTGTATCCATCGCTGCCTGCTGATACGGCAGGTAGTGTAGACATACCCTTAGACAGGGCACAGTTACTGATTTTTCAAGATACTCGACTGTGCTTCCTAGGTATTGTATTAGAGGGCAGAATCCAACATTAAAGGTTTGATTGAACTTGCATTGAAATTGATGGGAAGACTTCCAGTGACTGCAGTGAGAGTTGGACTGCACTCTTTGTGTTTATGTGGTGGACAGTTTTGGAGTATGCTGTAGAAACTGCATGATCCTAAGGTAAATATTAAATTGTAAAGAATTTTCAAATTACATTTAAATTTATACAGATTTCTTTCTAGTTCTTAAACCCTAAATATAGACAAGATCATTTGAATAACTAATTAATTGTTAATTACTTTAATTATAGGTATTTTTGATGCCTAATTTCTCTTCAGTCATCTCGGATACCACTGCCAATGCAAGATTAAATTGGAAGGAACATTCTTGAGTGCTTTTTATCTAGTCCTATTTAAATAACTCAAGCAGTGTAATTACCCTTATGAACTATTCCACAGTACATTGGACTTCTGTCAGGAAATTTTTCCCAATAGTCATAATTTTCCTGTTGTCTAATTTGATGTCATTACTTCTAGTTACACCCTTTTGGAACACCTTAAAATTTCTCATCCTCCTCAGTGTTAAGACCCTTTAAGTATGTGCTTCTCTAGACAGGTATATTGCTTTAGCTATCTCTTAGGCAAGCTTGCTGGTTAGAATTTTCAAAAGCGTCTAAGTCCCATTGAAAATCACTGCACTGTAGACTTTTCTCTGCCCCTGTCCTTCGATCAGGCCACACCCCTTTACCAGATTATTCCTCCCCTCCCCCCCCCCCCCCCCCCCCCCCCAACACTCATAGTTGTGGATATTTGGTGTAGTAATTAGTGGTGTTTGGAGTAGTTAGTTTGGTAAAGGGCTGTGTGCAGAGGGGCAGTTCCCACAGTAATGGAAGGCTGGCATTATTATTATTTGTATTATAGCAGATGAGGGCTCTGGTCATGGACCAGGACCCCATTGTGCTAGGCACTCTACAAACATGGAACAAAAAGACACTCCCTGCTCTGAAGAGCTTACAGTCCAAGTATAAGACAAGAGAAAAAAAAAAAAAGATATAAACAGACCAGTGGGGAAGTACAAGGAAGCGTAATGAGAAGTAATGGTCAGACTGGCTACGCTGAGGTCTCAGCACTCCAGCACTGTTGTCAGTGTTTTTGTGGGCCTCACTGCAAAGGAAGGTTCTGAAGGGGGATAATGCGTTAGTTTTCAGATGTTTACAGGGAGCTTGTCCCAAGCATGAGGGGTAAACTTGGAAGAAATCATGAAGGTGCTTGAAAATTTAACAAGTGTGCAATAAAGGCTGACATAATGAGGTATTAGAGGCAACCTTTCAATACTGGAAGAGAGATGATAGTGTGGGAGATATGTCATGAAAGGACTTGAAAGCAAAGAGAAGCAGCTTATGTTTGATACAATTGAGAAGAGGAAGCCAGTGAAGGGAATCAAAGAGATGAGTGACATGGTCAAAGCAG
This sequence comes from Chelonia mydas, assembly GCF_015237465.2. Taxonomy (NCBI): domain Eukaryota; kingdom Metazoa; phylum Chordata; order Testudines; family Cheloniidae; genus Chelonia; species Chelonia mydas. The sequence goes on from NC_057849.1 coordinate 40,233,029, forward strand.
CGGGCTCGGAAAATGGTACTTGCAGCAGTATTATGAATAGATGTAAGCGGGGCAAGACTGCATTTAAGACCAGAAAAAAGAGTGATGCAGTAATCAAGATGCAATATAGTGAGAGTACAAGTTTTAACCGTGTGGCTAGGTAGGAAAGGACATATCTTAAATATCTTATTCAGAAAGAATCTCTAGTGGGACAGAGTTTAAGCTGTGGTACATGGTCTATGGTATACAGTAGTTATCACTACAGTAAGGTGGGGGCCTGTGGCTGGAGAAGTAAATGGTCTTTACTGTTAGGTGGCTTAACTTTTCATTTACTTGCTGTCATGTGTGTTATGCATGCAGCAGCCGTAACTGTTTATAAATGAAGATGCTTAAGTGGCAGGGAAGGGGGTAGAAGTGGTGATGGAGAACATATTGTCTGCTGATGGAGAACATATCAATTAGCTGTTGCAAATTAACCCTTATATACCTTCTCGGCTGAAGGATAAAATCTGACAGAAAAGCATAGCTCACAGTGAAGAGGCTTTTATGGGCACCTGGCCCCATTTTATCAGGTTTAGGTTAGGGATGTAAAATGTTAACCGGTTAACTGGCCCCCAGCTGCACCCAGCCGGCTGGATGGCCAGGTGACCCCAGCCCCATGGCCAGCTGACCGACCCCAGCCCCTGTCCCTGCCCTGCCTCAACAGCCAGAACAACCCCAGTCCTCCCCCTTTAATCGATTAACCCTTTAAACAATAGAATTTTAATCCTTTAAACAATTAACTTTTTAAACAATATTGACATCCCTAGTTTAGGTATAAAGCAACTGTGCCTTACAGCCAAAGTCTTCCTAAATCTAATTAAAAAATAAAAACTATCAGGATACACCTCTCTACTAATATTTGTGTTGATTGACAATTAAAAAAAAAGTCAATAATGAAATGTACGACTGCCATGGACAAATTTCAACCAGAGCCCATTAAAAACTGATGAACAGAGACTAAACAAAAAGTATACAGAAAATTCAAAGGGCGTAAAATCTGTGAAATTTTACAAGGCTTGTCTCTTTCTTCTAGAGAAAAACAGGAATTTATTTAAATTTTAAATCAATTTTAGAACTCAGTCATAACTATGGAGTTGCTACCAGGTACCTTCATAATATTTATGCCCTATAATGGAAGCATATCCTGCCTCAGTGAAGTCAATGCGAGTTTTGCTATTGATTTCAAGGGAAGCAGGATCGTATCCTAAAGTTGTACATTCATGAGACAGAAACGCTACATATTTAAGTATTTATAGTTTTGGTTTTAAACTTCTAAAGTAGAAAAAGAGCTTATGATTGTTAATTTTAATTTTTTTTATTTTGGTAGTCAAAGACAGCATTATCGTCATCAATGGGAAGACCAATGACAGGAGCTATACAGGTAATATTTTATTATTTACTTTGAGTGTGGGCTCAGTATGCTGAAGTTATACTGTGAATGTTCTCTTTTTTTTTAATGCAAATGTTCCAAGAGGTGGATATGCTGTCTCTTTGCCAGCTGTGAACTCTCCCAAGCTTGGCGATTTCTCAGCTACTGAATTACAGCTGGTTTCTAGACAGCTTGTGCCTCTTTATCTTGTCCAATTCCACTCAGTCTGACCCATAATTTCTCAGGGCTCTCAATCCTTGCTGCCCAGGAAAAAAAAACTCTGACACTCAGCATGGCAGCATGTGACAGCACATTACAGAGCCACTAGTCTAACAGGCCAGCTCTTAAGAAGAATATTTTAAAAATCAGAGACAATTATACGGCATATGTTAAAATTATCGGCAACAAAAAAGATTAGGGTTATCCATGTAAAAAGGCATTTGGAATAAGTTATGTGAATAAAACAGTTTGTAACATTTATTACTTAGAAATAATTCCAATATATATTTTGCTACTGTAGAGTCTGTTACAATATACCTAAGGGTTGTGAAAGACACTGGTCAGCGTAAACGAGGCTTACTAATACTAGGTCAGCCTGTATCAACCGTAAAGCATGCTTCCCACTTATGTTCCAATATGTAACTTATCCCCCTACTTTTTCCCCATTTTTGGTTTTCAGAATATTTTCATTCATAAAAATGTCTTTTTCTTTTAATTTAAGGATGGAGTTGCTCGACCTCTAACAGCAGTTCATGCAGCAGGTTACACTAAAGCAGCTTTGAGAGGTAGGGTAGATAGCATTCACTGCCTGTCATGGAATTCACTGTCTGTCATAGAATTTACTGTTCTCAGTGCCATGTGTTAATTTGCAGGTTCTGTATTTGATCCCCTTGGTCAAGCAAGAGGTCCTGCTCCTCCTTTAGAAATGAAAAATGAAGATACGTACGTAGCCACATTTTTGTTGTTCTGTTTAGAAACAAATGCTTTCAGCATTCTTAGAAAAATCACAACAACATGGTACTCAGGAAGCCTAGGGGCTAGATTCTCTTCCTGCAGAAAGAGACCCGATCCTGCAAACATGCACATGCTTAACTTTACTAGATTTAATAGAGTTCAAGGCCAGAAGGGACCATTAGATCATCTACGCTGTCCTCCCTATTAATTGTCACCCAGATATCCTTACGTTCAGTCTAGTTATTTTAGATTGACTAAAGTATTTCGGTCCTTGGGAAGCTAAACTGTTATGTACCTCAGGCAAAGAACTGGAGAGACTGAGGTGCCACCAGTACTTGAGGCCCCTACAGTGGCGTGGAATTTATTATGCCCAGATGATCGGAGCAGGTGATCCACACCCCGTGCTACAGAGAAAGGTGAAAACTCCCTAAATTTCCTGCAATCTTACCTAGGGGAAAAAATACCATCCCAATCCCAAATCTAGCCATCAGTTTTACCCTAAGTATGTCAGTAAGAAACTCCAGCCAGACATCTAAGAGGATTCTCTGTACCATCTCAGAGCACTGGTCCACTCCACCTGGTGTTTCCTCTCTAGCTGTGGCCTGTCTCTGATGGTTCAGAAGAAAGTGAACCCCATCCTCACCGTAAGAATACATCTCACCAGTAGTGCATCAGGTCAGGAGATGCCTTCCTGTTCCCTGCAGGTGACCAGCTGAAGTCCTGAAACATGGGATTTGATTATTTTCATTGTCTTAATGTGGAGCTGAAAGCTTAATGTGGAGCGGTTCTCCGTTCCCGGCCAATGGGAGCTGTGAGGGGTGGTGCCTGCAGGTGAGGGCAGCATACAGAGCCCTCTGCCCCCTCCTCCTCTAGGGGCCGCAGGGACGTGGTGCCAGCTGCTTCCGGGAGTGGTGCAGGGCCAGGGCAGGCAGGGAGCCTGCCTTAGCCCCGCTGCGCCACAGGGGTGGCAATCTTGCGGGCCAGATCCAAAGCCCTGACGGGCCAGGTCCGGCCCGCAGGCCATAGTTTGCCCACCCCTGATTAAGAGCATGCTCAGGGCAATGCAGTGATCCTATCACCTCCATGGCCCATGGAGGAAGGGGACGACCGGGGAATTCACAGATTCCAAGGTTACCAAGTGATTCAGATTATTCTGTAACAGTAACCTATGCCTCTTATTATTTACTACCCCAGCAGTCTGTGTCATCTGTAGACTTTACCACAGAAGATTTTATGTAATCATCTAGATTGTTGATAAAAATATTAAATAATGTTGGACCAATGTGATACCACCATAAATAGTCCTATTGATTTCAATGAAACTACTTACGCTACTAAAGTTAAGCGTGTCCATGGGTTTTTGCAGGCTTGGGGTTTAAGTGTGATTCCTGTTGAAGTCATGGTTCATATCCTGCAGAAAGAGAATAGGGCCTCTGGTGGTTAAAAAAACAACTAGCTTTCCTCCCACCCCACTCTTGTATTTTGTGCTTTGTCTGTGGCTCAGGATCCTGAATATAGGTGTGGCCTTTGTCATCACTGCGTGCTGTGGTAGGGAAAAGGATCAGATCGTTAGAGGACTGGAAGAGTACTTGCTTGGCAAGGGATGCCAGTGGTGCATGTAGATTCATGCCCCGAAATTCCTGCTATCTTCCTGCTAGGAAAGACACAGTAAATTTTACCACTTCTTCCCTCTATTCCTTCTTTCCAGGATCTCATAACCCAAACAGATTTCATATATGCCAGAACTGAGGTGGTGAATATTACTAGTCTAGTGTAAATGTTGGATGGTGCTAGAGACTTGGCACAAAACAGATTGGGGAGGAGGGATTCACGCAGGGCCATTGAACTTCCTGAATGCCAGGGGTAGTGGGACATGTTGCAAGTGGAGAAAGAAGGGAAATAATCAGATTATTATGCAGCTAATTTTTTGTCACAGATTAAATAATTCTGGATCAATCACAGCTTTTGATAAAATCTGTAATTCTGATGAAAAGTTGTGCTGACACTGTTTAAAAAATTATCATTACAAATTGAATTTCTACTTTTGATTAAACTAGCTCTTTAAAATAGTACATATGCAATATTGGATTTCCATTGGGTGCTTAAAAGTTTCACCCAGTGCATGTATCTATACTATCTTTACCCAAACAGCTCAAGTTGAGGCTTGTTACATTAAGAGGATCAGAGCCCAATAACTCAAACCTCTTTTCCGTCATTAAATGGATCGCTCACTGAAAATGGTGAAACTGCAGGATTTTCTCTTTACTTTCTTCACTAGCCCACATTACTGATAGAACTTCTGATAGTGCAGTAACAAACGGCCACTTTTACAGTTGTGTTGTCCATCAAGAAATGTCAGATGCTATGGCATATTAATGAGACCCAAGACAGCTATAAATACATTACATTATTTTTAAGAAACTATATTCAAAAATCTTTATATTATTACTGGTATTTGCATAAGATAAATGATGCATTGTTTCCCCAATTTTAGTCCAGAAGAAAAGATTAGACAGTTAGAAAAAAAAGTGAATGAGTTGGTTGAAGAAAGCTGCATTGCCAACAGCTGTGGAGACTTAAAATTGGTAAGTTATCTGGGTTTCATTTGTCTTTTAATATTATATGCAGGGACATCTCATACATGCAAATATGCTTTTTAAATGCTAATTTGACTTTTGGTTGGTCATAAAATTTCCAGTTGTTAAAGCTAGGTTGTCTTAATTTTGATATTGTTGTGGCTGATCTTGTGGTCATGGTCTGCACTGCCACAAAGGAGACGGAATCTTGATGCTTAGTGTGTGTCTGTCTCTCTCTCTCCACTCAAGTCAGTGATATTTGGTAATGCTGGAGATAATGTGCGTAATATTATATAACGGTAATCATTCTGCTGTCACATAGACTATGTCTACTCTGGCGGAGTTACAGCACTGGTCAGAGAGCGCTCAAGGGAAACCACTGTTGTGTGTTCGCAATGTCAGCTGCCTGCACAATAGTGTGTTCACGCTTGCGGCACTTGCAGCGGTATTCGGAACGGTGCATTCTGGGCAGCTATCCTACAGAGCATCTTTTCCTCTTCTGCCAGTAAGAGTTGTGGGAAGGTGGAGGGGGTCGCGGGGCATGCTGGGTCCTGTCCCAATGCCTCATGATGCATTGCTTCACATCCCAGCAATCACTGAGCTTCCGTCCGCATTTGGCTCCATCTTTAAGCGGTTTGTGTACTGCACGCTCTGCCTCTTTGGTCTGCAGGAATGGATCCTGCACTGTTGACCAGGATGCTGCTCATTCTCACTAACATGTCACAAGTGGCAGTGGAGTTATTGCTTAAACTACAAAGGGAAGAGGAGTTTGACACTGATCTTGCCACGTGTAGTAGCTATGACATGAGATTGCTTGTGGCATTCACCGAGGTGCTGACCACAGTGGAACGCCGCTTTTGGGCTCGGGAAACAAGCACTGAGTGATAGGATCACATTGTCATGCACGTCGGGGATGACTAGCAGTGGCTGCAGAACTTTTGGATGAGGAAAACCACATTCATGGGACTGTGTGATGAGCTCGCCCCAGACCTGCGGCGCAGGGACACGAGAATGAAAGCTACTCTGCTATTGGAGACACGCGTGGCGATTGCACTGTGGAAGCGGGCTACTGCAGGCTGCTACCAGTCGGTCGCTAACCAGTTTGGAGTGGGAAAGTCGACCGTTGGACTCGTGTTGACGTAAGTGTGTGCAAGGCCATTAATCGCATCCTGCTCCGAAAGACCGTGACTCTGGGCAACATGCGTGACGTTGTGGATGGCTTTGCACAAATGGGCTTCCCTAACTGCGGAGGGGCGATAGATGGCATGCATATTCTAATTCTGGCACCAGACCACCTAGCCACCTAGTACATTAATTGGGAGGGGTATTTCTCTATGGTTCTCCAGGCGCTTGTGGATCACTGTGGGAGTTTCATGGACATTAACGTAGGCTGGTCTGGAAAGGTGCATGACTCACACATCTTTTGGAACACTGGCCTGTTGAGGAAGCTGCAAGCAGGGACTTCCCCTACGGTGATCTTTTGGTCCAGGAAGGAATTCAGAATGCCCATTGTGATCCTGGGAGACCCTGCCTACTCAATGTCGTGGCTTATAAAGCCATACACGGGTCACCTTGACAGCACCAAGGAGCAGTTTTACAACAGGCTAAGCAAGTGCAGAATGGCCGTTGAGTGTGCTTTTGGCCGTTTAAAGGCCCGCTGGCGCTGCCTGTGTGGGAGGCTGGACCTGGCTGATGACTATATTCTTATGCTTATAGCCGCATGCTGTACGCCCCATAATATTTGTGAAGGGAAGGGTGAAATCTTCACTCAAGGCAGGATCGCTGAGGCTGAATTTGAACAGCCAGAGAGACCAGGGCTGTTAGAGGGGCACAGCGTGGGGCCATAAGGATCAGGGATGCTATGAGGCAGCAATTTGAAGCTGAAAGCCACTAGTATTTGTTGCTATGCTCGGGAGTGCAGTGCTTGTAATGCTAGGAGGTGAGAGAAGGCTTTGGATTCTTTGCCCATGGGATGGTGTTCAAAGAAGGAGGAGTGCTAGGCAGAGACAGGAAGAGCATCTTCGCAAGCAGGCTGGCTAACCTAGTGAGGAGGGCTTTAAACTAGGTTCACCGGGGGAAGGAGACCAAAGCCCTGAGGTAAGTGGGGACGTGGGATACCGGGAGGAAGCACGAGCAGGAGAACGCGAAAGGGGAGGGCTCCTGCCTCATACTAAGAGAGCAGGACAAACAGCAAGTTATCTCAAGTGCCTATACATAAATGCAAGAAGCCTGGGAAACACGCAGGGAGAACTGGAAGTCCTGGCACTGTCAAGGAATTATGATGTGATTGGAATAACAGAGACTTGGTGGGATAACTCACATGACTGGAGTACTGTCGTGGATGGATATAAACTGTTCAGGAAGGACAGGCAGGGCAGACAAGGTGGGGGAGTTGCACTGTATGTAAGAGAGCACTATGACTGCTCAGAGCTCCGGTATGAAACTGCAGAAAAACCTGAGTGTCTCTGGATTAAGTTTAGAAGCGAGAGCAACAAGGGTGATGTCGTGGTGGGAGTCTGCTATAGACCACCAGATCAAGGGGATGAGGTGGACGAGGCTTTCTTCCGGCAACTCACGGAAGTTACTAGATCGCAAGCCCTGGTTCTTATGGGGGACTTCAATCACCCTGATATCTGCTGGGAGAGCAATACAGCGGTGCACAGACAATCCAGGAAGTTTTTGGAAAGTGTAGGGGACAATTTCCTGGTGCAAGTGCTGGAGGAAGCAACTAGGGGCAGAGCTCTTCTTGACCTGCTGTTCACAAACCGGGAAGAATTAGTAGGGGAAGCTAAAGTGGATGGGAACCTGGGAGGCAGTGACCATGAGATGGTAGAGTTCAGGATCCTGACACAGGGAAGAAAGGAGAGCAGCAGAATACGGACCCTGGACTTCAGAAAAGCAGACTTTGACAACCTCAGGGAACTGATGGGCAGGATCCCCTGGGAGAATAACATGAGGGGGAAAGGAGTCCAGGAGAGCTGGCTTATTTTAAAGAATCCTTATTGAGGTTATAGGGGCAAACCATCCCAATCTGTAGAAAGAATAGTAAATATGGCAGGCGACCAGCTTGGCTTAAAAGTGAAATCCTTGCTGATCTTAAACACAAAAAAGAAGCTTACAAGAAGTGGAAGACTGGACAAATGACCAGCGAAGAGTATAAAAATATTGCTTGGGCATGCAGGAGTGAAATCAGGAAGGCCAAGTCACACCTGGAATTGCAGCTAGCTAGAGATGTTAAGAGTAACAAGAAGGGTTTCTTCAGGTATGTTAGCAACAAGAAGAAAGTGAAGGAAAGGGTGCGCCCCTTACTGGATGAGGGAGGCACCCTAGTGACAGAGGATGTGGAAATAGCTAATGTACTCAATGCTTTTTTTGCCTCTGTCTTCACAAACAAGGTCAGCTCTCAGACTGCTGCACTGGGCAGCACAGCATGGGGAGGAGGTGACCAGCCCTCTGTGAAGAAAGTGATTCAGGACTATTTAGAAATGCTGGATGAGCACAAGTCCATGGGGCCAGATGCGCTGCATCCGAGAGTGCTAAAGGAGTTGGCGGATGTGATTGCAGAGCCGTTGGCCATTATCTTTGAAAACTCATGGCGATCGGGGGAGGTCCCGGACGACTGGAAAAAGGCTAATGTAGTGCCCATCTTTAAAAAAGGGAAGAAGGAGGATCCTGGGACCAGTCAGCCCCACCTCAGTCCCTGGAAAAATCATGGAGCAGGTCCTCAAGGAATCAATTCTGAAGCACTTAGAGGAGGGGAAAGTGATGAGGAACAGTCAGCATGGATTCACCAAGGGCAAGTCATGCCTGCCTAATCTAATTGCCTTCTATGATGAGATAACTGGCTCTGTGGATGAGGGGAAAGCAGTGGACATGTTGTTCCTTGACTTTAGCAAAGCTTTTGACACGGTCTCCCACAGTATTCTTGCCAGTAAATTAAAGAAGTATGGGCTGGATGAATGGACGATAAGGTGGATAGAAAGCTGGCTAGATTGTTGGGCTCAACGGGTAGTGATCAATGGTTCCATGTCTAGTTGGCAGCTGGTATCAAGCGGAGTGCCCCAAGCGTCGGTCCTGGGGCCAGTTTTGTTCAATATCTTCATTAATGATCTGGAGGATGGCGTGGATTGCACCCTCAGCAAGTTTGCAGATGACACTAAACTGGGAGGAGAGGTAGATACGCTAGAGGGTAGGGATAGGATACAGAGGGACCTAGACAAATTAGAGGATTGGGCCAAAAGAAATATGATGAGGTTTAACAAGGACAAGTGCAGAGTCCTGCACTTAGGACGGAAGAATCCCACGCACCGCTACAGACTAGGGACCAAATGGCTAGGCAGCAGTTCTGCAGAAAAGGACCTAGGGGTTTCAGTGGACAAGAAGCTGGATATGAGTCAACAGTGTGCCCTTGTTGCCAAGAAGGCCAGTGGCATTTTGGGATGTATAAGTAGGGGCATTGCCAGCAGATCGAGGGACGTGATCGTTCCCCTCTATTTGACATTGGTGAGGCCTCATCTGGAGAACTGTGTCCAATTTTGGGCCCCACACTACAAGAAGGATGTGAAAAAATTGGAAAGCATCCAGCAGAGGGCAACAAAAATGATTAGGGGATTGGAACACATGACTTATGAGGAGAGGCTGAGGGAACTGGGATTGTTTAGTCTGCGGAAGAGAAGAAAGGGGGGATTTGATAGCTGCTTTCAACTACCTGAAAGGGGGTTCCAAAGAGGATGGATCTAGGCTGTTCTCAGTGGTAGCAGATGACAGAACGAGGAGTAATGGTGTCAAGTTGCAGTGGGGGAGGTTTAGGTTGGATATTAGAAAAAACTTTTTCACTAGAAGGGTGGTGAAACACTGAAATGCGTTACCTAGGGAGGTGGTGGAATCTCCTTCCTTAGAAGTTTTTAAGGTCAGGCTTGACAAAGCCCTGGCTGGGATGATTTAATTGGGGATCGGTCCTGCTTTGAGCAGGGGGTTGGACTAGATGACCTCCTGAGGTCCCTTCCAACCCTGATATTCTATGATTCTATGGTTGTGATTGGTGCAGACGATGCACTATGGAGGTTTAAGAAAATTGCTTGTTGCTTTGCAGGGTTCTGTTTGCTGTCAGTTAATGGAATAATGATTGCTTTCAAACCAAAACAATTCTTTTATTAAAAAACAACAACTGGAGGAGAGAGACAAACAAAAAAACACATCAGCATTGAGAGGGATGGGGGAAGGGAGGGTCCCAGAACGAGGTGGGGTCCCAGGACAGTTAAAGATTTGTGTATGTCCAGGTATCATATCCAACCTTCTCCTTTGGAGTACAGTGCAGCAGGTACTGTACTTCAGCAGGGCTAAACTGCAGAGGGACAGGTGTTGAGTGCTGTGGGTACTGAGAGTCCGCAGGGCTGGACTGTGATGGGGCAGGAGTGGAATGCAGCGGCTACAGACTGGAGCCAGGAGGTTGATAAGAGTGTGTTGACAGTGTTTGGGGTTCACATGGGAAAGAGTTTTTTTGCAACAGCGGCTGCAGGGGTGGGCGGGCGGGCACAGGCATGGAGCTGCTCAGTTTGCAGTGCCAGTAGCGCCTAGAGCGTGTCCGCTTGGCGCTCCATAATGTTTAAAAGCCGCTCCGTGGCTTCATTCTGACGTGGCGCCACGTTCTCCTTTTGGTCCCTCTTCTCGCTGTCCCCCCACTCCTTCAATTCTTGGTTTTCGGCCGCAGAATGCATCCTGACATCACCCAGAAAGTCCTCTTTAGGTCTTCGTGGCCGCTTTCTAACTCTGTGCAGTCGTTCCGCCGGCGATAACAAAGAGGGAGGCTGGGCTCCCAGGATCATATCTGTGAAGTCAAAATGCAACATTTTACAGAAGCAGTATTGTTTGCAACACAGAGACCACTGATTCAGTGATTTAAAACACAGCCACTATTCACATACCTATCACTAACTGGCTGACCCCAGGCAAGCACACGTGAGCCACAAACCCCCAAAATGGTGAGTAACCACAGGGGCAGGGGAAATCAGTTTTCCAGGACCGTACTGTACACTGAGCACATGGCATTTGGGGAGGTGGGGCCTTATAATCATTCCTGTCCCCACGTTTTCCACAGGCTGTGTTCATTATGGAAGATATCTCACTGCTGAGGGTGAGCAGGGAATCAAGGGAGGGTCTTCTCCAAGACTGCGGTTTCCGCCCTGGCTCTTATGTGGCTCGCCTGTGTGCAGCAATGTTCCACCCTCTCCCCCGCCCCCCGTGACAGCAAATTGGCACAGGAAAGTTACCCTTAATGTGGGAAGAAATAAAGCAGCTGTGCCAAAGAACCTGCTACAGTGGATTGCCCAGTATGTCCATGAGGCAGATTCCTGTGAAGTGAAGGAGTCCATCAACAGCCTGTTCCGCCACTCAGACAAGGCATGTGGTGGTACGCGCATCATACAGACACAAGCCTGCTTTCTGCAACCCTCCTGCCCCCAACAATTAGCTTCAGCGATTCCCAAAATCAGAGCTACTTACCAGGGGCCTCCTCTTCTGTTTGCGCTTCGCCAAGATCCGACAGCTGTGACTGGCTAGCCTCCTCTGGGGTAGAGAAGAGCTCCTGGCTGCATGCATCTCTGACCTCCAAGTCATCCTCTGCCTCTGGGTCCCCCTCCCCCTCCACATCCTCATCCAATATTTCCTCCTCCTGTCTCAGTCCACTCTCGACTGGCACGCGAGTCACCTAAGTATCTACAGTGGCCTTCACAGTGGAGGTGGGGTCACTACTGAGTATCATGTCCAGCTCTTTGTAGAACCGGCAGCTCGTGGGCGCAGCACCCGGAGCGGCAGTTTGCCTCCCGCTCCTTGTGGTAGGCGTTCCGCAGTCCCTTCACTTTGACCCTGCACTGCAGTGTATCCCAGTCATGGCCCCTTTCTGTCATGCATCGTGAAATCTATCCTTAGGTATCAGAATTCCTATGGCTGGAGTGCAGCTGGGACTAGACGGCCTCCTCTCCCCAAATGCTGATAATGTCTAACAGCTCAGCATTGCTCCAAGCAGGGGATCGCCTGGTGTGGAGCAGGCATTGTCACCTGAAAAGATGCTCTGAGACCACTGTTGCCGGCACAGTGTGCCTGAGGCAAGCAACAGCAGGGGTTCGTTGCCCGGTGTGCGTCACCCAATAATCACAACGGGGTGGAGAAGTAGAAAAGTTTATTTGGAATTCCAAAGAAAGGTACAGGGAGAGAAATCTCAAATCCTGCACATCAGAGCAGGTCATTACACACGCTTTTATATTCCTTAATGCTACTGCACTACACATCAGTCAATCAAAGCTTTGCACAAATACTCTGCCTCCCTTATATGGGTTACAACAATGTTTATTTTCTGCAACCTCTAACAAGCATTCCTAGCAACTTAAACAACCAGCACATCCTGTCTGGCCTTGAAGCTGTCTCCTCCTGTTATCTTTAACTTGGCGTCAGCAAACCTTACACTATAAGGCATTATCTGCGGCTGCAACATTGTTTTAAGAGCAAAAAAGCTTACTCAAACCGGCCAGGCCTGAGTTCCGTTAAGGGGGGTTGACAAGAAGCCCTTAGGCCAAGAGCAGAGAGATTTCCTTGACCCTTATGGCCTTCCATCCCCTCGACTTAACTAGTGGCCATGCCCTGGGGTCCCCAACACCACTGCTCATGTCACCGAGCCAACAAGAAGGGGACTTTCAAAATTCTCAAGGAATTTAAGGCTCATGGTTGGTCACCTGAGGGCAGGGCAATAGAGTTGAAACCAATGACCAGAGAGGTGAGAACAGGCATTGTGGGACACCTCCTGGAGGCCAGTCACAACGCTGTAATCGACCAGGGTGTCTATACTGGCACCATGGCACTGTAGCCCCAGCGCAGGAAGCTCTATCCCTCTCGTCGGGGTGGATTGTTACAGCGCTGCAACTGCGCAGAAACTTGCCAGTGTAGACAAGGCCATAGTGTCTTAAGGCTAGATTTTTTTTTAAAAGTCATTAGGCCTAAATACCTTTAAAAACCTAAGTAAAATGGTGTGACTGTTTTTTGATTTTCATATTTTGTTATAACATTACTTCTCATGCTCTTTTTGAGATTGTGCATTAACTGTAGGGTGAGTAGTGTATTATGGAGGTTGCTTTGCTGAATTTTCATTCAGAATGTTTTAATCTAAACATGCCTTTTTGTATAATAATGCTGCTTATCTGCTGTAAGGTGTATGTTCATATGCTCTGTGTGCATAAAGGAAATATGTATGAAAATAATGTATTTCCATTTTAAATATATGGAAGTGGGTCTTGAGAGGGAAGATAGAAGGCAAGACTAAACTGTAATATCTACTTTAAGGCTCTGGAAAAGGCAAAAGATGCTGGAAGAAAGGAAAGAGTGTTGGTGAGGCAACGTGAACAAATTGCATCTCCAGAAAACATCAACTTAGATCTCACTTACTCAGTAAGTACTGAAATATCTGTGTGCCTGAATAAGATCTGGGTGTAAAGTGTGCTTTCCAGTAACATGCCTTTTTAATGAAATTGAGTTCGCTGTAATGCACATATTTTGTGTGAGTTCCCAGAACAAATTTCCAGGTGAGATACACTGTATATTTAGAAATGTGTCTGAAAATAGTTACTGTAATTCCAGAAAATAGCAATTAAAGGGTACTTTTGTTGTTGTTAATATTCCAAAAGCTTAATGATGATTTTAAAATTAAGGATTTGTCTTCAACTCTTAAAATTGGTAGTAGGCTTTAAGAAAAGATTAAGTAGGGTCTATGCCCTAATATTTCAGGAGAATTTAAAGTTGTACATTAGTTAATACTGTACTGGAAGTATTTCACTAAAAATATGTCAAGCCAGGCTAAACTGGGGGGAGGTATAGCTCAGTGGTTTGAGCATTGGCCTGCTAAACCCAGGGTTGTGAGTTCAGTCCTTGAGGGGGCCATTTAGGGATCTGGGGCAAAAATTGGGGATTGGTCCTGCTGGGTGGGTTATGAAGTTACAACAATCTGTAACCTACTAACTCACCTTTGACCTATGGTTGCAGAAGTGTTAATTACCCACTTCATTTTGAATAGTTTCTTGCAATGTGTTAATTTCTTATGCTTAACAATCTATTCTACCTTGTAGTTAGCTGTGACACACATTATCTTTCTTAGACCTGAAGAAGAGCTCTGTGTAGCTCTTTCACCAACAGAAGTTGGTCCAATAAAAGATATTACCTCCCTCATCTTGTCTCTCTCCTATCCTGGGACCAACACAGCTACAATAACACTGCAAAAAACTAAGGAAATATCTCAGTCAACAAATGTATTAAAGCATCTTTCTATCTATTTTGTATATTGAAGTTTTTCTAATGGCTGCTTTGATTCATATTGGTTACTTTTTGAGAGAGATATGTGGTTATGTTATGTATTTTCCCCCCCCTACAGGTTCTTTTCAATTTGGCCAGCCAATATTCTGCTAATGAAATGTATGCTGAAGCACTAAATACATATCAAGTCATAGTGAAAAATAAGATGTTCAGCAACGGAGGTAAGTTACACACTAAAATGCCTGATATTGATGGCAACACATTCACTAACCAGGTATTTGACTTCACTTGTGAGATCCTGAGCACCTCCTGAGCACCGTCCCATGGAAGCCAGTCAGAGTTGACAGCAAACACCACCTTGTAATGTCAGACCCCATGTCTTTGAATGGTTTGTGGTTTAGTCCTCCAGCTAATCCAAAAAGTGTTCTCTTACCAGGCTAAGTATAAGTCCAGATTAAAAAAAAAAAAAAATCCTTTGCCCTCCACAGGCCACACTTCATCACTGAGGATGCAGGGTTGGTCCGTACCAACAGTAGTTTCCCCTTCCTAGCCCTTTCCATCATTGTCTGCCCTGGTTTTCCCCTGTTGATTCTGAAGTGAAGGGGAGGTTCCTTCCCATTCTCTGGAAGCCCCAGCCATGGGCCCCAAATTAGGAAGCTAACATTTCCCATTTTGAACCCTCTGTGCCACTTTCTTCATTCCCTTCTCCCCACCCTCTCCAGTTTCCTTCTGTATCTTGCCAGTCTCTAGGTCTCTTCCCAGACCCCCTCCTGGTGTGCTTCCCCAAGCTTTCTCAGCAGAGAACACCACAGAAAATCCTGTCTCATCCCTGATCTCCTAGACTGAGTAAGAAGCTTGTTTTATATAGTCCTTCCTTTCCTAGAATTCCTTGCTGTCTCTCCCTGAATTCTCTCCATTCTGGGTGGAAGTCAGGAACAGGCTGTTTTGGACCATGCCTTAGCTTAAAGGGCCACAGATACTGGTACATGAAGAAGGTGCTTCTGCAGTCTCACTGGTTCAAAGTTTGCATGAGGAGGGATGATATGAATATTTTTAAAAGATTGGCACATAGTTCATTCACCTTATTTTTGTGATAGGCAGACTGAAGGTGAATATGGCAAATATTTATTTAAAACAACGAAACTATTCAAAAGCTATCAAATTCTACCGCATGGCTCTAGATCAGATTCCAAGTATCCATAAAGAAATGAGGTGAGTTTGTATTGTAAAAGTTTTGAAATTCCTTTTGTTTTGTATATACAGTGGTACATATGATTTGAAAATATTATTTAACAATGATTTCTTTAATTAGGATTAAAATAATGCAGAACATTGGAGTTGCATTTATTAAAACTGGCCAGTACACTGATGGCATTAGTTCCTTTGAACACATAATGAGCACATCTCCAAACCTGAAAGCAGGCTTCAACCTGATCCTTTGTTATTTTGCCATTGGAGACCGTGAACAAATGAAAAAAGCTTTCCAAAAACTGATCACTGTTCCATTGGAAATTGATTATGATGACAAATATATTTCACCAAATGTAAGTATGAACTAAGCAAAATCTACAAATTTTATTTGCAAAGTGGGAAAATTTTGAACGTTGAGGAAAAATAATCTGTTGTATATAATGTGTACATACATGTATGTCTGTGTACACATACACACATGATGGTGTGATGTTTTACCAGCGTGAGCTGAGGATGGAAGTACTACCTCACTAGTGATGATACTCTTGAAAACATTTCCAAAATAGTTTTTCTAGAAAATGTGACATACATAAAATGTGGTTGTGTGTCGTAGTATAGAGTTAGAACTCATTTGGGATGACTTACTGCTTTGCCACTTTTATTTCTAAAACATTTACATAAAATACTTGTGTTTAAAATAACAAAAATGACAAACCAATGAGTAAGTTATGCAAGTCATCTCAAATGAGTGCCAGTAAAACCTATAATACCACAGCACACACATTATACAGAAAAACAATTTTATTAAAGTTTTACAGAGGATTTGGTTTTAGTTCGTTTTAGTTTATTGGAACTATTTTTTTAATATCCCTCCACCAATAAAGCTCGTTGTACCATGAAACCAACTCTTCATGACTCTGAGGTAAGAAAAAATAAAGAATAAACTCTAGACACCTCTTAAAATAGCCTAAAATAGTTTTTCTATCCAAGGTCATGATTTACTAGAGCTATCAGCAAGTCCTCTATATCCCATGGGAAAGCTGTGAATCCCTTATTCCAGAGTAAAGCTCCATTTCTAGCCCTACATCATGATGATGTAATGGACCTTAAAGATGTTGTTATTGATGTAGGACTAAATATTGCACTGCCACTCAGCATAATTTGGAATAAAATTCCACATTTGGTAGAAAAAAAACTTTTTGTGACAGGTTGATTTAGGGGGAAAAAGGAACCTCTTTTAATCTACTCAGAAGTTTGACATTTTAGAAGTGATCCTAGACAGCAGGATTAATGGGCAGAATGCAAATGAATGCTCAAAGGCAAATTGAATTCATTTATCACACACAGTGATGTGGATTGCTTGGTAAACTGGGCATAAGCAAACCATGTGTGTTTCAATGTGGCCAAAATGTTAAGTCATTTCTAGGAATAAAGAATGTAGGCTATATTAAGAGGATGGATGGAAGCTATCCTGGGAAGCAGTGACTCTGAAAAATGCTTGAGGATCATGGTAAATAATCAGCTGAATGTGAGCTCCCATTTTGATGCTATGTCAACAAGAGCTAATGCAATATTTGGATGTGTAAACAGGAGAATATCAAGGAGGAGGAGCGGGGAGATTATACTCCTTCTGCATTTGGCACTGGTGTGACTGCCTCTGGAATAGTGTGTCCAGTTCTGGCATACACAATTCAAGGAGCTCTGTCTATTTAGCTTATCAAAGAGAAGGTTACGTGGTAATCAAATCACTGTCTATAAGCACCTACATGAGGAGCAGAAATTTGATGATAAAAGACTCTTCAGTCTATCAGACAAAGGTGGACAGAAAGACCCATGACTGGAAGTTGAAGCTAGACAAATTCGGACTAGAAATAAGTGCAGATTTTTAACAATGAGGATAATTAGTCACTGGAACAATTTATCCAGGGTTGTGGTGGATTCTCCCTCACTGGAAAATTTTAAATCAAGATTTAAATCAAGAGGTTTTTCTATAAAATATACTGTAGTTCAAACAGGAATTAATTCTAGGAAATCCTATGGCCTGTGTTATACAGGAGGTCAGACTAGATGATAGCACTGGTCCTGTCTGGGTTTATAATCTATATATTGATGAGAGATCCTCCACAAATACATGGAGTGTGTGTGTGTGTGTGTGTGTGTGTGTGTATGACTGACTTAAGAGACTGACTTCATGATTTAATAGACTCTAGAGATGGGAAAGACCTATGATTATGTATAATCATAGAACCTGAAGACTGAAAAGATCTATTACATGATGTAGTCAGACTCCATGCCTACCTTGTTGAATTGGGGCCTCTGTGCAGCACTAGCCTAACTTTAAGCATGAGAGTTGTCCCATTGCTGTCAGTGGGACGACTCACATGCTTGTGTACCTTGCTGAATCAGGGCCATAGATTTGATACACAGAGTACTATAGTTGGTAACCTATGTGGTTAACAAGAAGTGTGATCCACATACAGTAGCAGACAAACAGTATAAGGCTACTGTCACAAATGTAATTCTTTTTAATTTTGAAATTAAAATTTGTTAACCACAACCAATAGTGCATTTTTCCAAAGGTCAGAGGATATCAACCAATAAAAATTGGTACATAACAAGTTCTTTGAAAAATGAGTCTAATTGTTCAATTGAAATATGCCTTTTAAAAAATATATAGTGTGTAATATGTCAGTTGCTGCTTATATTCTGTGTTAATATACATATATGGTTGTACCTTATATATAAATATACATTTCCATAACTTATTTTGTTTTGATTTTTTTAGGATGATCCACATACTAACCTATTGATTGAAGCCATTAAAAATGATCAATTAAGGCAAATGGAACGTGAAAGGTAATACTGGAAACATAGGACCCTATCCATTCCAAATACGCCTCCATGGTTGCTAGCACATGGAAACTGACACCAGCTTTCCAAGCTGCAATGCCTGAGAGCTATTCCTTATTCTGGATGGGATGGCTTTAAAGTACTACATAAATTCCCTAGTAATGACTGTTTGGGCTTGTGAAAGTGTCAGGAAAAATACTAGATATGCTAAAACAGGTGGCCTGGTTGGCTGAAAAATAGCTAGGGAATAAGATTTTTAAGGGACCTTCAGAAACCAATCCTGTGTCCTTGGCTAACAGCTCCATTTTGAAGCTCAGCCAAGTAGAATAAAAGGCCCTATTATTTTGAAGATTTCTTCTATCTCCTAACTGTTAGTTAGGAACTGGGCTGGTATTTGGTTTAAAATAAAGAAGCAAAAGGAGAAAAATCTGGTCCTGGGTCACAGTCCTGTGTATCCCTAGGGAGTGGGATAGGGAAGACGAACAAATGGAGCAGAAGAAGTTACAAAATACTTGTTTGTGAGTTCCCCATCAGTGAAATACACAGCTTGAAAGTGGGGGCTTTCTTTAATTTTCTGAGCCCTGTGCAAAAGCCACACTGGATTGCATATGAGTAATTTAGACCACTGCAAAGCATCCAGCATATGTGGCCTGCTGGCACTGGAAGGTCATATAAATGTTACACTGTAGGGATATTGTACAGTGCAGCTAGGAGCAAGCCTCCCAGCCCAGGTAAGACTGACTTGAACTAGCAGGGATCAAGCTAGTGTGCTAAAAATAGCAGTATGAACATTGTGGCTCCAGCAGACACTCAGGCGGTTCTGAGGTCAGGTGGCTACCTCAGAACTGGGGGTTCGGTGGGCTTGAGAGCCCAAGCTGTCACCTGAACTACAAAGTCCACACTGCTATTTTTAGCATGCTACCGCAAGCCCCGCTAGTATGAGTCTGTCTACCTGGATAGAAGGCTCACTGCCAGCTGCAATATAAACATACCCTATGGAGCCTTTATTATTTTGATATACTGTATTTTCAGATCTTGATTCTGTATTATAAATTATTATGCTCCTATTCATATGCTAGGATAGGATTGTTGTGTAATGATATATTTTAATGACTAACCTCTCTTGGATTTATAAAAAGAAAAGGAGTACTTGTGGCACCTTAGAGACACAAGTACTCCTTTTCTTTTTGCGAATACAGACTAACACGGCTGCCACTCTGAAACCTGTCATTATGCAAGGTCTTGGATTTATGCTAGTCTCACAAAACTTCTTGCCTTAAGAAATACTGTAGTGTTACTAGCTACCCAATCTATATATTATTCATTGAAAGATGTAATATTATCCTTAAGTCATACTATTATTTTACTGATGTCTTGATTAAACAATAATATAGATGTTGCTGAGGCTTAGTTGGTGAATAGCGATTCAAGGCACAGGATAAGGTAACTAAGTTTTTGATGTTTTCATATATACTTTTTCTAAACACTGATATATATCTATTTTAATTCCTAAGGAAAGGCATGGCAGAAAAATATATCATGACAGCTGCAAAATTGATTGCACCTGTGATTGAAACCTCCTTTGCCATAGGCTATGACTGGTAGGAGACAATTTTCTTCAGTTTAAATATGCATGCCAATTTCTGTCCATAATCATAAAATCAAGTTCACAAATGTAGAAATCTAGGATATATAGCATTTGAGTTGTGCTTCTCGATCAAAGCACCCAAAGTACTTTGTTAGCCCTGATAGCAATGCCCTGGAAAAAAAATCAGAAATATTGTGCTTTATCCATCTACAAAACAGTTTAATTGCATCATAGATCATAGAAACTCAAATGTCAGTCACATAGTTATTGAGCTGCTTTAAGACTCTTTACATTCATACAAAGTATTCATACAAGAATCTTACAAATTCTTGATTAGACAAATCACGTACAGAAGACAATCGTTCTGCACTCTTCACTAAAGATCTGAACGTGACATGCTGAAGACCTACAGTGTCTTACTCTTCTGGTGCTAATGACTTCACACAAGATCAGGGCCTCTGGTTCCATGTGCAAACCAATTGTTTAAATATTATGTTACTGTTCTGCCAGTCAGAGTTGGCAGCAACAAGAACTATGTTCAGTATCTAGGGGTTCCTTTTCAACAATACAACACAAAACTGGCTCGAGCCCCCACCCAGTGACCTGGGACAATTACACACCACCCCCCTGGCGCCTCTAAGAGGCAGTACTTCCCCTCTTGCAAGCACAGAGTCTGAGTGTAGCAAAAAAACCTTTTAATAAAAGGGGAGAAATAACTCGGCATTAATTTGGGAAAACACCACAAACAGGGTTCATAAACATTAACCATGAGCAAAAGACCCACCCCCAAGTAAGATGGGCAGCGTCCTTTTCCCTCAGGTTCTTAAGTCCAGCAACCAAAAGTCCCTTTAACGTACCCATCCCTTCTCTGCATCCCACTGTGCAGGTGTTGTCCTTGGTCAATGCAGACCCAGAGTTCACAGGTGCATATGCAGGATTCACCTCTCACTCTGGGTGGAGGGGGTGGGGAGTAAGAAGGCACCTTACATGCTCTGCTGCCCGGGACTCGCTCGCCCCTCCTCTTCACCGGCCACCAGGCCTCTCCACCAGCCTCCCTACCGGCACATCACCAATCCGTCCGGATGTCTTCGGGCCACCACACAGCTCTCAATGAATTCAGCTGTTAGTGTGGGAGCCTCACTGCTGGTTCACAATGGGCAGTCTCTTGCATCAGAAGCACTGTCCCAAAGCAGGTCTAAGCATTAGACTTAGGTACCAGTGATTTCAGCTCTGCCGTGTGCAACAAGACTCTCACTTGAGTCTAAATTAGATCTTTTATTACACAGTGGAGAGAGGAAGGGCCAAATGTTGTCTAAGACTTTTAAGCAGAGCCCACACCACCAGATACGAGTACTTATCCTTACCCTCTCTGAACTCACTGGGCTTTGGAACCCATGTCCCCTGCCTGGTGAGTGCCATTCCGTTGAGGGTGAGTCCCTCAATTCAGGTTTGCCAAGTACAGTTCTGCTGCCCTCGATTCACACAACAAGGATAACAACCCTTTATTACTCCTGCCCCCAATAACAAGGAGACCGGGGATCCAACACCAGCCAAAAGTGATCATTTGGGCAAGCAATCCCATCATGTTGAACACCTAGGCAGGGTGGGTGTGCCCAGGCAAACAAGATCAGCTCCTGAAGTCCCCTTCCACAGCTCATCACTAGATGTCAGGGGAGAGCTCATTCAGACTCTGCTTACATCATTAGACAGAACTATCTTGGCTCCATTTATAAACCTTATGTGCCTTGATCATGCTATTAGAACATTTGCATGACAAGCGTAAAAGTTAACGTGGTGATAAAGTCGCTCATTAGCATCAGAGATGTATATGTATTAATATATTAAACTAAAGTTTTCTGGTGCACCGAATACTCAAGAAAAGGAGATAGTATGTAAATGCTGTACATGGAGAGAGTAATGTATTAGGGTGCCTTCTCAAAACGCAATTTTAATTCTAGGTTTCTGATTTTTGAAGGGCTTGTTGTTTTTGTTTAACTCTGATATTCTTGAAAGTTAATATGCTCTCAAACCACTGATATCTGCCTACAGCTTCAGCTTCACCAGAGGAAGTTTTTGTGTTGCATTTCCTTAGTATTTGAAATAGTTGTAACATGGAAGTGAAGGAAGCTTGGGTAGGGAAAAGCCCTTTTTCCTCAACATTTCTCCTGCCCATAAAAATGAAAATAAGTTACCACTCTTAATGATTTATGAATATACAGAAGCAGAGGAAAATTTTCAAGAGTTGTAGATCCTACAATTACATTTTGTTAATCTACCTATCTGTAGATAATTTAAAATAATCTCTTACACAAAAGAGTGTTTAGTCCACTGAAGCGCACAATGTGCTGTTTGATGATTAAATAATAGATAGAATCATATTATTTCCCTAGTATAGCTGCTCTGGTTTCTTAGACCCTAAATATGTTTGGTGAGGAGTGGCTTCTCGTTAGCAAGTCAAATTTGCTTCCTCTGCATCTGGTAGTGTGTTCAAAGGAAGATAAAGAATTAGATTCATTTATTCATTATGCATTGTCTGTGCATACATGTAGGTGTATATAAATACATATACTGTTATCTTTTAGTTTTCATTCAACTTTCCCTAGTCCTGCCTCTATTCACTAATTACTTGCCATGAATACACACATGCCTGTAGTCAAATTCTGAAAAAAAAGTTCTTCTTTATATCTAATAACTTACGACAAAGTTATGGACATTCGCTTAGTGGCTAATTAAATTATTAGACACATTAGATGGGTTTGTGTATATTGGGGCAGATTCACTCATATGCTGTAGCTACCTTGCACAACTCCAGCCACACAAAGATGTTGAAATTCTTAATTCGACAGTTGAATTTTCAGCTACTTTCCATTGAGTTCATGGCATATTACAGGTATATCTGTGCTTAATCAGATTAATTTTCTTTGGAGAAATGAAGTAGGTATGGATATTATGTAGATTTCTTATGTTACTGAGGTGTCTCAAACTTCAGTTAAAAAGAAGTACATGCAACTTACTCATGAGACTATTGTTTGATCTTCCTCCCATGAGGGATTGATGGAGTATTCAGGTCTGTCAATATCTTTTGGTTAAAAAGGCTTTAAAACTGGCCATCAAAGTATCTCTGGCCTCTTCTCTCATAGCAGACTGTTTTGTAATGTTTTCAGTCCTCTCCTTTTCCTCTGATGCCAAGAGGTATTTATAGACTTTGGAGAGGTGATTCACATGCCAAACAGATTATAGCTAAGGCTACGTTTTAGTCATAGGTATTTTTAGTAAAAGTCGTGGATAGGTCACAGGCAGTAAACAAAATTAGTGGCCCGTGACCTGTCCATGACTTGTACTATATACCCCTAACTAAAACTTGGGCCTTGGGTGCTCGGGGAGGGGGTGGTTCAGGGGCCCCGCGGGGGAAGCGGGCAGCGGTGCGTGGCCCTGGACCCCCACTGGTGCTGCGGGGGAGGGTTGACAGGGCTGGAAGGCTCCCTACCCAGCTCCTCGCAGCTTCCCAGAAGTGGCCAGCATGTCTCTGCAGCTCCTAGGGGAGGGAAGGTCGGGGGGGCTCCGCGCGCTGCCCCCGCCATGGTGCCAGCTCAGCAGCTCCCATTGGTCAGGAACCGCAGCCAATGGGAGCTGTGGGGGCAGTACCTGCAGGCAGGAGCAGCACACAGACCCCCCAGCCGCTCTGCCTAGGAGCTCCAGGGACATGCCGGCCGCTTCCAGGGAACCCCCCCTGAAGTAATCGCTGCCCCAAACCCCTGCCCCAGCTCTGAGCCCCCTCCCACACCCAAACTGGTGCTGGCGTAGGGGCGGGCTGAGCCAGAGCCAGCCAGCCACACCAGATGCTGCAGAAGTCACGGAGGTCACAGAAAGTCATGGAATCCGTGACTTCCCTGATAGATACACAGTCTTAATTATAGCATCTGCTGGGTTTGATGGTGAAAAGTTATTTAACAAGGCCCTCAAAAGGCAGTAGCCAAACCTGCAGTAATAAAAAAAGCATTCACTTCTAGCTCCTAAGGAAAATGAGAGATACCAGAGAGGGGTTTCTTTAATTAATTTAAGTCCAGACCATCTAGAAGGTCAGACTGTCTATACAATAAAGATCCTGGCCCATGTCACCAGTTCTTTCCAGAACATACCACCCTAATAAAGCGCACAGAAGTGCTGACTGGAAGAGAGTGCCTCGGTGGATGGGAAGCTATGAATGTTCAGTTCCATTGCAGCTTTCTTTTCCTTGTACCACTGTATAATTAAAGGCTGCCCTAGAGGGGATGAACAGGAAGAGGAGATGATTGTTTAGCATCATGCAGCTGGAGGCTTGGGCTTAATAATTTGGGTTCTAGAGATGATGGTGTCCCACACATACAAGAGGGGTTGAGCTGAGGTTAGGCATGAATAATATATAACTAAAAAGAACCTTCTGAGACTTTTTCTGAGAGAGGTTTGAAAAATGAACTTTAAATGTGTTGCCAGACTCAGGCTCTACTGTAGTGTGGCTGGTGCTATGTTATAATGTCTGAGAGTATCCTTAGAGATTTTTTTGTAATTCACTTTTGCATACAGTACACATTTACGACACAACTTCTGGGACATGTATACCATTTCTAATTAATTTATCGAATCAATACATTTTTATTTTTAGGGGTTATGTCATTTTAGTACCCAGGGACCAAACTATAGATGCATCCCGAGCTTTGTATAGTTTTACCACTACCAATTCTTTCATAGAATCCAAAAAGCCAAATTTGAACTGTTCTTTAAAACATGGTTGATGTATGGAAACACTGTGTGTGTCTGCAAACAGGGGAGTACCTAACATAGCAGAGAAACTTCCTCTAGATAACTAGTTAGCAGCATACATGAGTTGAAGTGACCTTAATGCAGATACATATTATTTATAGAAATTATTTCTGTGGATTCCTTTTTGTTGTAGGTGTGTTGAAGTAGTAAAAGCTTCCCACTATGTAGAGTTAGCCAATGACCTGGAAATAAATAAAGCAATTACATATTTGAGGCAAAAGGACTTCTATCAGGTATGGTACTTTTTAAAAAACATTTTTATGAATATTGTATTGGTAGAGGCATCTGAGGGTATGTCTACAGTGTGGCTGGGAGTAGATACTCGTGCTAGTTAGTGCACAAAATAGTACTGTGGATGTTGTGACACAGGCAGCGACTAAAGCTAACCAGCTAAGCTCGGGCTCAGAAGTTTCTGACAGCCTTGGACTCACGTTGCTAGCCGGAACCCCTGCCTATGCTGCATTGTCCACACTTCTATTTTTAGTGGACTAGCGCTGTTCAAGCTAGTGCGAGTTTGTCTACCTGGGCTGGGAGGCTCACTCCCAACTCCAGTGTAGACATACCTTTATAAAGCAGCAAGGCCATATTTTTCCAGCAAGAGCTTCCTCTTTAATAGTTGCTTAGAACCTAGATAAAAGTGTTGATATTGGTCTTTATTAGAATAATGCTACAAAAAACATTGATTGGGGAGGGCTTTACCTACATTAAATTTGTCTGTTGTCACAGGAGGGAGTTAATAAGAGACCAGAGTATGAGCAGATGCACTTGCTGTTATGTTATTGCTTGTGGTATTGTACCAGTGATGCCCTGCCTCCATTCCTGCATATGTACTATTATACCCCATTAGGGTACTGTAATCTGTGTCAGAACTGTAGTCCATCATCTTGTCCTTCCATGCAGGGACAAACTTAGGAAATAGAGGTAAGGCAGTGGCCCCAAGAATTAAACACTCTAACGTGTGTATAAAGGAAGAGCATGAGTATAGTCTTTCCATACTTTAAAGTAGAATTTTGGGTGGGGGTGGGGGTGGGGGTCTGTCTTTTCTATGATATTTTAAAATTAATTCTACTGGGACAAAAAAAGTGAACCTAAAAATACATGCATTTTAACGATAAAGGGCTTTAGGGGCCACCTTTCTGTTTGATTGGTATTCTGAGGCCTTATCCATCCTCAAAGTAACACCGGTTTAACTAAAATGAGTTTTTAAATGATTTAGTTAAACCAGTGCAAATGCTTGTGTGGACACTCAGATTTAAACCTGGCTTATTGTTAACATAATTCAGTTAGGAATTAAGGTAAACTAAATATAAACCCTTTTTAAATTAATATAAAAGTGACCACTAGGGAGTTTGCACTGATTTAACTAAATCAATTTAAAAACTCACCTTTAGTTAAACCCTTGCAACTTTGTATGTACACAAGGCCTTACTAATTAAACTATAGGAAAAGTATATAGAAAGAGTACAGCTCCTGACTGGCTAAGAATTGTTATCTTTGTTACCCTGTCTTCTCTGCCCCCACCCAGACCCACTTGTCTCTTCTACCTGGTATGTCTTGTCTTTTAGACTGTAAGGTAGGGTAAAGTCTGTCATTTAATTTGTGTTTGTACAACACCTAGCACAATGGGGCCCTCGTCTGTCTGGTTTCTAGGTTCTACTACAATAGAACTTTTAAATAATAATATAGGAACCTCTAAAAACATACTACTTTTTTAAATAGAAAGTGTTCCCCAAAGCACTTAGGTACTTTTGATTTGGGGGCTATGTTAGTACCTACATAGCTACTTAGATGGCCTCCATCATCATAGCGTCTGTGCATCTCACAAATATTTATGACTTTATCATAGCAATGCTGCTGTGAGGTACAGAGGTATTATTATCCCCATTTTAGAGAGGGGAACTGAGGAATAGAGGTATTAACTGACTTGTCCAAGGTCACACAGGTTGGTGGTAGAACTGGGATTTGAACCCCATTGTCGTGAGTCTGTTGTGTTGACCACAAGACTGCCCTTTCTGCAGACCATTTCCTCCTATAAAAAAACAGTAGTAGTTAATTTTGAGTGGGCGGTGCCTTGCATCTATGTTCTAAGCCTGTCCTTCCAGTGGAACTACCAGGAAGGGGTAGGAAAAGCCACCGTTGTTCTAGTGCTGACACTAGTATTATGGGTGGTTTACCCATGGATGTTTAGAAGCCAATAGGGAGAATCCTCGAACAGGGGCACATGCACAAATTGTCTTGAATATACATTTACAGCCAGATAAAGTTATACTCACTCAGAACATTAATATATTAATATGCAGTATTTTGCAATAGAGGTATATTCAAATGCTTCATCATCCCATTTGATTTTACAGTATGCTTTGTAGTATAGAACAGGATCGTTTTAAAATTTTGAAGGACAAATGTACTCTGTTTTGGTTGGAAGTTACAAAATTGACAAAAGAGGCAAATGTATTCCTACTTTTCCCTCCATAGACACATAGCAAACCTTGAATTTCATTTCTGCCTATTAGGATAGGTTTCTATCTTTATATTGGCTTTTCTTGCATTAGAATTTGACAACTGACTCAATGTCTAATGTGTAATGACAGCAGCTGTGCAATGATTTGGGGTTTTAGATTAGTGACCAGGACTAAACTCTGAAATTTCAAGTGTGGTTGAATTTGAACAATTTCTTAGTGGAGCACAAAAGTCTCACATGTTGATTGATGATTTAGTAGATATTTTCATCCTATATGTCTCCATTCACACATTCAGTGTCTTGGTAAGATTAGTTTAACTGTGTTTTTAAAAATGTAATTTTTGCTTTCCTTTCAATATTGCTACTTCCGTTGTGTCTCACATTTTATTTGATGCTGTAAGTATGAAGAGGTAGGTATAGTGTTAAAATATGGCCCTTAATTAGCTTTAGTCTTCTAGAATAGTTGTAACTTGGCAATGTTTCCTGGCTATGCCCATAATAAAGGAGTAAGTAAAACAGTACTTCTGGTGGAAGTGTTAAGAAGGTTTTGTGTTTCATTTAGAAACCCAGTTTTACCGTCTCATTTCCTGACACACAAATGGATTGACCCTAGAGGAACTATTTTCAGGAGAGCAGTGTTTTATTGTTCAGATTTTAGGCCATTTTCGTGTATTCTTATATTCTTTCTTGTATTCAAATAATGTCCAGTTGCTGATTCCTATGATACCCATTTCTAGGAAAAAAAACCTTAATGAAAGAGCTGTATTTTACTGTATATCGTACCCTAAACCTCGCAAATCTCAGACTCTGGGTTTCTGTTGGGAGTTAATTTCAGAATTGAAAGAACGAGGAGTACTTGTGGCACCTTAGAGACTTACAAATTTATTTGAGCATAAGCTTTCGTGGGCTAAAGCCCACTTCATCAGATGCATGTAGTAGAAAATACAGTAGGAAGAGATAGAGATATAGTGTCTAACAGAGAACATGAAAAAATGGGTGTTGCCATACCAGCTCTAACGAGACCAGTCGATTAAGGTGGATTATCAGCAGCAGGAGGGAAAAAAAACTTTTGCAGTGGTAATCAGGATGGCCCATTTCAAACAGTTGACAAGAAGGTGTGAGTAACAGTAGGGGAGAAATTATCATGGGGAAATAGTTTAACTAAAAACTATTTTAAAAACCTTCTTGTCAACTGTTTGAAATGAGCCATCCTGATTATCACTATAAAAAATTTTTTCTCCTGCTGATAATAGCCCACCTTAATCGATTGGTCTCGTTAGAGCTGGTATGGCAACACCCATTTTTTTCATGTTCTCTGTGTGTGTATATATATGTGTGTGTACAACCTTGCTACTGTATTTTCCACTACATGCATCTGATGAAGTGGGCTTTGGCCCACAAAAGCTTATGCTCAGATAAATTTGTTAGTGTCTAAGGTGCCACAAGTACTCCTCATTCTTTCTGCTGATACAGACTAAACGGCTACCACTCTGAAACTTTTTAGAATCGAGTGTCCTATACTGAGAACACCACTTTCCTAGTCCGTAACAGTTCAGTGTTTGGACTCAAATAGCTGACACATTTCAAACTGGCTGCAGCTGCCATAATGGGGTATTGGAAGAAGATAACGGGGGTGAAAAAACCTCTGGAGTCACCTGGTCTAGCCATTTTTGTGGAGCAGGAGTTTCCTCTACTTTGGCCTCTCGGGTATATGTAGTTACCTACCCTTAAATACTCCAAATGGTGGTGCCTTACCTCCCTCTGCAGCTCATCTTAGTCCCTAGTCTCTAACAATTCTTTAAAAGAAGGTGCTTGTAGTCTCTCTCATTCCCAGTGTTTCCATACTGCATTCACTGGTATGCATTCTTTCAGTTGATGTGGTGAAAGTGTTTGCAGAGCAGTGCAATATTGTCCTGTGATAGATTATGGCCTATGTGATGTTACCCAGTTCTGATGATCCACAATACTTAAGTCTCGAGAGAGCTTTTGGATCTGAGTCTCTTCCGCCCCCACATCTACATGTGCTATTGGCTGGGGTATTGGGATAGCTGTCCATTGTGTTTCTTAACTCAGTATTAACATTTTTTAATGTTTTTATTTCTGAAATAAACTTTCACTTAATAAATGAAGTGGTGTAGAATTATATTGAAGATCTGAGGCAAATGCTTGAGGCAGATGGAAGATGTTAGTGTGTTGTGTCCCCATCAGAGTGATAGAATGAGAAAAACAATGATAGTCAACATTCTACTAACTGTAGAAAATTCACTGCTTAAAATAAAAAAAGAAACATCAAGAATTGAATAGTAGCACATTTTAAAGCAGAAACCCTACTGTCTTGGTTTCCTACTGAATTATTAAAATTGTTGGAAGCATAAAGAATGAGAGGAAAGACATCGACATGAAAAATAAGCAAGTTTGAAAGTAGCATGTTGGAGGATCTTTTCTAACCTATTCTGCACTATGCAAACCTCTACTTACTCTTTCCATTAAATAAGTTCTTTCATGCTTCTTTCATACTTCTGAGTCCAATGAATTGCCTGTACAAATTCTGTCTGTGAATATAAAAGATTGGGTGCCTTGATGATATAAATTCAGCCAAGAAGTCCATTTTTTTAATTGTTCTTTTGACACAGCTATATTAACAAGGTAACCAGGAGGCATCCTGTGACCTGACTGTTGCTTCCATGACACTGTCACTATTCTCAGTGCATTGGTATTGGGGCTTAGCCTGGGCAAAGTAAGTAAGAACCTCAAACAAGAAAGTGGCATTTTATTTTATATTTTGGAGTGCCTCATTCCTGATCATAGTATACCTTTTGCTCCTCCATATTCACATAAGTGTAATGTACATAATACATAAGTGAATCATTTTCTTAAACTGGATACCCCTTACCAATGCAAACACGTGGCAGCTTTGCATCCTTTATGCTGCACTCCATACTCAGAAGACTGGAAATGTGAAAGTTAAGATACAGTGCACTACCTTAACACTGCAATTATGCATGAATGTATTAGGATAGTCTTTACTTATGTGATCATACAATTTCTCAAATATATAATGAAAAATGCATTTTTCTGTAACCTTAAATACAACCTGTAACCATGTATAGTAATTAGAGAATGTACACAGAGACAGTATACACGTAATATGCTCTTTCCTAACTTTCACGTGTCATAGATTTCCAATCTTACCTTTGCATTACTCTTGCATTTTATTCAAAGAAAAATATAGAAGAGAGGTCCTGTTCTGTGGGTAAAGTCTTGGACAGAATTTGATAAAATTGAAAAATGCTTCATCTGAACAACAGCAAACTCAAGAACAATTGATGGGATTTTTCCTCAAACTTCCAAAAACAACAACAACAAAACCACCTTACACCACCCTTCACCTTTGGCTGAATTAAAAACATGGAAAATTTCAGTCCCCAAAATAAACTTCAAAAAGTTTTATAAGTGTGTAAAAAGAGGTTAAAATGAAAATCTTCTGCTACTGTAACTATAATGGGTGTGACTGAGCACTCACTGTAGCATACATTGATGAAAGCATTAAAAGTTTAAAAATCAGAGGGGAAAAAATAATTTACCTTAAATTAATAACACAAAATTTGCTGTTCCATATTTTGGGTCTTTTTAAAGCAGCAAAATGTAATTATAAAATATGACCTAAAGCTGCTGTAGGAACTTCCCTTTTGAATTTCTTGATCTTATGCAGTGTTAGAACTGTTTGCATCTAATTCAAGAATATTTTTATCTAAAATTACATATGTAACACCTTCTAGCATAGTGTCTCGAAGATCTTTGTGAAAATTCATTAATTAAACCTCACAACAGCACCCCTCTAAGGTAGGAGAGTAGGTAAAAGGAGGCATTTGAGGTTACATGACTTGCTCATGGTTATACAGTGAATCTGTGGCAGACACAGGGATAAAACCCAGGAGTCTTGGCTCCCTGTCACCTGTTCTATCTGACAAACTTCCTCTCTATTCAGTAGTTATCAATTAGAGTTTCCACTTCCTCGCCGCAATTCCATGCTTCGTTGTATCCAACAGTTTTTTCATAATTCTACTGGAAACTACAAGAGAAATAAAATTACAGATGTGAGATTTAAATGGTATTTCTGTTCTGTGGGGCTAGTACTGGTAGGAACTGGTGAACTTCTGGAATGCTGAATTGAAACCTTATACAGAGTTTGAGATTGGAATGATGTACTGTGAAACAGTAGCATCAGTTTGAAGTCAGAGGACAGTTAAATCATGAAATAATATGAAGGACCCACATTCTGAGGAATATTATTAATGTTAGTAGTATGGTAGCAATGGGAGGTCCCTGGGTAGGATTGGGGCCTCACCATTCTAGGCATTGTACAAATACATAGTAAGGGGGTGTATCTGCCCAGAAGACTTTATAATCTAATTTAACAAAAGATTTTAACACGTAAGAATAGCAGTGACATGAGCACATGGTTATGTGGACTAGATAGGTACACAATGAGATGGTTTCAGGTCAAAGATACAAATAAATTCATAAGCAAAATAGATATCAGAAATCTCTACTGACCATCTACCTAGCCATTTTCAGGCTTACATATTGTTTTAAAATAATCTTTGTGTGTTAGTGGTGTTTTGAATCTCTCTCAATTTACCAGATTGTTCTGGTATAAAATTTTAAAGCAGAACACTGGGATTTAGCCTTGTGAGTTCTACTACAGTTACTGAGAATCCACAGATTAGGCCAGGTGCATTACATTTAAACTTTGCCCTTGTACATATATAATGTGTACAGTGGAATCCAGTTATAAGGATTGGTTTTGACAATGTATTTTGATGGTTGTGTCCAACTGACCATTACTCTTAAGATACATAAATAGTGAACTTCCCAAATTGAGACGTGTATATAGAATCAACATTTCCACTTTCCACCGTGATAGAATGAGTACCGCTAAGGCATTTTAATGCCACGGCATGTCATGGCTTCATCTGGCTCACAGTCTATAATATGCTTTACCAGCAGCTGAGCAGCACCCAAAATCATCTGTGAACTTCTTTTCTCTCTTTGAAAACAAAGAAATTACTTCCACTTTAATCTTTATAACCAAAGGTGCCACCATATCAGTAGAAGGAAAGGGCAAACAAATCAGCAACAATAGGAAATGACTTTAGGAAAGCAATTAGATATATATAGCTGAAAGGTCAGTAAACCAGAATTCCATTGTAACTGAGATGTGCAGCCTGAACTTGAAGAAACAATTTAATGGTAGAATACCTCAGATATAACAGTACTGTACTTATAGATCTATGGGACCAGTTCTTTCTTGATTCAGTCAAATACATAATGAGAACCAAAATCTTTATAGCTAAAGTCTTGAGTTTCAAAGCCCATAAAATTTGAAGTCATGCATTTTGAAACTATTTCCTTGACTCTCAAATTGGTACTTTTCTCAGAGAATTCTATATAATTAAAAAAATGTTCTCCTTTGTAGTAGTTTGTACTTCCTATGTAGTTTGCTAGGGAGCAATAAACTTCAGCTAACTGTGTAAACTTTACATGTCCTCTTATGCCACACTAAGTCATGCATTTTGAGTAATGTAAAAATAGCATGTTCGTGGATCATTTTAAAACCTTATATTTTTTCCCCTGCCTTGGCACACCACCAAGAGCATTACGCATTCACATTACTATGATAAGCAGATTCAAGATTTTAACTTGTGTAGGGAAAAAGGAGGAGTTTTAATCGTGCAAATAGTGGGTAACCTGAAGTCCTTACATTTGCATTGATGTAATGGAGAGTGGAACTGAGGCAAAAGTATCATTAAACAGTTTTTATGAACATAATGTAAATATTTAGTAGAACCTAGCCAAAGATTTTGTTATATTTGGTCTATAGAAATATATCTTTTTTTATAGTGCTGAAAAAATTGCACTTTATTTTTAAATTTGTTTAGTTAATTATTATATCATTTTTGTTACTCTTTTCACATATCAGTATCGCCTCGGCAAAGTTTACGAAATTAATTTCTGATGTACAAAGTGATCTGTAAAACTCCTTAGATTTGCATATGTATTGTCCTCAATCCTCACTTCTCTGAGCACATTGTGTAGTATGAGATATGAAAATGATTGGTCATTTCTGATCAATACACAAAGCAAAATTTCTATTTGTACTCCAAACGTACTGTGTTACATACTTTTTGTATTGTTACATTCATATTTTTTTGTTTGTAAGTCTTTAAGAAAAAAATCTTGGTAAAGATACAGAAAAAGTGAAAATACTTACACAGTACAGGTAGTTGACAAAATGAATATGTCGAAGTTTGTTTTTTTTAATGAATGGAACTTCTGTGGAAAAGTGTGGCTGTCTGAACAGAAAGTTCAGGTATTTTCTAAATCTGATCCATACGCTGCAAACAAAACTGCCAGTACTGTGGGAATTTTAAAAGTATGAAATATCAACTATTTTGCAATAGAAAAGGTTATGTATAATTGTTGTCTAAGTAGTAATTAATAAATTACTCACTAGTAATTAGTAATATAAGTCAAGTAGTCATTTTAGTTGTTTATTCCTTCAGAAAAACATAGGATTGACCTGCACAGTAATAGTTTGAGTAAGTTTGTTACAGTTTAGTAACTTGATTGTAAATTAATTCTAGGCTGTGGAGACTTTAAAAATGTTTGAAAAAAAGGATAGCAGAGTAAAAAGTGCAGCTGCAACAAACCTTTCATTTCTTTATTATTTGGTAAGTATGCCTTTTTGTTGTTGTTTGTTGTTAACTATGAGCTCAGAAGAGCCTATGCTTCCGTAGCAATTTTTGTATCTATCTACATGTTCTGTCTCAGCATTAAGAGACAATGCTCATGAAAACGAGAGGTAAGAAAAGACACCATTTTAACTAATCAATGTCTGTTCAATGTTTTGAACTATTAAGTGCAATGCAAGAGCAAAGTACTTTATTATTTTTGATTATAAATGTTAAATATTTAAATTTCAATTGTTGCCTTCACTTCCTAATTGAAAGTAGGGGCTGTGGGAGCAGAGGCACCAACTTCCTGAGTTCCCAGAGGGTGCTCGTACCCCTACTTTGACCCAAGCTCCAACACGCTCTCGCCCCCATTCTGCCTCTTCCTGGCCCATTCTGCCCCCTCCTCGCATCTCTTCCTGCCCCCACTCCTCCCCCAGCGTCTGCTGCTGAACAGCTGATCACTGGCAAGTGAGAGCCGCTGCGAGGGAAGAGGAGGAGCTGATTGGCGGCTCTGCCGGTGGGTGCTGAGCACCCACTACTTTTTTCCCCATGGGTGCTCCAGCTCCACAGCATGCATGGAATCAGCACCTATGTGTGGGAGTGCTCTGCTTTTATAGAGGTACAGGAAGCAGAGCAGACAGAAAGGAGTGTTCCAACTGCTATGCCAGGAGGAATGAGACTGAGCCACTGCTGGGGTATAAGAGACTCTTCCCTCATGTGGATGTTGTGAAGGTGAATTAGTTAATGTTCATGAAGCTCTTCATATATGTATGTTCTAGTTATTTGTGCCCTGGCTTCCTACTGCTATTGTGCTCTCTGAATGTATGTATTCAGCTGCCTGGCCTGTCACCCATTCCTTGTCTCCTGCTGGGCTCACCTGCACTTTTATCTCCCTCCATCTCTGGCAGGGTTCTGTTCACCTGCACATCAGTAATAGGGCTGTGATCCTACGCTTAACTCTCATAACTATACTCAGGGAGGAGTGGAGACAGCAACATTTAAAACACTGCTCTATGCTGTCTGCTCTGCCTCTCTGATTAATATTAATTTTCAAGTAGAATATAAAATAAGTTAATTTTGGAGACTTAAATGATTCTACAGTGTTTCCCCTATCTTTCCTACCAAAATAAGGAGCAAACCATCATTGGGAGGGAGATGGACAAGATGACAATTTAGGTCTCACTCTGTAATTTTCAGGTTTCTATGACCTGAAAAATGTGAGTGATCTGTTTTCTACAAGCTCATAAAAAATAGTATTAGGATTGAAGATTATTACATTTTTTTCAGACTGCTGTTATATCAACCATAAACAACTAAGGTTAGCTCCAAAGAAAATTGATTGATAGTATATTAAATTGTTAATGTACTATATATATTTTGTTTACACAGGAGAATGAATTTGCACAAGCAACCAACTATGCAGATTTAGCTGTGAATTCTGATAGATACAACCCATCGGCTCTCACTAATAAAGGAAATACTGTGTTTGCAAATGGAGACTATGAAAAAGCAGCAGAGTTTTATAAGGAAGCTTTAAGGAATGATTCCTCATGCACTGAAGCACTTTACAATATAGGTAATGTAGAAGTGTTTGCATGGCTTAAAGTTTGGATAAGGCTAGTACTAATGTGTTTGAGATTCTAGTTTTCAAACTTGTCCTTTTTAGAAATGTTAATTGAAATTAAAATATGTTCTGTCATTTCCAATAAACTGTTAATTCTTTTACTTCATGATTTAAGACGTAAAGTGAGATAATGTCCTTTGCTTCAAACCTCTTCACAGAAACTCTGCACCAATATTACTCATCTGTTCTTAGAGTAATTGATGTCGGTAAATCACTTTGAAGATAAAAATTGCTATAAGTGCGAAGAACTATTTTCTATGCAAAATGTAGGTTTTGGATAGTACTACTCAATCAAATTATCCCCCCTTCCCTTTCTGATGCCTCTTGTTAAAGGGATGGTGTTATGTACGGCAGTGGGCCTTGCCTGGAATCATGACCATTGCCCTACTCAGCTTTGATTCATTCAGGTCACACTGCCTGAAAGGACTGTCAAGATGGTTCTTAACCAAGCAGCACAGCAAATCTACTGAGATGCAGTTGAGATGAGAGAGTGATCATTGGGGAAAGCGCAGTTATATTGCATTTACCTCTAAACAGTGATGCAGCTTGCTTTTTAAAAAGGACTCCAACTTAAAAAAAGTTAAAGGTAGTTTCAAATACCACATCTGCCTTGAGTATCCCTGTGGCTTTACAATCCTGTTTTCTTATTTTTAGAAAAAACATTTTTTAAAATCTGTTGCTTTATGAAAACCCAAAATAAACAAGGAAAACTGACCAACTATCAAAACAGTGAAATTGACTATCCAAAAAGGGCTGCCAAATGTACAAATTAAACAAACTGAAAACAGAAAAATATTTTTTCAGTCTCTTTCATGTGTTCCCTATTGCAATAATACAGGAACAAAAAAATCAGACAAAAATATGATTTTTAAGTTGATAGCATCCATCTAAATATTGCATTTCTGCTTCATTCTCCTTGGTTATTCTGCTAAATTACTATGCCTATACTGATGTTTTATTTTGCCTGTTGAATTCGTTTTGTAACTTTTATTTTTAGGTTTAACATATAAAAAGTTAAACAGAATAGACGAGGCTTTGGATTGTTTTCTGAAACTTCAGGCAATCCTTCGAAACAGTGCCCAAGTTCTCTACCAAATAGCAAGCTTGTATCTTTTTCTGGGTCATGATGCCAAATATGGAATTTAGTCTACATTAGAGGATTAGCTGAGATTAGTCTTAATCAAGACATAAAAGTTGTTTTTGTATGGCTAAAAAAATTTACATTTAATCAGGAGGCATTTGTGGGGTTAAAATATATTTGGTGTGTGAAAATAAGGCCTGATTCTGGAACCCTTTATTTTGGTGAGCAATGTCATTGAAGCTAGTAGACTAACACACATGAGGAAGGCCTATTTATATAAGGATAATTAACATTGAGGAGAGCCCTGTAACCCTTTAAATATGCAACTGATGTTATTTTGAAAATAATATAACAGACATAAGCATAATGGATGTAAAACTTTGAAGAAAATATTTCGTTACAGTGAAGTTCTATTCTGAAAAGGGAATTTGTAAAAATAGCTCCATAGGGTTCCTTGTTTATTTTCTCAGTGGCTTCCAGACCAAGTCTGCTCAGTTTACATGTAAAAGCATAATCATCTGTCAATCCTGCAAAATTAGCCTGGGATCTGAAAGCCAAGTTGGGGTCTTTCTTAGCTCTCTGCCTCATCAGCAGTAAAGATTCTGCAGCCAGAACTTAGTTAAGCATTCTGTTCATGATGTGCAAATCACAATAGAATCCCTTCCAAGGCATAATGGAATCCCATTACAGTATTGGCTCAGCATTTTTACAAGTAGTGAAAGTGATAAAACGGATAATAGAAAAGTAAGCAGATACGAATCTAACTAGACACAAGGGGTGAGGTCTTCACTCCTGCTCCCGCCTCTTTACAATGGGTTAAAGCACTGGAGTGGCATAAAGGGGTTCTAAAGCCCTGGTTCTGGCTGGGGGAGTATTCCCCTGTATTGACACTGGATAACTCTGCCTTTAGAGGACTCCCTTGCAAGCTCGGGCATCGGGGGCATTCTGGGGACCGGGGCTGAGAGTAGGAGGAGTGTGTTGGGGAGGAGCTACATCATTCTGTGGGGATTATGAACTGTGCTAGCACCCAGGAAGGCTGCTGTAACTAAACAGGCCCCTTAAGGCTGTCTAATTACAGTGGGGACTGCTCCAGCCCTCAGAGCTGCCCAGAAGTGAAGAGTGCAAAGGTGGCTTAAAGCCCTCTTCCCCTAAGCTGCAAATTCTGTGCTGTGCTTCTTAGAGATGCAGTACAGAGTGGCACCTAAGGAACAGATTTACTGCATAAGGTGGTGACAATTTTGCCTTGTCGTTTTGTGTAGCACAGAACCACACTAAGAAAACCTAGGAAGTTTGTGGGGCGTAGAAATAGGGTGCCTAATTCTCCTTTCAGTTGCACTGTTATAAATCAGGAGCAACTCCATTGAAGTTAATGAATTTATACCAATGTAAAATTAGTGAGAGAGAGAAGAACCACACCAAAAGTGTTTTTAAGGTTGAAAGAGCAGCCTAGACTGTTAACACTTAATTATGTTATTTATAGTAAACTAAAGTACATCTGAGTGGGAAGAAATTATTAAGTAAATGTGCAAAAAACCAAAATATATGTCCACTTCGCTATGTCTGGCAAATCTTTTCAACATGCAACTTTTGGATTACATTTACATTATATAACATAAGAGTTCCTCTTGATGAACCCAAATATGGTCACCATTTGAATTGTCCTTAACTGAAGATACCGCAGATATGAAATAATGGAGGATCCCAACCAAGCCATAGAGTGGCTCATGCAGCTTATCAGTGTAGTTCCAACTGATTCATATGCACTGTCGAAACTAGGGGAATTGTATGATAATGAAGGTGATAAATCCCAAGCTTTTCAGTATTACTATGAGGTATGTGACCTACGCATTTTCTAATATTTATAGAAATAAAATTGTGCAATAGGCACATGTGACAAGGCAATGTTTATTTATGTAGTATTTAAATTGCCTAAAGTATGTATAGAAAGTAAATCAGATTCTTTTCTTAGGAAAGTATAATTCTTTGTAAATCAGGCTTTTATTGTCAGCTCTTTATAATAAGGAGCACACCAAAAAAGGCTATGGGATATTCTGATGCGGGGCTCCCTCAATCTCTCCTATTGAAGTTTTTCCTCTGTAATTAAATAATTTAATAATTAAATATTAACTGGGCCAGTGAAAAGAGTTGAAATGGCTCTATAGCCTAATGGTTAGGTCACTCATCTGAGAGATGGCAGATCCCTGTTCAGATCACTTCTCCTCATTCCCGTCTCATCAGGGAGAAGGGAGGACTTGAACTGGGGATTTCCCACATTCCAGGTGAGTATACCCTAACTGCTTCTATAAAAGAGTTCCCTCCTCCCATTCTGCCCCCTGGGCCCGATCTGGTAGGTGTCTCTGAGCCCACCTACCAGATCAGACCCTGCACGTGACTTATGTGGCTGAATGCTTATCTTCCCTTGGTTTGTGAATCACAAACAGAGATAGGTGCCTGCTTGTAGCCTGGGTTTAGGCACCAAAGACTCCAAGGGGAGCGTGGCAGTAGTGCACGCATCCTCTGGTTGGCATCTTCTACTGGCTAGATTAGCTAGCTCCCTGTCTAGCATGCTGGTTTTGTGGATTTCATTTTAAGGCACCTGTCTCTCCCCATTTATTGAATAGGAGCCTATGCCCCTAACTCAGGCTTTGTGGATAACAGTGCTGTTCCTGAGATTTTTTTTTTTTCAGCACCTAAGGGCTTGTCTACACTTACAGCACTGCTGCGGCACAGCTGTACCAATGCAGCTCTGCCCTTGTAGCGCTTAATGAAGATGCTACCTACACCAGTGGGAGAGTTTCTCCCGTCAGCATAGGTACTCCAGCTCCCCAAAAGATGGCAGCTATCTCAACAAGAGAAGCCCTCCCATTGACATAGTCCTGGTCTACACTATAGACTTACGTTGGTATAACTATGTCACTCAGAGGTGTGGATTTTCCATACTCCTGAGTGATTTAGTTGTACTGACTGACATAAGTCTGTAATGTAGACCAGGGCTAAAAGGTAGGTGCTCGGATGCTCAGCACCGCAACGCCTAAGGCCATGTCTACACGAGTGCTTATGTCGTCAAAACTTTTGTCGCTCAGCGGTGTAAAAAAACCACACTCTTGAGTGACATAAGTTTTGCCGACATAAGTGCTCAAATGCACAGCGCTGTCAGCAGGAGGCACTCTCCTGCCAGCATAGCTGCTGCTACTCAGTGAGCTGGTTTTATTATCTCGACAGGAGAGCTCTCTCACATCAGCATAATGAGGCTACCTGAGTGCTAGCTTGTAAGTGTAGACATGGCCTTAGTCCCTCCATGGGTCAGGGCCTTAGTAAATATCCCTCCTCTCTGTAAATCAGAAGTGAACCAAAGCCCCAGCAATGCTGGTAGGAGAAAAAGTAAAATATGTTATTTTTTCCATGGAAACGTACTAATATGAAACTTGATTAAAAAGTGACCAGTATCTGGGTATTTGGCTACCTTTTCTTATTTGTGCTAACACCTAATTCATTAAGCTAATTAATGTTTATACAATACAGCCTCTTGTGCTATGTTGGTTGTGCATTCTGTTTACCTTTATTATGCAATTAATTTACAACAATAATGCTATTGTTACCTAAGCATTTCTAAGCATTTCTTTTTGTTTGTACAATTCTAAACCTTTTTTTAGTACTCAGAAATAAAATTCTTGAAGTTCTGACCACCTATGGCCATTAAAAGATGCCATGGCATTTTTTCCAGGAGAATAGGAATGTTAACCCTGGCAAAATTCCAACTCTTGAATTTACATCCTGGTCTACTGTACTTAAATCTCTCCCATAGTGATAATTAGATAAATTTTTCTTCATTTCTTGTCCTAAATTGTTTTGTAGTTTTACTGGCACTGGTAAACATGCCACATTCTTCCCCATAGTTGGCTTTATTTTAGAAGTAGGTAAAATTATTATTTATACTTATACATACATATACACACACACACACCCTGCCCCACCCCCACCCCGATCAATGTTAAAAAGAAGCATTTGCCTTATTGTTATAAGCCCTGATTCAGCAAAACACTCAAGTGTGTGCCTAATTCTTAAGTATGTGCTTACTCGTACATCCTAGTGAAATCAGTAGAACTTCTTCACAATCTTAGAGTTAAGCACATACTTGCACACTTTGCTGAATCTGGGTCATAATGATTTTCCAGGATAAACTGTGGCAATTTTCACTACTTATAATGTCAGATGAGTGCTACCTTCTTTAGGTTTTCCGCTGTACCTGTATACTGTAATTGTCTTGAAACTGTAATTGTATGCTTGAAATTGTCTACTTCAGTTGAAATGCATTCTATAAATTGATGGTGTTAAGTTTGCAAATTAATTGTAGCTCAGCAGTTTCTCTTTGAAGTCTGTTTTTGAAGTTTTTTTTGTTGAAGAATGGCTACTTTAAAATCTGTTGTTGAGTGTCCAGGGAGTTTGAAGTGTTGATGATGAGTTGGGGGCCTATTTTTGCTGTCTCTGACTCAAGGAACATTTTCAACACCCACAAAAGCTTATGCCCAAATAAATCTGTTAACCTTTAAGGTGCCACTGGACTCCTCGTTTTTGTGGATACAGACTAACATGGCTACCCCTCTGATATTTGTTGGAATGAAGTTTAAAAGTCTAAATGCCTCACTTATTTTTTTTTATATTTATTGGTCTAGTTTAAATTTGCCTTATTCCAAACCCCAGTTTTTCTACATACTGGTGCCAATTTTAACCCAGACCACCTGGTAAAAAAAAAAAAAAAAAATTACACTTCCAGATTTTTTAGCATTGTTCCCTTAGTATTAATTCCCTTGGAATTATTAACATTTTGTACATTTTGTACTACAGTAAATTTCCACTTTATGTCAATAAAACACTTGTAACAAATTTTGTTTCTAGTAAATTCAGAGATTAGTCCTATTTATAATAACCAATATCCCCCATCAGTAAAATTAAAATCTATAGACAAAAGTTTTGCTTATTTATGTGGCATTAATCCCAAAATGAATTAAAAACAGATTAGAAGTATTCCACTGAAATAAAGTGGATATGTGCATACGCTTGACTCTCTCTCTTTTTCAGACATTTAAAGTTAGGACTGACAACTCTGTAGACTGGCCCCTTTATCCAAGAACCCGTAAAGTGAGGGCACTCAGCACTAGCTTCCTTGCGCTATTCTGACTGGGTGCCTCACTCCTGTTCTGAAAGTAAAAAAAAATTGTCACACAAAAATTTTTCAGTGAGTTTTCCAGCAGACTGCTTGGCTATCTGAAACTGATTAGTGAATTTGTTTATGGAAACAACTTGCTTAGCATTTTAATTAACTCATTTACATACAGCAGTAATCTAAAAAAGCAAACTTTTTTGTGTGGAAAAATACTCTTTTGCTGCTACTAACTATGCTAAAATAATAATTCTAGTAAAGACAGATGGAAAATGTGAAACTCATCTCAGGTAACTCTTCTAAAAAGTATTTTGTAATTACAAAACCTGACAAGTTCTCTTTAGGGATTAGTTGGTATAATACAGTGCTTTCATTCATGTATTACATATTTTTGGCATCTGGAGAATTAAACACTTAAGTGAGTAAGATATTCCAGAAGTAAAATAAAAATGTTGTTTATCACTAAAATTGTGTTTCTTTCACCTTCCTTATTTTGTCAGTCATATCGGTATTTCCCTTCGAACATTGAGGTCATTGAGTGGCTTGGAGCCTATTACATTGATACCCAGTTTTGTGAAAA
Organism: Chelonia mydas; assembly: GCF_015237465.2. Taxonomy (NCBI): domain Eukaryota; kingdom Metazoa; phylum Chordata; order Testudines; family Cheloniidae; genus Chelonia; species Chelonia mydas. The sequence continues at coordinate 40,275,316 of NC_057849.1, forward strand.
AGCCATTCAGTACTTTGAGAGAGCAGCACTTATTCAGTAAGTAATGATTGTTATTGTATGTTTAGTCAAATATCTTGTATTGAGGGTTTTTCTTCTTGTAATTATATCTTGGAGACATGATACGTTAATTGGCCATAAGCTACATCAGCATTAAATACAGCTTTAGGTATTGTTTCATCAGGTTCCTCACCTTGTATTTTGTTTGGAGGGGTGTTTTTGTTTCTATTAGGTAGCTCTAATGCAAACAAAAGTAAAAGACTTCCTTTCCAGGGTTTCCTCATCTGGTAAAGACTGTTGATTCAACCTCATAAACAAAAGCATCTTTCAGCAATTAACTTTGTTTCCTTGTTCGTAGTGTTCCTATTCTGATAAAAAGAGTGGAATTGCAGAAAACATCAAACACTAAATAAAACCACTAAGAGTACAGTATTAACAGCTAACAATGGATATATGTTGACAAATCTAATTTATTCTGAATTTTATATTTGACCTGAGTAAAACTGTGTGTGTGCACTTCACAGAATGAGCTATTTAAGGTAGTCTGCATATTTTATTCTAGACTTACAAATGGAATTTAACATACAAGCGACCTACATGTAAAAATTTGGCCAAATTTGAAACTGGAGCTCGGAGTTCAACCAAAATTTATAACTATAGAAAAATACGTATTTCCTCATAAAAGGACCACATACATATTTCCATGTGGAATTTGTGTCAACAGACAAGCTAAAATTCACATAACCCCATGAAACCCAGAGGTAGCATTTCTCTTTTTGTGTGTGTTTTGGGAATCCTATCCAAAATCAGCCTGAGCCAAACTCAGTTATTACTTGGCTTGTTTATGATGATCTAAAATTTGACCTACTGTCTGATTCACGTATGGCACTCCGGTTAAAATGCTCCTGAAAGTACAAGGAACTATTTGTGTTTGGGCAATCCATTCAAGAGAAGACTATACTGCAGAAAGGTTATTAAAAATGCAGCAGAAATTAATATTTTAATTGAATGGGCGAGGGTATATATAATAAAATTATAAAAAAAGAATATGGTTTAAAATAATTTAAAACAAAGAAGGCTAGGGTTAAATGTAAAAAAAGGGGGAAAAAGCAAGAATGTTTGAGTAAATTGTAAACAAATAGAAAGACAAGGCTAAATGCAAAATATATAGAGAGTAAAGTCAAGAGTTCATATAATTAAAAAAAAAAATAGGCAAGGGATAAGGATAAATAACCAAACAAAAAAATGAAAATAAAACTGGAATTAACAGGACTTTTGCCTATCACCACCCTGACAAAATGGCTTGTATTTTTGGATTCTTTCTCCCACCTTTTGTCTGCATTGTCTTTGTAAATTCTTTGGGGCAGAGATTTCTCTGTGTGTTTGTACATCGGGGCCTCAAATACTGTTTGGAGCTTTTGGGCACTAACCACAGCATAAGTAAATTATTATTATTAATAATGCTAAAAGCACAAGTCCTGGTTTTAAAAATGCTCTACTGATCCAAAATATGACAGCCTACCTGCCAAGCAACATTGGTAAGCAGGACTATATAACCCTTGTATTGAGACATTGGCTCCCCATTGATTATCTGATCCAATTCAAGATCATGGTCCTGATCTCCAACACACTCAGCTACCTGAAGAACCACCTTTATCCCCATGACTAGGACTGTCCACCATAGCTCCACAATTCATGAGAAATGGGGACAGCTTTCTTGGCTGGCCCACTACTGTTGGGTACTCCCTTCCTCATGAGACCAGAATGACCTGAAATCTCACCATCTCCAGGACGACATATGAGAAACATCTGTCAACTTAGCTTTTCCTTTACAAATAATAATGAAAGTCAACAGCAAAAACCTTTCATCTTGTAGTTAAGATTGAGACCGTATATTTATATGACACTTCTGCAAACTTTATAACAAGAAAATTACCATAGAATCCCAAACATTAAATATGGAAATAAATAGGTAAGATAATTTATAGAAATATTCCATTATCCCTTTTGCCCTTACAGTCAGGTCCACATGGGAAGTTCCTTGTATATAAAGCCCCCTTTACTAACATATACTATTATATAGAAAGTCTAAAAATATAATAATTGAAATTAAATTCTAGTAAAATGCTCAAAATGAAGTTCTGCTTTCCCACTGGTTACTGTGCTTGTTATTAATTGTAAGGAAAGGATTGGTACTGTAAACAAAAACAAATGCAGCAGGAGCATGCAGCTCTAGACACAACAGACACAGAAAGAGGGGAAGGAAACAATGTTCATCAGAATGGTATCGTCAGCATTGGACATTGCTTGGTAACTGAAGTCTTGTCTGCCTCAGGCCTCAATTTCTCCAGCTAGTCATTTACTACCAGGAAATGTCCAACCCATTGGCTTCTTTTTCTAAAACAAATAGCTTTTAAAAATGGAGACAAACCAGTGAAAATATTTGGGAAACACTGATTTAAAGACTTGCTATCATGTTGTTCAGTGAAGCTGCCAACCCCTTAAAACTTTGTAATGCAGTCCAGCTCTTGGATCACATATGTTGGCACTCTTAGCCCATTTTAAAACACTGGAAAGAACACAGCTGAAACTAGAAAAAATTCATACCGATTTCATAATCTTCTGGCACAGACCTAAATGTTTAAGGCCTAATTCTCTAACCACTCAATGCATGAAACTTTGTGTATTGTATATGGATTGAAAAGTATCTGTGAATTATTAACCTCTGAAATTCTTGATTATGCTGTGTAATTACAGTATCTGTGAGAATTCATTTTCCAGGAGAGGAGATTGTTAATTGTAGCTAACAGAACATAAATATTTGGGAGCTTGTTTGGCGCTAAAACTTGTACATGCTATTTGCAATTTGTTAATCCTAAAAATAGGCCACAGTAGTTTAACAGTTATTATGCTGATTGTAAACAAGATGACATTTAAATGATAACTTTGCCTCAACCCCAATCCCCAGTTCTCAAATCTGTTTTAGTGGAATATTAATTCCAGTCATTCAGTGATATTTTATATTTAAATCACCTCCTTTAACTTGCATTTTAAGATGTATTTTGAAATGAATTGAGAAATTGTGATTTTGAGAAGCTTGCAGGGGCAAATTTTAGCAACATGTGCAATTCACACAATAGTGGGAGTTGTGGAGCTTAATTCTGTGTCCTAAAAATGTAGGATTTTCATACCAAGTTGCCTACTAATAATTTGTGTTACAATGAAGGTGTGTTAGGTGCTCACTTGCATTCCGTTGCTGTGTGCAGCAGGCACACACATGTGCTGCAACTGAGAAATATGCAGTAGACTTGTTTTACATAAGCTTATTGTGCAGGGCACTAGACTGCAAACAAATAGAGAAATTGTTTGGAGGTCAAATTGGCTTGACCTGTGGTTGAATAAAAAATAAATAAATAATGGATGAATAGTACAGCCAGTAAGGTAAAGAAAAATGCTAGATTTCCACTAGAGAAACCTCCCTACAAATTGTTAGAGTGCAATATCTTCTAGGACATATTAACAATCAGACAGTACTATACAGTCCAAAGAGCTTTCCACGTGTGGTTTCGGTCAGCTTTGAAGAATTGACATGGCAACTGACCAGCCCACACATGGCTATATCTTTATTATCTTTTCACTTGCTCATAATAAAAAAATGCTGTTAGTTTATGTGCCCTTCCTAGAAAGGATTCACCCTGAGTGAGCCGACAAGTAGAATTTGGTGAGACTGGTTTAACAGTGGATGTACACCAATACTTTGAACTTCACAGAACAATTCGTCTATTTCATCATTTGCTAGTATACTAAATGTTTTTATTTATTTATACACAGACCAACACAAGTGAAATGGCAACTGATGGTTGCTAGTTGTTATAGAAGAAGTGGTAAGTGTCTCTCCTTGTTCTGTGATTTTTTTTAATTGATTTTTTTTTACTTTATGTATTTTGAATTTTTATCTACTGATCTTTTGTACATCTGCTGTATGAGTTCTTGGTTCTAAAATCTCCTTAGCATGCTTCTGCTTTGTGAATTTTCTTGTATAACAAAGTATGACCTTCCTTGAAGTCTTGGTTTTAGTTACTCATGTTTGTACTGTCTTGTACTTATGAGTGGAGCAGTCACATGCAAGTAAAGAGAACAGGCCAAACTAGCATAAATAGTCATATTGTATTTAATTTATGTCAGTGCACCACATCATGTCACAATAGCCAAGTAGGAAATTTCTAGAGTTGCTCAGCTGAACCGACCACATTTACAATATATAAAGTGGGTACAATTTCTAGATATTAAAAAAAATTGAAAATTTAAATTGTACAAACAGAATACACACTGCAACTCGAGACTGAGCACTCACTGAGCTCTCAGCTGCTGAATTTTATAACTGGGATTCTACAGTCTGAATCTGCTATTGATCATAACCACACTGGGACAGAGTCCATGTCTTCCTCTTCGTATTGTTCAGCACCAAAACACACAAGATATTTTAATAATACTTTTCTTTCGTGCTGTCCCATTGTTCCCACTCTTTCCCTTGCTCCTTTAGAGCCTTACAGAGAAGAACCGAATGACAAATTTTCAGGCTTTCTTACGTTGTTTACCCCGTTACCTGATTCTATGGGATGGGGGAGTAGAAGCTGGGCGACTATGTGAATTGAAAGATAAAGTCAGCACCCAACCAAAATCCAGCACAGAAGAGCTTTCTCAGCAAAGGTGCAAGACAACTTGGCCAACATTATGTTCATTTAGATATGTTGGGAAAATCCCCAGTATGTCCTACTAGCACATTCCAATTCAGTTTGAGCCCCACCCATCATTTAAAAAAAGTAAATTTTGAATTTTTTTTTCAACTGTTCGCAACCAGCCTTAATTATTATAGTCGGGTAATAATTAAAGAATGCCAACTTTAACTGTATCAGTTGTGATCTAGGATTATTAAACCATGTACTCTTAAAAATAAAGCAGCTGAAAAAAGCTGGGAGGTACCGAGTCACATCAGTTTCTGGTCTGATAGTGTGTGTGTGTGATCTTGTTTATTTTGTTTGCAGGTAACTACCAAAAATCTCTAGATACATATAAGGAAATACACAGAAAATTTCCAGACAATGTTGAATGTAAGTTGTTTCATTGAATGGTGTAGTTTTCAAGGTAAAGGAAACTCTATGCTATATTGAATATATCTATTAGTAATCCATATTATGTAAGTATTTTATAAATAGAAAATATTCTCGCAGACTACCTTCTTTCCCAATACTAATCCTGCACATTCCTTGTGACAACTCTAGGGCTTGACTAAAGTAATACTAGGGCAATTTTGAGGAAAGAAGATGAAAATAAACTTCCTTCCTCCTATCCTCTTCCTGCAGTCAGGACCAGCTCTAGGCACCAGCAAAGCAAGCACGTGCTTGGGATGGCACAATTCCAGGGGTGGCATTCCGGACTCTGTGCTGTCTACAGGGGTTAGGTCAGCATAGTTGTGTGTCTCAGGGGAGTGGATTTGTCGCACCCTTGAGAGATGTAGTTATGCCAATGTAAGTTCCCAGTGTAGACCAGCCCTTTAAGTTCTATGTGTGTACTTACAGAAACATCCGTTGTTACCTGTAGACCCTGCAACTGTAATCTCCACAGGCCAGATTGTTTCTCTTGTGTTTGCCATCCTTCCATTTTATAGTCTACAAATCTTACTGTGGTTACAAGTTTTACCAAAACCAAGTATCACAAAAAGACATGAAGCATTTTTTTAAAGTTTAGTTGTTCAGGTAGTCTCTGGAGGTCCTTAGAGAGTGCCAAATTGGGGATACGTGGTAGCAGGAAACATCACTTCTTGAAGACAGATAGATGCTTCACCACTGGCAGAAGCAGCTCTGTGGGTGAATGGAAGAGCATCACAGAGCACGGTTTGGGAACCATTGCTCTATGTTGTTGTAGCAGCCCTCTTACCTCACTCATTGTTGAGAACCTCAGTACTACAACAGTCAGTTTGCCACTTACCAGAATTACATTTTTAAACAGTTTAAGGCAGAACATTTACTATTTTTTAAAAGTAGACTTGCAGCATTTTTTTCAGCTACTATTAATTTTATCAAGTTTCCTAAATTCTCTTGAAGAGCAGGCTTTAAGGAGGTCTACTGTAGTAGAAAAACAAAACTTTTGCCTTAGTTAACAGTGGCAACACAAGTTTTACAAAATGGTTTCTCACTTTAAGAACTATAGGTAAAAAAATATAAGGCATGTTAATATTTGTAGTGTATGAATCAAAGGAGTGGACTATTTTGAAAATCTTTCAGTGATTCTAACATTCTTTAAACATTGCCGGCACAAATCCATGACACTGAGGATGCAGTACAGAACTGCCAGGTAGTCACTGTTCGTCATTCCACTGTTTTGTTAATTTGTAAAGGCAATGAGTCAGAAGCTCTCTCATCTCCCTGTCCTCCTTCAGCTATTGTTAAATCACCTTTTAACTAGTTGTTGAGGTTTTCTTCTGTTTACTGGTTATTGATAGTTCAGCGTGGTATTTAGATAGGTGTCATTCCCTGCTGCTGTGCACACAGAGACAGTGGCAGCTCTTTTCCAAATTGGGGCTCTGGCTCAAAGGAGTTCTCTATTCCCCTTAGTTCTTCCAATTTTATCATATAAGCCTGGTCTACACTGAAAAGTTATATCAGCATAGTTACATCCGTCAGGCTGACTGGCATAGCTATTCTGACAAAACCCCTAGTGTAGACGCAGCTGTGTCAATGGAAGAGGGCTTTGTTCAGGGAAGTGGGGTTCCTACAGCAACAGGAAAAACCCCTTCTGTCTGTGTAGGCTGCGTCTGCACTACGGAGCTATGCTGGCATAGCTATGCTGGTATCGGCTCTTTCTACACTAGCACTTTTGTTGGTAAAACTTTTTTCAGTCGGGGGTGTGAAAAAACACACCCTTGACTGACATAAGTTTCACTGACAAAAGAGCTGGTGTGGACAGCACTATGTCGGCGGGTGATGCTCTCCCACCAACGTAGCTGCCACTGCTCGTTGGAAGTGGTTTAATTATGCCAACGGGAGAGCTCTCTCCGTCGGCATAGAGCGGCTACACAGAAGACCTTACAGCAGCGCAGCTGCAGCGGTACAGCTGTGCTGCTGTAAGGTCTGTAGTGTAGACATAGCCATAGTCTCCATAGCATAGACGGCCATCGTCATATTTAGCCTTCATTTCAATTTTTGAACTATATAGAGATTGATATTAACGCAGGAGCTAAAAGGCCACCTACCATGCATGTGAAGTGCTGACTCAACACTGGAGTAATTAGAAAATCTATGTCCATTCTTTTCAGCTCGTTTGGCATTGACGACTTATTTTCAATAAAATGCTATTGGGGAATTGTTTCTCGATAGATTAACATATGTATAATGCTTTTTATTTTCGAAGCATTTCACAAACACTAAGTAACTAAATTTCACAACACCCCTTAGGTATTATTAACCATTCTACCGTCAACCACAGAAAAGTTAAAATTGCTTGCATAAGATTCCAGTCTGAGTTGCTGGTATTGTAAAGCAGGAACCCCTGATCTCCAGTCCTATGCTACGTCCAGAAGACCATGCTGCTACTCTGTAAATTCGGTTTTACTAGGTTAAACACACTACTATTTTTTCACCTGCTATCAAGCCCTTTTCTAAATATATTTGTAATATACAATTAGGTCTACGGTTCTTAGTTCGTCTCTGCACAGATATGGGACTGAAAGAAGTTCAAGAATACGCGACAAAGCTCAAGAGAGTGGAAAAACTAAAAGAAATAAGGGAACAGGTATTTTGTTTTCTCCTATGAAAAGTGGATTTTTTTTTTCATTTTCATTATGTAACTTCACTGCCTAGCACAATGAACAGTAAAACGTTTGCTATAGTACTTTAGCCTAGCTAGAGTGGACCTTCACTTCCTGGTTTACAGATGTTTAAGTTGGTTTTGCCATAACTCTTGGATTCTTTGGTTTTCAGAGGTTTAAATATAGGTGCATTCTGGAAGGGTACAAGGCTCATATAGTCAACCTTAACATTCTGCCTTAATGAAGTTTTTGGGCCGCGAATGTCCCTTGGCTTTGAGGAAGTGCTAGTTGTGAAGGGGCATGACTGAAGGGCACAAGACAGCTTACTGGGAACACCTCACTGTCACTAAGCTACCAGCTCTGCCCTCCATCAAGCCCCCCAGTAGGATCAAGGGCAGGTAGGAAGGTGGTAAACAAAAGCCTGTGAAGAGCACATCTACCAGATGGTGGTACCAACGGTGAGAGGAGGGGAGCCCCAAAGTCTGTACTCCACTTTTGGGACTAGCATAGGGAGAAGGGGTTCTGCACAACCTTCTGGAGCATAGGAGGATTGCAAAGATGTGAAGTGACTCATTCATCTCAAGGGAATGTTTTCAGGTGAATCCAAACACCCCATGGAGATTAATACAGCCTGACAACAGCTCTTAAGTGGTGTGATCCTAACCACTCATTTCAATATGTATTCTCCTCCCCTCCCCCTTCTACCTCAAAATCTACTTCAAGCCCAGACATGCAATACAGTTTTCAGGACAATCTTATTATGCACATGGACTTTAGCGCAATTTGAATACTAAAATCAGCTCCTTATTGAGAGAGAGGGCTGCATCTGAGAAATGTCTTGATAAATTACTCCAAATTTACCCCAAGAAATATTTCCTGCCCCTCTTGTGTCATACCAGTATTCAAGATAATCTCACTACATATATTTCACTGCATATTGAAAATGTAAAGCAGCTCATAATGTGGGGGGTGGTTATTGGTAGGGCCCTACCAAATTCACAGTCCATTTTAGTCAATTTCACGGTCATAAGATTTAAAAAATCATAAATTTCATGATTTCAGCTATTTAAATCTGAAATTTCACAGTATTGTTATTGTAGGGGTCCTGACCCAAAAAGGAATTGTGGAGGGTCACAAGGTTATTGTCGGGGGTGTTGCGGTACTGCTACCCTTACTTCTGCGCTGCTGCTGGCAGAAGATCTGCCTTCAGAGTGAGCAGCTGGAGAGCAGCGGCTGCTGGCTGGAAGCCCAGCTCTGAAGGCAGAGCCACCGCCAGCAGTGTTAGGATCCCTTTTGTGTCAGGATCCTCAATTTGAGAAACTCTGATCTCCCCATGAAATCTGTGTAGTATAGGGTAAGAGACCAGATTTCACGGGGGGAGACCAGATTTCACAATCTGTGATGCATTTTTCATGGCCATGAATTTGGTAGGGCCCTAGTTATTGGGAACTCCTCAATCAAATGACCCCATATTTGTACCATAAACTCTACCGCAGCCCCTGTTGCAACATAACAGTTTGAAGACAATTTCCCAAAGCATGTGGGACTTAGTGCATTTAGAAAAATTGACTGCTAAACAATAAGCGAGGCTCAGCCTTAACTTTGGTGGTGGTGCCACCCCACTATAATGACATTAGTAATGAAACAGCTAAGCAGATAAAACATTACCTTTTCAGAGTACAACTCCAAGAGCTTCTCACTGAAATGAGTTAAATTGGTTCTGCTTTATCTCTAGTGGGTAATGGTCCAAGTTACAAACACACTCACTTTGCCACAATATGAAATAACTGGTAAACTCTGCTCAGGAAAGGTCAGGAACTAAACTTGAAACTGGATTAATAAAAACTGGATTAATTCTTAATTGGAGGGCGGAGATCCCTGGGATTGGAGAGGTAATTACTCAATTGTATACAATACCGGCACTACTTTTTCTTGAGTTTTTAATTATGCAGCGTAGGCCGGCAAATAAAAGGAAAGAAAAGTACCTTTTAAAAAAATATATTCACACTTTTTATACAAATACTATTTTTATTTGGTTGTTTGTTTATTTTTAACATCTTTACTTGATGATGTGAACCTGAGTTTTCTGGGTACTTTTGAACACTTACTCCTTCTGTGCATTAAACTACTAGTGAAAATATTTAAACAATTAGATTGTTTAATTTAGTTGTTTAAGATTATAGCAATATGTCAATGATGTTAAAAATGTAATATTTCATTTGACTTAATACATTAGTCACTGAAAGTCCAGGGACTAGCTGCTGAATACTATAGTTCTCCATTTAATCACAAGATATGTATGTGGAAGCACAAACTCTAATACAATCCATTTTATACTGCTATGGTAAATTAACCATAATTTGGAGAAGCTAATTTGCAGATGACTGGAATGTTATGTTAATTACGACAGTGCATCATTCTTACCTGTTCTGTCATAACACCAGCATGGCAATGCAAAATAAGGGTCTCACACTATGATTCACTTTGTGCCTCTCCAGTTGTTAGAGGTTGAATTCTGTAGCTCAGAAATTATAAAATTCACCCCTTATGATTCCCTGCCAGATACTGATTTCAGTCCGCAAAGAAAGGGACAGGTCAGTTATTGCTCTCTGTTTTCGACAGCAATTTAAACTCAGTTTCCCTTCCTCGATATTTCAGACCAAGCCGTGATCTCTCTACTACTGTGCCAAGTAGGGAGGCAGTAAATAGCTAATTAAATACTTGTGGAATATGCCCTGCTTTTCAATGCATCTTACTAAGGTCTTGTCTACATTTGGAAATTTACCAAAATAGCTATTCTGGAAAACTCCTATGTGGCCACTCTTATTCTGTAATGAGAGTGTCCACACAGGGGCTTATATCAAAATAACTATTCTAGAATAACTATTTCTGTAAATTTCCAAGTGTAGACAAGTGCTTGAAGGTGTCCAGCCAGAGATCTGGAAACATCTGTGAGGTAGGTGAATATTCCCCTGAATATTCCTTAGTGCATTAACATTTCCCTGATATTTCGTTTAAAAGAGATATGCACACATACTGGTACTGGTACACAAATTCACAAAACCTTATTGGCATTGGTTCATATGCAGGTAATATTTATTATATTTATTTCTCTACGTGAATTTAATGACTGAGTGCCTGATAAGCTGTGATGTGAGCCAGGGATAATATGTACAGACACCATATGATTTTCCTCAGTGCATCTCAGTTCTAATGTGTAGCACATTTCTGCTCTTCCAGTCCTGGGTCTCTCTTGACCAGAGGCTGCCAGTTGTGCCAAAAAGAATTCTGTCATCCATGTGGGAGTAGGATGTAAAGCAAACTCATTTCCACTTGTGACCCATTAGAGAATTTGATCTTGCGTTTTCACAAATGAAACGCCAACACATAAAACCTACTTGTTCCACATTAGACCCACTTCCTTAATTTCCAGTTGTTGTTTTTTAAATTTGCCCTGATGTTTGAAATACTCAAGAGCTTTCCACAGTGCTGTGAGTATGAAGTTGGAATGCATGTGCCCGCACTTTGTATGTTATACAGTACATACCTTTTCGAGACTTTTAGGATCATTTTGCAGCTGCTCAGTCTCCAGAATTTAAGTGCCTTTTTGTTTTCAGTTATACGTGATGCAACCATTAACTGGAGATCAAGATAGATTTAAAATAAAATAATAAAAACCATGCACAAAGTATAACCTTTGCATAACATTAGTTTGCAAGAATTTCATAAGGGAAATAAATATTTTAAAATAAAATAGATGTGAATTTATGTACATCTTTAGGGTACTTTGAGAGGATTGGTCGTGATGGAGGTAATAAATAATCCACCAGACACTGTTGTATTTATACAACATAAGAATGGCCCTACTGGGTCAGACCAAAGGTCCGTCTATCCAGTATCCTGTCTTCCGACAGTGGCCAGTGCCAGGTGCCCCAGAGGGAATGAACAAAACAGGTAATCATCAAGTGATCCATCCCCTGTCACTCATTCCCAGCTTCTGGCAAACAGAGGCTAGGGACACCATTCCTGTCCATCCTGACTAATAGCCATTGATGGACCTATCCTCCATTAATTTATCTAGTTTTTTTGAACCCTGTTATGGTTTTGGCCTTCACAGCATCCTCTGGCAAGGAGTTCCACGGGTTGACTGTGCGCTGTGTGAAGAAATACTTCCTTTTATTTGTTTTAAACCTGCTGCCTATTAATTTCATTTGGTGACCCCTAGTTCTTGTGTTATGAGAAGGAGTAAACAACACTTCCTTATCTACTTTCTCTAAACCAGTCATGATTTTATAGACCTCAATTATATCTCCCCTTAGCCGTCTCTTTTCCAAGCTGAAAAGTCCAAATCTTATTAATCTCTCCTCATACAGAAGCTGTTCCATACCCGTAATCATTTTTGTTGTCCTTTTCTGAACCTTTTCCAATTCCAATATATCTTTTTTGAGGTGGGGCAACCACACCTGCATGCAGTATTCAAGATATGGGCGTACCATGGATTTATATAGAGGCAATATGATATTTTCTGTCTTCTTATCTATCCCTTTCTCACTGATGCCCAACATTTTTAGCTTTTTTGACTGCCGCTGCACATTGAGTGGATGTTTTCAGAGAACTATCCATAATGACTCCAAGATCTCTTTCTTGAGTAGTAACAGCTAATTTAGACCCCATCATTTTCTATGTATAGTTGGGATTATGCTTTCCAATGTGCATTACTTTGCATTTATCATCATTATATTTCATCTGCCATATAGTTGACCTTTTATCCTGTGGCAGTTTATTTTGCGTAGGAACCTTTAGTGAGGGACCTTGTCAAAGGCTTTCTGAAAATCTAAGTACACTATATCCAGTGGATCCCCTTGGTCCACATGCTTGTTGACCCCCTCAAAGAATTCTAATAGATTGGTGAGGCATGATTTCCCTTTACTAAAACCATGTTGACTCTTCCTCAACAAATTATGTTCATCTATATGTCTGACAATATTGTTCTTTATTATAGTTTCATCCAGTTTGCCTGGTACTGAAGTCAGGCTTAAAGGCCTGTAATTGCCGGGATCACCTCTGGAGCCCTTTTTAAAAATTATCTATCCTCCAGTCATCTGGTACAGAAGCGATTTAAACAATAGGTTACAGACTACAGTTAGTAGTTCTGCAATTTCACATTTGAGTTCCTTCCGAACTCTTGGGTGAATACCATCTGATCCTGGTGATAGCGTAGATGATGGCAAAGGCCTCAGTCCTGCAAACAGTCATGCAAATGCTTAACTTCATGTGTGTAGTCACACTGAGTTCAAAGGGATTACTCCCTTCATTGGAATTTAACTAGATTATGCTTCATACTTTAAAGTTAAATATGTACATCATGTTTCCAGGATCAGGTGCTAAAATGTTAAGGCCTTAAAGAACCTCAACTAATTTGTTATTACTGAATCTCCACTCAGCTAAACAATTTCAACTAATATTAAAATAAACTGCTTAGGAAAGTCATTTTATGTCACATGATCTAGGTTTTCAACCAAGGGCTTATATAGTCCACACATCTTTTTTAAACAGGCTCTTAATTTTATACACTGAATTTAGATAGAGCTTTTTAAAAAAAAAAAAAAAAGATGGAGGCTCTAAATGTTGATTCTTTGCAGCTGTCCATCAAAAGGTCCTTATTAAGATGTATATTTTCTGTAATTGACAAGATATATGCATCTGAATATTGGGATTTCGAAATCAGAGGCCTATTCAATCATGCAATACAGAGGTATTGCTTGGACAAAATAACAGTAACATTTTTAAATAATCCTAAAAATAACACAGCTGGAAGGTGTTTGTGGTCCTTTCCTCATTCTGAGAAAGCTGACATTTTAAACATAGTTTTTATAGTATTTACCATTACCTTCATATTAGATTTAGCACTCAACGACAAATTAAATTAACTTTTTTCCTGACATACAGTCCTGTGCCAAATATTAGAAATGTAAGACCTGTGGGGTAAATATTTCTCTTTCTAAATTTTCTTCCTCCCCACTTGAATCTTTACAATAATAAAACACTTCTTGAATTTACAAGATGTTAGTAGGCAAATACTACTTTGAACTTATGTAGAGGGGGATACCTTGAGAATTTTTTCAGCTGTACTAATCAAAACTTCATGTAAGATATTTTTATTCTTATATAAATGTTATCTGAAAGAACAGATTTTATTGAATTTTTTTGTTTGAACTTCATTAGTTCTGTGTAAACATTGTATTTAACACTGATATTAAATGCAACTTTTTGTACTGAAGAAATAAGATTTTAGTTGCACAATACAATATTACTGGAATTTAAGTCCAATTTAGTGTTCTCTACTGTTTATAGCAGTAAATTGAATTTTGAGCTTCAGCAATTCTATCTAATATAATTATGCTAAATAGGGTTTTTGTGTTTGTTCCTTCAAACTTATTTCACTGTTGTTCTAGCGTGTTAAATCTGGCAGAGATGGCAGTGCGCGTAGCCGCAGAGAAGGGAGTGGTAGCGGGGGTAAGTACTTGGAATAACAACTTTGCTTAAGTGTTGGAGTTGTCAAAGTTCTAAAAGAAGAGTTTTTCTTAGAGTTGTAAACCCTTTTATATTTATACAAGTACATATTGAGTAATACATAAATATTATTTTGCAAACTTCTCTTACATTTTTTAGCTCCTTTGGTCCTAGTATTGTGAATATTAATCTTTGCTCTGTAAAATCTCCACTAATACAGTAGCTTTTTTGTTTTGTTTTAGGGTTTATATAGCACATACAGGTCTCACAGTTTTCCTAAAAATACATCTGTGACCTGTTTATAATAGTTTAACTGAACACTCTTTGAATGTTAAATTTTGGATGAACAACACTTATTTTAAAGAGTCATTGCCAAGTGCCCTGAGAAAGAGGAAAAAACAGCTATAAGAACAGGTTTGTAAAATGCTTCTGTGAATTGTTTTTAATTGGGGAGATTTTTGCAATGACTTGCAGACACTTCCTCAAATCCTAAAACTTGGAACTGGTTCTCTGGAGGAGGAGTGTGATAACAATTAACAACACTGGGACAAATTCAGACAGATTTACAATTCAGCATAACCATTTTGATTTACAGATGTCAAATCCAATAGATGCAGATGCAACAGAAAATCAGCTTTTCAAAAATCTAGCAGGGATAAGAGGATTTTATAAACAAAGGTGATCACTATAATGTGTAAGTGGCCCAAGAGAAATTTAGCATAGTGCCATAAAGTAGGAAATACAGGGGGATTTTCATAGATGCTATAAAAAAGACATTTTGGACTGATGACACACAAAAGTGAATGCCACTGTGCGTGTGTGGATGGGCACATCACATTACTCGTGAATGGCAAAGCCATGGGTGACTTATGCAGGTACCAAATATGTGCTTGGAAAAGCTTCATACCACCTGTCTTACATTCTGCTTACACTTCCTGTTACAGAAAACCAATGTGTGGAATGGTTCAGGAAGTTTTTGTTTTTTAATAAAAATTGGACTATTTTTCTTATCCTTCCACCTGCGAAGCCAGATGTCTTAATTACCACTTATCCAACTGTATAAGGCTCAGAGAGAGCCATGAAAACCACCAACATAGCCCAAAATAGCTTTTCAGTACTTAAACATTTCTATTAAGTCTCCTATTTTAGGATCTTATGGGGCTAGAACGGAGTCCTGGGGTGCCTTAGGAAAAGGGTTATATTTCTATTTTGTAATGGTATGAAGCCCCCATTTTCAGCTCTGCCATCCTACAAGATAGACTTTGAATTAATTACATTTTTATATTAATTATATTTTTATATATATTAATTACATTTTTATATATTTTTATATAGAATCCCCATCACTTGTCGGGGATTGAATATTGCCGTTTTGGGCCTCAGGCCAAGATAATTTTAAGGGGAAATTTCTCATGGTGGGAGGGAAAAGAGGAAGAAAAGAAAACATTTCTGGGACAGTTTTTTTGAATCTGCTCAGGGATTTGAAATAGTAGAATAAATCCTACACAGATAGATTAGTGAGCAAAGTGCAGGTCAGGCAGTCAAAAGTTCATGATAAACAATACATAGTTCTGCAATTTATTGCATAGATATGACCGCCACATGTTTATGTATGGGATGTTTTAGTCTGCTTTATCACACACACCTGTACTGTCACCTAAACATTTATTCACATTAATTAAATCTGAAGTTATAGAAAACTGTTATATTTAGAAAACATACAATAATATCATTTCAGATTGCCTCATTTTCTGATAACTGATTTTTGGGTTCTTGTCACCTATATGAGTCTTGAAGATTCATGATCCTTATGAATAGGGCCTACCAAATTCATGGCTGTGAAAAACACGTCATGGATCATGAAATCTGCTCTCCCCTGTGAAATCTGTTGTAGGGGGCTTGCGATATTGCCACCCTTACTTCTTTGCTGCCTTCAGAGCTGGGTGGCTGGAGAGTGCAGAGTGACGGCTGCTGACAAGCACCCAGTTCTGAAGGCAGCGCCACCACCAGCAGCAGCACAGAAGTGAGGGTGGCATGGTATGCGGGGGGCAGGGCCAGCCTTACGGGTGGGTGAAGGTTGAGCTGGGGAGGGATGGAACTTCCTCTTTCCCTGCATGGTTCGCTCCTGGGACCAGGGCAGACCCACCTCCAGGAACCTCCCCGGGCTGCAGGAAGCTGCACAGCTGCTGTCTGGAGGTCCAGCTCTGAAGACAGTGCTGCCACCAGCAGCAGCACAGAAGTAAGGGTGGCAATAAAACGTCCCCTCTACAGTATCCATGCAGCCACCCTACACAACCCCCTTTTGGGTCGGGACCCCATGGTTACAACACCGAGAGAGTTCAGATTTTTTAAATCCTGTGATTGTGAAATTTACCAGAATGGCCCATGAATTTGGTAGGGCCTTACTTATAAACTCTAAGGAAGAAATTCACTATAGTGGGTTGGGCCCAGACAAAGTCCTCTGCACCTATGGTCTGGTTACAAAGTAGCCATGCAGGATGACTTGTGGACCCCATGCTTGTTTAGGTAGAAATGGAGGGCAGCATTTGGGTCAGACCAAGGGATTCAGACCTGTGCAAAACAATGGCCCTGATATCCATGTAAGTGTTGCAAAGGGCCTCTTTCACTGCTACATTCTGTCATCGTATGTACCCTTGTTAGTGAAAGAATGGAACATTAACTGAGAGAGAAAGGGATGTTTGGTAGCTTAATAAATAAGGATATAAATGCAAGAGGACAGCTAATAGGGGAAATAAGAAAGATTCTAGCTGAGAAGTTAAGACAGCATTAAAGACCCTGAGCTAGCATTTTGCCAATAGTTCTCT
Organism: Chelonia mydas; assembly: GCF_015237465.2. Taxonomy (NCBI): domain Eukaryota; kingdom Metazoa; phylum Chordata; order Testudines; family Cheloniidae; genus Chelonia; species Chelonia mydas. The sequence goes on from NC_057849.1 coordinate 40,292,458, forward strand.
TAAGGACAAAAAATATATGTGGAAAATGGAAAGACAGTTGAACTCATTAGGAGCTTCTGCCACAAGCTCTAGTAATTCTAAGGCACTGAGTTTTTTCAATTCCACAGATTCATACGTCGGCCATAGACCACATGTAGAGAAACGTATGGACCCTTGGAACACTAATGTAAGAGATCAAATCTCATAAGAGCAATGGGGTCTGAGTTGAGCTATAGCTGTGCACTCTTCCATATTGATTTTGATTTTTGTGCAAAGTTGTGCAGTTATTGTATTTAACTCCTGAGAGACTGAAGAGAGTTTATGCTTTGGGAACAAATCTTTGTAGGAAAAGGTTCTAAGGATGCTCATTTATGCAAATTTGGTGCAACTGACCAAAGATCAAACAGTTTTTGAAACAGCTCAACAAATAAGCAGTATTACAAAGGAGGCTCTGTACTGAGCCTGAAGGTATTTTTGCTGGGGCTCCCAATTAAAAGTTGAGGCAAGATGTACTACTTAAACTTTTCAGAAGCAGTCAAAGGCACCACCAATTGATAACTGGGTATGCTAGCCCTGGGAAGCACTATCAGTGAAGAAGTTGGCACAAAAGAGGCAATAGACATAAGGTGTATTGTAGTATAGCTCCCATTTACAAACTTGCAGTAAGATCCAGTGGGACCAGAAGCCCTAAATACTCATTTTTTCTGTGCTTGGCGTAGCTTAACAGGATTGCAAGTCTATGTTTCACAGTTTAAAAATTCTATGTACGCAGTCTGCCTGAGTCACACAAATAACATAAATGTGGGTTACTTTATTCAAGATTTTTTGATATGTTTATTGCTAAAAAAAATTAAATACACAAATTTGGGGATTATTTCTTCAGTTTCTTTGCAAAGACCAGTGGGGATCATTTTTCTGAACTATTTTAGAGATTTAATATCATTAGCTGATCCAGGAAAAATGTGGAATCCTGAACTCAGTTCTTGTCTGCTGAGTACAAGAGATTGTTTTTACATACTATTTTTTATAATTTTTAACTTTACTTTCTTGCAGCCAAACATGCCTATGTTTCTTTATTAGTTTTCATAGACTTTTTCAAATGTTTTATCCATATCTACTTACTTATTGTTAAGGTTAAGATTCTGTCACAAGTATTTTTATTAAAAGTCAGGCACAGGTCGCGGGCAATAAACAAAAATTCACGGAATCCCGCAACCCATCCCTGACTTTTACTAAAATACCCTGTAGGGGGACAAACAGAGCACTTCTGGGGCTTGCAGCTGCTCCAGCCCCACTGCTGCTCCAGCCTGCTGACCCAACACCAGCCACTGCTCTGGCAAGCCCCTAGGCTGGCCGCCGTTCCGGGGGCTAGTGCCCCAGGGCTGGCTACAACCCTGGGGCTGACAGCTGCTCCAGCTCTGCCCCAGAAGAAGTCATGGAGGTCCCAGAATCTGTGACAGAACTGTCTGCGTTCTTATAGTAGAACCAATAATAGTCCCTTGTTTTGGACAGTGACACTGAAAACACATGCAGAGGGGAGACTAGTGGGAGGATTAAGTGGGCTAGATTTGCCCATAAAACTTAAAAATAATATACTACTTTTAAGAAATAAAACCATACAGAAGATGCAGGAGAAACATTACAGCATAATCCTAAGAATTCAACTCTTGTCTGCATATATATGGCAGATAGAGTACAAAAAGGGGAGACCAGAAAAACAGAGTCTGGGTCTGAATCCCTTGAATCCCAAAAAAGGGGATTCAGACCCAAAAGAGCTTGAAAGATTTTTCAAATTCAGACCCAATTTCAAAGATTATAGCTAAAATGAACATCCAAAATTTGACCACTTTGGGGTTCTCCTAACATATGTAGAAAACATATCTTTCCTCGGCAAGCCTCAGATTTGCATTTTGAATTTTTTTTTTTTTTTTTTTTGGGTGACGGGATGGGATGAGATGATATTGGTTCCTCACCTTACAATGCTTTTCTGTAATAAAAAAAATACAAAGAGGAGATAGTGGCCCAGAGAGGCAGTTTAGAGTGAGCAAGTTGTCTGCAAGTGGGTTAGTCCCCTTCTCTCATCCATCTCCAGAATCCATGGGATTGAAAGGCTGCACTGCTTGCCTTCTCCTTGACTCCTCAGACCCCAACAGGGAAAAAAGTGAAGGAAACTCCACAAGGAAAATCTGAGTTTCTTTGCCCTCTCCATCCCTCCTACAGTTACCTCAGAGAGTGGAATAGGGTTGGCTCTTCATATTTGTATACACTTAGTAGAGCCTACAGGAAGCTCCTTGTGTAACAAAGGGACACATGGATTTTAGAGTATGAAGGGCAATAGGCATTGCAGTTCAGGTCTGCACTGTAAGGCAAGAGATTTGCAGAAAGTCTTCTCACTATCTTAAGGCAAGAGCTTCACAATCAGTTGCATTTTCAGTTGGCTTCCAGGGGGGACTGGACTATTTTCCCCTTCATGCTCCATTAACTCCAGATCCTCACACTGGAATAAACTGAACATGTTTTCTGTGTATTAGCACACCCTATGGGTTAGTTTAACTTCCATGCTAGAAATGGTTTACACTTAAGCAGAATTTTAGATACAAGACTTTGCATTAGCTGGGCAGAGTGCTGAATTCATGGGTTTTGGTCAAACCAAACCAAGCTCCCTTTTCTCCATGGACCCCCACCACCATCACCACCACCATCATTCAAAGTGTGAAGGACATAGTGAGAGGCATTTAAACATATTTTGGGTTTGTGAAGCATCCTGATTCTCTGTTAAGAACTTTAGCCCATTATGCACTTTATTTAAGACACTTGAATTTTTTAAGGTGACTTAGATCTAACTAAATGATTTCACTCTTAATATCCTGGGAAAAGAAAGTATTTCATGCATGTTCTGTGCCTGATATACATTGTGTAAAATAGTACTAAAAATAGAATTAATGTATTCTGTGATATTGGAGGAATTGCTTGTGTTATAATTGTTCTTCCCATCTCTCTAACTTATGACCACTGAAAGTTTTCTTAGAAATACCAGCTGTAAATCTGTATAATTTGACTGATGTGGTGTACATGTGTAACCCACACACCTCCTGGGTGTGGTGTTCTGTCCCATCTAGTGGCACTGAGACCAGAGTCTGCTCTACAGCCTTAGCTAATAGACAGTTGGCTTTTAGTTCATGTGGTAGAGCTATGGCTGGGGCGCTGGGTCGGGGGCCAGACCACATGGGTCGTTCCTGCTCCAGCCAGTGTGCTCGGTCAGGAGCCACACCACACAGCTCGCCCCTGCTCCGGCGCTCTGGCTGGAGCGCTGGGTTGGGGGCTGCTCTGACTGGGGTGCTGGGTCTGGAGCTGCTCCAGCCGGGGCGCTGGATCACAGGCGGCACCACATGGCTCGGCCCCGCTCCAGCCAGGGTACTGGGTCGGGGACCGCACCACGCAGCGCCCAGAAGCTGTGGCATGGCCCCGCTCTGGTTCCTACGTGCTCTGATGGCCCCCTCCAGCGCTCCAATGAGAGCTTCAGGGGTGGTGCCTGCGGATGGGGCAGTGTGCAGAGCCGCCTGGCCGTGCCTCTGCGTAGGAGCCAGAAAAGGGACATGCTGCTGCTTCCGGGAACCACTTGAGGTAAGCGCCACTCGGAGCCTGCACCCCTGAGCTTCTCCCCATGCCCTAACTCCCTGCCCCAGCCCTGATCCCCCTCCTGCCCTCTGAGCCCCTCGGTCCCAGCCCAGAGCACCCTCCTACACCCCAAATTCATCATCACCAGCCCCACCCCAGAGCCCGAACCCCCAACCAGAGCCCTCTCCCGCTCCCGTACCCGAACCCTAATTTTGTGAGCATTCATGGCCCACCATACAATTTCTATTCCCCGATGGGGCCCTTGAGCCAAAAAGTTTGCCCACCCCTGTGGTAGAGGCTCATGGACTAAGCTCCAGAGATCCCGGGTTCGATCCCGCCCGCCGACAACCAGGGTCTGTTGGTGTAACAAGTGGGAGCTCATCCAGGATTTCAACGAGGAAGTCTCTGAAGCTCGGGACACACTTCTTCAGTTAGGGGAAGTATGTACCCCGCCCGCCGACAACCGGGGTCTGTTGGTGTTACACATGTAACTAATCTGCCGACTAAGAAGTACAAAAACATTTGCAGAGAAATTAGAACCTTTTCAGCTGGAGATAGCAGTGCCAAAACCTTTAAGTATTCCAAAGTAGAACTACGTATACATTCTTCCACATAAAAATTACCAGTGGATTTGTTTTTTATGTTCATTCTTTTTAGTTTAATTTTCCCTTCTAGCAGTCTGCACCATCTGTATGTACAATAATCAACAGTAGCTTTTAAAGTGCAGTTGAAAGTATATGAGTGAACCATTAATAAGTGTGCACATTTATGCATAATATGTAATTACGCTAAATTTTACATTAAGCGTATGACATAAGTAGCTAGGAAAAGCAGAGAAACAAGGTGTTTTAGGTAATATCTTTATTGAATCAACTTCTGTTGGAGAGAGAGAGAGAGACAAGCTTTCAGACTTACACAGAGCTCTTCTTCTGTGTAAGCTCAAAAGCTTGTTTCTCTCACCAAAGAAGTTGGTTCAGTAAAAGATATTAACTCACCCACCTTGTCTCGCTAATATCCTGTGACCAACACAGTTACAACAATACTGCATATAGGAAAATCAGAGTTAAGGCTGCCACTCTACCCTTAACCCACCTTGTTTTGTGTATTGCAAAGGTCAGATAAAAGCATATATGATTTATTTATTTTAATGCTTTGTTTATTTAGGAAGTTTTAACAGGTTTACAAATGCATGCCATGTAAATATAAAAAACAAAGCAATCATTACAACAGTGAGCTCTTGTGTAGAGCGACATATAGGAATACAGTCATCAGATCTCTCTATTTAACAGGGTGTTACGATATTACTGAGTGAGCATGATTACAACGTCCATGACTTGTCTTTTCTAGTGATTTTATGAACTCAAGTGAAATCTCTGATGTCATATTTAACAGACTAGTCATGTCAATCAAATGTTAATTTAAAAAATTGGTAAGATGTGCTAGTGCTTTCACAGGGGAATGTACTTTGTCTGTGTATTGAATAAATGGTCACCAAATCTATTTTGCTGTGAATGTAATTGGTGCATTGGTTTTTCCATAACAACCTCTGATTTTTTGTTGACCTTTCCTCTAGAGTTAGCCTCACACTTGAAAATGACAAATAGTCTGTCAGTAGCCTAGCAGCTACCAGCAGATGAGAGGTTAATTCTTTATTTTCTTTTGTGTGACCATTTGTGCTAGGAAACCCCAGGAGGATTGGCACAGGATTTTATGCGCAGTAATAAATCCCAGGATTCGGAGTGTATTATCCATCTCTATGCATGTATAAATCCGATTAACCATTATGCGCACAGATTGAGAGGAGAAGTAAGGGAGATTGAGAGTGGTAGCCATAATTCCAAGTTTACTTGCTTTTCATGATTAAATATAATTTTTAAATCAAATTTATAAAATATCTTAACCTGCTTTTTGTACTCAAATTCTTTTAGAGGTTTTTTATTTTTTGGTTCTTTAAACCAAAGAAAAACATTCCTTCAATTAATATTGTATTGGTCTATTGGCATTTTGGATGGACCAAAAATCAATACAGTGTGAATGGCCCTGCTCGACTAATTACAGTGATGATATACTAATGGCTTTTTAATAGAGAATGATAAATTGCTCCTTTGCAGATTAAAGTCACTTTACTTTCACTGGAAGTTAGTCACTGACACAAAGAGCTAGTTCAACTCTTCACTATATGTGCCATTGTTAAATAAATAAAGTTAATTGACTAAAATTTGTGACTGCATAGAATATTGTTTTCATTATGGGCAGTAACTTTTATTATTTTAAAAGTAAATGATAAAATTGCTCTTCTTACTATTTGTACTGTTCCTAGAATACGGTAGGTAGAACTTATTTGCAGTCTGAGAAATGTTTGCAGTGGATCTTTACTGCAAGTGCTTGTTTAGTCTTTCCAACAATTACACTGTTATTATTATAACTCAGAATCTGTACAGTAGCAGATAAAACCTCTACAGAAATTCCTTGCTTCCATAGAGTTTTCATTGTCATCCTTTGTCTTCATATTATCTTATATTTTTATTTCTTTATACATGCCTTCTGTCAACCCAGTGGTTATAATAGGTTTGTGAACTTGTCCTGCTTTTGGTTTCTTTGGACTCTTTCTTTGCCTGATCTCTGTCTTTCCTCCCATTTTGGCAGCTGTCTTTTCCCTGAAAATAGGTGCAGACCTTTCTCAGAAGTGTTAAAAGGTCTGTGTAAATTATTCTTTAATCAAGGGTGATGCATTTTTAATAACACATTTTTATTTAATTTTACAGCTGTTTCCTTTTTTCCTTGGCTAGACAGGCAGACAATCAGTGGTCATTTTTGGTGAAATTTGGTGTTATTTCCAAAACCCACAAGTGTGGAATGCATATTAAAGCAAACCAGATTTTCTGTTGACTACAGACGAGAAATCTCACCTCTGTAAAGTATGCACATTTGTGCTAAAATGATTTAAAAGCCAGCTCCTCCTTTGAAATTCTTCTGTCCAGTGTGGAGTCCTACAGTCTCCATTGCAAAATTAAGTTCCATGTAGTTGGCCAAATTACACATTTAGAGAGAGTAAAAAAATATATAAAAGATTTATATGCAAAGAGAACTGCAAAATGTAAAATTTTATGACAGAAGTTTTCACTACTTACAATCATATTATAAAGCTCTCAGTCAGCAAGCTTATTAATTACTACCCAGTGATGGCCAAGTCATGCATCCCTTGCTAGGGTTTAACACCTCCCAAAAGCAAAGATTCCCCTCGTGATAAGTAGGAGCGGCTTTTCCTTTCAATCTCTGTTCATAAACCCCAAAGATATGGGAGTTTTGCTTGAGCAGAAACTTATAGGATTGGTTTGTTGGTTGGTTTGACTCTGGTAGTTCACTAAATATGATGGTTTTCAGACTGAAAAAAATCAATGAGAGGTGAACACTGTTATTTTGTGTTGTACTGCTTGTACAGAAGATACAAAAAAAAGTGTTCTACGGGTTTTGCAGCCAGGCTTATTCCATCTTGTGGGTTTGGTTTTTTGGGGGGGGAAGATTTAATGTTTTGCTCTTGGATATGCACCCCATTAGCATAGAGGTCTAAATCCTCAGATGCTTACTCAGTTTTTTCCAGGAAAAAAAACCCAACCCAGCAGAGTTTTTGGAAAGCGTTCCTTTTCTGAACTTGTGCGTCACTCTAAAGTATTTATATAAATATAACATTCATTTGAAAGTTTTTAAATCAAGCTCTAATTTCAATCTGTGAGTGAAAGCTTTATTCTAAATAGTTAAAAGGGAAGTGATGAAAACACAAGAATGGGTCTTTTTATGCCTATTAAGAAACAAAAGGGGAAAAAATGTCTAGAAGCCCAGAGGGGAAGAAGAATGGGTGGAGTCATTGCTAATTGGGAGGTTGTTGGTCTGGAAGGTGAGCATCTTAGTTATGGAAGTAAAGCTATGGAAGACAGGACAGTTGATTTCAGAATTATATCCATTATTAACAGACCTCCACTTCTGTCCAGCCAGCTCAGCATCAACAGAGCATGTCTTTAGCAAATTCAGATTGGTTTGGTTGAAACTTGGTAATGGGCTAGGTGTTGAAAAGGCAAATAACTTGGTAAAAGTGTATCGGTATTTAAAGGCAGATACAAAAGAGTGGTAGGTCTCGCCAGTTAGTAGAATGAACTCTTTTTATAGTCCTGTATTTTGCTTTGAGAATTGAAAGCTTTTCATTTTGTACAATGGGTGCTGTTTTATGTGTAAGGAGTAAATATGCAGACAAAGCAAATCACATACTGCATGTTGTATTTCACTTCAGAAAACCTTCATTTTTTTTTCAGTCTGCTAGTTTTTGTTTTGTCAGAAAGAAGTGGTTTCTTGTGTTTGAATAAAAAAAATAGGGAAATCCACAGCTACTCTGTCACATGTCCCATTCACTTAATGTCATGATAATTTTGCCTGAGTAAGGACTAAGTAAAAGCTACATAAGGACCTTAGGATTCAGTCCAAGAGGCCTCATAGTTAAAATTGCTCAATTTAGGGTGCTAAAGTACAGTGGATGGTTTATTTATGAGAGGGACAAGGTGTATGGGGTAATATTTCATTGGACCAACTTCTGCTGGTGAAAGAGACAAGTTTTTGAGGGACACAGAGCTCTTCTTCAGGTCTTCAGTTTATTTATAGTCTGTCTGCATTTCTGGTTTATGTTCAGCTCTTCTCCTGCTTTTCTGTTTATGTCAAACCCTGCTGCTGCTTCTTTGCAATATCTCTAAATTACGTGCTTCCTTTCTAACTGTCAGAACCCCTTCACATGCTACCTTGATTTTCTTTATCTTGGTTTCAGCAACCTCCTCCTCTCTGAAACGAACCTATTAAATTTATACAATTGCTACCATTAGTAGTCTTCCTCTCTGCAGTCCCAGCCATGTGATTCCCCTCTTCATATCCCTTCCTTTCCTGTCACTTTCATCAAGTGCAAACTTACTGTCTTCAGAGTCCTACGGCATTATTATTATTTATTATTTGTATTGTTGTAACACCTAGGTGCACAGATCCTACCTTCTCTCTTAGTTCTCCCTGCAGACCCTTTTTAATCCTCCTCCGATTCTCATCTCCACACCTTCTTCCATACTTCTTCTAGCTTGCTACTCACTTCCTGGCCCCTGAGTCTTGTCCAAAGCATGATGTAATTAGTAAGAGACTTCACTGAGCTTTGGATTAGGCCCCTTCTCTCCCAACTGATTTCTGTTTATTCAAATCCCTCCTTAAAACACATTTCATCCATGAAGCCTTTCGATAATAATCCACCAAAGATAGATAAATAATAAACCCTTCTCCTCACCCTATACCCAAAACTATATTTTCTCTGTCTGACTTAGATTATATGTTCCTTGGAGCAGAGGCAATGTCCTCCTGCAGGGCTGTGAATGGCTGAGCATGCTGCACTCAGCAGTCATATTAGAGTAAAATAACTATTTGTCTTCCTTGGGGAAGAATACATTTGTAAAAATTATAACAATTTATGAACAGAACATATGTAATAAATATGGGAATTATAATTTGTAGCCAACTCCTGACTTCATCCCCGTTGCCTGTTCCCTTTCAGCTGGAAACATTTCTAATAACAGCATTGTTGCATGTTGCAAAGCAGTATACTTATGTTTGGCTGCATGGCATAAGCTGCTCTGCAAATACACCAATCCAAAACAAGGGGCATTTTCCCCTAGAAGCAAAATATTGAATCTCAAATTGTTCCAGCAGACAAAATTGAAAGCTTCCGATAAACCGTGAAAAAGATTCAAGGCTGCCCTGTGAATCTACCGTTTAGAGGGTCTGGAATACTGCTGTGGCACTAGAATGTTAATCTGACAGTGTCTGGATACTAGGCAGCCATCAGAACAGTCGCATTCCAGGGGGCCCATTGCAAGCTGAGCTGTGAATAGAATGTTTACAGCAAGATGCAGAGCCAAGATGTGCTGTATGCATGAACTGTGCCTGACTGCCATGCTAATAGCAGTGCCACACAGGCGTTTCCAATGAAAGGCAAAGTAAGTGTTCTGGATTTAAGACTGATAGTCTGACAGGTGGATCACACCAATATATAGATACATGTCTGAAATGTGTGTATGCATTGTAAAACAGGCATCGTTTGTAGGAATCGCATGTTTTAATCTATTTCAACCCTCAAATATTACTTTTCCTTAATTTTAATAGATGCTTTAAGATGTTAGAATTTGAAGCTAAAAAGACATAAAATAAAAGTTTAATTATCCCACAGCATGAGTGGCACTGTGTATTTTGTTACACAGATCACAGAGGTCATATTTTTAGAAATCTGTATTAAAATTCAATATGGTGGCCCTCAGGAAAATAATGGCGTAAGATATAAAAAACTTATTTCATGCAAATTAGTCCAATGTCAGTTGCTTAGCTTGCTTTCATGAAGTATGCGACAGTGTTTTATTGTGGTGTTTCTAATTTTTTTTTCCAGATAGTGGCGGTAGTGCTAAAGGGGAACGACTAAGTGCCAAGCTGAGGGCTCTGCCTGGAACAAATGAGCCCTATGAAAGCAGCAGTAATAAAGAAATAGGCAAGTGGACTGTGGTACCTTCTGAGTTGCCCCATCTTGCCGAGACAAAGGGAATGAGAAAAATAATTGCTAAAAATCATATTGAATTGCACAAAGTGTGGAAGAATTTTCATCATGAAACATGGATGGAAAAATAGTTATAGCTTCTTTGTTCCCAGATCTACCATTAAATCATTAACTTATGCTTGTATGTTGTCAAAGGGACATATCCATTTCAAAAAGTGATTTCAACTACCGAATCTGCTCACTGCAGTCCTCTACCGGTTTTTGTACTTTTACAATCACACATTCTTATTTTATTAAGGGGAGCTTTTCAAAAGAGCCTAAGGGAGATAGGCACCTAAATCCCATTGAAATTCATTAATGCCTGGAATTCTCTTACTGAACCCATCCACCATTCCTCCTCTGCCAAGCCCCTTCCTAAAACCTATTTCTCTAAGTCTTGCATATTAACTATATACCTGTAATAAAGCAATAGAAATAATTTTGAAAAAGAAACTCTAGCCACCAGAACATCTGCATGACCGCTATTGTTCTCTTCCTCCTCTCTGTGTTATCTCCTCCTGTTCTGTAATGGGGTAATGTAGACCCCCAAACCTGCATATACTCTTACACCCATGCAGAATCTCATTGACTTCAATGAGACTGCACGTGGGCATAATGGTTTGAGCTAGTAAATCCCAATGCGGTAAATTCTTCAGGGCACAAAATCAGTGTCACTCTTGTCCTGTAAAGCATCTTGCACAGCTATAGCATGCTCCACATAATTCTTGATTTTAGTCTCGTGTGATTGATACAAGCTCATAGACTCATAGATATTAAGGTCAGAAGGGACCATTATGGTCATCTAGTCTGACCTCCTGCACAATGCAGGCCACAGAATCTCACCCACCCACTCCTGCAATAAATCTCTCACCTATGTCTGAGCTATTGAAGTCCTCAAATCATGGTTTAAAGACTTCAAGGTGCAGAGAATCCTCCAGCAAGTGACCTGTGCCCCATGCTACAGAGGAAGGCGAAAAAACCCCAGGGCCTCTTCCAATCTGCCCTGGAGGAAAATTCTTTCCCGACCCCAGATATGGTGATCAGCTGAACCCTGGGCATGTGGGCAAGATTCACCAGCCAGATACCCAGGAAAGAATTCTCTGTAGTAACTCAGTTCCCACCCCATCTAACATCCCATCACAGGCCATTGGGCTGATTTACCATGAATAGTTAAAGATCAATTAATTGCCAAAATCTTGTTATCCCATCATACAGTCTCCATAAACTTATCGTTTCAACTGTTTTTTCTTTTGAATCCTAGATGCTTCCTATGTAGATCCACTTGGACCACAAACAGAGAGACCAAAAACTGCAGCAAGAAAAAGAATGGATGAAGATGAGTTTGCTGATGAAGAGTTAGGAGAGGATTTGCTTCCAGAATAATGTACAGTACAGGATAACATTTATGTATTTTGAAAGTTTTAGCAGAAAAATATTCAGAAATAATAATTTTATATTAGAAACTGATAAAATGTTTGAGGAAAAATTCATGTTGTATTTATGGTAATGTACATATAAAATTGTGAATTTGGAGTCAAGAGTTTCTATTATAATCAATAAAAACAGTAAAAAAAATGAGTTTTTTGTTTTGATCGTGCATACAAGCAGTGCTCAGGCACTTTTCTAACAAACTGGTTGTGAATTGTAGCAAATTTAGAAAGCTTTTGTTTGCACAGATATTACACATTGTAACAGTATCAAGCATAGATGTCTCTTCAGTGGCTGTACATTTTTATAGAATCTTTCAACCCCAAATACCTCAAAGATCATGCAAGAAGGATGGAAATTTCACAGGCCTAATGAGAGAGCAGAATTTACTTTAATAATCAATATGAACTGATTTACTTTAACAGTGTCACACATTACACTGTCATCTTCAAGGCGCAATTCAGCAAAGCACATAAGCAAATGCTTAATTGAATGAGACATAAGCACATACTTAAGATCAGGCTTAAATGATTTGCTGAATCTGAGCCAAAATGTAGCTAAACTCAGACTTCAAAATTGGCACCTACCTCCTCACTCAAGAAGTCAGCTCCTTGGGTGTTTAAAAGCAAAGTATCATATTTTTGTCATTTTACTCCTGTTAGCCCAGGGTGTGGACAGAGTGCGCTGGATATTATTCTAGCATGTGCTAGAATCAACAGAATTTGTAACTAGATTTCAGTTGCAGAATCGTAGTTATTGAGAACTGAGCTTGATTTTCAGATCCCAGGTTGAGTGTGCAGAACTGACAGAAAAAACATCATTTTACTTGTGAACTGAGCAAGTCTGATATGAAGATATTGACAGGGTGACCATATTTCCCAAAGAGAAAACGGGATACCCCAGCCGCTCACCCAAGGCGTTGCCCTACCTCCACACAAGGCTGTCGCCTGTCACTGGAACCCTGAGGAGGGCCCCTCAGGAGTCTGTCATCTGTCACTGGAACTTTGCAGGGGCTCCCTGTCGTTTGTCACTGCTGTCACCTGTTGCTGGAACCCTGCCAGGGCCCCACTGGCTGTTGGCTCCGGAGTCCTGCAGCCCCTGGGGTTGAAGCAGAGAATGTCAGGGAAGTCTCTGGAGTCACAGAATCCATGACTTCCATGCCATAAACGTAGCCTTAATTATTTGACATTGATAACCACAAGTGACGGATTTGTATTAACCACAAATCAACCAGGCATTTGAACCAGCTCCCAAACCCAAGAGGTGGAATCAGATCACTTGACATCATCAACCCTGGGCTGAAGAATCACCTATTGGAGAAGTCTTTGGGGTAGAACCCTACATCAGAGACAGCTGCATGGCCAGGCATTAGGGTCCAGAGATCCTCAAAATAGTTAGCTGTGGACGAGCTGAGCCTACCTGCCCCATATGGGTTCCATCCAGCCATAACAGTTTTCATTAAATATAAACCTGTTTCAAAATTTTGAACTTTAGGACATGACAAAGGAGGTAACTCAGGCCTCAGCTACCTCCATCAGCAATTCCTGCAGTCCTGGACCTGCAGCATCAGAAGGGATTGGAAGTCTTCCCTAGGGCATGCACTGCAGCAGCGACTCTGACACCTTGCTCATACGTGGAGCCATTACACAATGGTCAGGTCAAAATTTTGCATTTCTCTGTCCCTCTCATGATGTAGAAAACTGGGCATGCAATGCAGCTGCTATTGTGGGCCCCATCCAAAGCCCATTGAAGTCAAACAACACTAGTGCATATTAGACATCGATGCACCTTATTGTTCGCCCTCTTGAAACATGAGCTCTTTTATTAATGAATAGGGTGAAAGAGCTAGGTACAGTGACAGATCTCCACACTCAGGCAAAACTTCCATTAGCTGCAAAGTTACAAGAGAATTCAATGCGAATTTTGATTGCATAAAGATGATTGGGTCTTTAATAGTCATGGTCCTGAGTGACATTTGGATCTACATCTGAAATTTCCCGAAGTGTGCAGATGTCCCACAGCTCTACCTATCCTTTAGCACATACAAACAAACCACTGTCACCAAGAAGGCCCACTGCTTAACATAAGAACGGCCATATTGGGTCAGACCAAAGGTCCATCCAACCCAGTATCCTGTCTACCGACAGTGGCCAATCCCAGGTGCCCCAGAGGTAGTGAACCTAACAAGTAATGATCAAGTGATCTCTCTCCTGCCATCCATCTCCACCCTCTGACAAACAGAGGCTAGGGACACCATTCCTTACCCATCCTGTCTAATAGCCATTAATGGACTTAACCTCCATGAATTTATCCAGTTCTCTTTTAAACCCCTGTTCTAGTCCTAGCCTTCATAACCTCCTCAGGCTGACTGTGCACTGTGTGAAGAACTTCCTTTTATTTGTTTTAAACCTGCTGCCCATTAATTTCATTTGGTGGCCCCTAGTTCTTATTATGGGAACAAGTAAATAACTTTTCCTTATTCACTTTCTCCACACCACTCATGATTTTATATACCTCTATCATATTCCCCCCCTAGTCTCCTCTTTTCCAAACTGAAAAGTCCTAGCCTCTTTAATCTCTCCTCATATGAGACCCATTCCAAACCCCTAATCATTTTAGTTGCCCTTTTCTGAACCTTTTCTAATGCCAGTATAGTGGAGTCGCATCTTACACAGGGGTTAGGTTCTAAAGTCAGCGTGTACGGCTAAAATTGCGTAGAGTCAAAATTACCCTTGAAAATCCCTTAAATCGCCCATGAAGTACAGTATACTGTACATGGTTTTGTGTATACAACCCTGTACAGTAATATGTATAAATGTATAATGTATATAGTAATGTACAGTATATAATAGAGTACATATGCAAAATATAATTTTACAGTACAGTATTTTTAATTACAGGGGGTCGTCAGGGCTTGATGTCAATCCAGGAGATGGAGGTGACGGAGAGCGAGTCATAGACCAAGTAGTTGGCTCTGGTTCAGCTTGAGAAGTTGATTACGTAGGCTGATCTGCTGCTGGTTGTTTTTCCTTGAAAAACATGGTGATGGGCAACTGTCGCAGTTGTCTCTTGAGCTGCTCAAACATTTCTTGATACAGTCTCAAATCGTCCGTAATACTACTTCTGATTTTGAGGCTTCGTTCCATAGAGGGATCGTATTCAAAAATTAAATCATTCTTCATTGGCAGATGCAGCTTCACCAGTAGTCTGCACGTTTTTGAGGTTGAAGCGGTTCCTAAAACTGTTAAGCCAACTTTGGCTGGCTTTGAATTCCTTCTCATCAGAAGGCTGTCCCTCTTCGGCGGGAGGTTTGAACAGCGCGTAGAGGCTAAGAGCCTTTTCTCGCAACATGTTGCCATCAATAGGCACACGTTTACGGTTCATGTCTTCCAGCCATAAGTTTAATGCCTTTTCAGTCTTCACTAAAGTCTTATGACACACCTGGCTCATCACTTTAGCAGTTATTGGAGCACTTGATGCCATGGCTTGATGAATTTCTCTCTCTCGAATCTTGATGGCACAGATGCTAGATTCGTTGCAGCCATATTTATGCGCCACGTTGGAGACCAACATGCCATCTTTCAATAAGTCCAACACAGCCAGTTTTCCCTCCAGCGTTGGAGCAGCTCGCTGTTTCTTCGGTTGAGTACCAGATGAAGTAGTTGGCTTGCATTTAGGGGCCATGTATGAAAAATACGTATCTTTAAACACTAAAATCACACTCAGCATGGCAAGATGCTCACACTATGAGAGGCACACGGGAACTGAGACCGACTGAGGGAACATCAGATTCACGTCTCCCATCTCACGCTCACTCCGGGGCATACGCTCATTGAATGGAATGGTGGGTGGAATCGCCCGCACTATTTTACAGGTATCTTGTTGTTTTTCTTTTTTTTTTGCCGAGCGCGTATAGTTAAATTTGCATAAGTTAAATGCGCATATGATGCGACTCACCTGTACATCTTTTTTGGATGTGATCAGCTCATCAGTAAAGAACAGCTGGCTGAAGCGGAAAATGGGCAAGATAGAGCTGATGCTGGTGGTCAGAGGAAAGTATTTTGAAGATTTGCAACTATGAGGCAGTCTTCTTTGGTTGCAGGTACACCCCCACAATTGGTCAAATCAGCCTGTAGTTTAGGAGCACTCTTACACGCCTCATTGAAACTAAGCTTTCACATAGCAGTATCTGCAAGCAATGCTTTCTATCGTCTCTGGTTACCAAGGAGACTCTGTCCCATCCTGGTGGACAATGAACTGGCCTCAGTTATTCAAGCTTTGGTCACCTCTCAGCCGGATTACAGCAATTCAATATACCTGGGCATGAAACCTTCAGCACTGAGGAAATGTCAATAATATTGAACACTGCAGCACTTCCCCTCAGCCACATTGGCAACAGGTCGTACCTCAAACCTGTCCTCTGCTCTCTACACTGGCTTCCCACAGAATGTCAAATCAAGTTCAAAGTCTCAGTCCTTGTCTAAAAGAGACTCCATGGTATCTAAAAGATCAGCTAAAGCTCCAGGATGAAGACTCTGGTAACAACTTCGCTCCTCTGGCACAAGGGAACTCCCTCCAATAAGGGTAAATCTTGTCTGTGCAGGAGACTACAGTAATTAGTACGGTATAACAACGCCTATAGAATAGATCCAGGGTTTGTTACAATCCATTAGAGACAAGGGCAAGCAACAAAGCTCAGATCCAGTCCTAAGGTGTTTGGCTCTGAAGTGCTGATCCTAGTCTATGGTCTCTAAGAATTATTCCAGCCATGTGCAATCAGGCTTGTACTCATTGCTTAGAAACTCCACCATCCATACTCTGAAGGCAGCAGTGTCACAATTGTTTTATTCTGACCCATAGAGCTGCACGTGTATAAACTACCTGTTCCTTTCATTTCTCCCACATGAATGTAGACTGAAAGCAATTCCAGGTGCTTTTCTGGTGATCTTTTTGGGAAAAGATAGAAGCTGGAACTGTCTGAATCCTGCCATTCTTTGGCCCAACTTCCCAAATTATACCAACCAAATAAAGTGCAATTCTAAAGGCACTGCACCAAAACAATCCTGACCTCCATGGAGGCTAGTGCAGGAGGGTTACAAAAACCTAGATCCAGCCATATTTTCAGCCTCAAGCCCCCAAATTTAAATACCCAAAGAGAGAATTAGCCTTGCTGCTCCCGGTACACATACATGTTCTGGAACTTGGAGCATGTGCACTGCAACACCCCTGTTGGCAATTTTGCATCCCAAGGCAAAATCAATAGAAAGTGAACATAGCCACTTCTGCTTCCCTGGGAAAATCTGGATGCTGATGCCTCTCAGCCCAAAAGGACTGGTAAAACATATTGGATACTGCACGTATTCTGCCAAGTTTCAACGCTGTGTCCCCCAATTCTACAGTCTAAATGCAAGAACAATGAAGCAGCCCTTAGTGCATCAAAAATCCAGACTATTCAGCAACGTAGTACAGCAACACAACACAAGATAGTTTTATAAATTCCAATCTCAGCTACACAGAAGTGCAACTGCTCCAAATTCACTGAAAAAAAAAATCCAGACCCCACGTAATTCACCCCTCTTCAGCAGTTCTGCAAAGACACCTAGCCAGCACCTGGACCCTATTATTTGGGGGCAGCAATCCCCCCAAATTTTACCATCAAAATAGATAACTGTAAGCGAAGCTTCTGGCACAACCCCATGTAAGATCAATGCACAAACATATGGGACACCTGGACCATGCCAAATGCAGAATTTTTGGGGCCACAAACCTCTAAATTCTACTACATAGAGACCAAGTGCAGCAGCTCCTGGCCCCATATGAAATGCTCCTCCTGGCACACTTAAAAAGCCCACATATGGGCCTGGATCCAGGAGGGCTGTACCTATTTTTCCATTTAGGCCCACAAAGTGTTTCCATCTGGTTAGACCGGGATCTTGTACATTAAAGGACTCTATTCCAAGCTACTGTGTTCCAGGGAGGCTATAGCAGCCCAGAGCTCCTATCTTGACCTTTCTAGATACAGCTAAATTGCAAACCACCACACTTACATTTTGCAGAGGGACTGATCACATTAGGTGTGGTAGCTACAGTAGCTGGCTCTTGTCTTGAGTGAACTTTTCAAAGCAGTGTCGGGGACTGAGACCTCTTTAAATTAATTTTAAACACGTTTCAGCTGAATGCTGGCATCAGCAGGATCCATGGTGCCTACATGTATGGTGCACCATGATGCAGCCGCGCGCAGGTTTTTCAGGTGAAGTAGGAGTGGCTCGGTTTGTTTTCCATGGCCATTGTACAGATTGCGATTTGGGGCCCAAAAGCGCCAAATCCCTCTGGATCCAGGGGCCATCACTGAACTTTTGTGGCGCTCGCGCCTGTTTCCTTGGTGCAGTAGGAGCAGCTGAATTTGCAGGTTAGGGCCCAAAATATGGCGGGATCCAGCAGCAGCCAGGTGCCGGATCCCGGTTTTTGCAGTGCTCATGCTCCGGATGCACCGGGACGCGGGAGCATCAGGAGCAATTAAGCCGAGTCTCTATTTTGACGGTACAATTGAGGGGGCTTGGGTTTTGACACGGGCAGCATCTGGCAGGATCCGGGTAGATCCAGCTGTTCCCTTCTCCTGGCACAGCTCAGCGCAGCGTCCTTGGGCGCTTGCCATATTCGGACACGGGCTCATTGACCACCCCCACCCCCACCCCATACGCCGGGACAGGCGAGCTCGAGGCTTTGAAAATTCGCCTCCGCTGTGAGCGTCTACAATGTTCTTGGCACCCGGGGCCCGGGGCGCCGCAGCGAGACGCGGGGCGCTTGTCCAACATTCGCTCCAGCTGCTCCACGGCGCGAGGCCGGGTCTCTGACACCCCGGCGCTGTCAGCTCCCGCGGCCGGGCTCGCCTGGGAGCCAGTCCCACCATGCAGCGAGGCCAGGTAAGGGCTGGGGGGGGACAACAGCTCCGTTGTAGGGTGCCAGGGAAAGCAGACGATCGGGCAGACACTTGTTGTTCTCTGTCTTCCGATCACTCCTCCCCCCGGACAATCTTTTGCCAGCTGATGCCTTGGGGCTCGTTCCCGTTTGGCGCGGGCTGATTCAGAGCCAGAGTTACCGGGGGGGCAGATGCGTTTCCAGACGGCTGGGATGGGCTGGAACCGGCGGGAGGACCTGGAGGCAGAGCTGCGCTCTCGCTGGGTGCCAGGGCAGCGGAGGGATCTGTGCAGTGCGGGCCCCGCTAGGAAAGCTCAGCGACCCAGCTCTGCGGGCTGGAGGAGGGCGGGCTGCGCGGCATTCGGGGACAGCGACGTGCCCCAACTCCCACGAGTCGCCCTGCGCCAGCCCCCCGTCCCGTGTCTCCCTGGCTTACAGCGGCGGCCGCCGGGCAGAGGCGGGCAGGGCAGCAGGCAGCAGCCCACGAGGAAGCGTCGTTTCTCGCTGTGTTGTTATAGGGCTGGGTGCTGCTGGCAGCTCTTCTCATTGCTGGGCTGGGTCGCCCCGCATCCGAGGCCTTCAAGATGAACAGGCGCCCCGCGCGGACTCGAACCTGCGCCGACCGGCCGGAGGAGTTGCTGGAGCAGCTGTATGGGAGGCTCACAGCCGGCATGCTCAGCGCCTTCCACCACACCCTGCAGCTGGAACCGCTGGAGAAAGACCATAACGTGAGCTGTCCGGCAGGGGGCAGAGCAGCCAGTGAGAAAAAGTACCGCCTCCCTATCAACCTGCACAGCGTCTCCCCCTGGTCTTACAGGTGACTAGCGCCCTTATTTACTTTGCTACACTCCCAAGGGTGGCACAAGCCAAGGGTGGGGATTATTGGGGCCACCACCTGCTGTTGTCTTCTTCACGGGCTGTTTCTTGTCAGACCAGAGCTGTTCCCCTGGCACAGGGCACAACAAAGGTGGGTTGAGAAGGAAGGTTGGAATCAAGACAGGATATCCTTCTGAGAGATAAGCTCTAGCCCAGTAGGAAGTTATGCAGAAACTGCTGAGGTAAGGCTCTATGGTTCATAATATGGAGGAGGTCAGACTAGATGATCATAATGGTCACTTCTGGGCTTAAAATTTATGCTTCTGAAAACCTGAGATCCCTTAATTAATATGCAAAAAGGTTTTCTGTAACTTTGTGGCATGATTCTACTTTTCATGTAAGGACCTAGCTCCATTCAGACAAGCCTCCTGATACAGAGGTGTGTTGAGCATCAGAGTCTCTGAGACACAGGTGACCAACCTGAGCCTGAGAAGGAGCCTGAATTTACCAATGTGCATTGCCAAAGAGCCACAGTAATATGTCTGCAGCCCCCCCATCAGCTCCCCCACCCTGCTCCCAGGGCCTCCCACCCACCGGCAGCTCTGTCAATCAGCCCCTCTCCCTCCCTTCCTCCCCCTTCACCTCCTGATCAGCTGTTTCGTGGCGTGCAGGAGGCTCGGGGGGGGGGCAGGGAAGGAGGAGCAAGGGCACTGCAGGCTCAGGGGAGGGGGCAGGAATGGGTGGAGTTGGGGGAGGGCCTGTGGGAGAGCCAGGGGTTGAGCAGGGAGCACCCCCCGGCACACTGGAAAGTTGGCTCCTGTAGCTCCAGCCCCAGAGTCGGTGTCTATACAAGGAGCCGCATATTAACTTCTGAAGAGCCACATGTGGCTCCGGAGCCACAGTTTGGCCACCCCTGTGCTAAGAGAATGTCTCACAATAATGTGCACATGGACTAGTGATGCTGGAACACACGAGAGTTTAAACTCTTGGAGTGAAATCCTGGCCCTATGGGCACTTTGCCATGGGCTTCAATGGGGCCAGGATTTTACCCCTAACATTGACAATACTGTAATGTCAAGTTCCCTTGTTCCTCCCAAGAAAAAGGCTGAAGCCCACTCACTACCCCAGGAGTCACTTTGACTTTCCTTTGATGCCTCAATTGCATGTGAATGGCCTGGCCTGCTGCGCTGCAGTGACAGAAGAACTAAGTGAAGGACCGAAGGCTGGGTTCAGGAGCATTGATCTTGAGGTGTGAGGAATCATCTTGGGGAGCACAGTGGTTAAAAGATATTAGAAAAAAACAAAGGGCTTTCAAGAGTTAAAATATGCTAGAAAATAGTGCAGTGTGAGGTAAAAATATAAAGCTGCCAGAGAAATGCATAAAACAGGCTAAAAAGAGAAGTGAACAAGAAAATGGAGTTGACATTAAGCTTTTTTCTTAACTAGAAAGTTTTTCACCACCATCCGAAAGGTGGCACATGGTGCACACTGCCCCATGCAGAATCAACTCCCTCCTATAAAACTGCATCCAAGAATCCCCCATGATTTTGCAACTGTTCCATGGAGGTACACACCCACAATTGGTCAAGTCAGCCTGTAGTTTAGGGGTACTTTTACACTTCTCATTGAAATGAAGCTTAATACCAGATGGGACATGATATAGATGCTGTTTGGAAAGGGAACATTGGTTACGAATTCCACAATCTTTACTGTTTAATAAATTGCACCTTTTGAAAGAAAGCATCTGACTGGCTGTCAGAGCCCACAACAGTGCAGGAATCTGATATAACTACAGGAACTAAGGGACAGTAACCTCTTCAGTGAAGAGCTCTGAATTTTCAGTACATTTATTTTTTCAGTTACAGCAGGAAATAACAGATTCGTGCATGAGAGAAATATGGGTGGAAACATGACTCGATTACCTAAAATTTCACTGAAAATAAATAAAGGAAATCCAATCCAAGGTAAAGTTAAACATTTAGGAGGCATTTGGCCTTTAGCAGAGAAAATAAACTATGAAGAAAGCAGGAGCAGAACACCAACAATGGTGGGAACCATTAATATTTTAGATGATTTCCTCAGAGAGAGAGACATTACTGTGAACTTAAAAAAATCTGTAACTAAATAAAGAAAAGCTACCATGTCCTAAAGTGCAGTTATACTCTGAATGGTGAGTTAGGCCTTGTCTACACTAACAAGGTCAGTCGATCTAAGTTATGCTAGTTAAGGTACATAAGTTATGTAACTGAAGTCGACATAGCTTAGATTGACTACACCGCACTATGCCGGCGGGAGACGCTCCCCTGTTGACACAGCTTCCGCCTCTCAAGGAGGTGGAGTGCTGAAGTCAACAGGAGAGCACTCTCCCATCTACTTATTGCGTCTTCACCAGACCTGCTAAATTGACGCCGCTGCATCGATTGCAGCAGTGCCGATTTAGCCCGTAGTGAAGACAAGCCCTCAGTATCAGCAAAACCATAGGGCTTCATGTTTGGCTCTCAAGGTTTTCCATACCATAGCTGAAACTCAGAAATAAAAAGGTGTTTTTCCTAACTGCTGGTCCTGAAGACAGCCTGGAATCTGAAATTTAGGTCCACATTGTCCTCTGTGTAGATTACTCCTGTGTAGGGGTTGGTAATGCCACCTGAGCTTTCCTTTTGGGGCAGCCACTCTAACTCTGACAGAAGGGGTTTCCCCACTGAAACTCAGCGATTTTGAGAAATCCAGAAAAGATCAGGATGAGGAGGCAGGAGGCCCTGTGCTTTCACAATGCCTTGATTTAGGTTAGAAACCCCCACGGGGCTATGGGTGATAATCCTGTTGAGTAACGAAAATATTTAAAAATAAATAGTAGCGAAGGAGTGTGCATGGAGACAGCATAACAATGAAAGCCATGGATTTCATAGCAGTTAGTGTCCTTAAGCCAGACCACTGTCCTGGGATCTAAAATGCATCTGAGTGCAACATGTGCTATGTTTACAGTTATGATGTTCCAAGGAGGTTCCTTCACATTCCTCACTGCAAACACTGTCCCCAGGGGTTGGCTCCTCTCTCTCGGGATGCCAGGCCACACACAAGGAAGTAAAATAAAATGAGAGTTTTTTAAAGCATTAAAAACGAGCCATGATCCTGCCCTCTGTACTTATCTGGGTGTTGTGCCTGAAGAAGGAATGGAGGACTCGGTCCTTTATTTTCAATCTTCTAAAAGGAGATTGTGAACAACAGAGAGTTAAAAACAAGCCCAAACCCAAAAGACCTTGTATTTCTCTTTAAATTTCATATGTGCTCCCTTTATGATGCCCTGAGTGAAGGACAAAGTCACAGTCGTGCAGCAGTCTTGAAGATAAAAATACCACTTCATTAGGGACCTCCAATAAATATTTACTTTGTGGCATGTTCCCTGCTTGCTTTTAGCTCAAAAAATAATCCTATGTGAGATAAAAACAGTTCATTTGCTCAATGAGGCCTTTATAGACAAACTAATATATTTAGGAATATTACATTTTCTTGTAAACATTGAGGATTTTTTTTATAGCTACATAAAAAATTCACAGAAACCCCAAATATGTTGAAATGCTGAGAATAGCACATACCAATAACTTAACTAACTCATACTCATTTGTTCTGCCATATATTGGTCCTCTAAGGATGTTGGTCTACCTGGGATAAGAACAACAAAGCAAGGCCTCAATTCTGCCATCGTAGCTGCGTGGGCAGACTTCTTTGACTTCAGTGGAGCTCAGCACAGGCACAGCAATCTGTCCACCCGGCACCAATCACAGGAATGGGGCCAGTCTTAGGAAAAGGGGGATCAGAAAGCCATAAATCCACTGCACTCTCCTCCAGACATCTCAAACTATGCCAGTCAGACAGCCCCAACCTCTCTCTAGCCATTCAAGTAACCCTAGACTTTTAATATTTATTTACAGTATTGTATTACTGTGTCACCTAGGAGCCCCAGTCTGGGGCCAGGACCCCAGTGTGCTAGGCACTGTACAAACACAGAACAAAAAGACACTCCCTGCCCCCAAGAAATTACAAGCTATTCTTGGTATAAGACAAGGGACAACAGATGGATACAGTCAGACAGGGAGCACAAGGAAACAGTGAGACAGTACTGGTTAGTGTGAGGGGCAGTGGTCTCTGCATGTCATTGGCCTCACACTTTTTGTCGACATCATGGCAAAGGAGAATTCTGAGGAGGGTTTTGAAGGAAGACAATGAGGTGGCTTTGGGGATGTTCATGGGCAGCTCCTCCCAAGCTTGAGGGGCAGCTTGGGAGAAAGTGTTGAATAACAGAGAAGCTCCCCATGTTTTATAAGGACTGTTTTTTTATTTTTAGTTTAAATTTTCAGTTGGAGCTCATAATGAAGGCAAAAGAATGTTTGAAAGTAATACATGATTGGAGGGGAATCCTGGCCCAGTGATGCAGAGACCTAGCGTTCACTGCCTAAAAATAGATCTAATTGGCAGGAAAATTTGCCTGATATTCAGACTTTTATTAGATCATTACAATAATGGGGCTCCAGGAGCCATCATAAGACAAACAATAAAAATGTATTATCTTATTTAAAACATGTATTCTCTTGTCCTCTACTGTCTATGGTACTGTAAATTCTTAATGTCAGCCTATGATTTTATAGATGTCTGAGGCCAGAAGGGATTATTAGCTCATCTAGTCTGGCCTCCTGTGTATCACAGGCCATAGAATTTAACCCCGTAGTGTCTGAATCCAGCCTGTAACTGTTTGAGCAATAGCATATCTTTTAAAAGGATATGCAGTCTTGATTTAAAGATTTCAAGTGATGAAGAATCCACCACACCCCTGGGTAAATTGTTGCAGTGGTTAACTAGCTTCACAAGTGCCACCCTAAATATTTCCTCTCCCTCCTTGATGTTTTCATTCTTTGAGTCATTGTAGACAATGATCATCCACACTTTAGCAGTCTCTTAGCCAAGCTTCTCTCTAACTTTCCTTGCAAGCCACTGCCCGCCACCTCTCTGACCATCATTTGTTGCTCTGTTCTGAATTTCTGCTAAGTTGCCAGTGTTTTTCTGCTGGCAGGGTGCCCTGAAGTGAGTGCAGAGTTCGAGGTGTGATCACACTGATGCTGCATGCAGAGGGATTGTCCCTTCCCCTACTCCATGACATGAAAGCACTGAACATGCAGTCTAAAAGCCCTCAGATTATACCACAAACACAGTATCACCCAGAAGTCCACAGCCTTAGTGCTCTCCAGTTTTCTCTTTGCCGTTCAAGAGCTTCATTGTAGATTTTTTTTTTCTTTCCAGGTGCATTAGCTTAGTTTTTCCCAAATTTATGTTTCTGCCCCTGATTTTAATCTGTCTGGGATCTTTGGTATTATTTCTCTGTCTTCATTTGACATTTGCAACAGCTCCCCATGCAGCAGCATCTGCAGATTTCATTATGAACATCCTGTTTATACCCCCATCATTAATTCTATCCCCCATCATTAATAATTGAGAGGTTAAGTCAGTCCCAGCCTACCTCCAAGCCCTGCAGTACCTCCCAGGGCACCTGCCCCCAGCTCAGCACACTGCCATTTATCACAGTTCCTTGTTTAATCTCTCAGTTCATATGACAGCATTCCAAGCCAGACCACCTGGGATTTGTCATATAAGAGTTCCTGAGAAAGAATCAAATGCTGCACTGAAATCCTAGTGTCTGACGTTCACCTACCATATCCCCTCATCCAAGTGTGTAATTCTATATCTAGCTACACAGATATATTTTCAAAGCAATCGACTTAGGCTGGAAGGATGCATGCACGATCCGTCTGCAGCCTCTTCCGTTGTCTTTGTTCTGCACTTATTACTGCTTTCCTATCCTTTGGCCCTTCATTTGCTTATACAAACATCAAGACTTACATCATTTTTGGCTTGCTACCGCTCAGAAACACACGAGTTGCCATATGGATCAGGCCATAGGCCCATCTGGTCCAGGATCTCGCTGCTGGCAGTACCTAACCCGTGGTGCTTCAGGGGGAGGTTGTTGGAGGGGGAATGCATAAAGTACATCTGCCTGATATTGAAATCCCATCCTGCTGGCCAAAGAAGATCAGTATACGACCTGTAGTATGAAATTTAATTACCCATATCACTCTGTTACTTTGCAGATCTATAAAGAGCCAGTAAACTTAAGTCACTAAATTAAAGTCAATGACTTTAATTTTGTTAGTGTGTTTGTTTTGTTTTTCTCTCTATAAAAATGCCAGTTTTAGTGCTCATGTATTTAAAATTCTAGTAAAGAATTACAGGAGGAAATCGATCTTCATCTTTGCTAACGCTCAGGCTGGCTTAAAAAACTGCAATACTTTTTAAAAAATTATATAAGGGAAGGTATTTTTCTTGTGAGTAAACTTCCATTGACTTTTTCAAGCACCATATCCAGGACATTTTACAGAGTTCAGCATTATTGTACAATACAGTGGAATAGCACAGAGGTGCAGCAGAACACAAATCTGCTATTAATCAGATCCTTATTTTAATGCATCTGTGTAATGATCAGCTGGACCTTATCAGGGTTCTAGAATGCAGAGCATCCTCCCATTACTGAACATTCTGAACAATTTACATGAGGGAGATTTCAATGCTGCCAGTTTTGTTATGGAGAGGTACCTCTTTCTCTACTGGAGGTGTTGCTATGGTTCTTTCGTTAACTCACTTTACACTTAATTTGTTTTACATATATATTGGGCCAACTCACTGATGGTGTAAATGGACACACTGACACTGACTTTGCAATCCCGCAAGTCCTCATCCCAGCACTGAATCTGACCGAGTGCATGTAAAGCACTCGGAAATTGTGAAGTGCAATATAAGTGATAAAGTATGATTTTGAAGATCACCTACAAGCACAGCACTATAGGACAACCAGATCTTTAGACAAGTCAATGCTTTGCAAGTGTTGCCGCTTCTGACAAAGTGGCCTTTCAAAGCTTGCAATCATACTAAACAAACAGCAGGAAGTTTGCTTTTCACTGGGAGTTCTCAAACCACTCAACAGGGTCACAAGAAAGAGTAAAGCCAAAAACTAGTCACATTTCACCATCCACTTCAGTTCAGTTGGGAATTTAAATTTATTTAGAACAAACATTAAACACAGCATCTGTGTACAGCTGACTGCCAGGAGATCATTTCTCTATGTTTGGACTGCTGTCTAAAGGCCAGTTAGCATTAACCACCAATAACACACTGATTACGTGGTCACATCTTTAGTCACATGTGGGAAAGCATTCATGTGAAATTAGAGCATTCCCCTAACCTATTCTGTACTGATACTTCTTATAAACAAATAAAACATTTTTAGTCCTTTTCTAGGGAAAGAAACAAGTTTGTTATGAATTGAAATCCTATGAGCGATGGAGCTACACTGATTTGCCACAGTTGAGGATGTACCTGGACCCTGTGCATGAACATTCATGTTCTACACATGAGTACAGGAACAAGTGTGCAGTGGCACAGATTGTATGAAAGGAAGATATTAAAACGGACAGACTTTTCATGACAGCAGCCCTGGCAATCTCTGAGCAATTCAAACCAAAGGAGGCATAGCACAGAAAGACAATGAGGCTTTACAGTAAAGGTTTCCTATTAAGATTTGGGCTGAAGCCTCAGAAACTTGGATCCAGATTGAAAGTTCAGGGATACTGGGGTCCAGAATTTAGCTTCAGCCCATTTTATGGAGAGAAACCAGCTGTGAAGTTCTGGTCTGGCTCCAAAACCTTTCCAGAATTCGGATCCAGGCTTTGGCTCAGAATCAGCTCGGATTTTTTCCATGCCTTTTATTATTATGGAGCTAGGATAGCAACCCCACAGTTCAGATTGTAAGACGTTTTCCATACAACACCCATTTTGATCCCCAATCTAGCTTTCCCCAGTGCCCCTCCCCCGCCTCATGAAATTTAGAATATATACCCCTCTGCTTAGAGGATATTTTTGGGGAAAGATCAGGGTGGATCAGTGAAGGTAAAAAACAACTAAAAACTCATAACTTTGCATGGGGCAAGAAGCCTCTATTAGCCAGTCTGGAAGTGCTTTCATGGGATCCAATAACAACCTAAATCAAGTGGCAGAGGTGCGTGACAGAAATTACTGGTCACAGTTCAGTGTGAGGTGAAGGTTTTAAATATATCAATGGAGGAGATGAAGATTATTCATCATCCCCATTTTGCTGGCTCCAAATCTTTTTATTTCATGGTGATCTTACTTGTGGTAATCTTGAAATACACAGATATTACCCAGAGAAAGAGAGCAGGCATAGTGGAGAAAGAGGAAGGTTGCAAAAGGCCTGTAATGTTGTTGACATTTGAGATTAAAGGAGTTATTCATGTTCTGTGGGGAAAAGCTAACACTTAAGAGACAACAACATACCATATGGTATAACCCAAACTATGCATCAATTGCCAAAATGTACCTTATTATGGGGCTGTTGAAATCAGTTGTGTTTCTGACTGAGGGGGATCCCTGCAGTCTACCCACAACAGCATGCTCCTTAAAATAAGGATACACCAACAGGCTGGGGCTTTTATATCTGGGAAGTGGGTGTAACCCTTGATCCTAGGCCTGTGGCATTCCCTGGAAATGTAGTTCAGGAAACCAGTATGAAGTCTAGCATGTCAGCTTACAACTAGTTAATTTAGAGAATGTAAAGAGGTAATGAGTTACCTGATTAGTTTGCATCACACATGAGTAAATGTCTTCATTCTTTTCAATGAAGAGGGAAATTTTAACTCTCTTATAGGAACACAGGAGTTTCCAGACTGGATCAGATTCGTGGTCCATCTAGTTTTGCACCCTTTCTCCAACAGTGGCCAACACCAGGTATTTCAGACAAAGGGACAAGAACCCCAGAGTAGGCAGATGTCAGGTAACCTGCCCTCCATGAAAGTCTAATCATGATCCCTTTTAGTTAGAGATTGGCTTAAATCCTGAAGCATGAGATTTTACCTCCCTTCCAATACTTTATTTTTACCATTAACTATTATAACTGGACATTCTTATTATCTGAATAAACATCCTACCCGTCTTTGACTCTTGCTAAGTTCTTATTCATAGATTCATAAATTCCAAGTCAAGAAGGGATCACTGTGATTATCTAGTCTGACCTCCTATATAACACAGGTCATAGAACTTCCCAAAGTGATTCCTAGCACAGATCTTTTAGAAAACATCCAATCTTGAGTTAAAAATTGTCAGTAATGGAGAATCCACCATGACTCATGGTAAAATGTTCCAATGGTTAATTACTCTCACCGCTGAAAATGTGTGCCTTATTTCCAGTCTGAATTGGTCTAGCTTTGGATAGTGTTATACCTTTCTCTGCTAGATGGAGGACCCATTATCACATATTTGTTCCCCATGTAGATACTTACAGACTAATGACGTCATACATTAAACTTTTCTTTGTTAAGCTAAATATAGTGATTGACTCAAGGAGCTCAATCTTAGGGTATAAAGAACAGGAGTACTTGTGGCACCTTAGAGACTAACAAATTGATTAGAGCATAAGCGTTCGTGGGCTACAGCTCACTTCATCGGATGCATAGAATGGAACATATAGTAAGATATACATATGGCATCTTGATTATCACTACAAAAGTTTTTTTCTCCTGCTGATAATAGCGCATCTTAACTAATTAGCCTCTCACAGTTAGTATGGTAACTTCCAACTTATCTGTATATATATATCTTACTATTTGTTCCATTCTATGCATCCGATGAAGTGAGCTGTAGCCCACGAAAGCTTATGCTCTAATCAATTTGTTAGTCTCTAAGGTGCCACAAGTACTCCTGTTCTTTTTGAGGACACAGACTAACACGGCTGCTACTCTGAAACCAATCTTAGGGTATGTTTACACTGCCAGAGTTACAGCACCAGCAGTTACAGCACTGCTCAGAGAGAGCTGAAGGGAAACTGCTGTTGTGTGTTCACACTGTCAGCTGCCTGTGCAATAGCCTGTTCACACTTGCGGCACTTGCAGCGGTATTCGGAGCGGTGCACTCTGGGCAGCTATCCCACAGAGCACCTCTTCCTCTTCTGCCACTAAGAGTTGTGGGAAGGCGGAGGGGGTCACGGTGCATCCTGGGTCCTGTCCCAATGCTCCGTGATGCATTGCTTCGCATTCCAGCAATCCCTGTGCTTCCATCTGCATTTGGTGCCATCTTTCAACGGTTTGTGTACCGCGCGCGCTGCCTCTTCGGTCTGCAGGAATGGATCCCGCACTGCTGACCAATATGCTGCTCGTTCTCACTAACACGTCATGCGTGGCAGTGGAGTTAGTCCTTAATCTACAAAGGCAAGAGGAGTTTGACATTGATCTTTCCATGTGTAGTAGCTACGACACAAATTGCTTGTGGCATTCCCAGAGGTGCTGACCACAGTGGAACGCCGCTTTTGGGTTTGGGAAACACGCACTGAGTGGTGGGATTACATCGTCATGCACGTCTGGGATGACGAGCAATGGCTGCAGAACTTTCGCATGAGGAAAGCCACATTCAGGGGACTGTGTGATGAGCTCGCCCCAGCCCTGCGGCGCAAGGACACGAGAATGAGAGCTGCCCTGCCATTGGAGAAGCACGTGGCGATTGCACTGTGGAAGCTGGCTACTCCAGACTGCTACCGATCGGTCGCTTAACAGTTCAGAGTGGGAAAGTCGACCCGTTGGACTCGTGTTGACGGAAGTATGCAGGGCGATTAATCACATCCTGCTCCAAAAGACTGTGACTCGGGGCAACGTGTGTGACATTGTGGATGGCTTTGCACAAATGGGCTTCCCTAACTGCGGAGGGGCGATAGATGGCATGCATATTCCAATTCTGGCACCAAACCACCTAGCCACCAAGTACATTAATCAGAAGGGGTACATTAATCGGAATGGTTCTCCAGGTGCTTGTGGATCACCGTGAGTGTTTCATGGACATTAATGTAGGCTGGTGTGGAAAGGTGCATGATGCATGCATCTTTTGGAACACTGGCCTGTTCAGGCAGGGTCTTCCGGACCAGAAGATCACCACAGGGGAAGTCGAAATGCTCACTGTGATCCTGGGGGACCCTGCCTATCCCTTAATGTCATGGCTTATGAAGCCATACACGAGGCACCTTTACAGCAGTAAGGCATGGTTCAACAACACACTGAGCAAGTGCAGAATGACGGTTGAGTGTGCTTTTGGCCATTTAAAGGCCCGCTGGTGCTGTCTATATGGGAGGCGGGACCTGGACCATGACAATATTCCAATGCTTATAGCCATGTGCTGTACGCTCAATAATATTTGTGAAGGGAAGGATGAAAGCTTCAGTCAGGGCTGGACCGCAGAGGCTCGGCGCCTGGAGGCTGAGTTTGAACAGCCACAGACTAGAGCTATTAGAGGGGCGCAGTGCAGGGCCATAAGGATCAGGGATGGCTTGAGGCAGAATTTGAAGCTGAAAGCCACTAATATTTGTGGCTATGCTCGGGAGTACAGTGCTTGTAATGCTAGGAGGTGATTGTGATTGGTGCAGACGATGCACTGTGAAGGTTTAAGAAAATTGCCTGTTGCTTTGCAGGATTCTGTTTGCTGTCAGTTAATGGAATAATGATTGCTTTCAAACCAAAACAATTCTTTTATTAAAAAATAACAACCAGAGGAGAGAGACAAACAAAAAAACACATCAGCACTGAGGGGGATGGGGGAAGGGAGGGTCCCAGAAGGAGGTGGGGTCCCGGGACAGTTAAAGATTTGTAAATGTCCAGGTATCCTATCCAACATTCTCCTTTGGAGTACAGTGCAGCTGGTACTATACTTCAGCAGGGCTAAACTGCAGAGGGACAGGTGTTGAGTGCAGTGGGTACTGGGAGTTCACAGGCTGGACTGTGATGGGGGAGTAGAATGCCACGGGTACAGACTGGAGCCAGGAGGTTGATAAGACTGTGTTGGCAGTGTCTAGGGGGCACATTGAAAAGAGTTTTGTGACAGTGGCTGGGAGGGAAGGGCGGGCACGGAGCTGCTTGGTTTGCAGTGCTAGTAGAGCCTGGATCGTGTCCACTTGGCACTCCGTAATGTTTAAGAGCTGCTCTGTGGCTTCGTTCTGGCGTGCTGCATTCTCCTTTCGGTCCCTCTTCTCATTGTCCCGCCAATCCTTCAATTCTTGGTTTTCAGCCGCAGAATGCATCATGACATCACCCAGAAAGTCCTCTTCAGGTCTTCATGGCCGTTTTCTAATTCTGCGCAGCCGTTCAGCCGGCGATAACAAAGAGGGTGACTGGGCTCCAAGGTCATATCTGTGAAGCCAAAATGCAACATTTTACAGAAGCAGTATTGTTTGCAACACAGAGACCACTGATTCAGTGATTTAAAACACAGCCACTATTCACATCCTATCACTAACTGGCTGACCCCAGGCAAGCATACATGAGCCACAAGACCCCCAAAATGGTGAGAAACTGCTGGGACAGTGGAAATCAGTGTTCCAGGACCATACTGTACACTGGGCATGTGGCTCTTGGGGAGAGCCAGCACTTTGCAGGGGGGCCTTATAATCATTCCCGTCCCCACATTTTCCACAGGCTGTGTTCATTATGGAAGATAGCTTGCTGATGAGGGTAAACAGGAAATCAAGGGAGCGTCTTTTCCAAGACTGCGGCTTCCACCCTGGCCTTTACACGGCTTGCCTGTGTGCAGTAATAGTTGCCTCACCCCTGCACCCTGTGATGGCAGAGTGGCGCAGGAAAGGTACCCTTAATGGAGCAAGAAACAAAGCATCTCTTCCAAAGAACCTGCAGCAGCGGGTTGCCCAGTATCTCCATGAGAGTTTCATGGAGATCTCTGAGGCAGATTCCTGTGAAGTGAGGGAGTCAATCAACACCTTGTTTCGCCGCTCTGAGTAGACATGTGGTGGTATATGCATCATACACAAGCCTGCTTTCTGCAACCCTCCTGCCTCCAACAACTCGCTTCAGCAATTCCCAAAATCAAAGTCACTTACCAGGGGCCTCCTCTCCTGTTTGCTCTTCACCAAGCTCCGACAGCTGTGACTGGCTAGTCTCCTCCAGGGTAGAAAAGAGCTCCTGGCTGCATGCATCTCTGACCTCCAAGTCATCCTCTGCCTCTGGGTCCCACTCCCACTCCACATCATTGTCCAAGATTTCCTCCTTCTGGCTTGGTCCACTCTCGACTGGCATGTGAGCCATGGAAGAATCCACAGTGGCCTTCGCAGTGGAGGTGGGGTTGCCATCGAGTATTGCGTCCAGCTCTTTGTAGAACTGGCAGCTCATGGGCACGGCACTTGTGGTAGGCGTTCCACAGCTCCTTCACTTTGACCCTGCACTGCAGTGTGTCCCAGTCATGGCCCCTTTCTGTCATGCATCATGAAATCTGTCCATAGGTATCATAATTCCTACAGCTGGAGCGCAGCTGGGACTTGACAGCCTCCTCTCCCCAAATGCTGATGAGGTCCAGCAGCTCGGCATTGCTAAAAGCAGGGGATCGCCTGGTGCGTGGAGCAGGCATGGTCATCTGGAAAGATGCGCTGAGACCACTGCACGTGTCACCAAGCCAACAGGAAGGGGACTTTCAAAATTCCCAAGGAATTTAAGGGGTGGGGCTCACAGTTGGTCACCTGAGGGCAGGGCAGTAGTGTTCAAATCGATGACCAGAGAGGCAAGAGCAGGCATTGCGGGACACCTCCCGGAGGCCAGTCGCAGCACTGTAATCGACCCGGGTGTCTACACTGGCATCGCGGTGCTGTAGCCCCAGCGCAGAAAGCTCCATGCCTCTCGTCGGGGTGGATTGTTACAGCCCTGCCACGGCAGTTTCTGCGCACTAAGTGGCTTGGCAGGGTGTACATGTCCGGAGTTACATCGCAGAAAGCTGCTTTATTGCACAGAAACTTGCCAGTGTAGACAAGGTCTAAGGCATGTTGTCTAATCCTCTAATCATTCTTGTGGCTCTTCTCTGAACCCTCTCCAATTTATCAACATCCTTCCTGAACGGTGGGCACCAAAACTGGAGGTAGAATTTCGGCAGCAGTTGGACCAGTGCCAAACATAGAGATAAAATAACCTCCCTGCTCTTAATCAAGATTCCCCTGTTCATGCATCCCAGGGTCAAATTAGCTGTTTTGGCCACAGTGTCACACTGGGAGCTTGGGAATTTCTGTGGCTGACTGGCAGGCGCATGCCATAGGCTACCCAAGAGCCTGGGCTCTCCACTCTGCCTGATTTGGAGCAGAGACTTGCCCCCAAGTCTTCCACATGCCCGGAGAGTGCCCTAGTCACCAAGTGATTGGGCAGTCTGGGGCGCAGCTTTCACAGTCTCTCCTATTGAAGTCGTTTCCTTTGTATAAATAATGGGAACAGCTTCACCAGGCACGACTGAGCACCAGCGTCCCCGAATGCCCAATAGCCTAGTGGTTCGGTCACTCCCCTACCCTGCAGGAGACCTGGGTTCAAGTACTGCGCCAACTCAGGCAGAGCAGCAGGCCTCTCACAGCCCGGGTGAGTGCCCTAACCACTGGGAGATGGGGCGGGGGGAGGCTCTCTCTAGTTGGTTATGAAAAGCAGCTGACCTGGCTAAGGTGCCTAACTCCAGGAGAGGGTTCGGGATATTTATACCGCAAAGCTGTGGCTGCAGAAAACCCCTGTGAAAGACAGCCCGAAGATTTGAACATGTTAGAGTCGCCTGTTGGTGTACCCCTGCCTGTTGTGCTGAGTCCACGATTCCACACAGTTCCGTGCCCGACTGTCTCGATCTGACAGCTTTGGAAAATAAGGCAAGTCAGATCTCCGTGTCCCAGACCCTGATCCGTTCAGTCGCTTCCCAGCCCTTTTTCTTTCCACTTTACAACGCAGCAGCACGACAGCAATAGTTACAGCTAGTTTGCCGGGCAAAAACCCCAACTCATTATAGAATGTGATTTGATGTCAGCATTTGCTGTAATGTTTTCTGGGTGGCTTTCATAAAAGCATGAAATGAATATTTATTATTTACTTCCATGCAGAATTTCCTACGATCCCACAAGGTATCCCAAGTACATTCCTGAAGCATACTGTCTCTGCCAGGGCTGTCTCACTGGGACTTACGGCGAGGAGAATTTCCACTTCCGCAGCACCCCAGTGTACATGCCAACCGTCATCTTGCGCCGCACTTCAGCTTGTGCTGGGGGGCGCTACGTGTACACAGAGGATTACGTCACTATCCCTGTGGGGTGCACTTGTGTACCGGAGCAGGAAAAAGAGGCAGACAGTGTCAATTCCAGCATAGATAAGCAAGAAATGAAGTTGTTGGTAAACCAGAATGACAAGCCAGCATCTGAATGAGAAGCATTCAAGGAACCCTGTGTACAACATTGGCTTCAAGTTAATATTTCACTGACTCAGGAGGTTATATAGCAATAGGGGGGAAATCATTTTGTCTAACTATAACTGTTGCAGTTATAAGGGGGAGGCTGTGTTCAGTAGATTGTTACTCAGCCATGGCAGACAAGACACATTGAGTAAGAAGGATCTTTTCAAAGTTCAGCTTCCTTAAGTTTGTATTGTTTAAAGTTAAACACAATTTTATTATATCCTTGCTTATTTTGGATGAATTTTTAGAAGGGGCTATAACCGTGTAACATACCAGCTACTTTCATAACAAACTACTGGTTGCAAATACTTTACAATGATTTTATAGTTTGCCTTTTGGTAATTCTATATAAAAGTCACTTAACTGCGCCACATGTCCCATGTTAGCAGTAGAAAGGAAGCCAGTAATTCTGATTGCTGGGGTCCTCCTGTTACATTGCAGATTGTAAAACTCCAAGTGATGTTCTTGGCTGCTACAACCATAGTTATTTAGAGTCTACAAAATGGGAAACCTTTACTACTTAGTATTTTTCAACTGTGTTGAATTGCTAAAGTCATTCATACAATACTCAATAAAAGGAGACACTCATAAGAACATAAGAATGGCCATACTGGGTCAGACCAAAGATCCAGCTAGCCCAGTGTCCTGTCTTCTGACAGTGGCCAATGCAGGTGCCCCAGAGGGAATGAACAGAACAGGTAATCATCAAGTGATCCATACCCTGTCGCCTATTCTCAGCTTCTGGCAAACAGAGGCTAGAGACACCATCCCTGTCTGTCCTGGCTCATAGCCATTGATGGACCTATCCTCCATGAACTTATCTAGTTCTTTTTTGAACCCTGTTTTAATAAACTGAGTTAATAAACTCTCTTTATTATTGCTAAATTCTCCATGCTGCTATGAATACAAAACCTGCTGATAAACCATATCAGAAAAATTAATATTACAGTTTTGTAACATTCTACTCAATGTTTTAACTCTTTCTAGTAATAAAAAGACACATATATAATAAAGAGACAGACTCTGGGACACAAGTATTCTACATTATACCCCATTCCTTGTCAGCCTCTTAATTGTTAGTCATGACAGCTGTATTCTGTAACTTTGCAAGCCTTCTCATGTTGACAATAAATCCCACTGAGGGAAAGTCAATAGTAAAGAGAACTAATGAAATTCAGCTATTTGTACAACGTGTGTTGTTGTCTTTCCTGTGCATTATCAATAATTGGCTAACAACCCATGAAAGCTTTATAATTATGTAGTTAGTGGCTCTGGAACAATTTGTATAGTGGGGTTGCTGAGAACCATTAAACCAAATTGTAAACCCTTTATCTGATGGAAACCACTTCAAGCCAGGGGGCGTGGTAGCACTCTGAACACCCCTAGTTCTGGCACCTGTGTATGTAGTACCATTTGGTCTTATACCCCCAGCAGGCTACAGTCACTGGAGGGCAGTGAGATCTCATATTTTTGCAGAGGTCTGATGTACTAGTTGGTGGACCTAACAGTGGTATCCATATGTTGGTAACACATCCTAGCTATTTGAAAGACTGTATGTCTCCCTCTCAAGGGGCCGTGACTCAGGCTGAATCAGCCAAGTGACTTCTGTAGCACAGACACACACTGTGTGGCCACAGCCAGCAAGGAAGCTGCACTCGCCAGTGACAATGGCTCTCTCAACAGGGAGAGTAAGACGGAGCTTTTTCAGCAGGAGGCTCCTGACTGTGTCACTCCATTACAGAAGAGCTGAGGATGAATGTACTTGTGTAGTAATATGTTTGCTGCATCAACAACCTCAAAATTATACTTGGTCCATGCAGGTGTTCTTTATATTAGACAGAGTCTCCAATGCCGGCAAGAAATCAAGACACTACCCAGACCAACATTCCTTTTCTTGTGTCCCCACAGTACATAGGGGTAGTAATGAGGCATGGGAAAGACCATGAGCAAAGCAGAATTTAACAAGCGGAATAAGCAGCGAATTAAAAATCAGTCACGCTACATTACGTGTCTTTTAGTGTATAATGTCTTTTGTCTTTTAGTGTATAATGTTTAAGGTTAAGGTTTTGTCGCAGGTATTTTAGTAAAAGTCATGGACAGGTCACAGACAATAAACAAAATTCATGGAAGCCCACAACCTGTCCTGGACTTTTACTAAAAATATCCTGGGCGGAGGGAGACTAACAGTTGGAGCCCCACCAGGGGCTGATAGCCAGCTCCTGCTCCAGCCCTGGCCACTGCTCCTGGGGCAGGGGCTGACCACTGGCATTGGGGGCTGCTCTGGCCCCAGGCCACTGCTCCTCTAGCCCTGATGGCTGCTGCTCTGACCCTGGGGGCTGACCCAGCCCTTGGCTGCTGCTCAGGTGGCAGCTGCTGCAAATCCAGCAACCCCAGGCCACTGCTCCTGTGGTGGGGGCTGACTACTGGCCACTGCTCTGGTCCCGGACCATTACTCCGGCCCTGCCACTACTCTTGGGCAGGGGCTGACAGCTGCTCCAGCTCTGCCGCTGTGGTGGGCTGAAGCTGAAGAAGCCACAGAGGTCCACTGAACTCACAGAATCCATGACTGCCATGACCGAACTGGATCATAAGAACGGCTACACTGGGTCAGACCAATGGTCCATCTAGCCCAGTATCCTGTCTGCTGACAGTGGACAAAGCCAGGTGCTTCAGAGGGAATGAACAGAACAGGTAATCATCACGTGATCTATCCCCTGTTGCCCATTCCCAGCTTCTGGCAAATGGAGGCTAGGGATCCTTATTAATGTTCACCATGCCTTTTATACCTTGGTACAGTAAACCAAAATTTTTGTACTGCAGTTAATCCAGCTTCTTATACATCCTCTAGAACATTTAAAACTCAATAATTCTATAATCCATTAGGTAGGAACAAAACCCCTTCATGATATAAGAGTAAAATATTTAACAGGCTCTAATAAAGTAATATTCAATACACTTGTTTAACAGTTACAGACTATCCTATCCCCTTAGTCAAAGGCTTCTGCTGGATTTTTGTTTAGCTTATGTTGTAATTTCAGAATTTTACATACATATGTTTTGTCACTAAGCATTGCCCTAAATTTTGCAGGATATAGAGTTTGCAGTTGTTATCCTTGTGCTAAATTTCTTTATGACATTGTTTATTTTTTCACTGAGGCTGAAGCTGATCCTTTAGGCTCAACCCTGTGTGAAGTTATTTTCCACTGTTACAAAATTGCAAAAAAAGTTAGCATTTGATAACCACACAAAAATGGATATTCGTCAGCTAATGTGTTGGAGTTCATCAGCAACATATCCAAATCATTGGGGTTCTGAGACACTCTCCACCACAAGCATTCTTTTGTCCAGACCTTGTTTGGGCATAATATTCAGAATGTGTACCAATAGTCAGATAGAAAAGGTGAGTGAGGTAGTATCTTTTATTGGCCAACTTTTGTCCAATCAATCATTCTAGCATTAAACAATTATAATCCATAGTTGATGGGAACCATATCCTGAAGGAAATCTTTCCTGAACCTCCTCTTCTGGCCTTCAAACAATCCCTCAACCTCATCAAGCTCATCATCAAAAGCATGCAGGACATACCAACTCAAAGTGGCACCAGTCCCTGCCAGACCAACAGATGCAAAGCCTGAAGATATATCTCCACTACTATAATGATCAACACCCTCCACAACACACCGTTCAAGATCCATGGGTCCTACACATGCCTATCACAACATGTGGTGTACTGTCTCCAGTGCACTAAAGGCCCCAATAACAACTATGTGGGTGAAACCAGACAATCACTACACTCTCAAATGAATGCATACAGAAAAATGATAAAAGACAAAAACATCATCTGACCCATAGGTGACTATGTTTCACAAAGTGTTCACTCCATATCTGACCTCTCAGTCCTCATCCTCAAAGGAAACCTGCCTGTAGGATAAGTATAAAGAGTTAAAATTAGCTTATTGGTTAAGAAAATATATATGTGTTGTAAAGAAAGGTCCTGACTAGCAAGTAGAAGGCCTCAAGTCATAAGGCCAAAAGGAATGAAGTAGGGAGGATATCTAGTTCAAAGAATAACTAATGAAATAAGAGGAAGTTTCTAAAAAGAAGGCCTCTGACCGATAGGGGTGGCTGCAGATGGTTTAAAATCAAACAAAGAATCTGTCTTAAAATGAGCTAACACGGCCCTTTCCCACTGCACATATCCACGTCATCTCCTATGTGAACCCAGGTTCAATGAAATAGCTGTTGGTCCTCAGAAAGGAGGGGAAGAGATAAGGAAGAAAGGCCTTGGGAAGGAAGGAGGTTGTAAATCTTATCTGGATTAAGACTGGAATTAAGGATGAACCATCTCAAACTGTTTTTTATTTGAAGTCATTAATTGGCAATGACATCACTTGTTTGTTAAAGGGTATAAAAAGTCATCTTTTAAAGGGTTCATTGCTAATACCTGCCTGCCCATGCTGGAGCCAACCAATATGGGTCTCAGCACCCCTGGGTTCAGCCCGTTTATAAATATCTTCATCAAATGCTTATAAATGTTTTGTTAGTGTTTCGCTGTAGTAAAGTGCTGATTAGTTAGACTTTTTAAGAGCACTTGCATAAAGTACCATTTGGCCTTTGGCTTTAGAATCATAGACTATCAGGGTTGGAAGGGACCTCAGGAGGTCATCTAGTCCAACCCCCTGCTCAAAGCAGGACCAATCCCCAATTTTTGCCCCGATCCCTAAATGGCCCCCTCAAGGATTGACCTCACAATCCTGGGTTTGGCAGGCCAATGCTCAAACCACTGAGCTATCCCATAAAGGCAAGTATGGTTAAATTAGTGTTGGTTGGTTTCCCATGAATATTAATAATTTCAAATATTATTAATAATCCCAACACTGCACAACACCTTCAAAAGACGAGCCTGGGAATTTAAATTCATAACTCTGCTAGACACCAAAAATCCTGGACTTAATAAAGACACTGGCTTTATGGTTCATTACAACAATCTATAACCCACTAATCCACCTTTGTTGTATGAGTTGTTAATGTCACCTGGCACGGTCTCTTGAAACATAGGTTATCGCTTTATTCCACCCTTGTATTTAGCTATGACACTCCAAGTACCTTTTCCAGACCTGAGGAAGAGCGCTGAGTAGCTTGGCAGCATGTTTTTTTCACCAATAGAAGTTGGTCTAATGAAAGATATTAGCTCCCCTGTAGTAGTAGGATTTTATGTTTGTATTTTATATAATTTAAAATAAAAAAATAAAAAATAATAATGTAGCATGTATTAAATGTATTGATGTATGATTTGATCATATCCTGCCAGCCACCCTTTTTCAATAACAAAAAGGAATGACCTAATGGGCCAATGGGTAGAAATACATCAGCCAGAATCTGTGTCTGGACTGATTTCAAAGCAGTAACAGATCTTTGAGGGTCATCAATTTGTTGTAGGTTTCGCATTTTAAAATAAGTAAAAGAATGCCATAATTGTTTTCTTTTGCAATGCAATTTGATGTTCCTATTCAAAATGTTCTGTGTAAATTAATTCTGTTTTGTATGTGAATAAGGAATGTATGTGTTAAGAGATAAGTGTAAAGGTCATCGCTGAACCAGAGGTATGAGGGAGGAACTGGAGACAGACACAAGGGCACCAGGAGGCTGCAACACGCCCCTATTGAAAAGTCAAAGGAGGGCAAATTAATGACTCTAAAAATAAAACAAGCACCTATGAATGGGAACAAAACAGCTGTAATCAAAACTAGCATAAAATAACTCCCTAAAAATGTAATAAAAAAAATCTAAAAAAATAAAAAAAACAATTTAAAAAAACAAGCGCTCATCAAACAAAAATTAATTACAGCATGATGGTGCAAAACTCATTGGTCTCAATGAAGAAAAATCACTATATAAAAAGGGTACCTTGCCATGAAACTTTGGGTTCGTCCTGCCAAGACTTCCCTGGAGCATCGTGTCGCAACCTACAGAACTCAGCTCCTCCCTACCCGTGATCAACCTAGCTGGCCACTAGATTGAGCCGAACTCTAACATCAACTGGCAGGACAGTGTGTGTGTGTGTGTGTGGTGTGATTAAATGCATATGCTAATTGTTATATCTTCAATAAATGCGATGTATTGCTTTTTCCCCTGAAAAAGATCCCGTGTGCTTCTTATAAGCATAACATCCCCACCTTGTCTCTCTAATATCTTGGGACCAACAGGGCTACAATAACACTGCCAACTACAACAAATCAGTTATTAGCGGACATGGATTTATTCGCATGATGTGGAGGAAAGAAAATCTATTTCTCATAAAAGTATCTCAGTGACTGTGGTGTTTGTTTTAAGTTGCTGCTATGTGGTGACCACCTGTTAAGCAATTCTCCAGTCTTTCAGGTGCAAGCCATGAGATCAGTTTCAGATTTTCAAGTCACAAGCGCACGTTCTAGAGAGCCACTGGGAATAACAGGCTGAAGGAAGAGCAGGTAAGTGGAACATGATCTGGTCAATTCAAACCAAGAAAAATGACACATGCCTTAGCTTAGACTTGAAAGTTTTGAGAATTGACTGAGTCAGAGGAAAGTATTAGGCCAGTGCAAAATCTCAGCGGATCAATAAATTATGTGTGCTGGA
Source organism: Chelonia mydas (assembly GCF_015237465.2). NCBI lineage: Eukaryota > Metazoa > Chordata > Testudines > Cheloniidae > Chelonia > Chelonia mydas. Next base: position 40,333,781 of record NC_057849.1, read on the forward strand.
GGCCTCTTCCCCTTTGTGCAGGAACAGGTGCAGAAAGCATCTTCTCAAGTTTACCAGTGAGCTCATGTAGAATGTTGCCTGAGTTACACACCACCTTTATTAATCCACTTCTCAGCCACTTGTGTGAATAATTTGTTGGAGGAGCCAGTTAGTTTTCAGGCTGGCTGTTTTCAAGTGAGCAGTTGTTTACTACTAACAGTGCTATTTAACATAAAAAGCATTTTACATCTCCAAAGCACTGTACATATATTACTTCTCACAGCATGCCTTTGATGCAGTTATTACCATCTCCATTTTATTGCTGCAGCGTTAGGGGCTTTAAAAAAAAAAAGACATGGCTAAATGTAGGTTACCATGTTATGGACTTATCGCAATCTGACATCAGCTGTGATGTGACATACTCCATCGCCTAGCCCTCAGATACCACCATGCTAGAACTGCCTTATGTTTGCATGAAAGGGGTTGGGGGAAGGTTCATTGGCATTACTTCAAGGCTCACAAATTGTTGATACAAAGAAGGCATGATACACCTCTTTGAACCCAATTCAGGGCCAATAAATGCAAACAATTCAAAGCTGAAACTACTTGGCAGCTGTAGACTATCTGATCCCTTTTCTGTTGTGCCAGGAAAATGTTTTCCCTTATTGAGGTTGTCCCTGGAATAAATTAGGAGCTTCAAAACATGCAAAGCTCTCCTTAATAAAGAGCATCTTCTGTATAGTAAGAACCTAAGAGAGACTGGAAAATTCAGGTCATGCAAGAAGGTTGAGAACATCTTGAGAGGCTAATTTTGTTTTGATTAGCCAGTCACTATAGCATAAATATGCTAGACAGACAGTAATGTACTTGGAATCGCAAAAATAAATAAATAAATAATCTCCTGCAGCCAGGCAGCGAGCTGGTAGACATCTATGTGAACGGGTGTCCGAAGTGTGTTAGGCAACAGGTCAGCTGCTAGAAATGGCCAAGACACATGTGAGGGAAACTTAGCCATTCATAGATAACCTATTGTGTGGTGGCATCAGCTACCCTCCTCTTGTGTACGCAATGGCTCCTGCTGAGAGGACAGCCCAGCCCACGCTCAGATACAGGGGCTAGCAAACAAAATGAGACAGCACAGCTGTGAGCAGATGTTTGTTGACCAGTGGTTTTTGGATCGTGGAGCAATGACCCATTTCAGACCCATGTTTTCTGAGGTATGTGCTTGTGGCTGGAGGTGACCTGCTTGTGAGGGAATGGCACACAGCCACCCCACAGATACAGATATCTCACATGTGCTGTGGTGTGTGCGCGCGCGTGCGTGGTCTGTATCTGTATAGCATTACGTGTGGGATGGACCAGTCTTCATGGATATGCAGATGCTGCCTTCATAAAAGCAGCACGGCCGGTCCTAGACAGTGTGACTGGCTGCATGACTTCAGTAGTGTCCTGAAGGGCTTGCATGGAGCTGTGTTGTGACCTGCCTCACACAGGGCTGTTATACTCCTCCCAAGGACCATGGATACATTTTTCCTCCAAATGCCACATTTTCAGTCACCACATATGTGACTGTGAGGATGTGGAGAAACCCTTCTGCTGCCCAGAACCTGCTAATGCAGCTTAGGGGCTAGAGCAGCCTTTGGTCCCACCTCACTTGATGCGCATACTTTGATGGTCACAATAGTGTGAAATGCTCACTGCTTTACTGCAACAAAGAGTAAGTCGTGAATAGAGTTGGGAATTTTTCAGTGAAATCAAAACTTCTGTATCAGGTTTGACAAATGTTGCATCATGAAAGGTTTTCCGGTCCAAAATGGAATTTCTGGTCAAAACCAAGAGAGGACAAGAGTAGACACCCACCCCAGGATAGGTGGTAGTTTGGGCGTGTGGGAGACATCCGAGACTAGGGAGTTAAACCAGGGTCTCCCACTTCCACTAGGCTATTGGATATGGCTAGGTGGGCGTGTGTCTCTCTCTGCCTAATGCAGGCCAGGGACTTGAACTAGAGTCTCTGTCATATTCTGGTTGCAATCCAGACTAATCAGGGTTGTGTCACCACCTGCCAATCAATTGTGGGCGCCTCACAATGCTTTGCAGCTGAAGCTCCCAACCTGAATCACTCACAAACAGCCTACCAGCAAGCAGGTCACGCCGTTGAGTATCTGTATATAGCTGCAGTCCTGGTACAATAACTCCAACCCCAGCAGCCTGTCAGCAACACACCAACCACACTCTGGCTTCCAGCAGCCTTGATTACTACTTGCATGGTGACCCCAACACACTCCCAGGCCTGAATTTCCCCCCAAACCCATGTTCTGCACTGTCCAGCCCTCTCCTGGACAGTTCAGATATTAGAGGGCCTTTGCCCCTGTAAGGGGTCAATATCCAACAGTTTGCTACTTTAATTGGAGTTACCCACACAACTCAGTTTAAACACAGCACTGGATTCATTTTGATTAAAAAATAAAACAAGTTTATTTAATTACAAAGACAAAGATTTTAAGTGAGAACAAATACAAGGTATTAAAGTCCGAAATGTTACAAGACAAATTAAGACAAAACACTTTCTAGTAACTAAAACTTAACAAGCTAGACTTGGTTCAAGGTAGAATCCTTATTCCGTGTTCCCAGCAACATTGCTGACCAAATTCTCTGGCCAGGATCCACCCCCATGAAGTGAAAGGGCTGGTTCCTTTGTCTCCTTGGCTGAAAGAGAGAGAGAGGTAGGGAGAGAGAACCTGAGGTGTTTTTGCCCCTCATTGTTTTAGACCAATCACCCTTTGAAATGAATCTTCCTGTGCGTTACCCCCTAGATAGGGTGACCATCCATCCCATTTTTAAAGGGATAGTCCCATTTTTTGGGACTTTTTCTTAAATAGGCGCCTATTACCTCCCACCCCCGTCCCGTTTTTTCACAGTTGCTATCTGGTAACCCTACCCCTAGATAAAGTTCCTTCCCACAGTGAGGCTGGAGATATGGAGTCTCATGGTGAAAGAGGGTCCATGTGGTTGCTTGCTAAAATGCAGATACATCTGTTCCTGCCCCCCTTCATTGCCAAAGAATGGCCACTTGGCAGGTGATTGGCAATCAACTTTGATGACACCTGGCTAGAGGCGTCAGCTTGTCCTTTGTCTTTGAGGAACAGGTTTACCCCCTTCCCAGACTTGTCAGATAAACACATTTCAGTCATAATTTCAACTTATGTTCATAACTTTATATATAATGTTGCTACATAGATTTCACCAGATTTTTGATTATTGATCAGTGAGTTATTAATTTTCAAATGATACCCCACAAGGCATATTTTGTACAAAGATTATTACAATAGAGTTTGGGGAGTGAATATGGGGGATGCATTCGGTCAGTCTCCCACACCCACTTGCCCTAACCCCCAGGCTACTGGATATTCTGGGATGGGCATCTCTTTTTTTGGTGAAAGAATTTGAAAGGTTTTGGTTTTGTCCCACTACAGAATGGGAAAATTTTTGAAACCTGGAACATTTTCAGGGGTGAGAAAATCATTCCCCTCCGCCAACTCCAGTTGTGAATGTTGTTATCCAAGCTGCTATATAATCTCCAGTAAAGCCATACCATTTAAATATTAAGAAGACGAGTGTGAAAGCTGAAGAATCCTGCTTCACAAAGACACTTTTTGAGAGCACAAGAACAAAGCAATAGTTCATAAAGCTTAGCATACTCAAAAGACAGACGCTAGTAGAAACTGACCTGCTCTGTTGAGCATCCATCTTCAAAAATCTAAATTTATGCTCATCTTCATAATCATGTGTCAACAGCGTGCTTATTTTCAAAGCATAAACAAGTACATTACACATCAAGAGATTACTTTGTTTTCTTGGTGGTGGATGTCTAAGGCAGGATGAAATTGAGTTCCACCACCAGAAAATAGATTGTATGTTGAGCTGGTCTTTGGAGATGCTAGTGTAGGTGTAAGCAGAGTCAGGATGAGCTCCACCCTGACATCTGGTGGTGAGGTGTGGCAAGTTGTGGAAAAGAACTTCAGGGGCTGATCTCATTTGCATAGGCACACCCACCCCACCTAGAATGAGGCCATAACTGCCCAAATGGTCACTTTGGCTGTTGTGGGATCCCCAGTGTCTCTGTTATTGGGGCAGGAAGAATAAATTGTTATTACCCTGATTATGGGAACTGTGCTTGGAATTGTACTTGGCCTTTTGTTATGATGGAGGGACTCACCATCAACTAAGTAGCACTCGCTAGGCAAGGGACATGGGTTCCAAAACACTGTGAATTGAGAAAGGCTTGAGACAGATGTTAGTACCTGGTGGTGTGGGCCCCTTTGTGAGGGCCTGAAACACCAATTGCACCTCCCCCTCCCCCTCCCCCTACTGTGGAATGTCAGAGCTAATTTTGGGTCTATTAAGAGTCTTGCTACAGGTACTGTGCTGAATTCACTTTGGCCTTATGGTGCACCAGCATTAAGGCTCCCACTACTATGAGCTGAAATCACTGAGCACTGTGTCAAGTAGTGGGGAGCCGGAAGATCTAGAGTGCAGTGGTGCTGTTTGTGGCTAGGCTGGCGGAGTGTTCGTGAGATGGCGAGGTGAGCTGTGCAGAGCGGAGCCGTTCGTGAGACAGCGGAGTGTTCATGAGACGGCGAGGTGAGGCGAGCTGTGCAGAGCGGAGCCGGTCGTGAGACAGCGGAGCGGAGAAGAGCAGAGCCCTGTGGGGCAGTCAGCTTCAGGACACGTAAGGTGCCCCTTACCTCTTTCCCCCACACACAGGCACATTTTAGCCAGACTGGGGAGTAACACTATGCAGATGAACTTTTGAACTCTGGGGCTGGACTTTTTGGACTTTGGGTGATTTGTGGATTGCTGGACTCCAGAGACGTTTGGGTTCTGGGACTCAAGAACCTGAGGGAAAGGATGTGGCCCAATTTGCTGGGGTGGGTCTTTGCTCATGATTTGGTTAATTAACACTAGTTGTGGTGTTTCCCCAATTTAATGCTGATGTCGTTTACCTCATGTTATTAAAGATTCTCTGCTACACCGAGACTCTGTGCTTGCGAGAGGGGAAGTATTGCCTCTTTGAGGTGCCCAGAGGGTGTGTAAGATTTTCCCAGGTCACTGGGTGTGGGCTCGAGCCACTTTTGCATTTGCTTTGTTGAGAAGGAACCCCTGTGTACTGAACCCGGCCCTTGCTGCTATCAACTTGGCCTGGCAGAAGGGTTACATAAATATGAATATAACATAGAGCCCAGTTAGATGCTCTTACATGGAGAACCAGACATGGAGATTAAAACTAATCAAAGACCTAAATGGTGAAGCAACAATTTAGATGCATCTTGTGATTGGAGCAGCTTGCTCAAATTGGGATTAAGGAGGAGGAAGAACTTCTCTAGTTGGAAACCCATTGGTTCTGGCATGGAGACCTGTCCAATTTAAAGCAGGAGTAGCCAGTCGCCTAGCTGAGGACAAGATTTCTGTGCGTGAGTAGGTACTACATTGTCTGTCTGCATGGCGGTCTGGAGATCTGAGGTAGTGAATCTAAACCACGCTGCAATAGTGCGATAGAAATCTGTATGCCAACGTGTTTATATTTAATGTTCTGTTTTCCTATTTTCACAATAAAGTAAGAACATAACCCTTTGCAAAATAACTAAACCCCAGCTGGATGTCACCTGGGTACTTTAATTTTTAGGGGATTCAGGCGAGTGGTGGATGCTATGGCAAGGCGGGTTTCTGGTCTTTGAGCGGCAGGGCTGTGTTGGAACACATGCTTGCAGTGACTCGCTAATGACCAAGTCTCTCCATTCTGCCTTTGGGCAGCCCTCCTAGTGCACCTTCCCTCCCTGAAAATGCTCATTTCCAACCTCTCCCTTTGGGAACAGAGCAACATGGGGGTTGAGGGGAGAACAAACAGCAGCAAACCTACAAATACTCCATGCAGGGAGATGGGGCCAACAGAGGTAGTATATCAGAGGTTCTCCCTCTGAAGGAGAGGAAAGGGTAGACTCTTCTGGCATTCACCAGGCAGGACTCAGGAAGTAGGAGCGGTCTTTTAGAAAGTGGTGAGAAACAAGTAGGGGACTGAGGAAGTAACTTAATGGACAAGTATCCATCTCCTAAGGGGGGAACCAGTTCCAGGCACTAAGATGTTTACATCATGTCTAGGTTACCCTCATTCATTTGGGGACTGGGGTCCTGTCATAGGACCAAACCAGAAGCTACCTACAAAAACAAAAGTATTATTTTTTAACCATTTTATTGCTAGCTTTAAAGGGTTTGCTAAGCTCATCCTCACCAAAATAATGTGACTACAATTCTAACTCCTTCCCTTCTCAATGAACTTTTACCAGTAGCAAAGGTATTAAACCAAAGGTTATGCCCAATACCATAGAAATTTAGGGCAGGAAGGGACCTTGAGAGGTCATCAAGTCCAGCTCCCTGCACCAAGGCAGGACCAATTAAATCTAAACCATCGCTGACAGGAGTTTGTCCAACCTGTTCTTAAAAATCTCCAGTGGCAGGAATTCTACAACCTCCCTTGGAAACCTGTTCCAGTGCTTATCTATCTTTATAGTTAGGAAGTTTTTCCTAATATCTAACTTAAATCTCCTTTTCTTCAGATTCAGCCCATTACTTCTTGTCCTACTCTTAGTGGACATGGAAAACAATTGATGACCATCCACTTTATAACAGCCCTTAACATATTTGAAGACTGTTATCTTGTCTCCTCCTCAGTCTTCTTTTCTCAAGACTAAACATACCCAGTTTTTTTAACCTTTTCCTCATAGTCAGAGTTGCTAAACCTTTTATCATTTTTGTAGCTCTCCTCTGGACTCTCTCCAATTTGTCCAAAGTGTAGCACAGAGAATTGGACAAAATACTCCAGCTGAGGTTTCATCAGTGCCGAGTAGAGTGGGACAATTACCTCCCATGTCTTACATGCAACAGTCCTATTAAATACACCCCAGATTATCAACCTTTTTAGAAAATGCATCACATTGTTACTATTAAATTTATGATCCACTATAAACTCCAGCTCCTTTTCAGCAGAACTACCAACTCCATATTTTGTAGTTGTGCATTTGATATTTCCATCCTCAGGAACTTTGGATTCGCTTTTATTGAATTTCATCTTGTTGATTCCAGACCACTTCTCTAATTTGTCAAGGTTATTTTGAATTCTTATCCTGTCATCCAAAGTGCTTGCAACCTCTACTAGCTTGTTATCATCTGCAAATTTTAAATGCATACTCTCCATTCCCTTATTCAAGTCAGTAATGAAAATATTGACTAGTACTGGACCCGGGACTAATCCCTGGAGGAGGCCTCTACATACGCCCTCCCAGTTTCACAGCAAACCATTGATAACTCCTCTTTGACTATAACCTTTCAGCCAGTTACACACTCACCTTATAATAATTTCATCTAGACCACATTTCCCTAGTTTGCTCATGAGAATGCAATGGGCTAGAAGATGGGACTGGACGAGAAGGGATGGATCACTCAATAAATTGTCCTGTTCTATTCACTCCCTAGGAAGCATTTGGCACTGGTCATAATTGGAAGACAAGATACTGGGCTAGATGGACCACTGATCTTACCTAGTATGGCCATTCTTGTGTTGGTATGTGGGACTGTGTCAAAAGCCATGCTAAAATAAAGATATATCATGTCTACAGCTTCCTCCCTATCCACTAGGTAGGTTATCCTGTCAAAGAATGAAATTAGGTTGGTCTGGCATGATTTGTTTTTGACGCATCCATCTTGACTATTCCTTATAACCCTTGGGATGAGTTTCTTGTCTGTTAGTTTGTTTAGTTTGTTGTGTGCTTGCTGCGTGCCGTACGCCTGCTTGATCGAAGTTTATAGTGTGGTCTGTTTGGGAGGCTGTTTGCTGAGCCTAGCAGCATGCTAGGCAAGGCTGAGAGCTTCCTAATGAGGTTCTAGTTTGCCATCCTTTGTTTCCTGATCCATTTAGGGTCCCTTGATAAGGGGGCAGGGCTACTCAGAGAGAACAGGGGTTTAAAAAGCCAGTTCCTAAGCGACCAGAGGAGATAGCAAACAGGAGCACCAGCATAGGAGCTTAGAGAGGAAGCATGAAAGCCAGATACACCTAATGAACATGTTTTTAAACTTAGGCCAATAAACACCCCCCCCCCCCAAAAATAAATAAACAAAAAGTTGCAAAAGTAAAAATAATGCAGGTAGAAATCCGGCAGCAGAGTGGGGGCTATCCAGTTTATTGCACCCAATGCAGCATGTATGATCACCTGCCTTGTGGGCAGGTGGCATGTGTGTGCACATTTGGTACAAATAGTTCATGGCCCTCAGAGACATATCAGGCTCTTGAGACCAGAGTGGCTGAACTGGAGGAGCTAAGGCAGACAGAGAAGTACATAGACTTGGAGGGAGGGATAGCTCAGTGGTTTTAGCACTGGCCTGCTAAACCCGGTGTTGTGAGTTCAATCCTTGAGGGGGCCATTTAGGGATCTGGGGCAAAAATTGGGGGTTGGTCCTGCTCTGAGCAGGGGGTTGGACTAGATGACCTCCTGAGGTCCCTTCTGACCCTGATATTCTATGATAGACAAGACTTTCTGGGACACAGTAGAACTGACAGCCTTTGTGCTATTCAGATAGATAAAAGGCTTTGGGAAGGAGAACATTAAACTGGAGTAGAGGGAAATGATCATTTAGTTGGGACCCTCCTTCCAGCCTACATTATGGTATCCTCTTGCACTGAGAATACCCTCTAGGGGAGGGAACTCAGTTATTAGGAAGAGACAGGTAATAGTAAGGGGGATTAAATTATTAGAAATATATAGTTGGGTTTGTGATGACCAGGAAAACTACATGGTGAATTATTTGCTGTGTGCGAAGGTTGCAGGTCTCCTAAGACATCTAGACAGATTTATGTGCAGTGCTGGAGAAGCAGCCAGTGGCCATGGGACATGTAGGTAATGCACATTGGGGGGGAAAATCTCAATTATATATACAAATTTGACTCCTTCATTTCCAGTTTTGGCACGTTTAACTTTCTTTGAAGAATTTGCATTTGAGTCATAATCAGCGAGGATTTCTGCCTTCCATCGTAACAGATTTTGGATTTATGTTTTTCTGACTCCAAACTGTCTGGTAATTTGACGGCAACTGATACCAGCTTCTAGTTGTGATATTGTTTTACATTGCTTTGGTGTAAGAAACACTTTGGATTTTTTCTTTTTTGCTTCCATGTTGACGTCTTTTAGCTTTAAACTGTAAAAGACTGTTACCTTTTCCTTAACTGGTGTTCTTCGAGATCTGTTGCTCATGTCTATTCCACAATAGGTGTGCGTGCTCACCACGTGCCCCGGTGCTGGAAGTTTTTCCCTTAGAAGTACCCGTAGGGGGGAGCGCCCCCCACAACTCCTGGAGTAGCACCTGCCTGGTGTGGTATAAGGGGAGCTGTGCGCTGCCCCCACCCTCAATTCCTTCTTGCCAGACAACTCTGACAGAGGGGAAGGAGGGCGGGTTGTGAAATGGACATGAGCAACACATCTCGAAGAACACCAGTTACGGAACTGTCTTTTCCTCTTCGAGTGATTGCTCATATGTATTCCACAATAGGTGATTCCAAGCTATATCTGTTGGAGATGGGTAGGAGTTCACAAGTTCCCAGGATGGAGGACAGCCCTGCCGAACCCGACATCATCCCTGGTTTGGGGGACGATCACATAGTGCGAGGTGAATGTGTGAATCAAAGACCACGTGGTGGTCTTACAAATGTCCTGGATGGGGATGTGGACCACGAAGGCAGCCGACGAGGCCTGCGCCCAAGTCGAGTGTGCCCTCACAATGGGTGGCGGGGGACACCCGCCAGCTCATAACAGGAACGGATGCACGAAGTGATCCAATTGGAAAGCCGCTGAGTGGAAATCGGCTGGCCTCTCGTGCACTCAGCTGAGGCGATGAACAGTTGCGAGGACTTTCTGAATGTCTTGGTCTGCTCGAGGTAGAAAGCCAGAGCCCGCTGCACATCAAGCGTGTGGAGAAGGCACACCTCACTGGACGTGTGAGGCTTGGGGCAGAGGACAGGTTGAAAAATGTCCTGACCCACCTGGTAGGTGGAGACCACCTTCGGGAGGAACGCAGGGTGTGGGCGGAGCTGGACCTTGTCTTTATGAAATACCAAGTATGGTGGCTCGGAGGTCAGGGCCCTGAGCTCCGAGACTCGCCTGGTGAATGTGATTGCAACCAGGAAGGCCACCTTCCACGAGAGGTGAGACCAGGAGCACATGGCCAGTGGTTCAAACGGGGGCCCCGTGATATGAGCCAACACCAGATTTAGGTCCCACTGCAGGACCGGGGGTCTAGAATATGGAAAAAGATGGTCCAAACCCTCAAGGAACCAGCGAGTCATAGCATGGGAAAATACCTTGTGCCCTTGCACCAGCAGATGGAAGGCCAATATGGCTGCCAGGTGCACCTTGACTGACAAGGGCGCCAGGCCCTGGGCCCTCAGGTGGAGGAGGTAATCAAGGATAAGCTGGATTGGGGCAGTCACCAGGGAGACACCCTGGTCCGCCACCCACCTAGAAAATGGGGACCACTTTGCCAAATAAGCACGGTGAGTGGAGGGCAGTCTACTTTTGAGGAGGACGCACTGAACCTGCTCTGAGCATGTCCTTTCCTCTCCACCTAACCACAGAGCAGCCATGCAGCGAGGTGAAGAGCTGCCAGGTTGGGGTGGAGGAGGCGGCCCTGGTCCTGAGAGAGCAGGTCCAGGCAGAGCAGCAACGGCCATGGCAGAGCTACTGCCAGGCCCGTGAGGGTCCCATACCAAAGCTGCCTGGGCCACACCGGGGCAATCAGGAGGACCCAGGCCTTGTCCGTCTTTATCTTCTCCAGGACCCTGCTGATTAGAGGGAACGGGAGAAAGGCTTAGAGAAGCAAGCCTGACCAGGACAGGAGAAAGGCATCGGAGATAGTGCCCCTCCCCAGGCCCCCCTGGAGCAGAACCGGGGGCATTGCCAGTTCTGCAGAGTCGTGAACAGGTCCACCTGGGGAGTTCCCCACCTTTGGAAGAGCTGGTGGACCACTTCCGGGTGGAGGGACCACAAGTGTTGCGAGGAAAAGTCCCTGCTCAAGCGATCCACCCTCTCGTTCCAAGCGCCCGGTAGGTGGAAGGCCTTCAGGTGGATGTCGTGGGCTATACAGAAGTCCCACAGCCTGAGGGCTTCACGGCAGAGGGCAGAGGATTGGACCCCACCTTGCCTGTTGATATAGAACATTGAGGCCATGTTGTCTGTGAGGACCCTGACTACCTTGCCTTCTAGGTGCGAGCGGAAGGTCATACACACCAGCCGCACCGCCCTGAGCTCCTTGACATTTATATGTAAGGTCAGGTCTTGAGCCAACCATAGGCCTTGGGTCTGAAAGTTTCCCACATGGGCCCCCCAACCAAGGTCCGACGCATCAGACACCAGCTCCAATGACGGGGCCCTGTCCCTGAATGGGACCCCATGGAGCATGTTGTTTTGGGGCGGACCACCACCATAGGGAGGTGATCACAGAGTCCTGCATGGTGAGGACTTTGTCCATCCTGTCCGTGGCCTGGGAGAACTTCGAGGCCAACCAGAGCTGGAGGGGCCTCATCCTAAGTCTGGCGTAACGGACCACATACGTGCATGCCGACATGTGACCCAAGAGTTGTAGGCAAACCCTGGTTGTTGTCACTGGGAACCTTGTGACATAGTCGATGAGACCTTTCAGGGCCCTGGTTTACACTAGGACTTTAGGTCGAATTTAGCAGCGTTAAATCGATGTAAACCTGCACCCGTCCACACGATGAAGCCCTTTATTTCGACTTAAAGGGCTCTTAAAATCGATTTCCTTACTCCACCCCTGACAAGTGGTTAGCGCTTAAATCGGCCTTGCCGGATCGAATTTGGGGTACTGTGGACACAATTCGACGGTATTGGCCTCCGGGAGCTATCCCAGCGTGCTCCATTGTGACCGCTCTGGACAGCACTCTCAACTCAGATGCACTGGCCAGGTAGACAGGAAAAGAACCACGAACTTTTGAATCTCATTTCCTGTTTGGCCAGTATGGCAAGCTGCAGGTGACCATGCAGAGCTCATCAGCAGAAGTGACCATGATGGAGTCCCAGAATCGCAAAAGAGCTCCAGCATGGACTGAACGGGAGGTACGGGATCTGATCGCTATATGGGGAGAGGAATCCGTGCTATCAGAACTCAATTCCAGTTTTCGAAATGCCAAAATTTGAAAATCTCCAGGGCAGGAAGGACAGAGGCTACACAAGGACCCGCAACAGTATCATGTGAAACTTAAGGAGCTTAGGCACCTACCAAAAAAACCCAAGATTCAAATGCCCGCTCAGGGTCCAGAGCCCAGACATGCCGCTTCTGTGACGAGCTGCATGCAATTCTAGGGGGTGCCCGTACTACTGCCCCGCCCCTGTACATGGACTCCTGTAAGGGGGGAGTCTCACGTAACAGTGATGAACATTTTTGGGGACGAGGAAGATGATGAGAAGGGGAGGTTGAAGATAGCGCACACCAGGCAAGCGGAGAAACCGTTCGCCCCGACAGCCAGAACTGTTTATCACCCTGGATCCAATACCCTCCCAACCCGGCTCCCGGACCTTAAAAAGTGGAGAAGGCACTCTGGTCAGTGTACCTTTGTAAATATAATGCATGGTGTTAAAACAAGTTTCAAAGCAAGCGTGTTTAGTGAATACTTTGCCTGAAGACTTGGGATTGCATTCATGGCCTACACGCTACTGGAAAAGTCTGTTAACGTGTCTGGGGATGGGGCGGAAATCCTCCAGGGACATCTCAATGAAGCTGTCCTGGAGGTACTCCCAAAGCCTTTCAAAAGGTTTCTGGGGAGGGCAGCCTTATTGCGTCCTCCATGGTAGGACACTTTACCATGGCAGGCCGTACACATAATCTGGAATCATTATATAAGAAAGCATGGCAGCGTGTGGTCCCGGTGTTTGCTGGCATTCAAGCAACATCCGTTCTTTATCTCTCTGTGTTATCCTCAGGAGAGTGATATCATTCATGGTCACCTGGTTGAAACAGGGAATTTATTCAGGGGACATTCAGAGGTGGCCGTCTCCTGCTGGGCTGTTTGCCTGTACTAAAAGAAATCATCCCCGTGTCGGCCACGCGTGCACGAGGGTGAAGCGATCATCCCAGAGAGAATTGGTGTGTGTGTGTGTGGGGGGGGGGGTTAGTTGGTTTGTGCTGCACGTTAACCCGAACAAAACATCAACCCCTCCTTTTAAATGGCCAATGTTCTTTTTCCATTTTAATCTCCCTTTTTTTCCTCCCACAGCTGCAAAAGTTCACACTTGCTACTAGCATCTCTGTCCCAGAGGCTAGCGCAGATAAGAAAGCAAAAAAAAACAAAAAAAACGCACTCGCAATGAAATGTTCTCTGAGCTCATGCAGCCCAGCCAAACTGAAACAGCCAGCAGAATGCGTGGAGGCAGACAATGGAGTCCAGGAAAGCACAAAATGAACACGCGGAACAGATGGCTGGAGCAACAGGAGAGGTGGTGGCAGCATGATGAAAGGAGGCAGAATGCAAAGCTGAGGCTACTGGAGGTCAAACTGATATGCTCCGGCGTAGGTTGAGGTGCAGAAAGGCACAGACCGCCACTACAGCCCCTGTGTAATCAAGCGCCCTCCTCCCCAAATTCCATAGTCTCCTCACCCAGACGCCCAAGAACGCAGGGGTGGGGGGGCCCCTCCAGGCACCCAACCACTCCACCCCAGAGGACTGCCCAAGCAACAGAAGGCTCGCATTCATAAGTTTTAAAGTGCAACGGGCCTTGTCCTTCCCTTCTCCCCGCTCCCTCACCCCCCCACTCCACCCGGTGCTTCCCTCCTCCCACACCCCTCCTGGGCTACCTTGGTAGTCATCCCCCTATTTGTGTGATGAATGAATAAAGAATGCATGAATGTGAAGCAACAATGACTTTATTGCCTCTTCAAGCGGTGATCGAAGGGAGGAGGGGAGGGTGGTTAGCTTACAGGAAAGTAGAGTGAACCAAGGGGCGGGGGGGTTTCATCAAGGAGAAACAAAGAGAACTTTCACACCATAGCCTGGCCAGTCATGAAACTGGTTTTCAAAGCTTCTCTGATGCGTACCGTGCCCTCCTGTGCTCTTCTAACCGCCCTGGTGTCTGGCTGCGCGTAACCAGCAGCCAGGCGATTTGCCTCAACCTCCCACCCCGCCATAAATGTCTCCCCCTTACTCTCACAGATATTGTGGAGCGCACAGCAAGCAGTAATAACAGTGGGAATATTGGTTTCGCTGAGGTCTAAGCGAGTCGGTAAACTGCGCCAGCGCGCCTTTAAACGTCCAAATGCACATTCTACCACCATTCTGCACTTGCTCAGCCTGTAGTTGAACAGCTCCTGACTACTGTCCAGGCTGCCTGTGTACGGCTTCATGAGCCATGGCATTAAGGGGTAGGCTGGGTCCCCAAGGATAACTATAGGCATTTCAACATCCCCAACAGTTATTTTCTGGTCTGGGAATAAAGTCCCTTCCTGCAGCTTTTGAAACAGACCAGAGTTCCTGAAGATGCAAGCGTCATGTACCTTTCCTGGCCATCCCACGTTGATGTTGGTGAAACGTCCCTTGTGATCCACCAGAGCTTGCAGCACTATTGAAAAGTACCCCTTGTGGTTTATGTACTCGCCGGCTTGGTGCTCCGGTGCCAAGATAGGGATATGGGTTCCGTCTATGCCCCACCGCAGTTAGGGAATCCCATTGCAGCAAAGCCATCCACTATGACCTGCACATTTCCCAGGGTCACTACCCTTGATATCAGTAGATCTTTGAGTGCGTGGGCTACTTGCATCACAGCAGTCCCCACAGTAGATTTGCCCACTCCAAATTGATTCCCAACTGACCGGTAGCTGTCTGGCGTTGCAAGCTTCCACAGGGCTATCGCCACTCGCTTCTCAAGTGTGAGGGCTGTTCTCATCTTGGTATTCATGCGCTTCAGGACAGGGGAAAGCAAGTCACAAAATTCCATGAAAGTGCACTTACGCATGCGAAAGTTTCGCAGCCACTGGGAATCGTCCCAGACCTGCAACACTATGCGGTCCCACCAGTCTGTGCTTGTTTCCCGAGCCCAGAATCGGTGTTCCACAGCATGAACCTGCCCCATTAGCACCATGATGCATGCATTGGCAGGGCCCATGCTTTCAGAGAAATCTGTGTCCATGTCCTGATCACTCACGTGACCGCGCTGACTTCGCCTCCTCGCCCGGTGTCGCTCTGCCAGGTTCTGGTGCTGCATATACTGCTGGATAATGCGTGTGGTGTTTAATGTGCTCCTAATTGCCAAAGTGAGCTGAGCGGCCTCCATGCTTGCCTTGGTATGGCGTCCGCACAGAAAAAAGGCACGGAACGATTGTCTGCCGTTGCTCTGACGGAGGGGGGGCGACTGAGGACACAGCTTACAGGGTTGGTTTCAGGGAGCTAAAATCAACAAAGGGGGTGGCTTTACATCAAGGAGTATTTCAGGCAGGACTTCATGGAGGGTTCCAATAAGAAATGGTGCACCTAAGTTATTGTTCTTATTGGAACAAGCAGGTTGGTCTGGCCTCTGATTGATACATGGCTAGATTTACCTCGCTGCACCTTCTCTGTGAGTGACTGCAGTGTGACCTAGAAGAATGAGTCCCCTAGACGGGGGAGGGGGGGGGAAGCAAATGAGTACAAAATAAATCTGGTCTATTTCTTGTTTTGATCCACTCCATCTATCTTTTACATCTTTGGCTGGCAGCAGACGGTGCAGAAGGACAGCATGCCATCCACATCTCAGGGCTGCTCGGCAGAAGATGGTACAATAGGACTGCTAGCCATCCTCATCTCTTGCCTGCCCGGCAGAAGATGATGCAATAGGACTGCTAGCAATCCATATTGCCTGCCTGCTCATCATAAGATGGTTCAATAGGACTGACTGCAGGACTAAAGAGAATGACTTGATCAAGTCACTCCAAATTTAGTCCCTGTGCCCATGTCTGGCCAGGCGCTCCTGGCCAACGTGGCCAGGAGCACCTCGGACATGACGATGACGGCTACCAGTCCTATTGCACCATCTGCTGCCACAAGGCAATGGGTTGCTGCTACTGTGTAGCAATGCAGTACCACATCTGCCAGCACCCAGGAGACATACGGTGACCGTGAGCTGAGCGGGCTCCATGCTTGCCATGGTATGGCGTCTGCACAGGTAACTCAGGAAAAAAGGCGCGAAACGATTGTCTGCCCTTGCTTTCACGGAGGGAGGGAGGGAACAGGGGCCTGACGATATGTACCCAGAACCACCCGCGACAATGTTTTAGCCCCATCAGGCTTTGGGATCTCAACCCAGAATTCCAATGGGCAGCAGAGACTGCGGGAACTGTGGGATAGCTACCCACAGTGCAACGCTCCGGAAGTCGACACTTGCCTCAGTACTGTGGAAGCACTCTGCCGAGTTAATGCACTTAATGCACTTAGAGCATTTTCTGTGGGGACACACACACTCGAATATGTAAAACCGATTTCTAAAAAACTGACTTCTATAAATTTGACCTAATTTCATAGTGTAGACATACCCAGGGTCTTGAATCTGTCAGGCGGGAGAGAGGCCCTGGCCAACACTGCGTCCAGGAGCGCCCCGATAAACTCTATGCCCTGGACCAGGACTAACGTGGACTTGGTGCTGTTTACCAACAGGCCCAAGGTGGTGCAGGTGGACAGGAGGAGAGCCACATGATCCCTCACCTGTGACTGGGAGGTGCCCTTGACAAGCCAATCGTCCAGATAGGGAAATATCTGGGCCCTCCGCCGCCTGAGGTAGGCTGCTACCACCGGCATGCATTTTGTAAACACCCTGGGGGCAGTGGACAGACCAAATGGGAGAACCATGAATTGGTAATGATTCTGTCCCACCACGAAATGGAGGAAGCACCTGTGCCCCTCAAATATGTGGATGTGGAAGTACGTGTCCTGTAGATCGAGGGCAGAGTTCCAGTCTCCGGGATCCAGGGAGGGGATGCTGGAGGCCAGGGAGACCATGCGGAACTTGAGCTTAACCATGTACTGGTTCAGACCTTGGAGGTCCAGGATGGGCCTGAGCCCCTCTTTGGCCTTCGGGATAAGGAAATAATGGGAATAATACCCCTTGCCCATGAACTCCCCAGGCACCACCTCTATCGCTCCTAGACCTAGGAGCTGCCCCCTCCTCCTGCTCGAGCAGAGCTTCATGCGAGGTGTCCCCCAAGGGAAATGGGGGCAGGGGTGGTTGGACGGGGAGGAAGTAAACTGGAGGGTGTAACCCTGGGAGATGGTGTTGAGAACCCATCAGTCTGAGGTTAGCCGCAACCATTCTGGGAGGAAAGCACACAACTGGTTGGAGAAGGGAAGCTTTATTGGGGGTGGATCCCTGATGAGGACTGGTGGGGTGCCCCCGAGCATCCTGTCAAAAAAGCCTTTTCCCTGCCTGCTTGCCTTTGCAGGACCTAGATCCTGCATGGAAGACTGCACCTCACTGGACAGCCCAGAGAGCAGGAGCCATGATGCCATCTCATGAACACCGCAGAGGCCATTGATCATGCGGCCATGTCCGCAGCATCTGAGGCTGCCTGCAGGGACGCCCTAGTGGCCGCTGCCCCTTCCTCCACTAGTGCCTTGAACTTCTTCCTATCGTGCTCCTGGAGGGAGTCCTCAAACTTGGGCAGGGAGCCCCACAGATTGAATTCGTACCGGCCCAGGAGAGCCTGATGGTTTGCCACTCGTAACTGGAAGCTCGAAGATGAATACATTTTCCTTCAGAAAGAGTCCAGTCTCTGAGAGTCTTTGTTCTTTGGGTTCGGGGTTGGCTGACCTTGCCGTTCCCTGTGGTTGACCAACTCGACCACCAGGAAGTTGGGCGAAGTTGGGTGGGTATACAAGTACTCATGCCCCTTAGTGGGTACAAAGTACTTGCGTTCCGCCTTTTTAGAGATGGGGGCCAGCGAGGGCAGTGTTTGCCTCAGGGCATTTGAAATCTTAGCCACCCCTTCATGGAGAGGCAAGGCTACCCTCCCTGGTGCCAATGGGAACAACATGTTAAACAGGGAGTCTGAGGGCTCCTCCATCTCCTCTGCCTGGAGGTGGAGGCTTGCTGCCACCCTCCATAAGAGTTCTTGGTGGCCCCTGAAGTCCTCCTGCAGGACAGAAGGGGGCGGGGCCACAATTGCCTCCTCTGGGCGGGGTGAAGAGGCCGGTGCGGTTCCCTGGGTGTCGGTTGGCACTGGAGGGTCCACCACCTGGTTGGACTCCGGGCACAGTACCGAGGATGTACGTCCCACCGCCTCCTTTCTCAGGGGTCTAGAGAGGAAGGCCGACGATGCCTCCAAAGCTCCAGTCACCAAGCGAGCTCCCACCGGGGGCTGCGCAAGAGGTCACAGTGCCCACTGGTACCATTGGGCCGGCCATGATGCTCGGAGCCACTGCACCTGCTGTGGCACCGGCCGGTCCGGCTGTTCGGGTTGGCTGGCCTGGCCCATTGAAGGACGGCTACGACTGGAGACCGGGCTGGCGTAAGATCTGCTGCTGTCTCTGGCCCGGGAGGAGCAGTGGTGCCGGGATCTAAGAAGGCCATGGGACCGTGATCTCGATGTGGAGGACCGGTACCGGCAGTAACAGCTGCTCCTCGAACAGCCTCGACAGGTGGACCCGCAATGGTGAAATGCCGGTGATCGATGCCTGGGCTGCAATGTCTTGGCGGAGACTTGGAGCGGGAGTCCGAGCAGGAACGGCGCTGACGACCATGCCGTGATCAACTGTGGTACCCTCTCCGAGACGAAGACCAATGGCGACGCCCACTGCAGTCCCGCCGCTATTCGCTCCTTGAGGACGAGCGGTGCCGCCAGTCCCGGATGGACGGAATCCAGCCAGACAGTCTGGTCGGTGTCGAGGGCGAGCCACCTGGACTCTGTCCCATAACATCCTGGGCTGCCTGGAGGGCTTCAGGTGTGGACGGCATCCGGAGAGGCCTGTTCCGAAGAGGCTGGGCTACTCCACTCAATGTGAGTCGGAGGCCTGGGGCCGGATGGGGATCGAGGACTGCCCGACATGGGCCTAGCCTCTGTCCCAGAATTTCTTCTGTGCCGCTGGGAAGAGGGAGTCTTCCTGGCCCTCTTGGCATGCCCCGTGGATGGGGAGCAGTGCCGACTGGTCGATGGCACCAGAGGGTCGCTGTGTACCGACGCTGCGGTGCTGGGTACCGGTTCAGAGTGGCGTTCTGGGGTCGGGGTCAGCGCCGGCTCCATCAGGATGGCCCGGAGCCTAATGTCCCTTTCTCTTCTGGTCCGTGGCTTAAACGACTTGCAAATCTTGCACCTTTTGCTGATATGGGTTTCTCCCAAGCAGCACAAACAGTCTGCGTGAGGGTCACTTCTTGGCATAGAACGCCTACAAGAGCTGCATGACTTAACCCCCAGAGCGCAGGGCATGCCCCAGCCCGGGCTCACTGACTGACTAAACTAACTCACCAGCTAACTAACTACAGGTACTAACGCTGAACAAATGAACAGTTCTGGGGATGAGCTACAGCAAAGCTGGAGCAGAGCAGTTCCAACGCACCTTCACTGGCGGCAAGAAGGAACTGAGGGTGGGGAGGGGAGCGCACAGTTCCCCTTCTACCGAGCCAGGCATGCGCCACTCCAGGGGCTGCGGAGGCGGGGGGGGGGAGCGCTACCCCCTACAGGTACTGCTAGGGGAAAAACTTCTGGCACCGGTGCACGTGGCGAGCACGCACACCTATTGTGGAATACACATGAGGAATCACTCGAAGAAGAACTTACAGTAGCGTGCATCTTTCATTTCAACACGTTCACAGCTTCCTTTCAAGTTCTTGTTTGTTCAGGTTCAGCTTCCAGTTCTGGTTCATACACAGGCTGAAGGCAGAGTGGAGAGCGGTAGCTGCTGGCTGGGCACCCAGTTCTGAAGGTTGCGCGCCGCCAGAAACAGTGCAGGAGTAAGGGTGGCAGCTGCTGCTCTCCAGCCGCCCAGCTCTGAAGGCAGAGCAGAGAGTGGTGGCAGCTGGCCGGGTGCCCAGCTCCGAAGGGAGAAAGAAAATGTGGTCACTGGTCACAGATAACAGGTGAAAACAACAAGGCGTCCTTGTGGCACGTTGGAGACTAACAAATTTATTTGGACATAAGCTTTCATGGGCTAAAACCCACGTTGTCAGATGCATGGAGTGAAAAATACAGTAAGGAGAATATATATTATAGCACATGAAAAGATGGGAGTTGCTTTACCAAGTGGGGGGTCAGTGCTAACTAGCTGAGTCAATTAAAGTGGAAGTGGCCTATTCTCAACAGTTGACAAAGAGGGGTGAATACCAAGGGAGGGAAAATTACTTTTGTAGTGCTAATGAGGCCAATGCAATCAAGGTGGCCCTTTTCCACAGTTGACTAGAAGGTGTGAGTATCAGCAGAGGGAAAATTATTTTTTGTAATGGCCCAACCACTCCCAGTCTTTATTCAGGCCTAATTTGATCGTGTCCAGTTTGCAAATTAATTCCAGTTCTGCAGTTTCTCATTGGAGTCTGTTTTTGAAGTTGTTTTGTTGAAGAATTACCACTTTTAAGTCTGTTATTGAGTGTCCAGGGAGACTGAAGTGTTCTCCGACTGGTTTTTGAATGTTACAATTCTTGATGTCTGATTTGTGTCCATTTATTCTTTTGCGTAGAGACTGTCCGGTTTGGCCAATGTACATGGCAGAGGGGCATTGCTGGCACATGATGGCATATATCACATTGGTAGATGTGCAGGTGAAAGAGTCCCTGAGAGTGTGGCTGATGTGGTTAGGTCCTATAATGGTATCTCTTGAATATATATGTGGACAGAGTTGGCAACGGGGTTTGTTGCAGGGATTGGTTTCTGGGTTAGTGTTTTTGTTATGTGGTGTGTAGTTGCTGGTGAGTATTTGCTTCAGGTTGGGGGGCTGTCTGTAAGCGAGGACTGGCCTTGTCTCCCAAGGTCTGTGAGAGTGAGGCATCATCCTTTAAGGCAACTCCCATCTTTTCATGTGCTATAGTATATATTCTGCTTACTGTATTTTTCAATCCATGCATCTGAGGAAGTGGGTTTTAGCCCACGAAAGCTTATTCCCAAATAAATTTGTTAGTCTCTAAGGTGCCACAAGGACTCCTTGTTGTTTTTGCTGATACAGACTAACACGGCTACCACTTTGAAAGATAACAGGTGGTCGCTCTTCAGTTTCTTCACAGTTAAATTATAGAGGAACAGTTCCGTGGCATCTGCAAATAGTCTCTTGTGAGAGATGGTCTCTCTTCAGAGGTTGTCACTAAGGCAGATTTTACTGTAGGTATTAAACACCTCAGCCTTCTTGACATCATCAGTTATTAGCTCTCCTTCCCCACTAAATAGAGGACCTACAGTTTAGTTCATCTTTCTCTTCCTCCTAATATATTTAAAGAACCTCTTCTTATTGCCTTTTATGTCCCTTGCTAGATGAGACTCATTTTGTAAGAACATAAGAACGGCCATACTGAGTCAGACCAAAGGTCCATCTAGCCCAGTACCGTCTTCCAACAGTGGCCAATGCAAGGTGCCCCAAAGTGAATGAACAGAACAGGTAATCATGAAGTGATCCATCTCGTTGCTCATTCCCAGCTTTTGGCAAACAGAGGCTAAGGACGCCATCCCTTCCCATCCCGGTTAACAGCCATAGATAGACCTATCTCCATGAACTTATCTAGTTCTTTTTTTAACCCTTTTTTGTGCCTTAGCCTTTCTGATTTTTTTCCCTACCTGCTTATGCCACGCCATGTGATAGATTGACAATTTCCTACAATATCCTGAATTAACTTCACTGAATTAAATTAAACCTTATTGAATTCCGGTTAATACATTTGGGGTACACTGTATTAAAAATGCAATTGTGTGTATGTATTGTGGAATTGTATGCATTTCATGGAAAGGGTAAATAGGAGAACAGCAGTGGGTGCTTAAGCAATTTCACTCAGCTTGTAACATCTCCAGAGAAGCCCCCACACCTGGAGAGGTTCACATATACTAGTTCAAACTGGATTCTCTGAGGGGACCAACAGCCATAAAAGGGTTTTAGGATAAATAGCCTAGTTTTAAACTGGCTCATGGCCTTCTTCCTGACCTAGCAAAGGGATAGGACAGCTGGTCTATGGAGGGCCCCAATCCTTAGGATAAGAGTGGACGGACTGCACCTACTGAGATCCCATAAGACTGGGTGCATGTTCTGAGATGAAGCTGTGATGAACTTGTAACCACAAGGAATCCCCTTGGGTGGAGGGTTGAAGGGCTGCATGTACCAGGGCCCATGTTAGGGTGAACTCTGTTAAGCTTATTAGCATGCATGTAGGTTCTTTTATTGTTTTTAATATCTTTTCTGTTATGATTTTTACCTTGAGAATAAAGTAGGCTTTCATAGGAACTGCAGTGTGATACCTTGTAACTGTAGCAATCACATTTGTTAACTATCTCTGAAGAGAAAGCAACCAGGTGTCCTTGGGCAGCCTGTCTGTGCTGAGAATACCACAATAAAGGCAGGGAACCATGCAGCCTGGAAACACCCCAGTGAGAAGGAAGAGAGGTGCAGGTTTTCATCCACAAAGGCAATGGCTGGGGAGCTGGAAGCCTGAGAGTGGGTGACCTTGCTGGATCATTGAGGGGAAATAAAGGTGCAGTTGGCCTGAACTGTGACACCTCTCTTTAGCAATTCATCCGTTTACCCTTTTTGTAGGACTCCTTTTGATTTTCAGGTAAGAGTGAGCTCATGATGGAGCCATATTGGTCGCTTACTATTCTTCCTCTTTCCTGATCATCAGAATAGTTGGCAATTGTGCATTTAATAGTCACCTTGAGAAACTGCCAGCTCTCTTACGCTCCTTTATCTCTCAGATTTTCTTCCCTGCCAGAGCTCTGAGTTTGTTAAAGTTTGCTTTTTTTAAAGTCCATTCTCCTTAATCTGCTGCTCTCATTCCTTTCTTTTCCTTAGAACCATGAAACCTATATTTTCATGATCACGTTCACCCAAATTGCCTTCCATCTGCAGATATGCAACCAATGCCACCCTGTTTGTCAAACTCAAAATAGCTGCCTTCCTGGTTACTTCCTCCTCCTTCTGAAACAAGAAGTTTTCCCAAATATATTGCAAGAACTTAGTGAACATCCTGTGTTTTGCTGTGTTACCACTGTAACATAAGAATAGCCAAAGACTAAGACTTGGTGTATACGTACTATATCTTTTTACAAGAGCGTTAATGCTGATAGAGCTCAAAGTGGCAATTTATTACAATATTAGTTTACACTTGTACCACTGTTGTAAAAATATCCAATGTAGATCCCCTAGAGCTATCATTTGATATAGGAAGAACTACTGTACCTACAAAGGAAAAAGTGTTACAATAATATTATTCAGAGAACGTAGCTGGGCTCAATAATGTCCCTCTGTCACAAAGGGGGCAGATAGCTGCTTTGAGGGGTAGCACAGGAGCTCAGTTCAAACTTAACATCATGCAGCACTCTTCTTCAGTATGTGCCTTTTAGTTTCTACCTGGCATCTACCAAATGCTCACATATTGCAAAAATATACAAAGTGTGTGAATGAGGCCAGAGTCTGAGAAAAAAGGAAGTATGTGATAATGTAATTGAAGACTATCATATGCATACACATATGTAGAAGTGGGCTGAATTAAGTTTGACCAGGCAACTTAATTCTGACATTTTCTAACTTTTGAGTGCTTGATTATGCAACCTTAGCATTTCTTTTAATGTAATCCCTATAGATAATGTCTGTGCAGGAAGATATGTACACATATAGCTTTATAAAATTAAGTGCTTTGGGATTTTTGGGTGAAAGCTACTACATAAGCGTAGCCAAAGAGCTAGATAAAATTGATTTTTCAAGTTTCTCAGATTACCAAAAATGCCTGGTATTCTAAAGAGGAAATGTTTTTAATAAATATCTGTTTTAACTTTTGGAAATAAAGCCAAACTCCACAAATATAAAACATTACATCTGTCTATTTCATGGTATAAGTTTATCAATAGGTTCCATTATGCCTCAGTAACTTTATAAGTTCCAACTACCTCTAAAATATCTCTGAGGTGCATGTATTTGTGGAATAAGCAGCAAAAATTTTAAAAATGGGACTTTCGAAATAAAGCAGCAAGTTCTTGAAGCTACACACCTGACCCACCCTATAAATGGTCTTCACCTTGATTTTAAAAATCATAGTGCCAGCATTTTGGCAGATCCCTTTACCCAGATTAGCTGCTGTGCATGATTTAATACCCCAGAGTGCACTGTGAGCATTGGTGCAGTGCATAGATAACTTATGCCCAGCTATTACACGAGCTCAAACTGAAAACATATGAACACAGTATGAAGCAGTAAAGTGAATAGTGGCTGGTTCCGTAGTAAACAAAAATGCTATTCCCTCATTTGTGTCGAATGTTTAATGAAGGTCAAGCTCCCCCTAATGGGGAAATAAGTATTTTGGTTTTTTTCCACTAAAATGTCAGGTTTACAGTACCCCTCTAACAGTAATATGCCTGGCTTCAGAACCTAAAATGGGCTCTTTAAACAAATCTAATACAGAACATCCCAAATGTATGCACTTCATTTCTGCAGAGAGCTGTTTTACTAGTTAATAAAACTTTTTTTTTTTTTTTCAGAATAGCAGATGTTCTTCATAGAGTAGCTTACAAGGTGGGAAGCAGTAACGAAAATATATATATCTTGTAATAAAAGAAAGTGTGAACTTGTTTTAACTATTCAGAAAAATTGAAAAATAACTACACATTTTAAAACTGTGAATCAATCGATAACAGGCATGTGTTGTGTTGAAATGAAATGGTTTCCTTAAAAAGTAGCTGCAAATTCCAAATTAATCCCTTTTCACTTGTGCCTGTTACTGGTTAATTAAAGTGTAGGTGTAAAGTAATTGATAAATCTTATCTAGTTCTGCTTCTGAAGAGGCCTCTCAAGTATTCTTTTGACAATATAGCAATGACATACATCACTATTTCCCCTCCACTCAAATAGTTATTGCTTGTGAAAGGTGCCAGGTTGAAAACCAGGGGGACCAAACACGACAAGTACAGTGCAGACGGAGGGACCATATCTAGGGGTAAAAAAAAATTAATCAGTCTTTGTGCTTAATAGTTGGGGTGGCTGCTGAGACTCATTAGGGCAAATTGTGATGGTGATTTCCTGTGAGAGAGACCCCTGTGCACCAGAAACTGGACTGCATCCACAAACTCATTCTATCAAGGCCATTGAACAGCCATGAGGCACAAACAGAATTTTCTAAGAAGGGGGCCCAGGCTACCTGCCAAGAAGCAGAGCTCACTTTACAGGCACTAGGTTCCCAATTTCTTCATCAGTGGGACCCCACTTTATGCATGCATTGCATTCTGAGAGGCAGGACTGAATTAACCATCACTGGCCCTAGGCAAACACACACTTCTGGGTCCCTACCTTCTAATGTGAATTACAAACCGCTGATAAATGGAGAGAAGGGGAAAAAATACACTTCTGTGCTGCTTTCTCCCATACATATTCCTGCAGTAAGTTCCTACCCCAGCCTCTTCACTTACTGCTGTTTAAGAAGGAAGTGGTTTCTTTACCCAGTGCTTTCCTCTGCCATTCCCAACAGAGCCAAGGAGAAAGTGAATCTCAGCTGTGTGCAAGGCCTGTCTCTGCCCACACCTCCACTGGTGCAGATTTGCGTCTAAACTGAAAGAATTTCACTCACTTGAGTGGTGCCATGGCCTGGCACATGGGGTCGTAACCCCACTGAAATGTAGCCTGGCCACCCCTCATTATGACAGAGGGGCAGTTGAGTCAAATTTGAGTGACATTGTGAAGGTGACTGTGTGTGCCAGGGTACATGACCACTTACTCAAGTGAGTGAAGTTCCTTCAGTTTGCATGCAAATCTGTGTGGTTAAACAAAACACAAAACCAAAACATTTTGGGACACACTCTCCCCTCCAATAAATCTGGAGTGTGCCTGGTTTGCCAATGTGTTCATCCAGCCCTGTGTGCATGAGCATGCATGAAGTTCCCCGTCACATGGTTGTGCACGCCCTCACTGAGCTGCCATCTCTCCTTCTGAAGTGAGCCTGGAAGCAACAGTGGAGGAGGAGGAAGGATGAAGAGATGGTGGCCTAGGGTTCTGGGAAGCAGGGAGCCAGGTCCAGGAAACCCCCATCCTGGACAGACCAGGATCTTTCCCTTCCCACACAAAGAGACCAGGATTGGCTTGGACCTCGCCCCATCCTCCCACCAGAGAGACTGGGACTGGGAATTTGTAGTAGCATTGATCTGTGGCCGGGGGCGGGGTGGGGCAGCTGGACCAGGACACCTGAACACACCTCCCACCTTTGTTGCACCCATGGAACAGCCCTCATATCGGAAAGGCTACCAATCAGGTCTAACTGGTGACTTAGAATAGAAAAGCTCCCATTAACAAGTCATCTGAACCAACCAATCCCTGTTCATCTACTAAGGCCAGGTCTCCACTACAGATTTATATTGGTATAAATATGTTGCTCAGGGGTGTGAAAAATTCCAAATCCCTGAGTGACGTAGTTATACCAACCCTGAAGGCTATGTGGATGGGAGAAGCTCTCCTGTTGGCATCGGAGCACATTCATTGATGCAGCTGCGCCTGTGTAGCACTCGCTGTATGTGAAGACAAGCCCTAAGTAGGGTACCAAAAGAAACAAGTTTCAAATGTTTGCAGACTTAACAGATTACAGAGTCGGTCACATTTCAACGTCTAAAGCTAGCCCAGAAACCATCACCTGACGCAGCACCTTTAATAAAGCAATGAGGATCGCAGACATCACTGAAAGAAGGAATAAATGAACTTGATTGATATACTGTTTCGCTTATTTTAGGTACACTCTGAACAGCTAGAATCACGGTCTAGTCCAGAATCATAATTCACATAACATCGAAATTCGTTGGCTAAGTTTCGTGTATGTTTTGGAGTAAAATTGCACATCTTCACACCAAGATGCTTCGCTGCCTGCTCCTCCATGACTGCACCTGAAGCAGAAAAAAATTCAGATTTGTTGACAAAGAAAGGTAACACTGCATTCTATGCTTTTTTCTTTAAATTGTTCCTCCGGCATCCCCCTATTTTTACTTCCCTTCCACAATCCTCTCTAAAGCTCTGTGGCATCAAGCACTCTTGGGCCACAGAGAGGGTTGGAGCCCCAAGGGAGGGAGAAGGAAGGAGAGAAAGGAGGGAAAACGTCTGAGAATGGTCTTAGGTGCTTTCTCCACTATCCTCTTTGCCTGGTGCTGATTGTTCTCCCTTGAACATGCTCGACTCTAGATCAAGAGCCAAATGAAACACAGATTCGAATTCCACACACTGCTGCCACCTGATGAGTGAGTACGCTTCAGAGTGTCATATTTAAAGCTACGCAGTTCAAAACCAGAGATGCTCTAGGGAGGTAACACAGCTGGTGCACTAGAGAAGAGGCTCCCAAACTTTACTTATTCAAGTACCAACTTCTTAAAAAAAACTGTGAAATGAATAGATTGAACATCAAGCTCACATACGACACACATACCACGGTTTGGGAACCTCTGCATTAGAGCATTATTGCAGCATGAGCAAAGCAAGCCTTAACAGCATTTGAAACACGGGGCTCCACAGCGAGAAGAGGCCTTAACACGTACCATTACTATGCAGTAGGTTCTTTAACTGTTCACATATGTCCTCTAACATTTTAACTGTCCCATGCACTTTCACTGCCCAAAGGCTGAAGTTTTTAAGGGTGGCAGAATCCTTAGATGTGACCTTTAACAATAAACGTGTCTATCGATACATTTGTGTTCAAAGTGAAACTCTAAAGCTTTCATTCCTTTAGAATGCTAAAAACTTCCCTTTTCCCTGATCAGATCTAGAGGCCATTACAATCTAGTCACTGCTCACTCTGTCATTTTAGCTTAGCTTGGGCTCCCCGCGGAAGAGCTATGTGGCAACTTAAACCTCGGCCAGCAGCTGCAGAATTTAAGAACTTGCAAATTCCTAAAGGCAGCAGCATTTTTCATTTATTTTCAATGAGTTCAGATAAATTTAAAACTATTTGTTTAAATTTAGTTACAGTAACATGAATGCCACTTACAAAGGTGATTTTTTTTAAACAATCCCCTTAATTACAGAGTGTGTTCCGGTCAGAGAATTCCTATTTGATTGGAAAAACACTATTCTTCTCTTAGATGATCTCAAAGAACTTTACAAACAACAAATAAGCTCGTAATACCCCTGTGAAGTAGGTATTCTTTTTTAACAGTTAGCTAACCTGAGGCACAGAGGTCGAGCATGTGCTCAACTTCACACAGCAAGTCAGTGGCACAAGTGGGAAGAAAACTCAAGAGTCCCGAGTTTCAGTTTCTTGCTCTGAGCCAGGGGTTCTAAAACTTCATTGCACTGTGACCCTCTTCTGACAACAAAAATTATTAAATGACCCTATGAGGTGAGACCGAAGCCTGAGCCCGCCGTCCTGGGTGAAGGGGCCAAAGTCAAAGCCCAAGCCCCACTGCCCTGGGTGGGTGGGGGTGGGGGAACGGCAAAGCCGAAGCCCAAGGGCTTCAGCCCCATGCAGAGGGCCTGTAACCTGAGCCCCACCACCCAGGGCTGAAGTCCTCAGGCTTCGTCCCTGAGCAGTGGGGCTCAGGCTTCGTCCCCAGACAGCAACAAGTCTAAGCCAGCTCTGGTGACCCCATTAAAATGGGGTCCTGACCCACAGTTTGAGAACTGCTGCTCTAAGCACTAGACAAATCGCTCTCTATAAACAGAACAGACTCTCAGTGGTGTTCAGCTCCAGAAATATATAGGGATTCCCAGGCATTGAATACATATTCCCCATTTGTATTAGGGGCATTAGGCATACACAGGCTATAAGACCGTACAGCTCAGTGGTCAGGATTTCCTAAAAAACAATGCATTTTGTCTTAATTAGGATACAACTAGAGCTGTACTAAGAAAGGTAATTCCGTTTCATGGAGGAGCACAAGTGTATCGGTAGACCCATTTATTGCTAAAGGTAATTAGAAGGATTCTGCCACTGTTAAAAATCTCAGTCCTTGGGGCAGTTAAAATGTTAGGGAACATACGTGAACAGTTAAAGAACCGACCGCATAGTAACAATACCTGTTAGTTCTGAATCAGAACTAAACCCAGAATTTTTGAAGTTCTCCATGAAAGGGAATGGAGCCCTGCTCCAGGCCAGTCTGCCTGGTGGGCTGCCCCAGAGCCATGGACCCTGAAGACTCTGGAGTCCCTGACTCCAGGATAATCTGGCAGGCAGGAGTTGGGCAGGCAAGCTGGAAGAAAACCTGCCTGGCAAATAGGGTTCTGTTGGACCCTGGCTGGGTTCCATTGAAATGTCACCAAAATAGATAATAAAAATATTTAGAGTAAACACATTGAGTATATTTTCTCCTCTCTTAAAAGACACAGATGCTATACCTGTACAGAGCAGAATCTTTCCTTTTGTTAAGTATTTGATTGTCTCTGCTGTTTTTCTGAGACACTCCTCAGACAGATAGGGTGGATCCGCTAATACTATGTCAAAACTGTGTGGTATGAGATTTCCAGGTAAATTCAATGGATTGTTGTAATCATAGAAGATAAATTCCTCTCCATATACAGAAAATCTTTTGTCATATTCCAGTATACACACGGAAAAATCTTTGCCATTCTGTTCTTTCAGTTTCTGGTAAACACTTGGAGCACTAACACACGCTATCCTGAAAAGAAAAAGAAGCAATTCAGAACATTCTTTTTAAAGGGTAACAGACAAAGATATTAGAATTGGGCTCGGACCACAAGATTTAGATTTTTAACACCTGAAAGTCAGGTCTATTTGCAAAATTAGATCTGGATTTTGACCCTTTTTCCAAGCCCCAAAAGTTCTGGGGTACTTGGATCCCGGGTTTTGATTTGGACCTCACTTTTAAGTTATAACCTTTCTGCTTTTACTTGGATTTCTGCTTTTAATACATTCACTATAATTTCACATTGAACAAACCAACCAACCACAACAAGCCTCAGTATAAAAGCCATAAAGTTCCATTAATTTGAGCAGGGATCAAGGCCTGACTCTTTATATTAAAAATGACAGGATTTACATGCAGACAGTTATGAAGGTTAATACTGAACTACATCATGCTAATGATAATAGAGTACTAGCAGCAGAGATAATCAACAGTATGGCTGCTTGTAGCACCAAGCTGACCAACCTCAGAAAAGTCTATTAAACTATGTGGATTTCACCATGGTTGTGTTTAAAATCCCCAAGGACAAATAAACTGCTACAGCTCTTTTGACATAGTCAACAAGATGAAACGTCAGGAATAAGTTAAAAACACTGGTCATGAATGGCATCAATTCTGATGTTTATCTCTGTTATTTGAAATAAATATTAGAGAGACTATGTCATGGTTAAATAACCAAAAAATGAAAACACCTAAGATTTAACATTCTATTTTCCTCCCAATCTATTTTCATAGAAAGAACCTTCTTAAATTAAATCTAGATTGCATTATAGATTTATGCCCAGTTTCTCATCTGAGTGATCCTCCTACACAGAGTGCCAACTTCATTACATGTAATCCAAATATAAGAATGTATGTTGCCTCATCCCTCCGCTTTGTTTATTCCCTTTGCTCTTTTGAGCAAACAGGGTATTGTAATTAACAAGGCTCCTGAGATTGAAAAATTCCAGACCAGCTCTAATTGCAATGAAATTTTTTGGGGGTCAGAAAATGGTGATTCAGCAAGCTAACTCCACTCTAGAACAGTGTGGTAGTTAGAGCACTCACCTGAGATGTGGGAGACCCAGCTCAAGTCCCTGGTCTGAATCAGGCTAAACAGGGACTTGAACCAGGATCTCTCACATCCCAGGTGAGTGCCCTGACCACCAGGCTATTTCAGGGGGGAAGGGAGTGGGGAGTGTCTGTATGTTTTTGTCAAAAGAATTTGAAAGGTCTTGGTTTCATCTTGATACAGAATGAGAAAAAATTTAAAATCTCAAAAATTTTCATAGGACGGGAAAACCATTTCCTGCCTAGCTCTAACTGCAGTACTCTGCCAACACACAAGAACAAAGAAAGGCAGAGAAATATGCATGTGTATATCCGTGAACAAAACAAACCTGATAGCTCTGGTTTCTTCAAGGCCTACCTCCCTTGACATGTCCTTTAAAATGACAGTAGAACCTCGATTTTATAAAGACCAATCTTACGTGGAACAAACCATATTTCCCGACTGAGGAGGATGGGGTGTATGTGTGTGTGGGGGAAATCATATAATGAAAATTATGTTTATGAAGAACAAGTTAACATCCCTTCATACCTCAATGCCTTCAGTGCACCAGAAATCATTTTGCAGTGGTTTGAAGAACAAGAAGAATGTGATGCAGTGCACCATACTGCACCCTATGGACCATATCTACTGTAATTTTGAAATGTTCAATGTTATGAAATTTTTGATTTAATGAACACTTAAATCCCTAATTAGTTCATAAAATACAGGTGCTAGTGTAATTACAGCCCTTTCGTTGAATTTGTTTACAACAGAACATTAACTGGTAGCAGCAACAAAGCAAATAATCTGTAAGAATAATATATTTAACAGTGACTATAAAAAATACACTTGCCATAATTTTTGGTTTTGAAATACCCAACCCAATCAATCAAGATACTGGATAATCAGTTACAGTGAAAAGAACATTGTATGGGATACTGTCTTCATACTACCTGTATTCAGTTTTGTATACCAAGTATTCTAATGAGTAGAACAATGGAATAAATAGTTCTGACACTCAAATAGTGGGAACTTCAGGTTTAGACTGCATAATCTGGCAAAGGCAGTTCTAAAAATAACTTTTCTGTGTTTCTTTCTGAATCAGATTGCCAAGTTAATCAGTAAAGCTATCTTAAAACCAAAGGAATTGCAATGATAGTTAAATGGAATTGGAAAGAAAACATAAGTCGTAAGATCTGTGTTCAGTTCACAAGAAACCATCATTAGGAACACACAGAAAGTCAGCACGAACATCTTACAGCTAGTTACCAATGTTTAACAATTTTTAAAAATTTAGGATTTGGAAGCAGATTTGTAACAACAAAGCTCAGAACTAGTATTTAGCTTAGTTTAAAAAAAAAAAGAGCTCTCAGCACCAGACAGCTAGCAAGCACATACACAGTCTCAAAACAAATTAATTACAATAATTAATAGAGGTTTAATATATTATAAATATAGTAGGTATTTAGGCCCTGATTCAGCAATATGCTTAAATGTATGCTTTAGTACCTTGCTGCACTGGGGACTTAAGCTCTACCTATAGAGCAAAGCTTGTTTTATAGCAATATACAAACAGAATTGAAAATTTAATAATAAACTTTAAAATAATTTTTTTCAAAGAAGAATTTTTGTGAAAAAACAAGATTTCCTGTTATGTTATTTTTCCAGAATGGACAGAGGGGGACAAGAAAAGGGGAAACTAAGTCACAATTTAAAAAAATAAAAACAAACAGAACCCCAAAACAAAACATAAAAAAGGACTCTAGTCGGTGGTTTTTATTGTGTGAAGAAAGGAATCCAGAGTGAATCTTCCAGTCCCTCTCCCTAAAAACATGCCGAAGGGCAGGTTTACACTAGGAGTGCTACATCAGTGCAGCTGCACCTCTGTAGCGCGTCTGGTGAAGACGCTCTATGCTGAGGAGAGAGACCTCTCCTGTTGGCATAATTACCTCACCTCCGCGAGATGCGGAAGCTATATAGGCAGGAGAGCATCTTCTGCTGACATAGTGCCGGTGTGGACAGTGCTCAGGTTGCTGTAACTTGCGTTGCTCATGGAGGTATCTTTTTCACACCCCTACCCGACGCAAGTTAGATCGACTCAAGTGGTAGTGTACACTTGTCCTAAGATCAGAAGTTTAAAATAATGGACATGCTGACTGGTGTGATGTTGTTAGTTATTAATAAAATGAAAGATAAGCATTTGTACAGCACCTCCACTCATGGACCACAAAGGATTTTACAAATATTAAGCTGCAAAACACTTCATGAGGTAGATATGGTAAGTGTGATCAACTAGGCTGGTTAATGAGTTGCTCAGTGTCACATAGAGAAACAGTCACAGCCAGGATTAAAATCCAGGCCTCCCAACTCCCAGTCCTGTGCTCTACCCACTAACTGACTGCTAATCATAGAACTGGAAGGGACCTTGAGAGGTCATCTAGTCCAGTCCCCTGCACTCATGGCAGGACTACATATTATCTAGACCATCCCTGACAGGCGTCTCTCTAAACTGGATTGCTATTTCTTACTACCAAAATTCTGATTTTTCTGTACTGTCTAGAGAAACAAGATGATTTAAAGTAACCTACATAGAACATTTTAAATAAGAAGAAGCTCAAAATGTTTAATTTATAAAATAATTAATAAAACCTACCTGCCACCTCTTCCAGCTGCCAGAACAGCTTCATTAGCCAGGCATAATGCAGTTTCATCATCATACCAAAACTGGCTCAATTGCTGGGGAAAATCATGTACAAACAATTACTGACAGCATCGGTCCTTCTGACTGTGCAGTGTATGACACTTTTTGTTAACCAATATCAGCCCCATTCTAGGAAAACCAAAATCCACAACTTTTTTGTATCATAAATTGCAATCCTGCACCTCTGAACAAACTCTTACTAACTGAGCTGGAAAAGGGATTTCTCTACTGACAGTTTTATTTCCTCTACAAACTAGTACTTCAAGCCGATAAATAGTGCTACTTCACACTTATATGTTGCCAGAGTTTTATAAAAATCTATTACTATTTCAACAAAACCAAGCTATACCAGACTATTTAGATCATTCCTTTATTTAGTACCTTTGCCCTGTTACCAATGGTGAATCCAAATCCAAAGATAGTGTTTACCTGCAGTGTGCAGATATTTTAACTCCCAGTCTTTAAGTAGTTTAAAATTGTGTTATTAAGAAGTCATTCATTTATTCTGAGGTTGGGAACAGTTTATACCAGCTCAGGATTGTGAGGGGCAAGGAGACAGCCAGCGTGGAGAGATGGGAAAAGTCAAGGAAGCGGTAGCAGTGAAGAAAAGAAAAGGTGAGATAGCAGAGGGTAGGAAGGAGAAAGTCTGAGATGATAGCAATCAGAAAAAAAAAAAAAGGTGTGGGAGAGGAGAATAGGAAAATGAGAGCCAGAAAACCTCATGGCCAGAATCAGTCAGTCACAGGTCCAAATAAGGTAGGTAAAAAACAGAGAGGCATGATGGGAGAAAAGAGGGAAGAGTGTGCTATTTCCACATTATTACAATGTCTCAATTGCATCTCTTTCACACACACACCAAAGGAAAAATCTGTACCTCCTCCACTCTCCCAGTCTGGAACTAAAATTTCCAGAGAGGGCAGCTACTTGTCTTGGCATCTTTTCTCCCTTCCTCCCATGTTAATTTCAATTAGTGCCAGATAGAACAAAACAAACAAAAAACACCACATCCAGCTTCAATAACAAGTCAAGGAGACTTTGACTTTTATAGTGTGGAAGCAGTACCATTAGATTCCCCCACTCTTGAAAATGCCCTCTTTCATTCCCCCTTCCTCTTCACTTCCCAAAAGAAGCCTCACATTTCTGCTCCTCTTAACTGGGCACTACAAGTAATCGAATTGCAGTCTCTGAAGTTTAGTTTCTTACCCAGTCCTCTTCTATTGAGCCAAAGGAATACTGTTTAAATCCTTGGGAGATCTTTATGCCCTCTCTCTGTCGCTGATCTATATAGAATTCCTGCAGGGCTGCCAGTGTATGGGATGAAAGCTGAGGGATGTCGTCGTCATCGTCACTCATTATCTAGGTTTCAGAGTAACAGCCGTGTTAGTCTGTATTCGCAAAAAGAAAAGGAGGACTTGTGGCACCTTAGAGACTAACCAATTTATTTGAGCTGTAGCTCACGAAAGCTCATGCTCAAATAAATTGGTTAGTCTCTAAGGTGCCACAAGTCCTCCTTTTCTTTTTACTCATTATCTAGATGTTAAGAAGAAGAAGTGTTTAAACTCAGCTTTTCTCAATGATAACAGCATTTAGTAAAAACCAGCTCATTTGAGATAAAACACCAAACAGTGACACACTTACTAACCAGAAAACTAAACGTCCTGAAGCCAGGAGCCAAAAAATAAAGCACATTCGCTCTTGCAGTGTAAGATGGAGCTTGGATTGAGTGGGTAATATTAAAATGTATCAAACACCTACCAGCCAGAGGCAGATATGAAATAGTCTGTCTCCAAGCAGAGTCCAGAGGGGAGTCCCAGAACCATTCCCTTTCTATGCAGCTGAGAGCTGACTGATCTTACTGGTGTGTTATTTTTCCAGGACCACTCACCGTTTTTTTCCTATCAGCCTCTAACTAATTAGGCCTTTTGTGTACTTTTCAAGTCCTGTAGAACTCTGCTCCTCCCTTTCCATCTAAAAAATGTGATGCAATTAGTGCTAAATAATTAGCAAAAACTAGAGCATATTTCATATGGTCAGCTCACCAATATAAAAGTATGTTCTCCTTGTTGGAACGGGTTCGTGGTTATTAATCAGGAGGAAAATGATCAGTTGCCTACAGGAATAATAACTGACATGAAAGATCTGCATTACCAGGAGTGAAAGGGGACGGGGAAAGCAGACTCCCATCTGTGTTTATCATTTTCATAATGAAAAATTCAGTCACTTAACATACCCCATTACATGGGATTTTTTTCAGTGTTAACATGCTAACTACAGAAAGCAGCCACCCCATACAGAGATAACACTCATAACACTTACATGCTTCCTTTGGACAAAATGCAGCAAACTCGGTACCTTGATGGAGATGCTGAGAGTAATGTGAGAAAGCAAGAGATCCTGCTGTGTGCTGCAGAACCTGTCTTTCTCTTTTTAATATTGGGAAGCATAACTGGCCAAGTTGTAGTTATGTGTAGTTATGTTTGAATACACATGCTGCTTACAGAGCACCAAAGTACAGCAGTATGTTTCTCTCAGGTTGTTTTGGTTTGATAGACATTAGTTAAGCGTATTGATGCTTAATGCTTAATTAACCTGTGCCCCAGATAACTACACTTGACAACCCTACAAAATATATAATTGCTTTATGATAATTAGCCATAAA
The DNA here is from genome assembly GCF_015237465.2 of Chelonia mydas. Lineage (NCBI taxonomy): Eukaryota > Metazoa > Chordata > Testudines > Cheloniidae > Chelonia > Chelonia mydas. The sequence continues at coordinate 40,370,006 of NC_057849.1, forward strand.
TATAGATGCTCTTAAACATAAAGACCTGCCCTTTTCTTTTCCCATCCTTAATTTTCAATATCCTAGTTACAACTCTATGTTCACCTCCCATAATTCTTTGCAACATTCTGATCAAAACATGCATTCTAAACTTGATTTGCTAAGATTGCGCGTGCCACATGACCACTTGCTAAGAGGAGGTTATGTTTAACATTAACCCATCACTGTGAGATGGTCAATTGAACAGTGCTCACTGGGAATGTTGAGTCTGTCACTCCACAGACTCAATGGAAGTGTTTGTCTCTATAAATCAGAGCCCTGACTGAACACACAGGCTCATGTAGTAGTTCATTTGGTTTTCAGACTGGTTTGGCAGAAAGGGGACATTTTTATTCTCAATTTGAATGTAGAAATAAGTTCAAAAAATGGGTTCCAAAAACTGGCTTTTTTATGTCCTCTCTTCTCCACTCCATTAAAAAAAAGAAAATTGGTTCAGTTTTACAGGGCCTAAAGGCTAAACCCTGTGCTTTAGAGTGTAAAGAATCCTGGCTCACTGCTTTTGCACAAGCAGAAAATTCTGCAGTCAAGCTACCCAACACAAATACGTCTTTTTAAGACTAATTTTGTTCTTAGTATTCTGTTAAATTGCCTAGCATAAACACCTATAAAATTATTACTAATATAAACTGCAAGTCCAAAAAGCTACTATTGCCATTGGTTCTGAATTTGATCAATTCTATCTAGAGCAAATCACTCTGAAGCCCAGATCATAGTCAGGATAAAAATGACATCATTGTAGATGAATGGTTTTCGGCCAGGGTTACCCGTACCCCTGGGGGTATACAAAGATCTTCCAGGGGGTACTCAACTCATTTAGATCAGTGTTTCTCAACTTGGGGGGCTGCAACCCCCAGGGTGGATCACAGGATGGGTTCAGGGGATTATAAGTGCAGGGCCAGCATTAGGGAGGGGCAAGCAGGACAACTGCCCAGGGCCCTGTGCCACAGGGGGCCCTGCAAAACTATGTTATATGGTTCAGCCCTGCTGCTGGGGCTTGCTCGGGCTTCATATAAGGCTCACAAGTGAAAAACAGGCTAAAGTATCACACTGAAAAGTAAGTACAATATTTATATTCCAATCAATTTATTTTATAATTATATGGTAAAAATCAGAAACTAAGCAATTTCTCAGTAATAGCGTGCTGTGACACTTTTGTATTTTTATGACTGATTCTGTAAACAAGTAGTTTTTAAATTAGGTGAAATGTGGGGTACGCAAGACAAATCAGACTCCTGAAAGGGCTACAGTAGTCTGGAAAGGTTGAGATCTGCGGCCGTAAATAGCCTCATGCTGGTATAAGTTGCCAGTTCTTGGAGCGGCCAACAAGACCACGTACTAGGCCTGTGTTTCTCCAGTAAGCTTGTCAACACCGGAGACAAAAACTGCATTTTCCGTCTTTGTTGTTTTTTCCTCTGCTCTCTTGTATTTGTCTTGTTTTTTCTTCTAGAGATTGGATTTTACCACCACCACCAGCAGCTCATCTCAACTAACAAGGGGGCTTTTCCTTCTACAGATGCTCTATAGCTAACAGAAAAGTGAACAAGGGGTGTTGTTAAAAAGAAAGCCTTATTTAAATACTTTACGTTTCAAATACTGAATTGTTTCCCCCCTCTATTTCCTGTACCTTTATGGAAAGCTTAAAGAGGATTTATAATGTGTTTGCCAATTGCCATGATATTAAACAGCCTGAGGTCTGCATACCAAACCCTGAATCTTCTTTAACACTGAGTCTGATGCTGGACGATGACTGGGTCACGTTAACACTTTTTAGTCCCATATAATCCATCAAAATTAACACAACAGAACTCAGCGCTCCGCTCCCAGCTCAACACATCCACCAAAACCACCACCCCCCAACCTGACCCCAATGCTTCCCCCCCAAACCACCTCCCCCAGTGCTTCCCCCCCAAAACCACCCCTCCCCCAACCTGACCCCAATGCTTCCCCCCCAAACCACCTCCCCCAGTGCTTCCCCCCCAAAACCACCCCTCCCCCAACCTGACCCCAATACTTCCCCCCCAAAACCACCCCTCCCCCAACCTGACCCCAATGCTTCCCCCCCAAACCACCTCCCCCAGTGCTTCCCCCCCAAAACCACCCCTCCCCCAACCTGACCCCAATGCTTCCCCCAAAACCACCCCTCCCCCCAACCTGACCCCAATGCTTCCCCCCCAAAACCACCCCTCCCCCCAACCTGACCCCAGTGCTTCCCCCCCAAAACCACCTCTCCCCCAACCTGACCCAAGTGCTTCCCCCCCCAAAACCACCTCTCCCCCAACCTGACCCCAGTGCTTCCCCCCCAAAACCACCCCTCCCCCCAACCTGACCCCAGTGCTTCCCCCCCAAAACCACCCCTCCCCCCAACCTGACCCCAGTGCTTCCCCCCCAAAACCACCCCTCCCCCAACCTGACCCCAGTGCTTCCCCCCCCAAAACCACCCCTCCCCCCAACCTGACCCCAGTGCTTCCCCCCCCAAAACCACCCCTCCCCCCAACCTGACCCCAGTGCTTCCCCCCCCAAACCACCCCTCCCCCCAACCTGACCCCAGTGCTTCCCCCCCCAAACCACCCCTCCCCCCAACCTGACCCCAGTGCTTCCCCCCCCAAACCACCCCTCCCCCCAACCTGACCCCAGTGCTTCCCCCCCCAAACCACCCCTCCCCCCAACCTGACCCCAGTGCTTCCCCCCCCAAAACCACCCTCCCCCCAACCTGACCCCAGTGCTTCCCCCCCAAAACCACCCCTCCCCCCAACCTGACCCCAGTGCTTCCCCCCCAAAACCACCCTCCCCCCAACCTGACCCCAGTGCTTCCCCCCCAAAACCACCCCTCCCCCCAACCTGACCCCAGTGCTTCCCCCCCCCAAAACCACCCCTCCCCCCAACCCGACCCTAATGCTCCCAACTCCACCCCCACACACCTATCCCTGGAGCCTTCATTCAATCAACCCCCAGCCCTAAGGCGAAGCGGCCTCATCACTTCACTCACCGCGGACACGGCTCGCTCCGGGCGCGGGCCCGACACCCCGACCCGCTCTAGAAACTGAGAACTACGCGAGCGGACAGGCGCACTCCCGCTCTGCGTGCACGACCCTGTCCGCGGGGGCGCGCACGCGTTGCCGGCTGCGCCTGGTCCTGGGGAGTGTGGCGTCCCATCGCCCGCGCTCCCTGGGCACGTCACAGTGGGCGGGTCCCGCCCTGTGGCTGAGAGAACGGCGCTGCCCTCGCCCGAGCTCTGGGGTGTCCCGCGCGCTGCTTCGGTCACGTGCTCAGCCCAGGGCACCCTTAGCCCCGCGCGCTGCCTTTAGCCCCGGGGCGCGTGCGCAGCCGTGACCCCAATGCTCCCCCCAAAACCATCGCTCCCCCCAACCCGACCAGTGCTCCCCAACCCCCATACGGGGCTTGCAGTGGAAGGGGGCGGCCCAGCTGCAGCCACTGCTCCAGCCCGGCCCTCCAGCCCCGCGGATCCTGCTCCCCGGGCTGGGCCAGGGGGATCCGCTCCTGCGGCGCTCCTGGGGCAGCCCTGGCTGGCCCCACCTGCAACCCCAGGAGTTGGATTGTTTTAGTTTTGACTTTGGGTCTCTTTGAGTCGCTTTCTCTTGCTCTCTGGCTTTTACTTAAATGCTACCGGTAAAGATTGGTCTCACGCGGCTACCAGGGTACTTGTCTTCATAAAGGGGCAAAAAGAAGCTCTGGGGTGAATTATGGGCCAGCCTAACTTCAGTACCTCCCAAGATACATGGTAAAATACAAATTATTAAACAGTTTATTGAAACTTGGATGATAAGGTCATAAAACTAATACCCAACTAGGATTTCTCAGGAACAAATTATGCCAAACCCATCTAATTTCTTTTTCTGACAGGTAGGGTTGCCAACCCTCCCAGATTGTCCGAGAGTCTCCCAGAATCGGGTTCGAACTCCCGGAGTCTACTGAAGCCAAACCGGGAGATTTTAGGCTACTAAAAGTCCGGCCGTGAAGTAGGGCTAAGGCAGTCTTCTCCCTACCTGCCCTTGGCTCCTCATGATCCCAGAAACAACTGGCACATCTGGCTCCTAGGCTCAGGGGGGTCTCTGCACCCTGCCCCAAGCGCCAACTCCACAGCTCCCATTGGCTGGGAACCGCAGCAAATGGGAGCTGCGGGGGCAGTGCCAGCGGGCAGGGGCAGTGTGCAGAGCGGCCTGGCTGCCTAGGAGCTAGGCATGCTGGCCACTTCTCGGGAGCCATCCGAGGTAAGCGCTGCCTGGGTGGAGACCATACCCCAACCACCTGCCCCAGCCCTGAGTGCCCTCCTGTACCCAAACTCCCTCCTAGAGCACACACCCCAAGCCCCCTCTCGTGCCCCAACCCCCATCCCTGAGCCCCCTCCAACATGCAAACTCCCTCCCAGAGCCCCCTCCCACACCCAGACTCCCTCTCAGAGCCTGCACCCCAACCCCAAGCCCCAGGCTCAGCACAGAGCCCCCTCCCACACTCTGAGCACCTCAGGCCCACCCCCCAAACCCCTGCCCCAGCCTGGTGAAAGTGCAGAGGGGCAGGGAGAGCAAGTGACGGAGGGAGGGGGGAATGGAGTGAGCAGGAGATGAAGCCTTGGAAAGGGGCAGGGCAGGGGTATGGCAGCAGGGCAGGGCCAGGGTGTTCAGGTTTGTGTGATTGGACAGTTGGTAACCCTATGGTAGTGCAACCTGTTCAGCGGCTGGGGGGAAGCTGTAGCCAGGGGCAGCAGGTTCGGTAGCCCAGGGGAGGCTAACCTGCCCCAAACAGCCTGGCTGTGGCCCTGCCCAGGCTCTGCCCCGAGGCCTTTCTCCCATGTCCCACTCTTCCCACCCTCACTCAGCCTCTCCCCCAAAGCTAGTAGGGCAGCTCAGGGTGGCTGGGGCAGGTCAGTGCTTGGGCAGGCAGCCTGGGACTCAGGCTGCTTGGGCCGGCCGGTCCAGGACAGGGCAGCTAGGGCAGGCCAGCCGGTGGGCTGGGACTCAGGGTAGCACTCCTCTGACCGTGGTGGGGGGCATTGGCAGCAAGTTATATGGGCCCATGGTGCTTGTGCTCCACAGGAATCTTCAGGAATGTGGATCCGGCTCCACCAATGTTTGAGCTTATATTTAATCAGAGCCGTTCCGCCCCACCCTTCAGGGTACATAAGGTCCAGGGCAGTCTGGGGGGTTACCAGGGGGCCTGATACAGGCAGCAGTGGGGTGGCCTGGTGCTGACCCGCCCTGCTCTGCCCCACCCCCACTCCACCCCTTCCCCCAAGGCCCCACCCTGCCTCTTCCCACCCCTGATCTGCCCCCATTCCACCCCTTCCCTATCTCTTTCCGGCTTCCACCCCCTCCCGCTAGCGACGCCAGGAGCCAGCAGAGTGGGGTAGGCGGGGGGCTGCATCACTTGCTGCTGCTGGTGCCAGGCCCCCCATTGACCCCTCAGGCCACCCTAGACCCCAGGGCCCCCCAAAGTGCAAGGCCTGGGGCGGTTGCCCTGGTCAGTCCCGGCTCTGCTTGGACCCATTTTGGGCACCAGCAAAAATTATACAAACCTGGCGCCCATGGTGGGGGGCTCAGGGCTCCAGCAGAGGAGGAGGGCAGGGTGGGACCAAAGGCTAGTCTCCCAAAATGGGGGTTCACGTGCTGCCCATAGCTGTAGCTATGATATATCTTGATTTTAGCAAGGCTTTTGACACAGCCCCACATGACAGTCTTATAAGCAAACCAGAGAAATTCACTTGAGATGAAATATTATAAAGTGGTTGCAAAACTGGTTGAAAGACTATACTTGAAAAGTAGTTATCAGTGGTTCACTGTCAAACTGTGAGGACTTATCAAATAGGACAGAGTCTGGTGGATCCTATGTCTAGTAGTAATATTTTCATTAACTTGGATGACACAGAGAAGAGTATGCTTATAAAATTTGTAAATGACACCAAGCTGGGAGGGGTTATAAGCACTTTAGAGAATAGAATTAGAATTAAAAATTATGTTGATACACTGGAGGATTGGTTTGAATTCAATAAGGTGAAATTCAATCGACAAGTGCAGAGTACTACACTTAAAAAGGAAAAACCAAATACAAAATAGAGAATAAGGATAGGCAGCATTATTGTAGACGAGGATTGGGGAGTTCCAGTGGATCACGACTGAGATTTAATGTAATGCATTGTGAAAGGAAAATATTCTGGGTTGTGTTAACAGGAGTGTATGTGTAAAATAGGGGAGGTAGTTTGTCCCACTCTACTCGGTGGTGGTTAGGCACCACACTTTTTTTCTTCAACAAAATGGACAGATTAGAGAGAATCCAGACCAGAGCAACAACAGTAATAAAAGGTTTAGAAAACCTGACATCTGAGGAAAGGTTAAACAACGGGGCATGTTTAGTCTTGGGAAAAGGTGGAGGGGGGACCTACTAACAGTCTTCAAATATTTCAAAGGTTGTTATAAAGAGGACTGTGATCAATTGTTCCCCACATCCATCGAGGGAAGGAGGGAGGATAAAATGTAATCAGCTTAAGCTGTAGCAAGGGAGATTCAGGTTAGGTATTAGGAAAAGCTTTCTTACTATAAAAGGAGAGTTTAGCATGGGAACAGGTATCTAGGGAGGTTGTAGTGTCAGTAATCAAAGGTTTTCAAGAATAAAGTTTTGTCTGCATTGACACTTTCGGTGTTAAAACTTTTGTTTCTCAGAGGTGTGAAAAAACACTTCACCCCACCTCCAAACAACAAAAGTTTTAACTATGAAAAGTGTCGGTGTGGACAGCACTTCATGATCTGGGAACTTAACTTCACAATGCATGGTGCAACACCATCAGCCCTGGTCAGTGGCTGGTGCAATAGTCTTCAGTAGACTATGTGTCGTTGATGATGATTTTAAGTTCCCCTACCTTGTTTACATTCAGTGCCATTTTCCTGCTCAGGAGGCAAGTAGCACAAGAGAACTAGTAACCTGGAATATGTTTTTAATGATTTAAAGAAACATTAAACAACTCAAAATATTTTGAGTAGAAGATAAATATAAGCTATCAAGCAACAGTTCATTAATCTTCCTTCTTGCCCCTGCTGAACGTAAAAATAGAATCTGGCATCTGGTAGCTACAGAACCACACTTTATTCTCTATGGCTATTACCTGAAGATTGCATATATCCCTGAGAGGACTAAAAGCTCTTGTACTGAAGGCTCTTACACCCTTCACCAGTCCCATACTTCAATATAATGTGTTGTCTGATTCAAAATAACTTCTTGCCTTTATTGAAAATCCAGCAAAAGAGGAAATTCACCCCACTGTGGAAGATTCTGCCACATAGCACCAATTAGCCTGGGGGAAGTCTACTGCTACTATGGCTTTGGTTATTTCAGTTCCAAAACCTCCTTTGGGTTGCGGAATAATCAAAAATAGCTGACTTTTTAAATGAGGTAACTTTCTACCTCTATTAGTAGTACAGAATATTGCATATTACGGATTAGCTCCCAATTTAAGTTATTTACCTACCTCTCTGGGATGCCGTGAAGATTTAATGAAAAGTATTTAAGATGTAGAGCTCTACAGAAAGGGCTATAAGGCTCAAGCATAAAAGGCACAAGACAGAGGAAGGAAGGAGCTCCACTTCTGATCCAGATTTCTTTGAAACATGGTCTCCCTATGATTAAAAGTTTCCTCTTCCCTCCCAAAAAAGTTACTGGAAGCTGGAGGGAATTAAAAGGTGTGTGGACTTGGCAGACAATCATTGATTATGGGTTTGGACATTATCTGGTGGCAGACAAAACCAGAGATCAAACTTGATGACTAGGAACCATGAGTTGCAGGGTCCTTTCTAAATGGCTGTAGGGTCAAACTCAAAAGCCATCATAAGAAACAAATAAAAGGAGTGTCTGTGGTACTGTGTGCTGCCAAAAGCAGCATCTTACTAAGAGTCATTTAGTCAGTTTCCTACTCCCTCTTTGTGAGTAAAATCACTTCTAGTTAAATCACTTATTGCACTCTCACAAAAACAGATCTGGTTTCCTTTCTTTATAGATGCATCACTGACTATTACTAAATTATTCAACAGAATTCAATGTATTTCCTCTGACATTGCTATCTTTAAAATAGGATATGCTAAAAACTGATTTGATGTAGTAGAGAATTTCTGCTTGTAAGCAAATGCCAATTCTACTTATTTGTGATGATCTTAGCTAGAGCTCATAAGGGAAAGCTCTTTGCTTTGCTAGGAAAAATAATCAATTTTAAACAATGCAGTTTTACTCTGAAAAGTGACCACAGCCTGATGAAAGAATAAGTGGTATTCTATTCTGACTGGCACATCAATAAAATTAACTAAACTACAATTGGAGAATCTTTATGGTTAGTGATGTGTAAGACAGAAAGAACAGAGCTTGATTTTCATATTCTAGGTGAATTTTCAAGGCTTGTAGTTGGGGAGAAGAGCTGAACAAAAAAAACTTTTAATTTGTAAAAAGAGACTTTCACCTGGAAGCCACTGAAACACAAATATGCACCTCTACACAACTATTCTGAGAGTCACTTAGACTAGAATCTCACTGTAAAGTCTGTGAAAAGTAGCAGAATGACAACACTGGCAATCCCCAAGCTACACAACCACCCCAGATGCATATCCCTTTGTTCCCCTCAGGTCAGAGGAGAGCTGAACAACTGCTACAGCTAAGAGAACAGTTCACTGCACCTGTTCTTTAATTCTTAGCCCTTCTGCTGAGAATGCAGATTAAGGTGTAAATTAGAGCCTACCACAATGGCTGTGTTGGTGATTGTGGTCAGACTACCACAGAAGCCATTAATAAGTCCACCTTTGCCAGCCATTACCACAGATCTCCCATTTCAAGTATGGGGAAAAATTGTGTGGAAACTTGATTTTTTTTAATGGCAACCAGAGGACTAATTTATAAATTCTTGTTATAAATGGAAACAATATAGAATTTCCAATATCTAAATGAGCTAACAGAACATCTTCCATATCAATGGACTGTGCTATGTTGCATAAATGTGGGATCACCCTTTTTTCTCTGAAAGCCCAGCATAAGCTATTCAAGGTCTTCCCAGAGTTACCACAACATATATACTAGTGTAACATGCAGATTTTGTTGGCCTTTGAGAGGCTGACAAAAGTGTCTTCAAGTGGCGTTTTTCAAACAACGATGTAATCACACTCTGCCATCACAAGAAGCAGGAAGAAAAATATATAAAATATATTTAGCAAAACCAGTAAAATTAAAGTGGAACAAAAATGCAGTCAAGTGGCAAACATTTTGTACAGCAGCAGATTTTACACAAGTTTTCCTACAGATACCTCTGCACTTATTTCATACTTTCTTTTTAAGGAGGAGGAAGCAAATAGAAATAAACTGAAGTTATGAAAAAAAACAAGGCATTTTTCTGAAAAGTAAATGGGATTTTTTTTAAACTCCAATTCAGACTATAGATCCAACAAAAGTAAGAGACAGACAGAAGTTTCCATAAATTCCAACTACACTGCCCTTCTTTTACAGATTACACTAGCAATTAAATACAATTACACTCATGGGATCTAGACATGATCTGGGCACCTTAAAGGATGTAGGTAACAAACATTTTAACCAAGATACAAAACAGGTATCTAATTTTTCTTGTTTTCCTGAGTCTGAGTGAGTTAATATTTAAATACATGTGCGCTTATCAAAATCCATATGCAAGATACAGTACATTTTCAACAGCAGTTTTTAAGAAATCATGAAAGTGCATAAAAGCCTGAAGGCAGGCAAAGAGTACTTTAGAAGAAAAGTCTTTTTTTCGAGTGGCAGAAGAATGTAAGCCTTCCCAGTATAGTGTTGATCTTGTGAGAGGACATCAGTGATCTTCCTAAGACTTCAAATGGTGTTTTTAGCAACGATGGTTTGAAGTAACAAAATGCCACTAAAGAGTATTGGCATACACCAAGAATTAAGTAACGTGGATACAGTACTAAAAATATTGAGTGTCCTGGCAACTTATTAGAACAATAGATCTGAAGGTAGCTTTCAAATCAATACACTTTTGCTGGGTTTATGACTTCTTTCCATGCAGTAAATACCATATTCAGCAACAGATCTGTGGTGGTTCTGACACACCATAGTCCCAACTGGTTTCTATTACTAATAATACCAACGACTGAGATAAAGCTAATAAAGTTGTAATGTCTACTCATTTGCAACAATAACTGGTAACCCCGAGGGCCAGTTGCTTGGGGGGGGGGGGGGAAGACACATGATATGCAAAGCTACTATATTACCCTGCTAATTTGTAAAGGCAATTAAAAATAATTTGACTGCATTAACAGATTTTAAATTGAAAACAGTTGTTTCATGAGACTTAAATATGTGCGTGGAAGTAAGCATTGTGATTAGTAACAAATCACAATTTATAGTTGCAGTATTATCTGGGAGTAATTTGACTACTCTATTACCCAGAAATAGGTTTTATTACTATTAACTGAAAATATTTATTTAATGACACTTGTTTTAGCAGTATCAGCCTTACTATGATGCTGTTTTTTGAATGCAGATCTCCAATGCAATTCCAAAAAGTCTTTTGTTTTTTAAAAATGTGCTTGATTAATTTAAATTCCTATGTTTCCTTATCCCACCAAGATGAAACTGGATAACAAATTCAGTGACTTATTTATTTTTAAAGATTAACTTCATATTTTTTCACATCACGATTGCAGATTTGCTTGTTCCCACTAGCTAATTTCAGCTTTGTCTTGCTGATCTGCAAAACATAGCTGATTAAATCATTTCACTGGGAAGACTGTTTCCCACATTTTTGTTTACAACAAATGGCAACTGGGGGGGGGGGGGAGGGGGAGGAGGGAAGCTATTGAATTTAAGAAATCTACAATGCACAGTCAAGACAAGTAGTACATAAAGGCAAAATGAAATTTTTTGTGCATACACTTACACAAATAAGTGTGAATAAAGGCTTTGTACCCAAATCATTCAAGTTTATTCCAGACCCCATTTGTTAATGTAAAGCAGATTAACTCAATATCTACATGAAAGGCTCTTTGATACTCTGCTGCTTTAAAATTGTCAGTTGCTCTCTGAGATTTGCTCAAAACTACTTAAAACATTTCTCTCCTTTACCCATGCTTTCCCTGGTCTAAAACAAGCCAATATAAATCTATTGTGGTCATAATTGTACTTCATAGAATATCAGGGTTGGAAGGGACCTCAGGAGGTCATCTAGTCCAACCCCCTTCCCAAAGCAGGACCAATCCCCAACTAAATCATCCCAGCCAAGGCTTCTGAAGCCAGTAAGTTTAAAGTGATACATAGTCAAGATATATAGCAAGCTGTAGTGTAATTTTACTTTCAGGGTTTGTGAAGCGGTTCTTTGGAACATTTAAATGAGCAGAGGAGAAAGGGGAAAGATTCAGAGTAGCTATTGATTAACCCAAATACAATTAGCTCACAGCACATGAGAAACCGGTGCTGCTAACTGAACATTTCTGAAAGACATCTGTACCATATATGTAGGTGTAACTTTATGTGCCACAGCAGAAGGATAAAGTTTGGAAAACATTTCAGTGCCAAGAAGTGAAATAAACTGTTTAGATGTTCAAGATGAATACAGATTTCTAGATCACGAATTTCTGTTCATATGCAGTATGTAATTGAAAATTCATTACATGCTTTTGGGGGGCAATTGTATTTTACATTTGTCCCTTCCCCCTCTTGATGAAGATACTGAATACTAGTTTTACTGTGTACCATCTATACAAGTTGCATTTTTGAATATTTAGGGCCAAATTCTTGCTCCTAGTTATGTTGATGTAAATCTAGAGTCATTTCATTAACTTTAGTTGTTACCCCAAATTTGCACTGATGTAATCAAGAGCAAAATTTGGTTTGTGATTTCATAATATTCTGTTTCTATTATATGACTGTACAACAAACACCTATTTGAGGGCCTGAATGCAAGTTAAATACTAGAAAAAATATCAAACAAGAATACATACAAATCATACATGGCCAAAACAAAATGTAACAAAAATCTTTAGTGGAAAATGTTACCCTCCCCCATTTATGGATGTTAAAAAATACATAAAGTGTTCATTTTAAAATTGGAAATTAGTTTGTGACAAGGCTTGATTACATAGCCATTTGTTTCCTAAGTTATTATTGCTGCAATATGTGAAGTATTATTATGCAACTTCACACCTTCAACTGTAATGTTCAACTATGTTCAGGTTAAATTATACTTGAAATTAACTAGCACTTCAATCCCTGTTTTTAAACTTGAAAGTCTTCTTAAAAATTACAATATTTGCACACAGACTGACTGACACACATTTGTCACCTTAAAACTGCAAGTTCACTGCATGGAGGTTCCTTATTTTGTACAAAAGGAACAACTAAAAAAGGTTTTTTATATTTTCCCAGTTGTAAAATCCAGAATAATCCAATGGCAGATTGCAGTGTCATGAGAACTGGGCTCAGGAAGGATTTTATCCACCATCAGGCACAGTGGATGGGAATGCAGTGCAGGTAACATCTTTCATTTGAAGAGGTGAGGATCATATACCAATATATTCTAAACTTTTCAAAAGAGTGCGGTGTGATAAGTTATAAAAACTGAAAAAAGGGGGTGGAAAAGTAGAATCTTGGTCTGTTGAGCAGAATGGATGGCTCATGCCTTGATTCCTAGGGCACTACCACAAAAAACTCTAGTGAGAACGATTCTGACAATTAACTGATAAGTTATGACCCTGTTTATCCGGGCCAGAGAAATCATGTTAACACCTACTAATAAACCACACTGTGCTTGTTAGAAAACGCTATATTTTTCCCCAAACCATGGATAGACAGGATCTAAACATGCTAGAAGCTGATTCATTAAACAACATGGTACACTGACCACTGTTTCTCTCACCAGCACTGACAGGGACCTTGTAAAATTGAGCTAGTGATTTTAGTTCCTAATCAAGTTAGTTGTTCATGTCATACCGCCCATCCTCCCCCCAAAAAGCAAATACTACTGTAATTGGCACCCTTGCGGGCGATCTCGGTAGAGGCACCAAAGACTGAGTCAGCACAGAAACTACCACCATCTCACTCTTTAGAACAGAACTGAGAGGCACACCGGAAGGGAAGCTTCCCTTAAAAAAAAAAAAAAAAAAAAAAAAGAGAGACCATATTTTACAGTAGCAATCCAAGCAACTAAATTTTACAGCAGGTGTTGTTATTACTGTGAAATACTGCAGTACTACTGCTGCCTGTGCTGTATCTGTCTTATGGTTACAAAGCACTTCAATTTTCAGTGTGGTCAATCTTCCACCTTACATAAGCAGTGAAATGAAAAATATTTAGCACTTACATAGCATTTTAGATCTTCAAAACGCTTGATAGATTTCAGCTAATCCTCACAACACCCCATGAGGTATGTAAGTATTCTTAGTTGTACAGATGCGGAAACAGAGAGAGAATTTAAGTGACGTGTCCAAGGTCACAGAGAGAGTTAGTGGCAAAGGTGGTGTTAGAATTTAGGAGTTTGTCTCCCTCTCTTGTGCTCAGCCCATTTGCGCATTCTCATAAAAAAAAAACCCTTTATTTTAAAAGGTGACTAAGTCATTTCAGTTTCAATTATATAAAATGTTTTATAATAGAAGTACTATATTTTTATTTTTGAACAGACTTTTAAAAATCTCTGTAATTAGAAATTAAGATGATTTCTTTATAATTAGATTTCTTTAAGAAATGCAATGGACTTTTTGGAGATTTTGGACCAAGCTTGTTCTCTAAAACTATATGGTTTAAACAACATATAGGATAATATCCAGCTAAATGTTTAAAACAAGGTATGTTTTAAAAGTTGTGGCTTAGGTAAGTGCTATACACTATCAGACAGAAGACCCAAATTCAAATCCCACACACACTTGACTAGCAGGATTTAGATGCACAGAGGAAACAGTTTTTTCCAAATTCTGAGGAAAACAGAAAGTCCTTTATCACTCAAGGAGAAACAACTTCTTGCCAACTGGTACAGCATTAAACAGACTTCCTATGCGATTTACAGAAGATAATTAAGATGTAATGAGGCCTGGAAGTGGAGGTTCAGTGAAGACCACTCCTCCCTAATCCTCATGGACCTCTGTTCCCCGAGTACTTGTATTTCATTACTCAACCAGATACCCCTTGTTTGCAGGACACTAGCCTCTAGTGGGTTGAAGCATAGGGAAGTAGTTAGGTTAGTGCTAAACAGTAGCTGTGTGGGGTTGGGAAACCCTGAAGCTAGAAATTATTGTTTAAACCAAAAAGAAGGGGAGGTGCAGGGAAGAGAAAAAGTATCTGGATCTCTAACTTCAGAATTAAGACTCTCTGATAGCAATCTATTTTGGTAAAAAGTCATCTTAAGTTTTGACAAAAATATAGTACAATTATGATACATGGTTTATAATTAAATCAATTTGATTTCTCTATGCCAATTTTTTAAAAAAATTGGCAATTTTTAAAAAGCATTATTCACTTTGTACGGTGAGTGGAAACTCAACGCAGTGATGTTAATCATATCAGTGTCTCTAAACAGAGGGTTGGGACCTGATTCAAAGTCCACTGAAGTCACTGGGAGTCTGTCGTATGGACTTCAGATCTTGCTCTTAGTGGTTGAGTTTCAAAGAATCTCATTGAAAGTTGTTTTTAAGAAGAGAACGTGATCAAGTAGTTTAGGTATTGAAACGGCCACCAGAAAGGGCATAAATTAACAAAAACGTATTCCCAGAACTTTAGTGACATCTATGAGGTTGTTTGTTACACAAACATGTAGAGATATCTTTGCATTTGCTCTACAAGAAACACTAGGTGGGGTGGGAAGATCAGTGTTTAACATTCTGACATGAAAGAAAAAAAAAGAACAAAACCAGGAAAAATATGTTGTCAAGCTTATGAGATATATGTGACAAAGTTAAAAAATTGCAAATTAAAAACACTGGACAGTGTCCCTTTAACATAAAACATATGTTTAAAATGAAAGAGCAAACAAATGTAACATTTTAAGTAATCCTTGACAATTTTTGAACATCAATGTAGCTACGAAAGCAGCTACATGATGTCAGTTGTCTTGAACACAAAATGGGCCAGATTCATCTAAAAGGTAATTGGTAGATGTACTATATTGTTTGAATGTTAAATTAGTAGGCTGATTTATTGCTGACTTAATTATTCTAGGGAATTCCCAAATTTCCATAGTTTATACAAATTTAGAAGTTTATATTGAGCAAATTTTAAGTAAATAAAGTAGTTCTGAAAATATTGGAGCCATTTGTTATGACAGTGGTTATTACTCTTAATCAGTAAGAACCAGAAAAAGTAAAAATATGTCATTATCCCTTTGAAGAATCTGCCCCAAAGGTTCAACTCTTGGTATTGCCAGGTAGATTAGCAATTATTACTGTTGCTCATGTTTCTAGGACTTAATGCCCTTCAGCCAAAGGACTATGTTTTGAAGAAACTTACTTTTATAAAAAGTAAAAACTCAGACATGAACTCTAAAAGCAGCGCCAATAAATTTGTCATCCATTTGCTGGAATAATTGGAAAACAGATGGAATAAATGCAGAAGGATACAATGGTATTTCCCCATCACTAGTGCAAGAGTAGTTTTGTTGCACACACAAGAAATCTCTTAAGGAAAGTGATAGGGTTTCTAGGAAGAAATCTAAAGACAATTCCCTGTCTTGCAAATATTACTAAAAATATATTCAAATAGACAATATACAATATTAACTGTGAAAGGATGTCTAACAAATTTTATGGTTACCTTTTAAAGTGTATGTTTGCTCCAGCCCAGTTTTCATATTAACAGTGGATTAAAATAAAAGTGAAAAAATTCTGTTGAAAAGATGGCACTTTCTGCCCTTGTATTCCATTCATATGGTTACATGCATGAATTTAACTCAAAAAGTATGTCCTGAATCACTATGACTAGCACAGTGGGTAATATGATTGGTTTTGAGATGAACAGCTGAAGGATGGCACAGAGTTGCAAACATGATGCTATACACAGCACTGTAAAGGTGTATATACTGTACATTTTATATAAATGTAAAAACCACATGGAAAACATTCAACAGCACAATTTAGCAGAGGTATCAAGCACAAGCCCAAGGGCCAAATTCTTCCCCACCCACCCACACCCTTCACAAAAAGCAATTTTATCTGGCATGCAGAATGTGCATTTGCCTCAGTTTTGTCAGGTTTATGACTACTGGCAAAGTATGCCTTACTTCCGTATTCTTGTGTTACTCTCCCTTGTTGTTCCACTATATCTGTCTATTAGTTGGCAGGATGAAACGTATGTACATCCTTAACTGCTCAAGTGCTGACACACAAAACTGAGCAAGAGCAGAGGAGAGCACAACAAATATGGAGGTGGTGGTGGGGAAAAAAAAAATCACCACAAATCCTAATTATCTTTCCAACCCTTGAATCAAATGTATATGGCCCTTGGGTAAAATAGAGTTTGAAACCCCTAGTCTAGCATAATTATTTTATCTAATGCCCCAACTTAAAAACAGTTTGTATAAATCAATAATTTACACCCTTTGAATTGTTATTGCTTAAGCAAACAGTTCAGTGTAGAAATACGTTGCAGCTGTGCGCGACTTGGATGTGGATTAAAAAAGATACTGAAAGTAAAACTACACATGAACATTGCATTAGACTCACACCCCAACATAACACACGTCAACACAAAGGGCTGCAACAGGTACACAGCAGCTTAATGCCAACATCCTGAACCAACTCTGAAGACTCAAATGTTGCCTTATATTTCTTGTCTAAAGTATATCACTTTTTTTTGTTTGTTTTAAATTAAGGCAATGAAATGGCTACAGTTCCTAAAGTTCATTTTAGGGGAACAAAAATATACACCTTCTTCCTTCTGAACTTTAGGCAGCAGAATATAATGTAGAAACCTGTATTACATAAAACATGCAACATCAGGTGATGTAGAAAAGCAAAACTAAACACACGTTAAAAAATACCATTTGGTGTTTTTCCCTTGGATCATAAACTCAATCTTCAGAGAGAAAAAATAAAGCTTCAATCAGCTACACTGTTTACAGTTTTGTATGTGTCTACATCATACTCTAATATGGTTTTCAGAAAAAAAAAATCTGTAAAAGTTTGTCCAGCCACTTATGTTTTAAGCTAATGGGGGAAAAGGCACTATTTTTCACTGTGCCCATATCTGTTTGCACATATATGGAATTTTCTTTTAAATTTCAATTTGTTGTTCATTCTCTACAACATACAAGTATGATAGATTGTGACTAACACAATAGCAGAAGCTGATTCAAAGTTGACTTCTCCTATTCAACTGTGTTATATCAAACTTCCAGGCTCTCTAAAATCTGAGATGGCTGCAAAGAACCCAGAAACAGGTACAAGGTTTAGTCAGCTTTCAGCATTTCTCAGTGCATTTTGCAGAAAGGGTCTAAATTAGGCATAGAGTTTTGTTGTTGTTTATTTTACACAGAGGAGTCCACCAACATTTGCCATAAATTCTTCTAAACTCTTTAGGAAGGCCATCTTCTGCTTACGGTCCAGTGAAGGAGGAGTGCTGCTTGCAGTAAGCTTGTTAAATGCATCTGCTAACCGCTGGTAAATGACTGGATCTTGCTGACTTGATAGTAATGTTTCAACTAGTTCTGAATATTCAGCCTGTTGAAGAAACAGCAGTGATTACTACACAGGAAATAGAATACAAATATATCCACACACCTTCCTTTGTCAGAAGGAAAAACTCCCACAAACTTAGTTTGTGGTGGAAAGTTATAAGTTGTTTCCAGAGATTTAGATAAGAATACCAAGTTACAGTATTTCATCTGCCAGGCTCATAAACAGGCACCAGAGGTGAATGTGTAGGTGATACCTAGTTGGGGACAGGTGGAGGGTAAGACCTTCAGCCAGACCCAGTGGCTGCCTTGATAAAGCTCTAAAAGCCTTCAGCTCCAGTCACAATTTTAGGGTAACTGCACCTGTATTTCCCTCTTTCCCCTCAGTGGTCCACTCCAGGAGTGCCCAGTCAGGTTTCCAGCCATCACCTGTCTCTGGGCAAGGACCGTTATCCCACTCCCTTCTGATGGGGTTTTATGGCTGCACAGCTCCCTGCTTTTACAGTGTGCTATCCCCATCAAGCCAGTCTACCTAAAGACTAGCATCTGTGCTTTGCTTTCTCTCAAAGGGATATGAATAATGTATGGCCAGCAACTACAAGTTATCACACAGCTCTTTCTAAGCAAGCACATTATTCTTAAAGTAACCGTGTTACAGAGAAAACATTAAAAAAACAACAAAGGTTCCTACATGCATGCTAAAAGCTTACCAGAAGTCACCCACCAGTCTTATGGGGCCCTAATAGGGCAAAGTCTCTCCAACCCTTCTACAAGGGTTGGGGGCTCCCTTTGAACAGAAGGCCGCACAGGTGCTCAGAGCTGCCTCTCCCACAACTCCGGACCTGCCTCAGTGAAGAGAGGCGCCTCTCCCCCCGCCAGCCCAGGTGTTGCTGCAGGGAGAGAGAGCTGGGGGGGGAGTCCTCTCTTTGCGCTGTAGCTCCCGTGCAGCCTGCACCTCAAACCCCTCATCCCTGGCCCCACCCTAGAGCCCACACCCCCAGCCGGAGCCCTCACCCCCAGCCCTGAGACCCCTCCCGCACCCTGAACCCCTCATCCTCGGTCCCACCTCAGAGCCTGCACCCTCAGCCAGAGTCCTCACCCCTCTGCACTCCAACCTTCTGCCCCAGCCCTGAGCCCCAACCCTGCTACATGAATTTTGTTAGGTGCACCAATATGGAGGTGATGCGTCACACATCACCTCCATATTGGTGCACATAACAAAATTCATTCCGCACATGCATGGGAAAAATTAAAGGGAACACTGGACACCACCACCATTAACAACATTGCAGCTGAGGTGAGTGCAGGGCCATTGCTCTTCCTGCTTGTAATGAGTCCCCTCACACCAGACTGCTTCCTGATTACCATTTCTGTCAGACTCATTCCCACACACTGCTTCTGTCTCAAAGTCTTTCACTGCCTCCCCACCACTTTTCTTTCACCCAATCTCAACCTCCATCCAGTATCTTTGGCATCCTCCAACCCTACCCTGCAACCTTTTCTCTTCCCTCCTAGTCTCCTGCTCACTCATCTCCTCTACATACATATTTCTCTACCCACATCTGTAAAGAGAAACCTTAATTTTTGAATAAAGTAACAAAAAATGGCAACATGAAGTGTGCAGTAACCTTTAAGGAAATGAGTGACCTTATATTTGGAGCCCTCTCTCTCTCCCTATTCCCTCTGTTTTTTAAATCTTCATTTGTCACATCATGCCTAAGTAGACAACGAGCATCCTGCACGCTCTCTGCAAAGTGCCTACCACACCTTTGTAAGCTGCATGAAATAACTGCCATTTTCACCAGCACAGATCAAAACATGAAGGCGGGCGAAGATATAAACAACATTTCTCACCAATGGCAAAGTAACAGCAACGAAACAGAGTTTGGTAGAAAGCAGTCTTGCTGTGCTACAAAAATGTCAGCTAGCTTTGTCCAAACAACTCCCCACTATATGTATACAATTTTGTATGAGAGGTGCAGACTGCTTGGCTAAAGCTCCATACAGTGTTTTGCAGAGAACAGATTTAAACATTTTATTAAAGCTAATATTAAAAGATTGTATAATATACAGGTTAAGAAAAGAGTGTCTGTACATCTGGGTATAGTGTTTAGATTATCCATAAATACAAAGTTTGTTTTAAAAGTCATAAGATACATATAATACATAATCAGCAATAACCCAAATTTAGATGAATAAAATTTAACAATACAGTTTTGATATTAGCATCCAAATATTCAGGTACATTACTCATGAAAAGTTATACAGAGAGTTGGTTGTGAAAAGCAAATATATCAAACAAGTGAAGATTGTCCCTCAGTAATTGAGAATTTAGGGTAGGCTGTCTGCTAGAAAATACAAGCCATCAGGGAAGTATCTGAGTTACCTTCCTGTCTGCGCTTCTCATCAGCACTGCAGCTCATCTCCCCTGGCGTTGCCGATGTCCAGTGATGTGTTCTAGGTAGATGTCTCTCGACCACCTGATGGCATCTGACACCATGAGTTGCCACATCAGCCAAATGTAGCGTTGACTGATTCCACATTCTCTCAACACTCGCTAGTTACTGGGGTTCCATGCACCCAGGGCTCCGACGATCAGCGCGTGAGTTTGAATCTCGTAGCCCCTAGCTCTCAAGGTGTTGGCCAGAGGGGTGTATTCTCTGAGAGCTGGGGGCTACAAGGTTCAAACTCACGCGCTGATCATCAGAGCCCTGGGAGCATGAGACCCCTACTACAACTCACATCATTCTTTTTCCTTCACAGGCCATTTCCTCAATTATCCAGTTAATCCATACTTCCCAAGTAAGAAACAGTTGAAAATCCTTGAAGAGTTATCACGAGAGACTAGCACTTCAGATCTTCAAAAAAAGATTGTTAAATGCTGTTTTTGCCTCAAAAAAGCAAATCACCAAACCAACCAACCAAAACAAAACAAACAAAAAACTAATGATGGCCCAAAAAGACACTTGTGGGGAAAAAATACCATCCTTTCAGTGGAGGGGCATAAACAAAAACTATGAAATACTGAAGACAGCCCAAATGACTGCTAGGAAGTGAAAATTACACTTCCAACTATTTCTAGGCTCATAGGGAAGGTTAAATGGGGTGGAGGGAAGGACCGAAATTTATCTGGGAGAAGATTTTGGTCTTTTTAATTTTCTTTTGTTTGGTGCCCAGAGGCTCATCAAATCCACCATTTTTCTTCAGCCCCATTTTCCTTCAGGACTGGATTGTGGGAAGAGAGGAGGATCAGAATTGCATGTTGTCGTTGCCAAATTTTCTTCATTTTTTCTCTGAGTATGGAAAGTCTGTGTGTAACATACGACTCTGGACATCTCATTTAAAATTTTGCCTTGCACTTCTGAACTTTTACATTATTTCCATATGAGTAAACTGCATTTCTGTTCAGGGCAATCAACTCAAAGGATGGCCTGTTGGGTCATGTCCAGTCGTGGCTATCTACAAATAAATAATGGGTATCACTAGGGAGAATAAAAATCCTGCCTGAAAGTATTATGGAAAGAGAGTTAAGACTAATAACTACATGTGCAGGACAAGACTAGTCAGTCACAGAAAAAAGGCTTATTCAGCGTACCACTTAGAGTGGAGATTGTAAAGACACCTGAATCATTCAGAAAACAGCTTTTTTTTTTTTTTTTTGGAAGGGATGATGTCATATCCTAATGTTAATACGGAACTGGACTTGAATAGAGGAGTGGTGGCTCACAAAGAAAATAATAGTTTTTCTTATAAAAGCAGTGAATTGCTGTAACAGACACAAAACACCTTGAGGAGACTGGACACTCAGGCCACATGCAGACTAGGAGCAGTTTACCAATACAGGAACATGGTAAACTTTACCAGCAAACGCTCCTATGCACACAGCTATACCTGCAAAACTGTGCTTTCTACCAGAACAACAACCCATGGGGACTTCTGCTGGTCAGGGTCCAGGATAACACCTCCTCACACCCCTGACTGACAGCGATGCCAGCAGAAGTATGGAGTACAGATATAGCCTGTCCTGAGATATATCTATAATCTGTATCTGTCTGATAGTTGTACCAGTACAATCCCTATACTGGTATAGCCTATTCCCCTTCCCATATGGGAATAAACTATATTAGAATAAGCACTTTTCTACTGATTTTACTGTGTCAACATTTGGGGGGGGGGGGTTCCCATTATTAGTATAGTTAAAGTGGTATAATATGTGTATGTAAACAAGGACTAAATGAACAACCTGGTACTGTGACAAATTTTTTTGCTGGGACACATCCACATATGGGTAAATACCAGACTTTCTACCATGTAAGGTTTTTAGTGTTTATTTTTGTATTATAAAGTTATTGCTCCCCTCAGCGATATTTTTAACAGTTAGTCTGAGGCATGTTAGCTGCCTGTTTTTATTCTCTCTTTATTCCCCAATACTTGGCTTTAAGCAGGGCTCAGATTGAGCTAATATGGCATACCAGCGTTGGTGTTCTAGGCACTAACACACCTGAGTGGATTATATGCCTGCACCCATACATCAAAGAACGACAGATACAGAACAGGTAAGTAACTGTTTTCTCTCTATCACATATGCAAGTCATCAAAATGAGCCACTGCTCACGGTAGATTATGCTGATGTTTAAAACATGATTGTGTGTGCTCTCTGAGCATCATTAGGCTCCTTAGGTGGGGCTTGAACATATCCCTGAGATCTGCTGGACTCCTTGGGTTTAGCTCCTTCTTGATTGGGAGAGAAATAAGTTGGTGATAACACATTAACCCTAGATATTAAAAAACCTGAAGCACCCAAAATCATGAGATTATAAATTTTGGGGTTCATTTTGTTTGCCTTGGGTCTCTGAGCTTTTAGGGTGCACTTGGGTCACACTGTCAAATGTTTTTCTTCACAACCATGAAAGTTAGAAATGTACTGCTCTGTTTTTAATGAAGGCTGAAATTTCTCATGTAACAACTTGTCTCCAGGAGCTGAGCTTTAAGGAAAATATCAAATATTGACAAGTGTGTGCAACTCTAACCAAGAGCTGGAAAGAGCACCCATCAGGACGGCATGCATGCCATGCACCTCCTTATGGCCCCTCCCTGGGCTATATAAGGGTGGTGGCACCCTGATTACCATCAGTTCCTTCGCATCCCAGGGAGCTAGAGTAAGTCTCCAGTGACGAGGGGCGGGCTGTAAAATACATGTCAGCACCCACATCTTGAAGAACAGTTACAGAACAGGTAAGTAACCATTGTATCTTTTTAGTCCACCTGCAGATGTGTATTCCATTCAGGTGACTCATCAGCTGTTCCCTCTGGAGGTGGGCTTAGAGTCTACTTAATTACTGTAATGAGATTTTAGCAAAATTTGCGTCAGATCTGGATGCACTAGTGATCATAGCAACGTGTGATGTGTGCACTGAGGACCATGTGATGGCCCTACAAATGTCAGATATAGGAACATCCCTCAGGAAGGTGATTGATGTAGCTTGAGCCCTTGTTGAATGAGCTGAGAGTCTTTGAGAAGGGGGAGTATTGGCTATCCCATACACTGTCATCACACAGGAAGTGATCCATCTGGAGACTGGATTATACTGCTTGGTCTTTCATACAATCCACAGAGGACACGAAGATGAGGAGATCATTTAAAAGCTTTGGTCCTGTCCAGATGAAAAGCGAATGCCCTCCTAACATCCATAGTACGTACACGTTCCTCATCCTTATTAGAATGTGGCTTAGGAAAAAAAGGGAGATAGGATTTAAAATCCTCTAGGACTGGAGAAGAGTAAGTTTGCCCTCTCCTCATGATCAATGGTGCCAAGAATCAGTGGAGCCGATGGCATCTCTTGAGGCAGAGATTGATTGTCTGGCAAGGACTCCCCCACAAGAAGAGGTTCAGGAGTACAGGCATCTTCCTATATGTGCATAGGTGCTTTGGAGCTTGGTCTGCCTCATGTCCAGGGGATATATCCTTAGATGGAGAGCCTGACCTGTTGGAGCGAAACCATCCCACAGGTTCCAGGGAGGCCCCTGTGGGAAGGGATACAGCATGGGAGGCCAATACATGATGGACCAGGGTGGTCTGTCCTTGTTACAAGAGTGGCTGCATTCTTGGTATCGTCTACTCCTCAACACTTGGATGACTTGTGCGACCTCTTTAATTGAGAGACAGAGAGAGAGGGAGAGAGAGAGAGGGAGAGAAGAGCTGGAGGACGCTGACTCAAAACCTGATGAGTCTTTTGAGTAGTCTATGAGCATCGGTGGAGCCCACCCCAGCTAGATACCTATATTTGTCTATTGACCAACGAAGCGGCGCTACAGTGAGTACTGGAGGTGGAAAAACTCAGACACTAATGTAAGGGCATTCCAGGGAGGTAGAGGCCATACAAATGGGTCTGGTACTGAGGAACATACTGCCTGATGGAACCCGTCCACACTCTGAAAAGCAACTGTGTACCGAGGTCACAGGTATCCAAGGTTGTAGGTACTGGGCACACTGAGGACAAAGGGTGCATCAGTACCAGCTCCACAGGCACAAAGACCATGGACAGTGCCTGTTTCTTCATCAGTAATGTGGCAGTCAGCATTTGCAAACTGTGTCCTAAAGCTGAAGGAGCGGATGGACCTGGAATTGCTGCGGGTACTGATGTACAGCTGACCTCCTGTGTTATCAAGTATACCAGCACAGAGAAATAAATCTGATGCTGCCATAAAGGCTTGTGAGGTGATAGGTACCAAAAGAAACAGTGCCAGACAGCGTACTGTGACATCCGTAGGTAGCAGACTTGACAGCTGTCTCTCGAGTCAACGGTACAGTACCAGGCTCCTCTCACCTCATTACCGGGGAGACATAGGCTGATGGGTCTTGATGTCACTGACAGCTTTTCTGGATGAAGAGGACAATAAATCTCTCTTCAATTTCTAATGGTGCTGATTAGTTTTATGGGTCATCTGGGGAAGGTGAACAAGCCCTTTCTCTTCTTGGGGTAGATACAGAGTCCAGGGGTCCACTGGAATTACCATACAAGTAGATGGTACCAGAGGATGGCTGGCCGAATGATCCAACGAATACCCTGGTGCCAACACAGGCTTTGTAGCCTGTTCCATCAGGTGCTGTTTCAAGTGAAGGTCTCTGGAAATCAGTATTAACTTTTTCAATGAACATTAGATAATGCACCTTACCTTAATGTGTTCCTCACTGAGACACAGTAAGCAGCATGTGTGCAGGTCACTATAAGGAACAGAGGCCCCACACGATGCCTGGTGCTTAAAACTCGGAGAATGTTGCATAACCTACTGCAACTAACTAAACTAATGTTACACTACACTACATGACTGGTACTAACTGCTACTAACTATTTACACTACAAACTCTCAGCAAGTAGCAGTGATGCAGGAAATAAATTGTGAGGAGAGAACTGCAGAGGGAGCTCAGACTTAAGCCGCTGATTGTAAGAAAGAATGGGGTAGGGATTGGTGCACCGCCACCCTTATGTAGCCTCAGGAGGGGCCACAAGGATGTGCAGGATGTGGGTACTGCTGCAGGGGGAAAAGTCTCCCGCTTTCAGCATGCTACGTGTAAACACACTTGCGTGGACTACGTCTGCAACCACTCGAAGAACCATTACCTTTTTTCCCCACCCTCTCAATTTGATCCCTAGCTGTAAAATTCCTAAACTGATTTAGCAACTGTTTGAGGAGACAAGCACTGCTGGACACTCATGAGAGAAAAACCTGGACTTCTGACCTTAAGGAAGGTGGGAGCAGAAGAAAGGAGTAACAGGCTAAACAGACAACGTGAGAACTGCAAAACTTTTTTCCACAGAAAGGTGTTTCAAGAAAACTGGATTTATGTCAAAGTGAGCACAGAGGGAGCCATAAAACCTAAGTAATACAAGTCTTTGTATAGTGATTTTAAAAAGTTAATATGGGACAAATTTGTAGTGTGGAAGAAAGGAAATTTTCCACAGAACCACTCTAAGCACATGTGCTATTGTATTCCTAGAACCATTAAGTTAATACATATCTAGAAATAAAATTAAATCAGACCCTTATTTAATTTTAACAACCATTCCAACTATGGAAGCCAGGATGGAAGTCCCTCTGGAATTAAATGTGCTTCACAGCTCAACAATGTGTATTGGCAAAAACCTGATCAGTAAATTTGATTTCATTTTGGTTCTACAAAGATGCTGGATGTCTTGGTGAATATTTCATGGAATAATATAGATCTGTCAAAATGCTAAAGAAAAAACAATAGGGAGCAAGTAAAGATTGACTACAATGAAGCCACGTACTGAGGGAAAAGGATATTAACTGAAAATCCCACCTCTTCTGATATTATTTAATTTTTTTCTTATGTCTTACTTGCACAGGAAAAATAATTAATTGCTGCCAAATACTGTTCTATAACTATTGCATTTCCACTAGGTATACCAGTAACCTTAGTATTATTCTGCATGCAAAATCGTTTTTGAACATTGCTTAAAAATGGGAAAATAATACCATACCTGATGCAAACACACTAATGTGTAGAATGCTTCACCTGCTGCAGTTGTCATCTCTGTATTGTGCTTTTGTAGTACCAGCATATCAAAGACCATCTGAAGAGATCAAACAAATTATTTAATTATCTAAAATGCAGACTGTTAAGCTGCCAATACATAACAAAGTAGAAGAGGAAATCTTGTTTAGGAAGCTAAAAGGATCAGACCTATTGAAGACCACCTCCTGAGATAAGTCTAAGTCCTTTATGGATCTGGGGAGAATATTGAATAAGAATAATAATATTGAATAAGGATTTCTGGAAATATTTATAGTTTATGCTTCTAGAGCTAGAAGACAACAGAGGACTATTACTGTGTTATGTAAATGTGACTTCTTTGCAGTGAAAAGGGCATATTGACTAAGTTTGTCTTTGGAAATTTTTTTTTTACATTAACTTACAATGGGGATTTTCTGAGGAGAAGATTTGATTAATGAACAAAGAGTATAGATTCTATTGTGAATTAACTGTCTATTAAGAGGTACACTCAAATACCAACAAACACTGTAAAAGGTGCAAACTGTAAGATAACCATGTCCTTGTCTTCACACAAAATTAAACACTCTTAATATTCTCTTAATTTGTAACAGTCATAAATGATCTTTTATTTATATGTTAATTTTATGATACAAGAGAGGAAAGATAAAAAACTGGGTATGTTTAAAATGACTGAGGGGGGACCCAAATAACAGTTTTCAAATATATACGGGCTGTTATAAAAGGGGACAGTGATCAATTATTCTTCGTGTCTCCTGATGGTAGGACAGGTAGCAATGGGCTTACTCTGCAGCAAGGGAGTTTTAGGTTAGATATTAGGAAAACCTAACTATAAGAATAGTTAAACATGAGACAAGATTCAAAGGGAGGGTTTTGGAATCCCCATCACTGGAGGTTTTTAAGAACAGGTTAGACAAACACATGCCAGGAATGGCCTAGGTATATTTGGTCCTGGCTCAGCACACAAAGCTGGACTAGATGACCTCACAAGGTCCCTTCTAGACCTACATTTTTATGATTCTATAAACAAGGGGAAGAATGAATGAAAGGTTTTGCTCTTCCAGAATAAAATGGGGAACTCATTCATCAGGTCTGTGAAAGATGTTGTGACTCTGGAGAATCTTAAGGCTCAATGAAAACTAAGTAGGTGAGGGAATGACTGAATGGGGTGGAAGTCAGAGAATTTAAGGTAGAAATTTAGGGAAGGGATTGAAAAACCAAGTACGTCCATTTGGAAGATAACAGCTTTATCAACCTTTATTTAAAGCTCATTGTTCACTTTCTCAGCCGGACTGATGTCAATGAGCCTGCTATGACAAAATTAAGATCCCAAGCAAGACTCAGTCTGTGCTGGAAGAGTAATGTAAGAAATTTTTCATTGAACATTTAACCCGGGATTAAGCACTAAGATTTTCCTACCAGCCAGCTCATGGCCAGAGGCAACTGGCTGCTCCCAATTTACACTAAGACCCAGCTGAACAAGATGGAGCCCGTAGTTCAGAACAGTAGACACTGAACATGACACCGGATTGAGAACCTATGTAATTTTCTTTAAATAGAAGACCAACCAGAGCAGCATCCTCTTCTTTTCTTGTTTTAGTAATCATCTATTCCATTTCTCCTACCTATTCCTGTTGCCTCTTGTCCACTCCATCCTTCAGCTTACAAGCAATCTTGCCCATTCTGTTTTAGTTCTTTGCATCATCTACTCAGACTTCATAGTGATTCTTACTAAAATCTTTTAAGTTTCATTTTGAAGCCCATGCACATAACACAAAAACATGAGCTACTGACTGAAAAGTTCCAGGTCTGCCACAGATTTGGCATGACTTTGGGCAAGTTGTTTCTCCTCTCTGTGCCTCTATTTCCCCTTACGCCCTTTGTCGGTCTTAATAGACTAAGCTCTTTAGGGCAAGGACCGTCTCTTATTTTGTGTTCGTACAGTGCTTAGCCTCACAGGGCCTTGATCTCAGCTGGGGCCTCTAAACACTATTGTAATACAAATAAATAAAATATGGCAGCGAAATTTGCAAAAAGACATTTTACCTTAAGAAAGTGCCTTGTTGCTAGAAATAGCGATGAGTCTGTTTCTTGTGCTTTTGCACATTGTTCTGCTAATGGTGTTAAAGCTTCCAGACACAATTGGCAAACCTCAGAACTCATCCTGATAATCCAAGTGTCAAAGAAAAAGCATCAAAGAATAAAAGTCAGATTTTCTTTTTAAGTTGTGGTAAATTTCTAAACAGCATCATTAGAAAATGTTTTAATGAGTATATGTCCCAGGGCTGACTTACTTTATTTTTACTGAAGTGCTTTAACAAAAAGATAGGAATCTATTGTATCTTTGTTGCCCTCTTTTATTGGCTATGCGCTGTAAAATAACTTAGTCATCTGTGACCTAACATTTTCAGAAACAGTCCCTTATGGCCAACGTTCTCATCTGTTTTTGACACGTGCTGTAGGTGAGTGAAAATGGTACTCTCTGTTCTAAACGGAGAGCCCCCTGGCAATTTGACAGGAAATACTCTGAAGCCAGCCCAGTAGAACAACAGTAGTATTTTGCATTACTAGCTGAGAAACTAATTCAGGAATAGCTTTGAGATACCACCTGAAGGCTTATAAAGTCAGATTCTCTGTGAGATGAAATAGTAGGGAGGAGGCAACAGAGGTTGCCAGCAAGAACATACACATATTAAACCACTTAAAAGCTACATTAAAGAAATGTTATGGGTCTAATTAAATTCAGATAAGGCTAGAAACTCAGATGACTTTCCAATAAATAATAATAATAATAATAATAAAACAGAATGCAAGGGAAAAACAGAGAGAAAACTAGCTATAACACTACTATTATATAAGCAGAGATAAAAAGAAGGAAAAAATGGAAAAAAGTGAAGAAAGTTCAAATTTCTTCACACAAAAAACGAAAGACATTTTTTACTTGGACACCCATTCATTGTAAAGGATACGATGACATCCCTAACTCCAATGAGTACATTAGGCTCTTAAAAAGGTCTTCTGGAAGCTGAGGAATTTTCTCAGGAAATATCTCACAGATGAAGGTGATTAATTTGTAGTACTGATTACACAGAGATGGAAACTGTCAAAAGAAATATATTGGGAATTTTAGACTCAAACTGTTTTAATACTGTTTTATTACTGCTCCTAAATTTCTGTGGAACAAAGACAGGGCTCAGACTGATGCACTCTGCTGAAAAGAAAGGTAATTATTAGCAGATACAAACTTCAATGTTATGGTCCTCAGCATATTGCCATTCCATTCATTTGATTTTTATGGTCGTATACAAGAGCTATGCATATGACATGAAAGCCTTATAAAGTGCCTCGCCTCCCCCCAAAAATCAGTGTTATCCTAGTAAAGAAATACAAAAGTAATGATCAATCACAAATGCAAAATATATAATATGTTTTTCAAAATGTGAATAGTTTTAAAAATTGTCAAATATGGATAAGAGCAAAGTAATAAATCAAACTTTCACAAGGCAAATTACAAAAGAAAAGCCACAGGAGAAGGGACCCACAACGGGAAAGAAAGCTGACAAAGTGGAATGAACAGCAATGCAGACACTTTTTAGATCATAATGCATTCCCCAAGAAAGTGCATGAAACTTGGAATGGAATATAGAGCAAGTTGCCTATAGAGCAAGTTTCCTTCTAACCCCCATCAGTTAGTTGTTGATTTATGCCATGCAGCATGAAGATTTATATCCTTTTTTATCCTATCTAATGTTAAAGTAGATATTCTCATTCTCCATATAAATGTTGAATCCTTTTTTGAATTCTATGATAAAATCTCAACTCAATGCAAAATAAGATGACTTGTGGCAAGACTGACTTTTTAAAAAACGACAAACTTTGTCTAGGTCTTCATGTATCTCTCTCTTCTTAGGCTCTCAGGGGCCACAGAAAAATTCTTTGCATATACAGTAAAATAAACCCTAGAAAATTCATTGTATTTAACTGCCAGGCTACAATAAACCGCTCTAACAACTTCAAAGTTTAGAAACCATTTAAAAAGTTATATATCTTTATAAGAAGTTTCCACATTTATTATGTGTGCGTGCATATATACATCGATCTTAAAATATACTTACTTTCAGTAGATCCTGTGACATTAATGGCAGAACTAGATTAACCCCATATAAGACTACATCTGCTGCTGACACAGATCTATTTGCAGCTTGTCCTGGCTCATGTCCTCTAAATACTTCATCTATAGAAAACATGTAAACCTTTACTGTTAACATATTAAATGTAAAAGGAGAGATCAGACATACTGAAGTGTCACATTTTTATGCAAGAGGCCAGATTTCTTTTTTAAAAAGGACAGCACACACACTATTTTAAAATAGGAGTTGTGAGAGTTAAGGCTGCAACTTCATCTTACGCTTAGGCCCATTGTTTCTAGGCATCACAATACAGTACTCCAAAAGATCCTATAAGAACAGGAAATATCAAATACTATGAGTATGCCTTAGCATTTAGGAGTATGTTAAAACACAGAAAACTTTGTTTATTTCAAAGTAAGGCTTCACAATTGCATTTCCTATCAACTGGAACACTAAAAAGCAAGAATATTCATTTAACTGGTGATATCAACATCCATACAAACCTTAACTCATGTCTTACCACCTGATCATAATACCAAAATGTATTCGGACTCCTTAGTTTCATGACAAATTCCCTTTCAAATTCTTCCACATAACCAATCTTAATGCAGACATTCAATTCCTCATAACCCTGACTCAAAAACCCAGCCTGTATTCTGATCTTAGAATTAAGAATACTGACTACAGATCTAGGTCTAACGGTTAAAATCTTTGTCTATTATTTACAGATTAAGAATAGGGGGCCAGAATTCCATGTATTTGAGACTGTAAATAATTATGTGTGTGCACTTCAGTCGGTTATATCTTGGGAGGCACTAAGAGCTAGTGATGGGCATTAATACCTGGATAGATAGATACGATTTCCTTTCGTTCAGTCCTTCTATGCACAGAACTTTCTAGGACTTGGTAAAGCTCGAACATTGGGTTTACATTTTTTAGCTTATCTAAAAAACTGTTCAATATAGTTATATTACACCTGACATACCAGGTTTTCAACTGATTCAATTTTAAATAGCAGAGATCACAAAGAAAAAAAAAAAAGACTGGGATATACAAGAGAAAACTTAACTAAACAACAACACAGTAAAAAGAAAAGGAGTACTTGTGGCACCTTAGAGACTAACCAGTTTATTTGACCATAAGCTTTCGTGAGCTACAGCTCACTTCATCGGATGCATACTGTGAAAAGTGTAGAAGATCTTTCTATACACACAAAGCATGAACACAGTGCCTGTTCTGCAAACTGTTGAGCATCTACACATCCTCCTGAAGTGCCACTGGAGTGATAAAGCTTACAGAATCAAGCCCTTCTATCACACACTGAAATGTATCTGTTTTAAACTATATCCTAATTTTGACTTCATTGACCTTGTTTTTGATAACTACCATTGCTTTATTTCCAGATTAGTAGCTTGTTCTAGTTCAGATTTCAAGTTGTTCAGTATACAATAGCAATGCAACAAGAACAATGGCCTATGAATTATATGCATGCTTCCCTCAGCTTCCAGAGTCGGAATATTAAATATTATCTCAGAATGTGGAAACTAGACTCTCTATTCTCACATTACTTGGATAATTAATTCTCTCTCCACAATATTTTTGCTAATTAAAAAAAAAAATCAATGTAAGATAATTCCTCAAAAGAAAATTATCTTATTTTGCAGCCCATAATTTTTGCTCAAAACCACCTAGAGTAGTTCACCAATACTTGAAGCTTTTCATCTCCAATTCCTTCATACCTGTATCACTGAAATCTATAAATTCTTTTTGACAGAAGGTTAGTAAGAAGCTCCATAATAAGAAGAAGATCCTGGTATTGGTCTCTTCTGCTTGTAACATCTATTCGCTGCCGACCTAAATTATTCTTGGAATATACTTGAAGTAGAGTCAGGCAGGCTTCATACAAATTCATGGCTTTGGACTGCAACAAAGAAACAAAAGAGGAAGTTAAATGTGTTATATACTATATATACTAGCATATTTAATATTGACTTTTTAGAGCTGCTTTCGGTGCTGCTTGGCTGACAATACACCAGTGATTTTAATTTCATTTTTATTATGTTACTATTTAGTGTAATAGCTACACATAAAAGTGTTAAGGAAATAGATAGTCCTTAGATAACGTAACTATCTTGCCCATTTACTCATGCACCAGTTACTACAATACTTTAGTAATACAACCATACTTTTGGCAGGTTCCTCCAGACTTAAAAAGAAAATTGTAAATCAGGAGTCTATATATAAAATGATTTTGGACAGGTTGACATTTCTTGCCAAACTCACGAAAGAGTACAGAATTGCAGATTCAGAATCTCTAGGGTCTTGTTCACACTAGCACATTTTGTAGCTTTAATCCACCATTATGGAAAATCCAAAGGTGGTAGCTAGGATTTTGTCTGGATTAGGGAAATTTGCATAGGTAGAACTATACCAGTGCAAAGTCCTAACGTGGGTACACTGCACTGATGCAACTTACCTGGTAACTTACTGGGGTAAATCACACCAGTGGAAGCCCTGTTTAGCACCAATGCAGTGTCTCTACATTACGAGTTTGCACCAGAAGTTAAATCAGTAACAAGTTTCCCTAGACAAACCTTCACAGAAAGTTAAACATGGTAAAAACACCCTGAGCTGGTAGAGCTGGACTAATGATGAATGATAGGTATATTTGTTAGTGTATGCATAGTCTAGCTGTACTTTTGGGTTACCTTTTCAGAGACAATATATGAACTCTCTCTTATAGACAAGGAAAGATTATTTAGTACATCCAAAATTTTTCTGAATGATATAAGAGGCAGAACTGTTGGAAGCGCTCACTTTTTCCAGTCTCCAGTCAGTATGCTTGGGTTTTACTATAGCAGAAACCTGTAAATGGATTTGCTTGTTTTATCAAATCTGTTTTCCTTTAAAGAGGTCTATTTCCTTTTAACAACATATCAGTTTCAGTGAATTATGCTCTTTAATGGATTATATACAAAATAAGTTAGCAGATGTATTATTTTAAAAGATCAATTAACTTTTTGATGTCTACGTTTTAAATACGTTCACTCCTTTAACAGGCTTTCATTTAAGAGGGCTCAGCTCTACAATGTTTCTTCCTATTCAGCATCTAAAATCATTGTGGTTTACTTGATTTAGAGAATAAGATCTTATTTTGCATGTGCATGCATGCGGACACACACACACACACACACACACACACACTCACACTCTTTTTGGTTGCGTTTACCTCTCCGAGATAGCATATTTGTTTATGTGCAACTTCAACAAAAACTTCTATTATGAGGTTAACAGTCTCTGGTGTGTTTTTGTACACCTCCATTAATCCAATGCAATTGGTAAGGAAGTCCATCAGAAAGTTAAAGAGGATTGCTACATTATCTATTTGGGTAGCCTCAGCAATGCCACAAAGTGCTTCTAGTGTGGCAGTGATTTCTTGTTTCACCTCCTCCTCTTGACAGATCTGCTGAAAGTTTTCTTGGTTTATCACATTCAAAAATCGCTGTTGAAGTGGCTGAAGAACCTACAGAATCAAAAATTAAACAGCCATTTCTGATAAATGTATTCTTCCAGTTTAATACATGCAGTACTTACAGTTTTCTATCAATTCATTAAAAATTCAAGTCTTTATGGCACACAAGTCTTCCCTCTCTCCCCACCTCCAGAGCACTGGGATAATTCACCACTGTTACTCTAGTTTTACACTGGTGCAATTCCATTGATTTCAATGGAATTAAAACTGGCAAAAAACTGGGGTAACACAGTGATTAATCAGACCCATTAAGTGAATTTTAACTTAATCTTGCCACGTACTATCTCCATTAGGGGTCTGTTTTAGCATTATCTCTTGCCAACTTTTCTGCCCACTTATGCTGTTTAAATTCCTCTCTACTGTGCCTTTTTCTGTCCTCTCTGGTATTTGAATCTCCTCCAAATTTTGTATCATCTGAACGCTTCTTTTCTACTCTAGGTAATTAATAAAGCTGTTAAATAAGATCAGTCTTAATAATTATCTTTGTGGTACCACACAACATACTGCTATCTATCATTAATTTTTTTTTAAACTATTTATTTAGGACATTAACAAGTTTACAAATCCTTGCCATGTAATTATTATTCTATTGGTTCTGGTATTTACAACAGTGACCTTCTGTTGAGAGAAACATTGTTTAGTCTTCCAACCTATGTTCGATCTGCATGATACTGTTGATAGCTAAGCTGATCTAATTTTTGAGAGTTTAGTTTTTCAAGACAGTCATAGAATCACAATGAAACTCTAATATTAAAAAAGTCTCTAAAGATGTTGAGTGTGCAACAGTAATGTTGAATTCAAAAGCTAACTTTGAATTCAGTTTCATTGCTTGCTGAAATGAAGGTGACGGAAATTTAAAATGTCTTACCTCTGTCCAGTATTGCTGTTTTGTATCTGTGTCCATATGAGCAAAACCTCCTAAAACTAGAGCTTTCATTAGTGTTCTCTGCACAGAACTGGACAAAAAGTGAAGAGGTGGGCTTCGCCTTGCAAACTGCTTAGCTAAATTCCACCAATTCTCACACTGAATTACTAAATTTGCCCTAAAAAAATAAAATAAAAATAAAAGTAAAAAAATTGCTTACTCATAGAAAATCCTGTAGAAACACATACAATCTGACTGCTTCTACCAAGTACTCTTACTAGAAATTTTGTTAACATTTTTGTATTCATTTAACTTAGGATTTATACCTAGTCTCTATTCCTTTTGACATTCATCTTATTTATGCCTCATTTCTAGATGTCTGTAACATTTAATTTATATATCATTTAATTTATGAGAGAAAAAAATGGGAAAGTACTTTGTAAAGTCCCATACTACCCTTTATTTGACACCTTGCATGTATTGAGCTCAAGCAGTTTATTTTGAGTTTTGTTGTTATAACTCTGAGCCTAGAGACTCTGAAGTTTTAGAGAATTTACAGGAGATTCAGATTAAGCAAAAGAAAATCTGTTATATCACAGAGTTCTGTTTAACCAGAAGAACACAAACCAGCATCGTCTTTAGCCACTGTACCTTCTTGCAGTTTGGAAATCTGTACAGATCAAAACAATAACAAACAGGGCATCTCTTGTGTATCTCCAGAGCTCCTCAGCTGGTGTCTGGGAAACAAATTTCTGTCTCTTCTGGTCACAAGAGTAGTCCAGTCCCTTTAAGAGTCTAAACCCAACTATACTCCACCACACAGAGATTGCCCTTGCTCAAGGAGTCATTTCTAGCAGGACCAGATTAAGACAAACCAGGGCCCTTGCCACTCCCTCACACGGGGCCCCTCCTGTACTGTGGCGCGCTCTCTGATTTGGCCAGCAGTGGCAGGGGCCACCAACATAAAAGCAAAGAATAAATTTTGCTAGGCTGGTTGCCCTGCTCCTCTTTGTATAAACTGGGGCCTTCCTCATTTCTGGGTCACCCGTCCCTGCCTTCATGTGAACTGGGCCTTCTCCAGAGCAAGGGAGGGCTCTGTCTGCATCCACCTCAGAACAGGACTCACTGTTACCACCTCAGCCAACTTATGATGGGGTAGAAGCAGAGAGACCCCTCTGTATAGGTAACTATGTTCCATCTATTTTTGCCCCCTGTGTAGGGAACAAATGCCTGCCTAAGCTCAAGTTTCAAACCTATCAGTGCAGCTTCTCCCACTCCCATTCCTTTGCCTCTGTCATTTCATCTATCCCTTCATTTATTCATTCCCTTCCCCCTTGATGCATTACAGATCCCATATTCACTATATTCTCCTTTCCACTCCATCATTCATCCTCCCTTTGCTTTTATCTTCTCTCTCACCTCACACATCTGTTAAACTTGAGCTCTCATGGTCTTTGTTCAACACACAAAAAAGTGAGGGAGAAGGAGGAGTGAGAAGGAAGGGGGGAGCTGTAGGAGCTCCCAAACCCCCAACAGGCTATAAGCATCAAAACATGGGCTCTCTTCCTTCCCAGTCCACCCAGAGTGCACCAAACCCAGTGGCTGGTCCTCCCCAACTTTTTTTTTGGGGGGGGGGAGGGGGAGGGGGAGGGGGAGGAAGGGTAAATCAATGTGGAGATTCTGACCTCATCATGTGATTCCAGGAGCTAGGACCCCAACATGGCTCTGTAGTACCTATGCCTTAATCCAACGGTTCTCAACTTTCAATACCGTGATCCCATTTTACACAGAAGAAAACAAATTCTGGAACCCAGGAACACCGCCCCATGTAGTCAAAGAAATGGTGGGTGGTTGTGATCCCCTTAAAATTCTCCTCTAGGCTGAGAACACATGCTTTAATCCTGGATTCCAGACCTGACTCCCAGACAGGACTCAGTCCCCTGCCAGCCTTAACTAAAAAGCTCACACCATTATCAAGCTTCCTCTGAGGGAGTGCCACTGAGGGCTGGGAGCAGAAATGAGAGAGGCAAGGTTATGGGAACCCTGTAGAAAGCACTAAACAGTGTCAGCTGCTACCTAACACTAGGGAGTTCACAACTGACTTTGGCACTTGAATGCTTTTCCTACTTTGAGAAAGGGTGGTCTCATGGTTAAGGCAGATGAATGCTGCTGTGAAGAACTGGATTCTACTCCTTCCTTGCCAGAGTTCCTATGTAATATTGGGCAAGTCACTTCAACCAAGCCTTTTACAATCACTCACTCATTGTGTGTTCCTCATGCCTGACTTTGAAACCCTGGTGTCTGATTTGCAGAAGTGCTGAGCACTCGCAACTGTAACTGAAGGCAAGGGGAGCTCTGCTTTCAGTGTAATTATGAAGTGCTATGTAATCCTGAGTATTCTAAAAAATCAAGGCCTAAGCACCTCAAATTTAGTATACACTTTTTACCTTACTCTCTCTGTGCCTCAGGTCCCCATCTATAAAATGGGAATAATACCCCTTAATTTTAGAGAGGTATTGTAAAAATAAATTCACTAATATTTGTGAAGCACTTCAGATACTATAATGATGAGCACCACAGAAAAGCCAGTGAGGAAGTTAATAATTCTGCCTTCAGAGCAGAGTTTGAACAGTAGTAATAAGGCATAGGGCCACACATCGAACATCAAGCAGAAAACAAAATACTGAATAGTTGCTTATTAAGAGAGCACTGTCCATTTTGTGCACTGAATGAGGCAAGGATTCTGTGTGAAAAAAATCATGTAATTAAATAATGCAATATTAACATAATGCATATGCACAAAGGGGGTGGATTAAGGTTGCATGTGCAACTTCAATTCTGGCATTTTAAAACGTGTGTGCGTGACTTAGCAACAGTAATAATGTTCTTTTAACACAATACATATGTATTACACACAAAAAACTACTTCGTGTCAGTCTACAAAAGGATAAAACTTTCAAGAATTTGCTGCTTTACAGCTTCTAGCTCCAAGCAAGGCTTTGAAATGTATCACTTTCTCCAAATTCTACATGCTTTTAGATGTTTAAAATTACACCATTTTAATATTCTTTTATAACATAACTACGCTGGCATTTAATTTTTTCAACCCTAAACAGCTAATTCTGCAAAAGTAAACAGCAGTGTAGAAATCCTCATTATGGGATTGGGAGGGTGGGGGGAAAGGCAGAGTTAATTCTTCCTAAACACCTGGTAGTTGAGAGGCACGGGGAAGGAGAGCACATTTCAGTACAATATAAACTTGGGGGGCTCACATAACTGGGCTGACAAGCACCGACAGGCTGATTCTCCTCTACATTATACCAGTTTTGTTTGGTGACACTTCACTGGAGTTACAGAAGCATAAAACTGGTGTAAGAGTGGAGAATCAGGTCTGGAGTCTACGTAGTCCAGAACATGGTGGTTATGTCATAAAAGGAGAAAAACTGCAAATTATATAGTTTATGTGCAAGTATGTACATATTTTTAATAAAATACCTTGCATTTTATACTAGGGCTTGAAAAATTTTGAATGCTTTAAGTGCTCTTAGCTGTGGAAAACATTTAGAACAGCACAAATACTTTAACAGGTAATATACTTTGTATTCACTTTATTTTTGGCCCAATATAAAAGACGCAAAAGAAAAATTTGACTTGCATATGCCTGCAGTTTACCTCTCTCTCCTTTCCACTAATGTTACTAGCAACTGAACAGTGTCATTTGCAAGGTCCTGCTCAGAACTCCATACTGCCAGGTTACTGATTACTTTTTCTAAGAGGTAACCCACAATCCACTGGGAACCCTCTGTGTCTGCACCAAATGCTGTATTAAATGGTAGACTTATCTATAAGAAAAAGAAAACAATTAATTGAGTGCATTTTATAAAAAGTGAAAATAGTAACTCATTTTCAGACTTTCACAGTCCTTGCTTACTTAACGTACAAAAGTTATGTTGACAAAACGGAAAAAGTATCAGAAAAAATAGGTAGGAAACCAAACTTACCTCGCACTCTTTGACAAAAAACAGGAAACAATATCAATTTTGTTATAAAACCCTATTTTAAGTATCCTTACATCTATCCTTCAACACCACCTTTTAAAAGAAAGGTTTCCCATGTATGCAATGTTGTTATAGCTGTGTTGGTCCCATGAATTAGAGATAAGGTTGGGACTGACCACCTTCTGTTGGCGAGAAACAAGCTTTTGAGCTCACTCTTCTTACCTGAAAAAGAGCTCTGTGTAAGCTCAAAAGCTTGTCTCTCTCACCAATAGAAGTTGGTCCAATAAAAGATATTACCTCACCCACCTTGTGTCTTTTACATTTCCCATGCACAGTTCAAGGTGGCCATGAAGGAATTCCTGCAGTTCTTCAGAACTGAAGACTCTAATACTGAGGGCTGGCCTACTCTACCTCCTAGGTTGATGTAACTTATGTTGCTCAGGGGTGTGAAAAAGACACACCCCTGTATGACATAAATTACGTCAACCCAAGCGCTATCCATATCGGCGCTATGTCGGCAGGAGACGCTCTCCTGCTGACATAGCTTCTACCTCTCTCTTGCGGAGGTGGAGTAATTATACAGACGGGAGAGCACTCTTCTGTCAGCATAGCACATCTTCACCAGACATGCTACAGGAGTGCAGCTCCAATTGCTCCTTGAATTTGTTCCGTTTGCTTCTTTTTATTGAGGGGGGGAAGGAGAGCAGAGAAGAGGATTCAAGTGTGACGTTGTACCCCATAATGCTTTATAGAAATATGCTTATGAATGTAAATATGACATAACTGGAATGTGTTTTATGCTAGATATGCTATGTAACATATCTCCTCAAAGGTTATAATCTACTGGATATATTCATCCTATTTGTATGCATGTATCATTTTTGTATTCAAAGTTATGAATATTGGCTATGTACTTGTTTGATTTTAAGTAGCTCAGGGAAGCAGTTGGTCAGCTTCTTGAGAAAAGACTATTTTCAGTAAGTGCCCAATCAAGAAACACTTAAGCTAACAATGAAGTTTAAGAGACACCAATCCACAACTGAACTTTCCTGGGAATGTGGCGTCGGCCTATAAAAAATCTGAGTCATGCATGGACATGTGACTTGTCCATGTGACTCCAGAACTCCATCTTGCAGGTGGATTCTGCATAGGAGAGGAGAAGGCATTTCCACCCACAAGAGAAAGTCTATTTAAGCCCCTGGGGAAACCCCTTCATTTTGTCTTCAGCTGGCTGAAGAGGTAGCTTCTCCACCCCCAAAGGATATCTGAAAGAAACTGAACCAAAGGACAGGAACTACATGGGTGTGAGTGATTGCTAGAGCCAGACTAGAAGGAGGCTAGTCTGTAAAAGAAGCTTATTGGAACGTCTCTGACGGTGAGATTTCATCTGTAATCACTTTCTTACTGTATTAGGCTTAGACTTGTTTGTTTTATTTTATTTTTCTTGGTAGTTTGCTTTGTTCTGTCTGTTATTACTTGAAACCACTTAAATCCTATTTTTTTAATTTAATAAAATCACTTTTTTACTTATTAATTAACCCAGAGTATGTATTAATACCTGGGGGGGTATGGGGAAGAGCTGTGCGTACCTCTCTATCAGTGTTATAGAGGGCAAACAATTTAGGAGTTTACCCTGTATACGCTTTATACAGGGTAAAACTGATTTATTTGAGGTTTGGACCCGACTGGCAGCTGGGTATCTGAGTGCTGGTGACAGGAACACTTCTTAAGCTGTTCTCAGTTAAGCCTGCAGCTTCTGGGGGACATGGTTCAGACCTGGGTCTGTGTTTGTAGCAGGCTAACGTGTCTGGCACAGC
This sequence comes from Chelonia mydas, assembly GCF_015237465.2. Classification (NCBI taxonomy): domain Eukaryota; kingdom Metazoa; phylum Chordata; order Testudines; family Cheloniidae; genus Chelonia; species Chelonia mydas. Next base: position 40,410,549 of record NC_057849.1, read on the forward strand.
CAGGCAGGACACTGAAGTCCCAAGCTGTCAGGGAAAACAGGCTCAGAGGTAGTCTCAGCACATCAGGTGGCAGTCCCAAAGGGGGTTTCTGTGATCCAACCCGTCACACCAAGTACATAAAAGATTGTTACAAGGAGAAAAATTGTTCTCCTTCACCTCTAAGGATAGGACAAGCAATGAGCTTAAATTGCAGCAAGGGCAGTTTAGGTTGGACATTAGGAAAAACTTCCTGTCAGCGTGGTTAAGCACTGAGTCTGGAATAAATTGCCCATGGAGGTTGTGGAATCGCCATGGTTGTCGATTTTTAAGAGCAGGTTAGACAAACACCTGTCAGGGATAGTCTAGAATAGATAATACTTAATTCTGCCATGAGTGCAGGGGACTGGACAATATGACCTCTTGAGGTCCCTTCCAGTCCTATAATTCTCTGATTTCATATTCCACAGCACACGTGGAGCAGGGCAAGTCCACAACCTCGCTCACCAACGGGAGCTCAAGGACCTGATTAAAATGTCTGAAGGGCTGGATACGGCCCCTGGGCCGTAGTTTGCCCACCCTTGCCATAAGGTGAAGCGGGTTCGGGTTGGGATGCCAGACTCACCCCTGATGTTGGCTGAAGAGGTCTAGGAGAGTTCGGAGACAGAGGTGCCCAGGTGGAAAATCTGAGGCGGTCTGAGAATCAAAACTGGTGTGGCCAATATGGGGCTATGAATATGACAGTGGCATGGTCTTGTTGAATCGTGCAGATGACTTGTAGTAGGAGGGCAATGGGGGGAAAGGCACAGCAGAGGTCTCCAGTCCAGGACAGGAGAAGTGCGTCACTTTGGGAGTCCTAGCTCAGGTCTCCCCTGAAGAAATAGACAGGCAACTTGCAATTCTTGCGAGCGGCGAAAAAAATCCCAGCAAGAGGTGCCCCAGATTCAGAATAGGTAGCAGAGAGCAGGGTCATGCAGCTCCCACTCATGGTTGTGGTAGAGAGCTCTGCTGAGTGCATTTGGCCATGGAATTTTGGATGCTCGGCAAGTACATAGCCTGGAGCATGATATGATGGTGGACACACTAGTTCCACAGGTGTATTGACTCTGCACAGAGGGATGGAGACCAGGCACCTCCTACTTTGTTGATGTAGGTGACAAGCTGCCATATTGTCTGAGAGGAGCTGCATAGGCTGTGATTGGATCAGAGAAAGAAATGCCTGGCAGGCTAGGCAAGCTGCTGAGAGCTCCTGAACGTTGATGTAGAGCCTGGCCTCTTGCAGTGTCCAAATACCCTGGGCTGTGTGTTGGTGGAGATGCTCCCCCCAGCCCGCAAGGGAAGCATCTGTTGTGATGGTGGCCTGTGGGGTGGGGGTGGTGAAAGGGCTACTGATTATGACATTGGAAGGGTCGGTCCACCAGGTGAGGGAGGCCAGAACTGTCCGAAGAAGCACAACCCTGGCGGTCACATGATCTCCTTGGGGTCTGTACATGGAGAGGAGCAAGATTTGTAGGCAACGCATGTGTAGATCTGAATGTGGCGTCACAAAAGTGCAGGCCGCCATATGGCTGAGGATGGAGAGGCAATGGCATACTATGATGCAAGGGGCACAGCGGAGCGTCGTCACTAGGGCTGTCAGCGTTGAAGAGGTCTGATGGAAGGAAGGCACGAGCCACAATTGGGTCAAGCTGCGTGCCAATAAAGTTGATCGTCTGAGTAGGGAAGAGCGCTGACTCCTCCTCATTGATGCAGACACTTAGAGGGGCCAGGAGAGCGCGAAGAATGGAGATGGCAGAGGTAAGCTCCTGTCGGGAGAGCACGATGAGGAGCCAGTCATCAAAGCAGGGGCATGCCGAGTAGCCAAGGCAGCGCATGTGAGCCATCATGACCACAAAGACCTTCGTGAAGACTCACGGAGCTGTCACAATGCCGAAGGGGAGGACTCAGTATTGATAGTGGTGTTGCCCCATCTAGAAACAAAGGAATATCCAGTGGCCCAGGTGGACGTCGATGTGGAAGTATGCATCATTCATATCAAGGGCTGTAAACCAGGCCTCAGGGGGGAAGAGAGGGGATAATAGAAGCCAGCATCACCATATGGAACTTGGATTCTTGGATAAAAGGTATTTAGGAGATGAAGGTCAAGAATGGGACGGCGCTCTCCGCCCTTTTGGGAATGAGGATCTATGGGGAGTAGAAGCCTCTGCTTAGTAGGGAGGTGCCACAGGCTCTATGGCACCCTTCAGGAGAAGTGCATCAACCTCTTGTTGTAGAAGGTATTGATGGGAGGGGTCCCCTGGAGGCTTTTGGGTGGGGGGGGCTCTGGAGGGGGAATGAAAAATTCTATGGTGTTTCCTTGGTGGATAATCTCCAGTACCCAATGGTCCATGGTGATCTTGCCCCAACTGTGGGTGAACAGGGCAAGGCAGCCCCCAAAGATGATGTGTGGGGCCACAGGTGGCAATGGGGAGAGTTTGCAGCTCTTGACCGACACATCAAAACTATGCCCTGAGTTGTTTTTTGGTGAGAACTGAGGAAGCGGTTGCAACAGAGGTTGAGTGACCGGTGGCACTGGCGTGGGGGTTCCTGGTGCCACTGGTAGTATGACAGGTAGGGTGCATACAGCTTCCTCCGGAGAGGAGGAAGAGGCTATAGGGACCAGCAATACTGGCTCAACCTCCACCTCGGAGCCTGATGGTCAAAGGAGCCGGGGCAGATTGGTATGAGGCCTGGGAGAGAGGGTACGGAGAGTGGTAGGTGTCCAAGAGTAGCCAGTGGGGCCAAAGAGTAGAGAGCTGGGTGTGCAGCGGGCCTCAGGGGTATCGGTGCCACATCACCAAGGCCAGGTCATAAGCAGCAGGTTAAGGTGGGCAGGCAGTAGCGAGAGTCAGACCTACGCTTAGATATCAGAGAAAAGATTGGCTCCGGTTCAGAAAAGCCCTCGGAGTCTGAAGATGCCTCTTGAAATGGGGGAGCAGACGGTGTGGCCAGATCACGGTGCAGCACAGGCATGGCCCTCTCCAGCAGGAGCAGGACTGGCTCATTCACCAGAGTGGGGATCGCACGGGTGAGTGATGGGTCAGAGAGCAGTGATGAAGGTGGGTCGGGCAGCTCCAGCTCTTCCGTGGAGAGAAGGGGCTCCAGACAGCCAGGGGTCCACGCAGTATCCCTGGTGGCAGCAGAAGATTGCGGTGGAGTCTTCACAGCTGGAGCACAAAGGTCATGCACAAAGATCATGGAAGCGATGGGGGGATGGGCAGCGAGCATGGAGGAGACAGCACAGAGCGGGGCACTGATGGTGCTGCTGGATCAGTTTTCTTCTTTGCCTTATCCTCAAGGCAGGGAAGCTTTGGCGCCGGTGCAGTGGGGTCGGCACGCGACTTCTCACCCAAGAAGCTTGGGGCGGAAAGGCTGTGCTTAGAAGCAGCCCTCTATAGGGACTTGCTTCTGTGCCTAGGAGAGTGCTTCCTACTCTCATGCCTGGGACCGTCGGGTCCAAGGCAAGAGAAGTGGTGGCATGGAACCCGCCGGTTCCAATGGTCCCAGATCCGAGTGGGCATGCAGCCTCATGGCCTCCTCCATGAGGTGCTTTCTCAGGCAAAGCTGTCATGCCTCTCGAGTCCATGGCGGAAAAGCCTTACTGATGGCACAGCGATACAGGCTTCCCCGAGGCAGTACAGACAGCATTGGTGCTCATCATTCACGGAGAACAAGCGAGGCCAGGAAACACAGTTCTTAAACTGCAGATTGTGGAGCACAGTCCCCAGGAGGGACCCTGTATGACCCCAACTGGGGAAACTATTACTAATGAACTATCACAACTACATAAAACTATGGAAAACTATCTACACTACAAAAACAACAAAGTAGTACTATATACAGGAAGAGTAAAGGCTATCTTAGTGTAAAGACGAAGATCGCAGAGGACCAGGGATTCCGACTCCAGCTACGCGGCAGTAAGAGGGAACTGAAGAGATGTTGACCAACACGGCCTATCATAACCTGTGCTGGGAGCATGAGGAAGCACACTGCGCACGTGCGGGTCAATGGACATCACTCCAAAAACCTTCCGGCTCCAGTCCTGACACGGGTGCACTTCATCAATCAGAGAAGAATCAGTCTTTCTTTACAAAAATAACTAAAAATACAAACTACTGAAGACTAAGAAGGAGCCTTCAGTATCCCAAATTTCACTAAGGATGATCCTCTGAGAATTTTAATATCCCTGATTATTTCAGCAACAGAAGCTATAAAAATGCAGTCACTCTGCCCTCCTTAGTCAGTGCAGGCCAGCGAGTCCTCTACTATTGATGTGTAGTTCAATTGTGTCGACAGGCTCCAATCAGCATCAGAGCTCCATTGTGTTTGTCCTGTTCAAACAACATATAAGACTGTCCATGCCACAAGCATTGCCAATGAAAAAACGGGTGAGGTAATATCTTTTATTGAACCAACTTCTGCTGGTGAGAGAGACCTGAAAAAGAGCTCTGTGTAGGCTCGAAAGCTTGTCTTTCTCACCAACAGAAGTTGGTCCAATAAAAGATATTACGTCACCCACCTTCTCTCTAATATCCTGGGACCAACACAGCTACAATTACACTGCATACTGAAATAGTAACAATGTGGACATGGGTATGGAACATAATGGAGTGGGGAGGGCGAAAAAATGACTAACAGGAACGTAAGATCACAAAATTTGGACTCTTCTTAGGTTCTGGGGGTCCCTCCCCATCCCTGCTTTTTTAAAAAAAATCCAACTAAGTGAATAAGAAATATTAATGAATCTCTATCAGGCCACCTGCCTAGCCATTATCATTAGGTCATTTACTGTGACTATTACAGTGGAGATTAATCTCAAGAGATTTGAAGACAGTAGTGGCTCAGATAGCTTATTTGGAGAAGATATTCCATCAAGTGACAGCATGGAGGATGTCTGCCTGCTATCTCAAAGCCTACAAAATGGCATTTAAAAATCACAAAATTATTTTTAAAGTTATGAGCGTAGCTATTTCCTCTTAGAAAAAAAAATTAAATAGAAAACACTAATTTTTCAGGCTATAACTATATACACTAAATTCTAAAACAAAACACAGCTGGAGGTTTAAAACAAACTCTAACATCCACTTTCATACAGTAGTGTTAGTGTTATATACTCTACAGTCCATTAATGCAATCAAAATTGCAGTTAAAGTCTTACCTGGTCATACAGTTTTTCATCCACTAGGAGATAGGTTTTTGCCCAACGCTTAAGAAACCATACAATATCTTTTCCCATTTGTGGACTCAGAAGGTGTGTTAGATCCGCCCTTATTGCTCGAGATTCTACTTCTGAAACTCTTAGAATAGCAGATAATAACCTGCAGATATGAAGTATAATTAAGATACTTGACTTTGGGTTTTGGTGGATTTTTACCTTTTGGGGTTTAAGCAGGGTCAATTACCCAAGCAGGGTGGCATGGCCACAATAAAGATTTCCATTCTTCATGGAATGGGGTGGAAGAAGCAAGACATCACCAAGTATTTCCTCTTTCTATGGATGGAGTGTAAGCACCCTCAGGATATTCTCTCTTTATACATGGATGGTGGGATGGGACAGAGATGCTAGAATATCCTAGTCAAGTCCAAGAGAATGCATTTGAAATTGGACTCTGAAATCTCTGCAGCAGGAAGAATTCTCTCCAGTACTCTGACATCAGGGGAAATGGGAAATATTACATTACAATTGGAACACTGCCTAAAGGACTTTAAAAGCTTTTACTGAGACATCAGTATTTCCCCTCTCCCTCGCATTATTACCTATAAACTTTGGACAGTCTCAGGAGCATGTGCAAACTAAATCAAATCAAATACTGAAAGTAAATTATCTGACTATTTTTGTTACTGTACAGTGTATATACTTGCTCCCCCTCAACCATATCCCTGATAGACCCTAGCGACTCTCTTCCTTTAGAACAGATTTTATTCCCTATTCCACTGGACTCACACAATTGGACAGTATTGCTGCTTCTTTTTTTTGCCAGCTAGAGGGAGGGATCATCAAGGAGCAACATAAAGGTACTCCTTTACCTTTCAAGGACGAAGTATAACACTTCCACATCACTTCTAGGCCTGTCAATCCAGGGACCAAATGAATGGGAATGAAAAGCCATCTCTAGCCTCTTATAGTAGATTAAGGCTGGCATGAGACAGACACACAAAACTAATTTTAACCCTGGGTGAAGTAATTTCCATATCTATTAGTGTGCCACATGATCCCCTTAATTTGAACCCTCAAACTCTGAGACTCTGCTTTGAGCCATTGTTTTCCTTTCGTCTTCCTTCTTTCTGCATTAATCCCATCAAGCGGGGTCAGTGCTGAGTCCTCTCCCTCCAAAGTGCTCTGTTCAATGCCATATCCTCTATCACAACACGTTAACATGTCTTCCTTTATGACATTCCACCACTACTTCTTGGGCCGGCCTCTGTCTTTTTCCTTCAGTCTTGATCTGTTGGTATTCTCTTATCCTCATACCTGTCAGGACTGTACTTCACATGACCAAACTATCTGAGCCTGCACTCCCTCATTTTTTTTGATTTATGGGTCTTACTTTAAGCATGTCTTTAACATACACATTCCTCGTGCGGTCTTTCTTCTGACTCCACTCACCCATCTTAACATCTGCATTTCTGTTCAACAGATCATTTGCTCATGTTTCTTCTTTGCTGCCCAACACTGAGCACCATACACATCATTCTTCTTCCCAAAAAGGATGGAAATCCCTTCTGAACCCCTTACGTTGGTCCTTAAAATAGGCCAGTAACTGAGTGTCTGAGCGACAGCATTCTTTCCCCACTGAAGGCCAACAGAGTGCTTCTGGAGCAATCCCAGGGACCAACAGTTCATGATAGAAGCAGACAGTCCCATTTAATACTTTGGAAAGTTTGGCAAACGGTCATTTTGTTTATGCATGCTGTAGAAGGCAGTATGCAATTAATCTATATAGTCTTATCTAGAGATTTTAATTCAATGATATTTCAAACATTTAGTCTCATATGTTCAAAAAAGAAACACTATTTATTTTGGTTCTTGATATTTACTGGCAAAAGATATTTGTTTCTACAAAGATGTTTCTCCATCTCTACTGCAAACTGAATTCTGCATTTCTCTCCAGGAACTTGCTCCACCTTCCCCTGATGACTACCTACTTACCTGTCCGCTTACTCTAGCTCTCTACTCTTGGGACTCTCCTGAGTCTCTCACAATTTGGATTAGAGGAGTAATCTCTTTTATTTGTCTTGCCCCATCTTCAATACTTTCCAATCCTACCTTTTCCCATGCCACTGAGTCACCTTTAGCTTAACATTTCATCTTAAGACTGTTACTTTAACCTACAATTGATTTAATTCTTCCTACCTTTTCTTTTCTACCTTTATAGCATTACCTTATTATCCCTGTACTATAACTAATCTGACAGAACATCTACTTCAATTTTAAAAGATATAAAGAGAGATCTCTTTTCCTTTCCCATATTCAACGTTCATGCATTGTTTCCCTTTTTCCAAGATGCATGAGACCATCAATATTCAAGTTTTATCTCCTATCTACCTATATAAATTTGTTTGAGATATTCTGAATGGAAGCTGCTAGAGACGGTGTTGTATTCTTACCTAATTACAGAATCAGTTCTGTTGTATCCTGGGATGGAAGAGGCCTTTTCTCCTGGAGATCCCAGGATCTGAAGTGTTGTATTGATGTCAACCTCAGTTGAATGCTTAATGGAATATTCCATTACTTCTGGAGGTATTAGTGGAGTCTCTCCCTGAGTATCATTAGCTAAGAGGTAGCCTAAAGTAGAGAGAGAGAGACAGAAAGAAAGAAAGTGACCACAAGTTTTTTGCCCTAGATTAAGTTTTTCCATTTTAGGTCTTTGCTTTTTAAGTCTATTGGCTTTACAGCAGATGTTAAATGGCATTGGAATCAATCCTGACTAACAGTGCTAAATATATATCTTAATCAATTATGTATTTCAGTACTGCGTGTACAGATGAGAGAAGAGATCCTAAAATTATAACTGGAAGCTACAGATGAAAAGTAATCCCTGAACAAACAAAATACAGAACACATGTTTGCTTCACCTGCAGATACCAGAATTGATGCCTCTGTAGAATAATAATTTTTTACAATACATTTCTAATAGTTTTTTTTTTCTGCAGCCATGTGATAAAATGTCTTAATTTTACAGTTTCAACTCATCTGCACTCTGCTAACAATCCAAGCCTTTTAGCAGCTTTCAAAAGAATGCCAAACAAACTTACCACAAAAAAAGGTTTCCTTCTTTTCATAGTAAGCATAGCTCAGGTAGAAGAAGGTATTTAAAAATACAGTATGTCTGATGTCCAGGATAGGCAATATTCATTCCTGGTCTAGTGACAACTGTAATGTCCGTTGTACCATAACTCACCAGAACTAGAAATAAAAACTTTATCCCAGGAGGGATAATGGTATGGCTAGTAAACTGTATACCATATTTACATCAAGATCTGGTAAAATCACTAAGACATCAGACATTCAAAAATCACAAAATCCTGTTTTATTAAACATCTTAAAAGATGTACATTTTTATTCCAATATTTCTGCCACTGTGGCATGGGCATAGTAACTAAGGTAATTTGGTTTTATGAATCAATATAAAAGATAGTACCAATAAAAAGTTTGAAACTTAAAAATGTTTCAAAAATAAATTGCCCTAAAATGTAGCAAAGTATGTATGGTGCTGTGTGGTTGCATCAGTGTTTTATTGACACTCTATTTGGGATGATCTCCATAACTCACTCAGGTCTTTGTCACTCCTCAGTAACATGGCCATCAGAAACTCATGCCAGTAAGTTCTTTATGCCATTACATACCTCAGATATTCTCTATTTATGATCTTTCATTGACAGCAAGCTACCTGAATATGGCGACTGACTATACTTAATAACAAACAGGTCAAAAGTGAATGACAAAATCAGTACAAGCACAGAAAGTAAAATGTCTTCTATTAACATTTTTCTAAGCATCTTCATAAGAAACAAATTATTTCTATCACAATTAACATAAGGAAATAAGAAGAAGAATGATAAAGTAACCCAGTATTGTTGAAGGGCAAATGATACGTTTGCCTCTATAGTTTGTGAAGTATCTATATGAGACAAAAGATAATGACCGCATACAAATCAATTACAAGGATGAGACATATGGGTTGACTGCAGTTTTGGCTGAGGAGCTCCAGTTTCAGATACAGTATACCAATATTTTGTGTGTTTAACACTTCCACTAACCTGTGACTAAAATAAGCCAATGAATATCCTCATACAGATCATCAAGCACTTTATTGTCAATTGACCCTGATCCTGGTGAGGCAAGTAACTGCTGCTGATGTCTTTGCAACTGACCATGGAGCCTTGTCACTCTGTCTTCTAATAAACTGAAGAAAAAACAATGAGCAAATAACTTTATGTAGTCATTACGTAAATTAAGATTATATTAAAGAATTAAACTCTGCTTAACATGAGATTCTTTTGTTTAAATCATCTGACTGAAGTACAGTACACTTTTATAATTATCTCTTGTACCTTGTAAGAAGAGGTATACAGTGTTCTGCAGCAATTCTTCCTAGCATGCCTACACTGGCCAGCTGGTCAGAGAACTGGTCTCTATCATCTTCCTGCAGTTCGCTTATTTCTTCTTCCTCCCGAGAGGCTACACCATTGGCAGTCTGATATGATTTTAAATAAGTTAAAAGTCATCAATGTATATTATACAAGATATCTACTGTGTTAAGAATATTAGACTATGTAAAGAAGAAAAAAAATCACTTTTCTACATGCTGTTCAATTTTTTGGTGTTCCAGATGGAAAATCAGAAATGTAAGTTTAAGTTTAATAAAATATATGTAGAAGAATTAAGAAAGGAGTTGGTGACTTAATGCCCATGGTTTTCTGGAATCAGGAGTATGACTAGGTCTTTCCTCTGAAACAATCACTGAACTCTGAACTCAATTCTCTTATAAAACGGGAATGCAATAATGTAAGTCCAGATATTGAATGAGACTATTTCTAATAAATGGAGGAATTACAGACTGGCCACTGGATGCCAGTGACAGACAAAACATGATAGGAGAAACAGAAGGAGAAAAAAACAGGAGGAAAAAAATCTCATCCTATCTCCCAAACTTTTCTATCTGAATCAGGAGCTCGAACAAAATGCAACCTACGATAGGCCAAGTGAAAATGGCTTTAGGTGCATTTGGCTGACCCCACTGATCACATAGAACAGGCTCAAGCAATCAAGGAAGAGGCAAAATATAGAGTTTGTTCTCAAGGACTAGCTTTAGGCTTGAAATACGTCACCAACATACCAATAAAATTTGCAATAGACAAACTGAGCAAAAAGATTCTAAAATTCAAACACATCACTACTGGCTAACAGACACTAGTTTAGACACTAACCAAGACTGAATTACTACATTTGCTATCTGAGTCACATACACAAGAGGCCAGGAACTAATATTTTAAGCTATGAAAACACTGAGGCTGGATATTTTGTTTGCCAACTTCATACACAAGTCATGACAAAGACAACGTTGGCAGTTCTAGAGATTTTATTGGGAGTCCTACCATGTTTGATGTTTTAAAATCCTAGCTCCTGGAGTCTTGTTATTACGTAAAAATCAGAGCTTTCATTAAGGAAAAGAAAAGTTTCCAGCCCTCATTGTTTACAGAGTAAAGGCTGAAAAACTGAATACTAAAAGATCAAAAAATCAGAAGTGAAATAAGAACCACCTTAAATTTGTTTTTTTTTATAAATCTCACGATTTTTAGTAAATCTCTATTTTGGAAAACTCAGGTTGGTAATATTGCAAAGACCCCTTAAGTAACATCATGACTTATTTCCAAGAACAAATATACTACATTTATGGGAAAATGGATTTCAGTGTTAATTGGAAAGTTAAGTATGAAATTGCAGTAGTTGATAAGAAAGAGAGAAGATTGTGTGTCAGAGAAAAGTATCTTTTTGCTGTCATTCTAGAAAGGAGCTGGGAAACTGAATCCAAACCTTAAATCCTCCCGAAGTGCTTTTAAATGCCTCTTTTCTTTATCTAAACTGGCAAATAATTCTCTTTTGGCCACTTCAAAGTTGCAGCTGCTCACTGAAGAGTGCTTTCCTATTTGAAAGTTCCAGCCACTGCTTTGATATTGAACAAGCAGCATTCTGAAATGCCAGCTGTGGCTTTTAAAAGGTTATTCATGGGATAAACGACTTATCTCACAGAAGGACATGAATTAACCTGTGTATACAAGTTATGTCAAGACTGTCTGTTATGAATTCAAGGTCTCTTGTAAAATATTCTTCTCTATACTGAAACTCTTACCACCATCTGTTAGGTATCAAGAGAAACGAAGTAGGTTTATATGGTATTTTTCGGAAGTGAGGTATCTCAAAGTCCTTTAAATACCATCAAGTTCGATATTACTGTATAAAAACTGGGCAATCATTAATATGCTCAAGATTTACATTCAACAGTCTACATCAGAACCTGTTTTAAGGGACAGAATGTTGGGATGGATTACTTTAGAATCTAAAGTAATTACTTTATAAGGAAAGGATAAAATGTTGGGATTTTCCCATGAAAATGCCATGGAATGTTTAAAATTTCCTCCTGGACAGCTAACACGGAAAGGCTGTATGGACCCTGGTTTACCATTTTATCTAAAAGGACAGTATCTCTACTAAAGCAGTTTCTCCTACTCTGAGCCCACAGTCCTACTGTGTATCTGATAAGTTTACACATATAAAATACACTTAAAAGGGGACAACAAAATAAGAATTTGGTGGTTAACTACAGAGAGAATTAACAAGCACACTATCAGGTTTATAATTCCATTGAAGGATTTTTGGTTTCACCAAAATTCCCCAAAAAAGGTAGTAATTTATTTTGTCACTAGACCCAAAGATGGAAGAATAAGAGGTAAGCAAATTTTTCAATTATAGGGCTATTTTATATATTTAATAAAGCCAAGGTTTTAAAAGCATTCTCCACACTGCTCTCCCCTTATTTTCTCTTTAAGATGAGAGGGAAAAAGGCTGTCAAAGAACCCTCTCCTGTGTCAAACTCAGCACAGAGTAATTGCTAATCATGTTTTTTTCATCACTACTGCAGACCATGTAAAAAAATTTCTGTTACCTCCTTTAAAAAGTTACTTAAGTAGTGTATATCTAAGAAATGTTTAATTACTGTATACACTATCAGAGTGCTTATTATTACCCCAAGAACCGCAGATTAAGAACTTACCAAGTTCCTTGTACCATCAGGAGCAGCTAGGTGGCACTGAATATAAGAATTAAAAACCTGAACAGCATGTTGCGTAAAGAAGCCTTTGTGGAAATGTTTGTCATCTTGTACCAAGGTAAGCCAGGATTCCAGCAATTTATCATATGCCTCCATGTATACCATGTCATCTTTGTCAAGCTGTAAGAAAAAGATTATTACCAAACTAAACAAAGCGAAACAAACCAAAATTGCATTAGTAATCATAAATCTTTAACAGATATTCTACACATTTTTATAAACAATTAATATAAAGATTTGAGCTGAATTCAGTTACAACTGCTATAAAAGATACACACAAGAGTTCAAATGGATTCCCTGACATATCACATCACATGACAAGGGCCAGCAAGTTTTCATGCTGGTTATACTTTTTAAAAAACTGGTAATCTAAAAACAAAGTGAGGAAGATCCTTCCCTGCACCTAAAAGTTTAACATCAAAATCTTCTTCCCAAATTACAACTTTAAAACCTAAAGATAGGCCACCATAATAAGTAACCTGATTTTCAAAGGTGATGTGCACTCACAGCTCCTCTTGATACCAATATTATATTATAATACATAAAATATAAAATATAATATAATCACACACACATAATTAAGGCTGCGTTTCTGTCACAGAGGTAGCGGATTCCATGATTCCTGCTACCTTTATGACTTCCTCAGCTACAGTGTCTGGTGCATCTAACCCCGGGCCAGCTGCTTGAGCACTCCGTGGCCAGCCACACCAGCCACTGCGGGAGCGGCCCCAGGGCTGGCCACACTGGCTGCTGCTTGGACAGCCTTGGGCAACTGGCCCTGAGGACCGCCCAAGCAGCAGCTGTCGCGGTGGCAGCCGGAGTGGCGGCCCCGGATGCCGCCAGAGAAGTAGTTTCCGGGGGCCCTGGAGCAGCGGGCCGCCAGGGGAAGTCAGCCCCCAATGCTGGAGCAGGGGTCCCCTAGAGCAGCAGCGCCCCATGAACAGAGATTTAGTCACAATGGATATTTATAGTAAAAAAGTCACGGACAGGTCATGGGCTGTGAATTTTTGTTTATTGCCCGTGACCGGTCATGACTTTTACTAAAAATACCCGTGACTAAATCTTAGCCATATATATAATATATAAAATCACACCTTAAAAAAAATAAAATAAATAAATAAAAAAAAAAAAGACAGACAAGAAGGTGAAAGAATCCTCTATTCTGGGGAGAAGCACTATTAGGATTTGAATCTTCACAGTACACAATTACAGGCAAACTATTTTTTTTTATAAAAGTGGCAAAGAGTTCTGTGGCACCTTATAGACTAACAGACATATTGGAGCATAAGCTTTCGTGCATCTGACAAAGTGGGTATTCACCCACGAAAGCTTATGCTCCAATACGTCTGTTAGTCTATAAGGTGCCACAGGACTCTTTGCTGTTTTTACAGATCCAGACTAACACAGCTACCCCTCTGATATTTTTTTATAATAATTCAAAACAAGTCATCAATCTTGGAGACTAAAAATGGCAGGGATCATTCCACAAAACCACACACACAATAGATAACTGAAAGTGCAGGTAATACGAACATACATTTGAGAGTAACCATCAAAATACTGGAGTGGAGGTTACCATTTACAATTATACACACAAAAGAATAAAATGTCACAAGATGGAAGGGGGAAAAAAGGGTCTCAAAATGAAGTTACTATGCTGCAGGACAGATGAGGAGCCTTTGTCCGAAAAGTTTCTATAACACTATTGGATCAAATCATTATTATCCTGAGGCTGAATTTAAACAATAATGTTTAGTAAATTTATCCAAATGTCACATAGCTGCCTTGCTAAAGTCCAGTTGGAAAAACAGTATAAGTGTACTGCTGCAAGACCAGCCTTTTAATAAATGGTCCTTATCATGACCTTTGAGCAGGAGGCCTACCATGGTATAATAATTTGGTATAGTAGAACATAATGACTTGATGTCTTCATAAAATAAAAAGTTAGTGACTATGGCCTTAAGTCTGCTCCAGATAAAAGCTTAGTGACTTTTAACAGCAGGCTTGTAATGAAAGTCCTCACTGTGATGGACATGTGGGGCAAGGAAAAAAAAAGTTGGGATGACCAATCAAGATGGAAACATTTTAAGGCCCTTTTGCAGCACCATACTATCTTCAAGGTGATCGTACTTCCGAAATCAAAAACCAAGACATTCATAGATGCAATCATAGAAGGGGGGAGGGGGGGGGAGGGAAGTAGAGTCAGGAGGAAGAAGGGAAGAAAGAAGAATTTTATTCAACATAAAAAAGACAAAATTGGGAGACAGACAGCATAGTGAACCAGGGCTGGCCCAAGGCAAATTTCTATCCTCATTGCACATTTTATCCTTTCCTTCTAAAGTAATTTTTAAAGTGTGGTTACTTATTACATCATTGTGCATTTACCTTTTCTATTATGTAAAAATTTGTTAAAATTTACTGTTTCCCTTGCATTAGTTCTTTTTACGTAGGCCTTGCCTATACTGCCACTTTACAACGCTGCAACTTTCTTGCTCGGGGTGTGAAAAAACACACCCCCGAGTGCTGCAAGTTTCAGCACTGTAAAGTGGCAGTGTAGACAGCGTACCAGCAACGGTAGCTACTCTCTCGTGGGGGTGTTTTTTTTTTTTTTTTTATAGCGCTGGCTATACAGCTACGTTAAAATGCTGCATTGCTAGTGAAGACATACCCTTACTCTTCACTCTTCTCCTCCTTCCCTCTAACATACAACTATCTTTTCCCAGTCTTTATTTTCCATTCAATATCATTTTTCTACATTGCATAATAACTGTTCTCTCTCTCGCCCTCTATCTTTTTTCCCCCAAAATATGTTAGATATTCCTCCAAGTTTCCAATCTCTCCCCACTCTCCCTCTAGTGCTCTTCTCCTGTGGACACTTGTGGAGTGCACATTTTTAGTGTCACCAAAAATAGCTATACAAAAAGGAAAAAATACCCTTTTTTGAATATGTTGGTGTGACTACTGCCAACATCTGATTCAGTGACATGCATCTCTCTTGGACTGGAGGATTTTTTCCAGTAACTTTTAGTGTTCTGAATGAGTCATAAAACACAAACATGTGTCATTAATACAGTATTCATTTTGAACAAAAAAAAGCATCTATGCTAATTTGAATTTTCACTCCAAACACTGATCACAATGAACACTCGTTCTGCTGGACGTCGTCGTGAACACAGTGTAAATTTAACACTATACAGGAATAAGTCTTGAATTACATCTGACTGATTAAATGAAAAGCTGTTTCAGGTGTTCTGAAAAGTTCCTGGAATATTATATCAATGTTCTGGTAAAGCCACTTTACTAGTCTTCAAATACTTTATAATAAAGGTGTATTGATCACTAGGACCTGAAGTTCACTTCAGCACACTGAATATGTCACTGCCAACAGGGAAGTGGTCTCCAAGAAACTTAAGCGCACAGGTATAGAGTTCAGATTTCAGAGTGGTAGCCGTGTTAGTCTGTATCAGCAAAAACAATGAGGAGACCTTGTGGCACCTTAGAGACTAACAAATTTATCTGGGCATAAGCTTTTGTGGGCTAGAACCCACTTCATCAGATACATGGAGTGGAAAATACAGGAGCAGGTATAAATACATGAAAGGATGGGAGTTGCCTTGGCAAGTGTGAGGTCAGTCTAATGAGACAATTCACTTAACAGCAGGATACCAAGGGAGTAAAAATAACTTTTGAAGTGGTAATGAGAGTGGCCCATTTCAGACAGTTGACAAGAAAGTGAGAGTATAGGGTTGTTTTTTGTGAGGGCCCACTGGCAGTAGGTTTTTGCCTGGCCATACTAGTTTTTTCTTCCTTTCCTGCTAGCTAATTGGTCATTAGGAATGTCCTGGGTGATACCATCCATTTCCACACCTGTAGAGTTCTCTAATCACAATCCTGCCTTTTCCAGATTGTTTCTGTAGAACACACACATACCTATGGACTGGTCAGGTACATGGCCACAAATGTTACATGTTTGTAAACATGCAATGTCATAACAAACCCAAAAGGCATTAACTCAGAACTGGTAGAGCTGTTTCCTTACTGAAAATCTGAGATACACCAGGTGGTTGAAATGTATCCATACATGCATGGTAAAATCCCGGGCATACAAAAGAGGTATAATTTTTCCTAGTGACACAATTATTAATGTTACTTTTGACAGATAAAAAAAATCACCTATGTTTCCAAGATCTAGAAAGGGTTTGAACCTGGCTATTATGAACATCAGCAAACCCTTGGAATAAACCCACTTTGTTCTTTCACCTGGCAGCATACTATTCTAAGAGTAATTTAATTTCTTGCAATCTCTCTTCCTCGTGCAGTTGAATCTGAGAATATTTAACAACAATACTTTGATATAATTTCTCTAAAGCAATTCTGTATCCCATTAGACAATGCTGAGGATTCATGTGCTCTAGGTAACCACAAGCCATTAGAGAAAAGAAATCACTAGTTGCCCTCCAAAAAGACAGATCCTCCCAGGCAGATACTGCTACAGTTTGGCAATTTGCTGTAGGTTTTTGCTGCTTGTGATTTGACTGAGAGATGGAGTGCCCCAACTCTCAGTATACTAGTCACTTCTGATACCATATTTAAGATGCGTAGGCTCGCTCCTTTTTCTTAGCCCTTTGGGAACAGGAGAGTGGCTGAGGGTCAATGGGTGGCTTTCCCCCCTTTAGCTGTAAAGACAAGGTCTTCATCTTTTCTCCAAAAGATTCATCATATGGAATATCTTCATGCTTCTGCTGAACCTCTGTATGAAAGCCTTATAAATGTAACTAGTCAAAGAGCATCAGTCCCAGAAATAACTGCATTTAACATCTTTGTCGGTTACAAATCTGTAAAATGGGGCAATTTAACCATAGATGAAGTTTGAAAATATACAGCATTTAAGAATCTCACAAAGCGTTATCCCCATTTTACAGATTAGGAAATGGAACCTCAGAAAGGTTAAGTGACTTGCCTCGAGAGCACTGTGGTCTAGTGGAATAAGCATTTGTCTAACAATAGTCAAGACAAGGGTTCTAATGTACTGAGTTGCGCTCTGACCTTGGGCAAGTTAACATCTGAGCCTCAGCTGCCCAAACTGTAAAATGAAAGAGACATTTGCCTACTTCATAACTAACATGGAAAAGTATTTGATAATGTAAGCGCTAATTGTAAAGGTCAGTCAACAGCAAAGGTAGGAGAACTCAGGCCCTTCTGACAACGAGAAAACCTCCACATAATACATTTTAAAAGCTTTTCAATATAGGATCTTTCTGGAGTTTTTTGTTGGTAAAGCCCAAATATAGAGAAAACCACCTTTTTATAAACATATAATCTAAGAGAAAAATTTTTTAAACATTGCTAATAAATAAGGACAGTTTTGTATTCTTAAGTTCTATTTTTACATCACTGTGTAGCAAATTTCCAGATATTAGTTCTCATTATCATAAACAGGAGATGCACAGTTTATCTGCCTTACTAACTATGTCTCGTCTTCAAATAGCTCCTCTTGGGATTGTTTCATTTTTAATATTACTCTCCTGGGCAGAGAGGTAGAGGGATAGTAATTGCTCATGTATGTTCAGCCAACAGCTTTGATATAACAACAAAAACACTGAATTACCTGACCACCTAAATTTGTAAAAATGTCATCTGAGTCAACAGTCAAGGGATACTTAAAACAGCCACTATGACACAGGATGGGGGCAGTAATAGGGAACATCATAGCAGATGCATTCACTTAAACAGAAGTTCAAGCTTCAGGTAAGTTTCAATTTGCCCATATGTGCACATAGCCATTCCAGGCTTTCAAATCTGTAAATTGTTAACCATTTATAAGCACTTCTCAGAAGTCCTACCTGAACGCTTAAGCAATATTTAATGCCTACTATACTTGCTAGTGAAGCTGTCAATTTAAAATGAGGAAGTTTAATGGGTATTTTAATCAAAATTTTAATTCAAGTTTAAAATTGTTAGACTTTTTTAAAGGTGCATAATTATTTCTATTGTTCATTATTAATTATATTGGTCTACACATATCTCTTCTACATCTGATTTCAGTAACGTAAAAATAAACTAAAAGTTAACAGCAACTTTCAAACAAAACTAATGAATCTCAGAAAACATATTACAGAATGGGGCTAAGACATCCAAACATTACTAAGTCATTACAAATCTATTACATTCTTATGTCTCTTGTTAATTTGATGTTCATCATAAATGCAATAAAAAGAACTCAACTCTTTCAAGAATCAATTGCAGCTCAAGAACAGTACTCACCACTTCTTCCAGTGCAGCACTTCTCCCAAAAGAACAGGTGAGGTGTGTGAGGCAGTTAACAAACGAAGAGAAAAGTTCATTTGGAATGGCAGTTAAAACATTGCGAGGAAACACAGTTATCAGGTTGCTGAAAACACTGGAGATTCCCATTGCTTCAGAGTCCTCTATTTCAATTCTATAGATAGAAACAGCAGGGTTGGGTTTTTTTAGAAATTAGGAAAAAAGCTTAAAATTGGTCATTTTATGGATGACTTTCCTGCATTTAACAAACCAATATATACTTTATACTCTTTTCAGGAAATACCCTTTTTTTAAAAAACGTTATTCCATTTTAACAGTCCAACTCCAAACACAAACTATGCAAAGAAATAAGCCACACTGGCTCTCTCCTTCCACTCCAAAGTAAAGATTAAAAGATGCCATCTAAATGTAAAGGGCAAGTGTACATACCCATTGATAGTATTCAGTAATCCCTCAATGAAATGTGCCAGATAATCAACTTGTGAACCTTCATCAGGAAAGACTGGCCCATGCAGAGAAGCTAGCTGTGCTAGGCACTGTAGAGAGTCTTGTGCCATATCTGTATCCTCTCTGATTTTTCGATGTACCTTTTACAAAGTGAAATAAATTAATTATACATGGAAAAACAGCGTGTTCTTACAACAGTCACATGGCTCTCAATCCAAAAGAGCAGACACCAAAAAAATCTTACCCTAATTTCTAGTCAATCTGAAATGACACTGCTTCTACAGCATCTCCCTAAACCAGAGTAAACATCAAGATTGCTCCTCAGTTTATCAACGTCATGAGCCATGACTTAACTCACCAAAACTAACACTTAACTGGGTCCTACCTACATTTTAGAAATTGAACTGTTTAGTGCATGTTATGTCTTAAAGAGGGAAACAGATGCCAGCCAGTCAGACATACTGCTCCTTCTAAAAACAGCAATAATGACAGTCATCTGTATTATGCTAACTATGCCTAAGCTACAGCGTCTTGCTAAAGTTACTTGATAAATTCAATCAAGATTATATAGATGCTTCTTTAGCAGAGGTAAACACTGAAGGCACACAAAACAAGTGCACCTCACCTTGGTAACATCTCCGAGACCACTAGTAATTTTTTCTCATTTCTGCAAATGGAGTGTTACGTTACTACTTATGTGATTATCAATTCTGGATTAAAATAAATCTAACATCAATAGATTTAAAACACATTCTTACATATTTATTGCAATTATGAAATATGGACTTTAAGGCTTTTATTAGGACAAGCATTTTATTTCTACATGACAAAACAAATAGTATAATATAATGGCATAATAAATACTAGTACAGCCGGCCTCTCAAAAAAACCCAGTCTTGTTAAATTGATATATATAAAAGCAAAGTTAAATCTTTATTACCATTTCTCTATTTAGCCCATCTCAAATGTTATCCAAGTGATAATTGTGCAACTAACATGAACCTCTAAATGATACAGAAAGACAAGTTACAACTATTTTAACTTGTGAAAGATCAAATCACATGAAAACACAATTTTGGAATTTAAAACAATTCTTCCCCACTCCACCCTATTAAAATAAATCTTATACCATGTAGAAATTAGGATTTTTCTCCTTTAAAATGGCAGTTTTACAAAACTTAGAAGTATTCCATTTTGTTAGTTCAAATAAGTGTGTAAATTATCACAGTTCATCTAATTTTTGTATTTGAACAAGAATTTGATATCTACCGAAGCAAAGGCTTCAAATTACTTCAAATGCAAAATAAGTCTTTATAAGACGTAAGCAGTGCTACTTAAAACAAAAGTAACGAAAGTGTGCTGTTTTGATTTTTGTTCATTCACAAATGATGTAACAAACTGATGTATTCTTTAGTTTCCATTAAATAAAATAAATGTTTAGTATTCAGAAGAATTCATCTTCTGTATGTGATGGATAAGGCAGTTACTCAAAATTTAACACTGAAGAACAAATCAGAAGTCAAACATTTAACTCAGGGACTTCCTAATACAGTTAAACTAGAAAGGGTTAACCTGTAAACCCAAAAGTTATTTGCATTAGGAGGTTCACAGCTGACAGTAGCAACTGTCTAGATCGTCTAGACAGCTGTTCAGATTGTGTGTGGCTGTTAAGAGTTCTGCCAGGAAGTTTTTCACCTTTTCAAGAACTGCTGGAGCAAGATAAATTTTCAGTCAAACAAATGAATCTCCTTTATAAAACACTGAAGATAGATGTGCATTCAAATTCACGTGTCAGACAAATCACTTTTGGTTCTAGAGATTTATATATGCTACATAGTACCCACCCCTAAGAGTTTTGAGTATATCATTTCTCTGCTTTGCAAAAGGAACCCTAGCCTGAAGAATGTTGAGCTGTAAGATCCCAAGAGATGTGATATAAAATAAGATTAGCATAGCAGTTTACATAAATAATTTGAATGCTGTTGCTGGGCTGACTGCAATTTAAGCAAATATTAACAAAAAATAGTGGTAGAAAATTACTTTTACCCAGCTTTAAAATCAGTTTAAAAAAAAAATACGAAATAACCATGTGTTGCTCAGCTATTTTCTAGTCAGATCTACTGTTGACCTTTTTGGTTTATATCCAGCTTATAATGAATGGAGTTTTATGCTAAACTTGGATGGAGAAATGCAAAGATATTGCTAGTTTTCAACTGTTCTGTTGAGCAAAGTGTTACAGGAGCAGTGAAAACCTATTGTTCAGCTGATATTTGTAGAGCGGCAACACCTTAGCTAAAAAGGTATCTGATAACACTGCTCACTCATTATGCTCAGAATTTCATCTGGCAAATAGATATGTCCAAGATATGAAATGAATACATGATTAATTTTTAAAAGAAAAATAATTTAAGGTACTTTACATGCAAAGCATGTTGATCACTTGATAGGAAAAGAAAATCAATAGTCCATCATCACCTTAGAAACTTGCTAGGGTAAAAATTGATGTTAACAGAATTAGTCTTACCTGGTACAAAAGGAAGAATCCAACAATAATGTTTTAAAAGAGGAAGGAGTTGCTTCTCTGTGACCTGTATTATGAAAGTTGAAGAAGAATGAGACTTACTGTAAAGAAAAGCTCCATAACTCTGATGTCCAGGAGGGTTTCACGCCACAACTCTGTTGGCTTTAGCATCACATTTTGTGAGGATTCAAACATAGCTATATAATGTCTGCCCAGTTATCTGGTGTCAAGGTCAACAATAACATTCCTACTTGCCTTTAAAAAAAATCCTAGATACAACAGGATCCATTCAGAAAGAATGTAATGGAAACAATCTTTAAGCCTCTCCACATACACAGCATAATTCATGCATGAGGCCAAGGAATAAAAGGTATTAAGTATTGAAAAAAAGAATGCTCCAGGAATGTTAGATAACAGTTTGATCATAATTATGAGGCATACCATAGTGATATGATCACTTTGATAACCGGGATATCTAATGTGACGGGGGAGAAGGGAAAAAAGCAACCGCAATTAACAGGTGTTAAAATTTATGCAAAATAGGAAATCATTTTCTAAAAAATTTTCCTGGCAGCTTTTATAAAGGCCTTATGATTGCTAAAGATAGCTCTTTGAAACATATATCCTATTTTTCTAAATAGCCAAATATGCTTCACAGAATGAAAATATGTTCCCCCCTGTATTACTCTAAATTTTTTTTATCATGCTAGGAAGAATAAAAGCATAAGGCACCACAAGTCATTGTTCTATTAAGCATATGTTCTCAAAAGAGAAACCAAGACACACACTGCATCTATGAATTCATTGCAGAGAACCATCTAATTGCTCAACATTAAATTACAAGCATGGAAATCTGCAAATGTTATAGTGCTGGATAACCAGAGATGCAAGAAAACACTTAAACATGTAAATCCACTGCACTCTGTGTCACTCTATGACTATACTAAAGTATATAAATATTTAAAGAGACACTGAGAATACGCAACACATAATACTACATGTGGTTAAAGGCATCATATATACTCCAGATTTCTCAAAATATGTAAAGTTCTAGACAGAGTTTATACCACACTAGTAGATGTCAATAAGCTGTACTCATACTGATCACATTATTCAAAAGAGTAAGCAAGTGGGAAATTTAAAATATATATATATGTAAGTGGCATAAACAAAAGTGTGAGCATAAAGCAGGGCGCAACATTTTTACTGCCACTTGTTTGAGGAGACATCATGAGTACCACAGTGACTCCAATCATACGACAGCAACCAAAATAGAACCCCACCACCATCATACACAGTTGAACCCTCGTATAGTGAAGTAATTTTTTCCATAGAGCAATTTCATTGTAAGTGGGAGGTTCACTATAACCAGAACTGCAATCAACATATAATGAACTGAAAAAAATCAGGACTTTTATACTATTTCAATACAAAATGAATTTCATTACATACAAATTTACCAAATGTATATGAGAACAGTATGGA
The DNA here is from genome assembly GCF_015237465.2 of Chelonia mydas. NCBI lineage: Eukaryota > Metazoa > Chordata > Testudines > Cheloniidae > Chelonia > Chelonia mydas. The sequence continues at coordinate 40,433,634 of NC_057849.1, forward strand.
CTCAGAGATACACAACAGATTGTTTCATACAGAAATATAAGATAATGGAGTTTTTGGTCTCATTTATATTTGAGAATATAAATAAAAGCTTAAGAATTTTTATAAAGTGACTTGATGAAAGTATTTCAGTTTTTTGGATGAAAATAAAATATTGGTGTAAGTTATTATAAGAAATAACAATCCTTCACCAAAACTTTATAATTACTCTCAGGTGCATTTCAAAGCACTTAGCAGTAGTCTAAATTGTACAGTAAGTTATGAATGATTTTCTCCACCCACGGTAAACTGATGAAGAAAATACAGCAAGATAAGTTATTCTTTACTTGTAAAAGTACTCTTCTCCTTAATTCTGTACCAAATGAATATGAAATATAGAAGTACCATAAGAGGATTAGAGATTCAATTTACTCATTAGTAGGTCTAATTTACAAATGGGACCAGTTACATATACACACCTAATTTGGAATGAAAGAAGGGCTGGTTTACTGTCACTATTTTAACAAGCCTCAGTATTTAGTAGTCATATCCTGTTATTTTTAGAACTGAATCTCATACTAATGGCCTGATGACACATCTGACAATAGAAGATTTGTAAGTGAAATAACGTATATGTTCACAAAACAATCCAAAATGAGACTGCAGCTACAGCAGAGAACCTGGAGCCCATTTTCCAGAACATGTCATTGCACTAGTGCTAGTAAATGTATAATTGCTAGTGTAGATAGGGCTCAGGCATGCTTATCACAGTGTCATAAACACTTGCTTCAGGAACACTACAGTGAAATTCCTGGTCTATGCTATGGTTTACACCGTTATTAGCATTGGTCCATCTGCAGCAGGGCTGAAAAATGGGTATGAAATTTGATATTGCACATGCAGCTTCTGATGCTACCCGTGATAAATGCTGGCTTTGTAACACTGTTATCAAAAATGAATTTGAAGACTGTCAATGCTCTTAAAGCAACAGAAATATGACTAAGTTGTGCAATACTTTTTCCAGGAGTTCAGACAGCAATATAGTTTAAAAATAAAAATGCCACTGCACCACCCTATAATATCACAGAAAAACTAACTCAATTTTTTTTAATTAATTTTTTTTTTTTTTTTAAAGAGCATATCATTAAAACAGCTCACTGGTGATACCACACAAATGCACATTAAAAACAACCAATAGGAAATTCAACTTTGTACTCAGATAATGTAAAATACAGAGATTCTTACAGAAGGTGGAAGTCTTTTAAAATCAGAAACAAGATTATTCAGTGAACAGTCTCAAATTGTGCTGAGAAGTATAATAATGTAGAAATTTCATTCATGCCATGACATATAGTAAGGCAAATGTATTCACAGGTGCTTTTGCTGGAAGAGAACAATTGCAGTTCATACTGAAGTATTGTTTTGGAAGGGTTCATTTAGCTTACATTGGTTCCTCTCATCCCAACTTATGTATGCACCCACCAATGTCATGATGAGCATAGTCTTTACAGCTTAGAGAAATAAAACCATGTTTTCAAACAAGGGCAATCACTGGGAAATTAAAATGACTTTCAAACTATATATGCTCTAAGTATTACTTACAATTACACACATTTTTATTGACATACTTACTATTAATGAATATCTGCACAACATAAAATAGGTGGCGTTAACCTCCAGCTCTATACACAGGTCAGCCTTCTCTGCAGCGCAGCCAAATTCCATGACTCCCCTGTGGAAGGCACTCTGTGGGTCCACAGCCCATGAGTAGGGAATGGACAGGATATGCACTGCTGCCCCTCTGACCCTCAAGAGGTGGGGCTATATTATCTTTTCCACAAAACCTCTCCATGGTCTGAGGGCAGCAATTGGGGATTAGAGCAAGTGTTGTAGCTCAGGGCCTTCTGCAGATCCACCAGGTTTGGTGATGGGTCCCCACAGCCTATTCCAGGTGAAAGCAAACCCTGCCTCTTCCCAACACAATAGGGGAGTAGTTCACAATCAATGCTTTGATTTCCTCTGACAGATTTCTCCCACTGGTGTTTCTGCAGGAGAGGATGATCTGGCGCATTATGAGATATTTGTTTCAAAGGTCATTTTAATCAAGCTTTAGAACTTGTTTGGAGAAAAAGTGTTTCAAGTACAATAGAAGTACTCCTATACATATGTTTTACAGATAATTAACCAATTTAAATAGAATCTAACAGCTGGAAGTCTGCTGTACAACCTTGTAATGCCAGTATACTGATTATATTTAGAGTTTAAAGACTGTTTCTGGTTTGCAGCTCTGCCAAGCACATGGCCAGGATCTGAGAACAACTCACTAACACTGATACACAGACGGACTGGGATTGGTCCCTATGGGAAAGGGACTCTCAGTCTATGAGGGATCTTACAAACCCTCATAAGTCCGTACAGGATAAGCCTTTCATGTTTGACTTTTTTGGGGAGGTGGGGTTTAGGTAATAAAATGAGGAAAGCCCATGTTTGAATGCTTAGCATATTCTGCTTTAAAAAAAAAAAAAAAAAAAATCAGCCTACAATTTTAAATACTAAACTTTTTCCAGGACAGCATAATTAACAGTTAAGAGAAAGGCTCAGTTACCTTGCAGGTGAGGTACTGGACTCAGAACACCTAGGTTCTGTTCCCAGCTTTGCCACAGACTTCTTGTATGCCAGTCACTTACAGCCCAGTTTTCAGAGGTGCCAAAACTGGAGTTGTGTGCACTCAGCACCTTGAAAAGTCAGGCCTTTAATCTCTGTCTCATTTCCTCTTTTTTTAAATGGGGATAAAACTGCTTCCTTACCTCCCAGAGGCACTGCAAGATCTATTAACGTTTTCAAGGTGCTCAGATACTACACTGCGAAATCAGAACTACTAACTGTGATATGTAACCTATCATTTCAATCAGCTTCTGTACCAGATGACTGGAAGATAGCTAATGCAATGCCATTTTTTTAAAAAAGGCTCCAGAGGTGATCCCAGCAATTACAGGCCAGTAAGCCTAACTTCAGTACCAGGCAAATTGGTTGAAACTGTAGTAAAGAATAGAATTATCGACACATAGATGAACATGATTTGTTGGCAAAGAGTGAACATGGGTAGGAATAAATGGTCAGTTTTCAGAATGGAGACAGGTAAATAGTGGCGTCCTCCGGGAGTCTGTACTAGGACCAGTACTGTTCAATATAAATGATCTGGAAAAAGGGGTTAACAGTGAGGTGGAAAAATTTGCAGATGATACAAAACTACTCAGAATAGTTAAGTCCAAAGCAGACTGTGAAGAGTTACAAAGGGATCTCACTAAACTGGGTGACCGAGCAACAAAATGGCAGATGCCCATTGGAAAACATAATCCCAACTTTACATATAAAATGATAGGGTCTAAATTAGCTGTTACTATTCAAGAAAGAGATCTTGCCATCACTGTGGAGAGTTCTCTGAAAACATCCACTCGATCTGCAGCGGCAGTCAAAAAAAGCTAACAGAATGTTGGGAATCATTAGGAAAGGGATAGATAAGACGAGAGAAAATATCATATTGCCGCTATATAAATCCATAGTATGCCCACATCTTGAATACTGTGTGCAGGTGTGGTAGCCCCATCTCAAAAAAAATATATTGGAATTGGAAAAGGTACAGAAAAGGGGGGAAAAAATAATTAGGGGTATGGAACAGCTTCATATGGGAAGCGATTAATAAGACTGGGACTTTTCATCTTGGAAAAGAGATGACTAAGGAGAGGGATATGATCGAGATCTATAAAATCATGACTGGTGTGGACAAAGTAAATAAGGAAGAGTTATTTACTCCTTTTCATTACACAAGAACTAAACTAACATGAAATTAATAGGCAGCAAGTTTAAAATAAACAAAAGGAAATATTTCTTCACACAATGCAGTCAACCTGTGGAATTCTTTGCCAGACGATGTTGTGAAGGCCAAGAAAATAACAGATTTCAAAAAAGAATTAGATAAATCCATGGAGGATAGGTCCATCAATGGCTATTAGCCAGGATGGGCAGGAATGGTGTCCCTAGCCTCTGTTTGCCAGAAGCTGGGAATGGGCAACAGGGGATGGATCACTTGATGATTACCTGTTCTGTTCATTCCCTCTGAAGCACGTGCCATTGGCCATAGTCAAATGACAGGATACTAGGTTAGATGGATCATTGGTCTGATCCAGTATGGCCATTCTTATGTCCTACGTCTTATATAGTTTACAACAAAATGTCTAGGAAAACCCAAGTGATGAAGCACTAATTATGGCTGAGTTCAGTTTCAATATGGTGTTTAAGTTTTGTTTAGTTATGTTTAAAATTCATGAAATCTGAACCCCCCTTCTCACACTCTGCTCAGTATCTCTTGAGACACTATTAACAGGATTAACACTTAAGTTGAACACAGGACCACAGACCACATGCCTTACTCAAAAGTACGTAGACCCTCAAAAAGCAATTCTAACTGCCTGGTTTCAGAGCTGAAGTCTGGTCAGCTTTTACCCAAGGGTGCCGAGATTGATAGCCTCTTATTTTTATGACCAATTTGGCACTTCTTTGCATCCACCCTCTGTAGCATTGGTTGAACTCTCTTTACGGTCCAGCAATTCAATCTAAATACGGAATCTCCAGGCAGTTCATGTATACTGACAATCTGCTTGGCTAACTTTTTTTTTTTTTTTTTTTTTTTAAGGAATTTATGTTTAACACAGGACTGTACTGTTTCCCCCGCCCTCCCCCACTTTTTTTTGGTCTCTTATGCTGCCTGATTGCATATTTCCCATTCTAAATGAGGTGTGGTTGACCAGTCAGTTTGTAACTCTGAGGTCCTACCGTATAACAAAGACCATGTCAACATGCTTCCACTTACACCATGCTCAGCGCCAACTTGAGCTTAACATCTTTTTGAATGGTTCATGGTTGGCACAGGATTCCAAGTCAGTGTAATCTAGGGGTCACCCTACGTTGCACACTTACATACAAATACCATCTCACTAAAGTAGCTCAGAAGATGAAAAGCAGAGATTGTCTACTGAACAAAGTGGTAGGCCCACTTGGAGTCAATGCACAAACTCTACATAGTTCAGGGCTTAACTCTCTGCTACTCAATTGGAGAATATTGTGCCCCAGTTTGGTTAAACTCTGCCCACACTATACTAGTGGACACACAGCTGAATCATTTCATTATTACAGGCACGCTGAAGCCAACAAAACTTGTATGGTTACTAGTCCTAGCCAATGTTCCTCCACCTAACACTCGGTGTCTGAATACAGTCAAAAAACCAACCACCAATGTACAGCAAATGCCACACCGAGCACTGTTCAGGGATATATGGGATGGACTCCACCACTGACTGCAAAGCAGAGATCCTACCTGGACAGTTTTACACACTTTCCATCCAGTTGACATTATCAGTTCACTGTGCCAGACCAAATGGGAGAGAGCCTCTCCCACTACCAGGAACTCCTACATCATCATCAAGCCATATGACTGGCTACCTGGCTTTGGACTCCCAGCTGCCTCTTGAGTCAGCTTAACAGGTTCAGGTGTGGGGTAGTTCACTGTACCAAGACCAGTCATGGCTGGGGCATACAGGGGAACACACTGTGAATTTGTGGTGCTGTGGAGAATTCTGCACACATGTTGAATGGTTGTTCTTTTCATGCTGGGCTCCCTGGAGATCTTCTTAAGCTGAAAACAACCAATTCAGAGATCACAGACTGGCTCACGATGATTTAGCAGGGGGGTGGTGGTTTTAAACCAGGCCTTACTTGTCTTGCCCACATACAATTGCTATATTTACATGCCTCTTCTCTTCCTCTGGTAGTTAGGGCCTCTTATGGTGGTTTCTTCTGGACAATGTTCTCTAGAGCATTCCATTTGGTTCTCTGACTGCTCCGTTAGATTTAGTGATAGATGTTTCCAGCTATCTTCAGAGACAATGACTGGAGTGCTAAAGCCTCCTTTAAAGATCTTACCGTGGCTCAAGGAATAAAAACCACCAAATAGATTCAAGGAGAATGTCCCTCACTTGTGCATTTAAGGCAATAGGCATGCTGAACCATTAAAGACAAAGGCAGATTCTCAGCTGGTATAAACTGCCATAGCTCCATTGAAGGCAACTATGACAATCTGAATCAGCTAAATAGCTGCACCATTATGCTACTAAAAAGAAGCAGATGTCTTAACCCAGATCCCATCTCAGCATTCACTATGGAAGAGACCCAAGCCCTCCAGAGATGCAGATCTTAAACAAAAACAAACAAAAAAAGTAGCACTAAAGCAATCATTACTGTAGAACTACTAGCTAAACTATTGTTAAACTTTAAACTAAACCTATTAACTAAAACTTATAAAAATCTATGTCTTAATGAGTCTGAAGTTCCATGGCTGAATTTGCTAACAAAGAAATGAACACAATTTCGGGGGGAGACAGGACGACAAAAATCTTATGCTCTCTGTTCAAGAACTTTTGGATCTGTGGACAAATCACAAAGTCAGGCCTCTCATGATTTTACTGTTGTCAGTGGTTTCATAACTTGCAACTAAAGGCACGTGACTTACTGTAGAGAAATCAGGAGGATCTGCAGAGGCAATTTCATGAGAGAGATGGGTTACAAGGGGACCACGAAGGACAGCTTAGTTGCATATGTCAAGATACACATGGGCCAATGGTATATAGCTCTGAAATAGGATGTTTTAGATATAATATGTGGCTCCCAGAGTGGGAATCAGCAGAGGCAAATTTATGAAAGAGATGGATATACAGCACAATACTAGTCCTGAGTTATCCAGTCTCCCCCAAGGTCAGTTTAAAAATTAAGGAAAAAAAAAAAGTGATCAGAACCAGCTTGATCCAAGTAAACAAAACAATGCTAATAAACAATGCTGTATCAGTACCAAAAAAAGCAATGCTACAGAAGCCAACATACCACTGCAGACTGCCATACATTCTTAGCAAAAAATAGGAATTCTATGTTATCATAATTTACAATTAGCACTGCCAAGAAATGTCTCAAGCATTCATAAACACCAGGTGAACTACTGTGTAGATAGTATTCATGGAGGTAATGGATAAAAATAACAATTGATAAATTGTCTGCATGTTATAAAGTGAGATGGAAGAAGCAGCATCTCACAAACCAGCTCTTGACATCACTAGTACTACAGTTTAACCATGATGCTGCCATGTGCCATCTGTGACATACAGATGCTTCATGTGAGAAACTGCATTTAGCTAAGCAAACTAGTGAGCATCCTATTACAGTATGAACACTTTTAGGCAGTGACTAAAAGTAATTTGTCTTAATACAATTCTTAAGAGATTACACTAAATTATATGACCCTTGAAGATTAAAACTCTCTTTGATTAGTATTGAGTTCATCACATTTTTGCCACTTCTTTTAAAGATACAATAATCATTTAACTAGAGATAGCAGATATCTACTGCAAATTAACTTCAGTCTGTCCTTGATGAACACAGGAATAAGCAGTGTATTTTGCCGAGGGAAGTACAAAATGCTATGGCAAAATACACACACACACACACACACACACCCCTGATGATTGTACAAGTCCATTTCTGAGGTCTGCTAACTGTCTGAGAATGAAGAGAACATCTGCTACAAAAATTTTAAAAAAGTTTCATTTAATGTATTTTGACGTATTAAAAGTGCAGTCACATTCAGGCCGAACAACTGGTGACCAAATGTTCAAGACCTATGGCCAACTGTCACATTTTTTTTAAATTAAAGATTTCTTAACAAAATTTAATTAATTATTATTCTAAATATGCTTTTCATATAAAATTGTAATGCCCAGCAGAGGGGAAAAAAACCCACATAATTCTCTCTTCCCTTTGATTATAAAAATACAGTTTACTAGCTACTGTTTCTTGAAAGTATCCAAGTGACTGAAAATATTGCTAGTACTAATCCAGTGATAAGGCCTGATTATCTGTTTCAATTAACACCTATTTACTGGCACAGAACAAGCCATTTTCTGATTACATACAGCTAAAAATGTAAGCTAGGTCACTAATTTAATTCTCCAATTTTCTTTGCATCAGTGTAGTTGCACCAATGTAACTGCATCATTTCAAACCCACAGTGCAGATGGACAGCACTCATGTAAATTATGACTTGCACTGGTGGTGCAGCATACCCCAGTTTCCAGCTGTGGTATTCATCTCCACTAGGGTCTTGTACTGAGGTAAAACTACATCAGTGGGAAAACCCACAACCCAAGACAGCATAGAGATGTCCCTCTTCTGTGGACACTGCTGAATTGCAACAGGTGATCCCAAAAGATATCCAATATTCTTCAAATCCCAAATTTTCCTTACACAACCTCAGCCCATTCAGCAGTTGGCCTCCAGAATCAGTCTTCAAAGCCCTTGGACCAACCTCATCTCTGGATTAACTTCATTGACTTTAGCTGAGTTACACCAGGGCTGAATATGCCCATTAATCCAGTCTGAATTCAGTGGTTTTCAACAGAACTGCAGGTGGGTGTTTTCTTTTAAATCACGGTACTTTCCCTATAACTTTAGGGGTCATAATACGAACTCAGCCTTCCAGATAAGACCTTAAGAATGTCCACTTTCAAGCATGGAAATCTCACTTTTACTATCTATTGTACAGTAGGTACACACATCCCAGAAATCAGGGCCAAAACAACCCCTACAACATGTTTTGATCACCCACAACCAACAATATTTCTGCGAGTGAAATAGAAGTCCTTACAGAGGATCCAGGTATAACATCTGAGTTTTTTTGCAGTGTATGTCATTCGATGCAAATGGATTTGAAAGGATTTAAAACAGCTTTATGAGTCAGAGATAAAAGTCACCCCTGGCATTGAAGCTTTGCCATTTAACTCTTTGTTGGATAAATGCAAAATGCAGTTTACCATATCTACACTGATTTTCTTCTAGTCTATATATGTGTGTGTGGGCATCTTTATTCCTCTCTTCTAGTGTGTGTAGGCATCTCTATTCTCTTTTCTCTCATTCCTTCCCCCTCCCTCCATGCCTCTTCCCCTTTCAGTCCCCACATTATAGTCCCTCCCTTCTTCTTTACTCTTTTAATCTCTTCCCACTTCTTTGGGATACCAAGATCAGCAACCTGTCACACAGAGGAATGAAGGGCTAAGGGACTGTCTTAAAGCAACCTGTAGGTTGTCAGGAGGAAGGGGAAGTGTACCAGGTGCAGTCTGTTCTGCCTGCCTGCTGACAAATGCTTTTCTTGGTGGGATCCTAAGATGCTTTTCTCCTGCCCATGGAAAAAGTAGTATAGAACTTCTCTTCTAGCTCCCAAAGCCAGAGGGGTTAATTCTTAGATGGTGTTAGTTCTACATCACCCTCTTCTTTTCTTGGTGGCGAGAAGGAGGTGACAGATCCACAGTGAGAAGCTTTACAAGCAAAACAAGGGCTCTGATCTATCCCTGCTGGTTCTGCCTAGTCTCACATTAAAGCGGTAGATGAAAGTTTCCACTCTGCACCATCCCAAAATCTGCCAGACAATCCAGCAGCCCATAACTAGCTGCTGCTTCTATGAGCTAATTTTACCCTTCTGACAAATACTTACAACTTTAAAGAGAAAACAGCAATAACACCTTGAGTATATAGTAAATATGAGCAAATATGGGAGTGACCAGTAGAGTGCATAGCAAAAAGGTCTAAATTACCCCCACTTGAAAAAAAATTCTCTAAATGTTACATTTTTCAAACGCTCCAGTTACCAAGTACAGGTGAAGTTAGTTAGCTGAAGCAAAGGTTCAAACATTAAAAGGATATAATTTGGAGGAAGAAAGTTCCAGCTTAAGACCTGATTGGCTAGTGCAAGATAACGCTGAAACACTGAAGACATCTGAGCATTGAGGTTTTCACGTCTGCTGAATTCCTGTAGTACCTCCACTGTTAGCATGAAGATCTGCCGAAGGTCATCTTCCTAGTGTTAGGAGGAATACACGTACTATTAATGGAGTCTCCCATTCATGAAGTAAGAAGTTCTTGATCAGGCAAATAGTGAGAAATAATAAAATTAAATTTTCTTTACAAAATCTGAGATTCTTTCATTAACTTTGAACATTTCTTATATCTGAACAGAAACAAGGCCTTTAGCTATGCAATGTAATACTTAAAAAAAAAAAAAGCTTAAATCTTACTAATAAATATTTGTCATTAAGAGAAAAAAACTGGTCATACATTTCTCTGACAACTGGTAGAGGAGGAGGGATTTGGTCTTTGGCATGGAAGAAGTTGATAAGCTGTTCCACAACAGTCACAGAACTTAAAGCTATGCCTTCACAAAAACGTTTATCCATAGCCAAACAATGCATCTGAGACAACCAGACCGCACCATCTGCAATAATATTTTTAAATGCATGGCTTTCCTTGGCTTTTAACCAAAGCTATATTTAAGACTATCATTGTTCCAAAGAGTATTAGTTTTATTTGCTATTGGTAGACAGGGAATTAAGATTCCTACTGTGTATAGATTCATAGATCTACATTCATAAAATGGACAAAAATGCATTACACTTTTTGAAACAAATATTCCTAACATTACTAAGATGTTTACTAAACAAGGAATTGATTTTAATTTCTAATATACAGGAGACTTTTGCACATACCATAATCGTTAATGCATTTGTTGGTGCATGAAAGTTTTCCTTTATTAACATTTCTATTTATCAGAAATATAGTTAGCATACGTTATTTTTATTTTATTTTTGTACCTGAAATATTCGTTTGCAGTTACCATGGAACTCCATGCTTAGTCCAATGTTGCTGGTTTTACTTGAACTTGAGAACTCGCTCAACAAAGCCGTTAAAATGGAACAGGCCAAAGTTTGCTATATAAGAAATAATATAAATTAAAAGTTGTTCAATAAGGCAATACTGCTTAAGATGCAGTTTATCTTATTAGAATATTTCTATGGACTTCAGTTACTTCAGCCACAAACTAGAGCAGTAGCTCAAGCTTTCCTTGATTCTGGAACACTTAAAGTAAAGCTCCTTGGATGAGCCATCTCGCCCTGGGCAGATTTCACACCTTTTCTGAGGGAACTTTAATACTTGGGTAACATGAAAAAGTAATATTAGAGTATTAACACAGGATGAAAAAAATCTGCTTTAAGACAATCATGTTTCTGCTTAGTTAGCTCAACCCATTTTCTATACATCTGTTTAGTTCCTTCCCTGTGCGTAAGGCTTTACGTTCATTAGGGGTATGTCTACCCTATGGAGCCTCTGCTGGTTTAGCTATGTCAGCATAGCCCTAGTGTAGCCTAAGCCTACACATCCAGGAGTTTGTTGGTTTAGGAACACCACCTCCCTGAATGACGCTAGTTATGTCAACACAAGCCCTCTTTCATCAACATAGGCCCATCTACGCTGGGGTTTCTGTTGGCATAGCTATGTTGGTATGGGGTGTTTTGCTTTTTATTTCCAAGCTATGCCAACACAGCTTTTAAGTGTGTACCAAGTGTACTACTAGCAAAGGTTCATCTTCCTGTTGCCTCTATTTGTCTAAATGTATCCAGGTCACTTTGCAGTTTGCTTTGGCCCTCCTTTGTGTTTGTTACTTTCCCATGGTGGTGTCTGATCATGATTAAATTTATACCAGAGACAGAGAATTAGATATAGCTAGTCAAAAAAGCACCTCCAAAGTCCAAGTGCCTCCCCCACCTCTAAAAAAAGTCCAGAACTGGGATAGAATTAGCAGAAAGTATCACTGCACGAAGGTTGATAGATGATTCCCTACTGACAGAAGTAGATATTCAAGCCACAATAAAGTACCTTGCCTACTACAGTTCATGAAACACAGGAAGCTTGTAGGACTGCAGAAGACATATCAGTCATTATATTGAGGTAGCTCGCAAAGGCTCTAATCAGATTGGGCCCTGGTTGCCCTTTTCTCACTCACAAAATTTAAGATAAGAGTCAATACTTCAACAGTTTTTATAGATGAACTACTTAAAAGATGTGTTATCCTAAAATACAAGTCAAGGCCACACTCTTCTTTGCTGAAATATGCTGCAAAAAAAATTGCTTTTTGCAAAAAAAAAACCAAGTTTTACTCTTGATGCCAAAGTCCATTAATCATCTTTTTCATTAAATCATCTTCTCATTTTGCCCTATATTTTACCATGATTGATCAACACACACAAAAGGAAAGAAAACATCTCGTACTGGGGAGGTGAATTACATTTCACTAATGATCAACATATTACACAGGAAACATAACAGACACCTTGTATTGATTAAATGAAAATATTTTTGCTTAATAGATGTAGCCAACACAGTTACAACTTCAAAGTTACTGGCTTTACTCCTAGACTGTTTGGAGCCAAGGTGCCAAGGATGGACAGAGGGGCAGGAATTGTTAAAGGGTCATACATGCCGGCAAGTGTCCAGGGGTTAAATGGAAATATGCACACTACCTCTGAACACCCGAAAGATTAAAGTTGAGATACTATTTATGCAAGCTCATACAACAGCTGAAAGCAGTGCCATCCACCCACCAACTGCAACATCTTTGTTCAGAAATGCCTCTGATGTCAGTACCTTGACCCTACAGACAACTAGTTATCTTAGCCAGTACACATTAAATTAAAATTCTTACTTGCGAAATAAATCCCACCCAGATCAAGCAAACATGGTTGTTTCATGCATCTTTGTGGACAATTGCCTACAGTACATTAAAAATGCACTTTATGTCAGCTTACTGTAATTAATTGCTAAATTCAAATATTTCTATTTCAGTTCAAAGTAATTCTTTCAATTTCAATTCTACTTAACTATTCCTTTTTTACTATTGTTAAATTGTGACGGTTGTTTCTTTGCCAGTGTAAAACAAAAAATCAAAACCTTAAATTGCTAGAACATCAGTGTAGTCTCTCTACTTGTCAACCCTATACTATACAGTAATTCAGCTGTCTCCTAAATGATTCAGCAGTTTTAACAATCTCAAGGCTCTGTTTAGTTACTGTTGGGACTGTTGGGCTGTGTTTTGTTTTTTTTAATTCAGAATTGAATCAATATGACAATTAATCAAAGCAAGCACTTCCATTTTTAATCAAACATCAAAACTATGAGAACACCATATAAAAACTAGTTCTCTGAAAAAGTTAAAAATAAATTTTAAAGTTTGACTGAGCCACTGTTCTACTGTCAAGGATTTTTCATGCCTTTGCAAGATATATATTTTTAAAGAATAATTCAGAGTTGCCAGAGGATGCTATACATTTTTGTATGCTTTACTGATAATGCCTATTCCAGACTTCCATAAATACTTATAACATTTTTATTTATTACTTGAATTACCAAGCCATCAATATTTGTAGGCTCTAGGAAGCACTGATGCAAAGACAGCTTTAATGGTAATTACTTTAATTCCATATATGATAAGCATGCTATATTGTTTTTGTGATACAACAGCATACAAATTAAGTCATCTCTGCTTTATCATACAAAGATCTGATAACGCTCCCAACAGATTTACTACATAAAACAACCTAGGACAGCTGGAGCAATGATACAAGTTGGCACCATTTACAGAGCCAAAATGCAACAGTGTATAATGGGATTAAAGAAACAGGAAAGGGGGAGGGGGGGAGATTTGGTACATACTGCAGTAATAAACTTCCAGGATTACTCTAACTGATAGAATAGTTGTTTTCTTCTTCCATTTTTTTCAGTTTTACTTTGTGCATTTGACAGCAGTTTGTGCAGTGTGAAAGCAGTTTCATTGTTTTGTTTGTCAGTTGCATGCCTGATCTCATGCAGTAGCATGCTGTTTCCCCAAAGGACAGGCGGAGTCTCCAAGGGGTGAGAGATTGGTTTCCTTTTCCTGAAGGGGGGAAGGCAGCTTTCTAAAGTTTGGGAAACACTGCATTAGCATGATGATTCACTACTCTCCTGTACTGCTCTGGGACAGAGCTCATGCAAGGGCCTGTGTACCAGTAACAGCAACAGTAAGTCTGAAGCTGATATGGCAGCAGTCAAACATGAGGGGGTGGGGGAAAAGAGCAGCAGCTGACTGGTTGTCTTGAGCAGGTTTGGCATTACACTCAGACCCACCTCAAAAGTCCCTTTCTAAAAGCAGCATCAGCAGCAGCAACAAAGAGAAAAGATAATTATTTCAAAACAAAATTAATTTAAAAAATAAATGTCAGGATTTACCAATTAAGGGGGCTTTATCAGAAAAATATTTTAAGGTAGTTTTAGGATAGTCAGGTTTGTCCCTTTAAACGAACTAGTTTTTAAAAGATGTAACTTGAATAGATCCTATCACTATGGACTGCCATTCCTAGCCTTAGGGCTTGCCTATACATGTATCAGAGTAGCAGCGGTGTTGGTCTGCATTTGCAAAAAGAAAAGGAGTACTTGTGGCCACCTTAGAAATTTGTTAGTCTCTAAGGTGCCACAAGTACTCCTTTTCTTTTTGCCTATACATGTAGTTATTCAGGGAAAACTGTTCCTGAATAACTCCACACATGGACTCACTTTTTCCAGAGTAAAAGCAGCCTTGTTTCTGTTTAGCTTAACCCATACTAAACAGGAACAAGGTAGCCTTATTCCAAAATAAAAGTGTCCCGGAGCTATGTGGGAACAGCTATTCCCAAATAACTCCATGTGCACTGTAGATAAGCCTTTAGAAATAAAAAGGAATAGCACATCCTGGTGAGAAGCCCTCCTGTTGGTGTGGGTCTGCACTGAAGTGCTGCAGAGGTTGCAGCTGCACCACTGTAGACGTACCCTGAGGCAACATCTATACTTGGGAGCTAGGGAAATGATTCATAGTTTGCACAGACGTACCCAGGGCCGGTGCAACCACTAGGCAAACTAGGCAACTGCCTAGGGCGCCAAGTGTTTGGAGGTGGCCAAAAGTGTGCTCCGGGGAGGCAGTGGAGCGGAGGTGAGCTGGGGCAGGGGGGCGCGGGGAGGGCCGCCTGTAGCAAGTAACTGGGCAGGGCTGGCATGCAGGGGAACCGCTCCCCACCCCAGCTCACCTCTGCTCCGCCTCCTCCCCTGAGCATGCGCCACCGCTCCACTTCTCCCACCTCCCAGGCTTGCAGTGCCAATCAGCTGTTTGGCGCCGCAAGCCAGGGAAAGAGAGAAGCAGAGCACGGCGGCGTGCTCAGGGGAGGAGGCAGAGCAGAGGTGAGCTGGGGCGGGGAGCTGCCGCACAGCTCCCGGGGCAGAGGGATGGAGTGAGGGGCGGGAGGTGCCGCACGGCCCCCCGGGCCGAGCGGAGGGAGGGTGGGGAGCTGCCGCACGGCTCCTTAGGCCAAGGGAGGGAGGGGCACAAGGTGGAAGTTTCGCCTAGGCCGCGAAACATCCTTGCACCAGCCCTGGACGTACCCATGCCAGCGTGCTACAAACAGCAGCATAGCCATGGTAGCACAGAAGCAGCTCAGGCTAGCCTCTGCAAATATGTACATGCCTAGACCCCCTGGGTTGATATTTAGGTGGCTAAGCAGCCCATACTACTCCAGCTACAATGCTATTTTAAAAGGTGTGTTCCTAACCCAGGTTTCTTCTTAACCTGGGTTAGCCAACCTAGGTTAAGAACACATTTTTTTTCCCAGTGTGGACATACCCTAAAAATGCTGTTATTTTCCAAAACAAAGTAATGCTATAAGACTAAATATATTCATGCATGATATTATTACCATTTTCACATGGGGGGGGGGAATCAGTCCAACAATTTTAAAGGGAGCGACATATAGCCTCCTCTTTAGATCACTGAAAGAGGAACAATCACATTTATAAGACGCTTCAAAGGAATTCACTTGACATACAGAGACTTAATCACACAATCTTTTTGAAAGTTAAGTATTCCAAGCTTACAAGTGTCTTTTGTACAGGGGGATCTACAAAGCATATCTAGTCATGCACACTAGCTGCATTACTTCAAGGCTAAGAAAAACCTCATAAAAACTTGAAAAACAAAGATCAACCAGTAGAGCACACTGTGCTTGGTAAAAAAATAAATTGTACATCAGAGTTACAAGATGTTTTTAAAGTAACCACATTTTAGGTTTTTTGGTTTTTCACTTTTAGTATCATCACATACAGATAATCAGATTCAAGAATGCCACGTACTAATGGCTAGAAAACGTGAGTAATTCTGATCATCATATTAAAAGTCAAACCTCAATGTTCTAATTTCCCAGTAGTGTCATTAACTTCATACCAGTAAGAGTATACCTCATGAACCTAGCTTGTCTCACTCACCAGCAATTTCATTAGTTCTGTCACAAGAACATACTCAAACAATAACCACATCTGACAAAATAAAATACTTCAGAGCACGGATTGTCTCTTAGAATAGCCTGGCACTTACCCCAGTTAGCTTTATTACCAGTAATAAATTTTTGAAAGGTTGACATACATAAATCACTCTCAGCTGCTCGAAGAGAAGATCAATGAGACTTGTGATAAGAGATTAATTTAGCAATCAGACAACCCCAAAGCATGGCTTTAGACAATTAGATTTTTTTAAAATCTATACACAATACTAAAACAAAGCCACTATGTGAAAAATATGCACAATTTGAACCTTATTTTGCAAAAACAGCTTTCGTGGAGTAATCGTCATAATATATGCATACTCTATAAAATGTGACTCATTCCTTCCAAAGCAATATCACTTACAACCGAATGTTAAACCCATAATGAATGTTTGTGGGATTTCACACTTTCGTCTAGGGAGCTCACTGAGTAAGTGAACTGATTTATTTAAGGATAATTAGGTTACAAAATGTATGAAACGAAGAACTGTTCAATTATGGGCTAGGGAAATACAGGAGTTAGCACACAACTGTTTAAATCATAGAAGCTGACCCAGACAAAGCAGAATTAATTGCACAGTAAAACTGTTGTATCCCAGTCTTGAACTTCAGTGTGTGGACAGATTCATGTTGAGAGATGCTTGGTTCACGTTAGTCATATTAATCTCGCCGCAAATTCTAAATCATCAAACTAAAGAAGAAATCCCATTTGGGAAATCTCAATATCTTATTATATTTCCTTTTGTATTCTAGATAATTGAACTTCAATGAATTTAACAGCACAAGGGGCTTACTCCCTTCACAGTTAGAACATGAAACTAATCCTGTTATCTTAAATAATTTTCAGTTACTCTTATTAGTGATTTATAGGGCTGCAGTTTTCTTCCCCCTCCCACAATGGAATCTCTATTGTCAACGTAGCCAATGTTTCAGGGCCACAGGAAACATGAGATAAAAGTAATTCTTCAGAGATGTTAACTAGTATAGAAGCAGGTAGTTGATAGAGTAGAAAAGGGGCATTGGGGCAGAAATAGTTGTGTTGTTCCTAGCTAATAAACTTTCACGGGTATAAGTAAAAAGGTTTTTCTAGACCAAGTCTTTCAAAAGTGAGACTTCTTTTGCAAGATAGTTCTACAATGAGAAGGGACAATGTTCCCGCTTCCTCCCCAGCAGTCCTCGGACAAACTACTACATTTACTAACAGCATTTTCAGATCATCCATGCGTAACAGAACTGACTTTCTTCAACAGTTTCTGTCCAAAGCGCTCTGTTTACAGCTGGACCTTCTGATGTTCCACTAGTTATGCAAACAAAATGAAGCCCTACAGTTATATCACAGAAAAAAACAACAAAACAAAACCACACAGCTTGTCACTGGTATCAGATATTCATTTGAGGCCAACTGTTGTATACACTCAAATTCTAGTTTTGGCAGGTCACACTCATGGCACGAGTGCTTAATTTGTTAACTTCTCAAACCTGCTTCCTCATCTTCCCAGAGGACTTATACTATCCCCAACACATGCTGCAGCCGATATATCCATTCTATCTAATATACTACTTAACTGTTATACAACCATGCCTCCTAGTTTTTAATACCACACCTATCACTGTAGTTGATCTAAGCACTTAACATCTAACTGCAAATTCTGAATAGTGAGAACAAGAAACTCTTCAGTCACTATTATTTATCTGTCTTCAGAGAGCGATTCATTATTGTGTTGTCTGATGAACGATGAGTCACACATATCACTAAGTGGGTCTGAATGAAGATGAATGATTGCTTACCTAGAGACCTTTCATAGCTCCTGCTCAGATGGTTTAATTATAAGTCTGCTAAAACTAAATGAATTAAAGGCAAAGCACATTCATTTATTTAGACAATGCCTTCGCTTTAGCTGATTTTCACTCATTATCCTTGTGGAAAACTCAGGTCAAGTATCTGTATACTCATAATGAAAAATATGAAATTAAATTAACTGTGCACTATATTATATGATATCTTACCACACTGAATGGACCTTCAGTTTAATCAATAATCATACAAGCCTTGTAAATTTTTGTGATTATTCTATCCTCATCAACACTTACAAGAAATAAAAAAGCCCAGCTGGAGTTTCTCTTGAGGAGCTGGCACAGCTCAAACAATTTCATGCTCCGAGGGAAATGAAAATGGTACTACATGAATTACATTCTGCAGTCATCTAATTCAACTAGACCAGGAAGCCCAGGATGGAATAGTAAGAAATGTGGCATTCCGATGGTCTCATGGAACCAAAAACAGAACCAGATTGCTGCTATGTAACTTAAAAAGGCCACAGAAGAGTTCTTAAACTAAAGGCTGGGGAAAGTTGACAGGTGCAGAGGAGCACATGGTTTAGACAGACACATCCCTTGGGGAATAGATTTATTCAAGGGGATATTCTATATCCTAGTAAAGGGGAGAGGCTATAAGTTGACAAAGTACAGGTAGGAAATGAAGAGAAACAGTGAAACAATTACATCACATTAAGGCAGACAACTAAATATTGACAAATTTTGTAAGTGCTTATATACAAATGCAAGAAGTCTAAATGTGAAGGTGGGTGAACTTGAGGGCCTGGTATTAAGTGAGGATACAGATATAATAGGCATCACAGAAACTCAGTGAAATGATGATAAATCAACAGGACACAGCAATACCACGGTACAAAATATATAGGAATGACAGAGCAGGTCACACTGATGGGGAGTTGCACTATACGTGAAAGAAAGCATGGAGTCAAATTAAGTAAAAATCTTAAATGAATCAAAGAATACCACATAATCTGTATGGATAGAAATTCCATGCTTGACTAATAAGAGTACGGCAGCAGGAATATACTACCAACCACCTGACTAAGGTGGTCACAGTGATTGTGAAAAGCTCAGGGTGATTAGCCTACAAAAACAGAAAACCCAGTAATAATGAGGGACTTCAATTATCCCCATATGGATTGGGAACATGTGACGTCAGGATGGGATGCAGAGATAAAATTTTTAGACACTATCAATGACTGCTTCTCAGAGAAGCTAGTCATGGAACCCATAAGGGGAGAGACCCTTCTCGATTTAGTCCTAAGTGGTGCACAGGATATGGTCCAAGAGGTGAATATAGTGAATTGCTTGGTAAAAGCAACGATAACATAATTAAACTTAACATCCTTCTAAAGGTAGAAAATACCAAAGAAACCCACCACAGTAATATTTAACTTCAAAAAGGAAAACTACACAAAAATGAGGAGGCTAGTTATGTGGAAATTAAAAGGAACAGTCACAAGAGCGAAATGCCTGCAAATGTATGGAAACTTCTTAAAAAACACCATAATTAAGGCTCAAATTATGTAAACCTCAAATAAAAAATAACAGGAAGAAAACCAAAAAAAATGCCACCATGGCTAATCAGAGTAAAACAGGTGGTTAAAAACAAAAAGACATCTTTTAAAAATTAGAAGTCAGATTCTACTGAGGAAAATAGAAAGGAGCCTAAAACTTTGGCACGTCAAGAGTAAAAGTATAATTAAGCAGGCCAAAAACATTTTTTTTTTTTTTTAAAAGAGCAAGTAGCAAATGACAAACGAACAGCAATTTTTTGAAAGGAAGTCAGAAGCAGGAAGACTGCTAAACAATCAGTGGGTCACTGTACGACTGAGGTGCTAAAGGAGCACTCAAAGAAGAGAAGGCCGCTTCAGAGAAGCTAAATGAATTCTTTGCATCCATCTTCACTGTAGAGGATGTGAGGGAGATTCCCACACCTGAGCCATTCTTTTTAGGTGACAAATCTGAGGAACTGTCCCAGACTGAGGTGTCAATAGAGGTAGTTTTGGAAGAAACTGATTAATTTATCAGTAATGAGTCACCAGGACTAAACGGTATTCACCCAAGTGTTCTGAAGGAACTCAAATATGAGATTGCAGAACTACTAAACAGGGTATGTAACTTATCACTTAAATCAGCCTCTGCACCAAGTGTCTGAGAGATAACTAATGTAATGCTGATTTTTAAAAGGCTCCAGAGGCAATCCTGGCAATTACAGGATAGTTAGCCTAACTTCACTACCAGGCAAATTAGCTGAAACTATAGTAAAGAACAGAATTATTAGACGCATAAGTGAACACAATTTGTGTTGGGGAAGAGTCAACACAACTTTTGTAAAGGGAAATCGTGCCTTACCAATCTATTACAATTCTTTGAGGCAATTAACAAACACGTGGACAAAGGTGATACAATTGATACAGTACTTGGACTTTCAGAAAGCCTTTGATAAAATCCCTCACCAAAGGCTCTTAAGCAAAGTAAGCAGTCATGGGATAAGAGGGAAGGTCCTCTCATGGATCAGTAACTGGTTAAAAGATAGGAAACAAAGTCTAGGAATAAATGGTCAGTTTTCACAGTGGAGAGATGTAGATAGCGGTGTCTCCCAGGGACCTGTACTGGGACCAGTCCTATTCAACACATTCATAAATGATCTGGAAAAAGGGGTAAACAGTGAGGGACAAACCTGCAGCTGATACAAAATAATTCAAGATAGTTAAGTCCAAAGCTGACTGAAGAGTTACATGTTAGGGGGCTTATTCCTTCACCCACTTACTTCCCTGGTCCTTCTCGCATGAACAAAGAGCAACAATACCCGAAGTCCAAAGGTGCAAACAATTTGATGTTTATTGGGGTGAACTTCCAGCAAGCATGATTCCAGTTTCCTTCCTTAGTATCTTCCTTCCCAGCTCTGACACCACAGAGCCTTACACCTGTGTCCCTGTTCCCATTCCTGCCCTTAGCAAAACATGATTCCAATTTCCTTACTCCCATTCCCTGTTCCCATTCCCCTTTAGCAAAACATGTTCCAATTTCTTACCCCATTCTCTGTTCCCATCTCCCCCACCCACACGCCCACCCCCTCACTTCCTGACTGACTGCAGACTATATAGTAAAACTTGAGTTCTGCTTTGCTATACCTTAACCAATCATGTTCCTGAAATTTAACTAACCAATCCTAACATATTGTAACATGATTATGTACCCAATTATATCCCACCACCTTAATTAGTTTACACCCAGCAAAATTAATTATACAGCAGACAGAAACAATCACAGAACCAGACAGAGATTATACAGACAAACAATAGCAAAGTGGGAACTATAATGACAAAACAATACAGAAGTGAGGATTTCACATCCCAGCTATTGATAAGTGAGTTCTTGCCAGACAGGATGCTATCAAACTAAGTTTCCTTTTACATTTTCTAGGCACCTCCCTTTCTCTGGAGGTGATAGGCACTATCAGGACAGGATTGTATTCCTAACAGCCCAATAGCACCTTATTTCAATGTGACCAGTTTGGAATGTGAGGATATGACCGTTTGCTTCCCAGCTTATGGCTGCCTCTGTTGCTTAGCCAAAGACCTTAGCCTAAGAACAGGGCCTCAGACTGTTACAGTAAGAGAAGGCCCTTACACTGGCAGACAGTGATTTTGATTCTCTTTTGTACCTCTATAACTAGCCAAGTGATAATAATACACCTAAATTCTTAGAGTATAGGCCTTTACAGACAGGCCTGAATATCTATATCCTAACATTACAAAGGGATCTCACAAAACTGGGTGACTGGGCAACAAAATGGCAGATGAAATTCAGTATTGATAAATGCAAAGTCATGAACACTGGAAAACATAATCCCAACTATACCACTTTAGATAGATCTTGGAATCATTCTCTGAAAACATTTGCTCAATGTGCAATGGCAGCCAAAAAAAGATAATGTTCAGAACCACTAATAAAGGGATAGATAATAAGGCAGAAAATATCATGCCACTATATAAACCAATGCCCACACCTTAAGTACTGAGTGCAAGTGTGGTCGCCCCATCTCAAAAACATATTAGAACTGGAAAAAGTACAGAAAAAGGTAACAAAAATTATTAGGACTATCACCCAGCTTCCATATGAGTGATTCAAAAGACAGACTGCTCAGCTTGGAAAAGAGATGACAGGGGGCCCCATGCTTGGCCTTTCTCCTATCCCCACCTATGCTGCAAGCAACAAGGACAGTAAGAAGACTAACCGAGGGGACTGGCCCAGATTTCAAGGGTGAAATCTGTGTACTATGGACTGCAATATCCAGTGGAGTGAAAAAAAATGCTTAATTTAGATGTTGCCCAGTCTAATAGGGTTGAGAGTTTAGACTGTGTTGTTATATTTTCTTTTCTTTTGGTAACTAACTCTGACTTTCTGCCTATCAGTTAATATCACTTAAAATCTATCTTTTGTAGTCAATAAACTTTTTTTACTGTTTATCTTTACCAATAAGTTTATATGAAGCGTGTGGCAAATCTGCTCAGGTTTTGCAAAGGCTGGTGTATATCCAGTGATGAGCTGCCAAAATCTTAACAACGGGTTCCCTCCTCAGCCCACGAGGGGGTCATTGCCAACCCCCCACCCCCCGGACTCCTGCCCCATCCAACCCCCCCGCGTTCCTTGACGCCCCCCCCCCCCAGAACCCCTGCCCCATCCACCCCCTCCCCTGTCTGCCCCCAGAACCGGGCAGGAGGGTCTTGTGGGCCACCGTAGTGGGTGCCTACCCCTAAGAGCCAGAGGGCCTGCCGGGGGCGAGGTGGGGACTCCCGGTGGTGCTTACCCAGGGCAGCTCCCAGGAAGCATCCGGCAGGTCCCTCTGGCTCCTAGGGGCGGGGGAGCGTAGCTAGGGGAGGAGCGGGGGAGCGGCTACTCCCCCACTGATTGCATCAAAAGTGGCGCCTTAGGCACTGACTCCCTGGGTGCTCCGTGGCTGGAGCACCCACGGGGAAAATTTGGTGGGTGAAGAGCACCCACCAGCAGCTCCCCGCCCCGCGCCTGGCCCCAGCTCACCTCTGCTCCGCCTCCGCCTCCTCCCCTGAACGCGCCGCCCCGCTCTGCTTCTCCGCCCCCCCACCGGCTTCCCGCGAATCAGCTGTTCGGCGGGAAGCCGGGGAGGGCTGAGAAGCAGGCCGCGGCTTCCCGCTCAGGCCGAGGGTGGCGGAGGTGAGCTGGGGTGAGGAGTGGTTCCCCTGCGCCCCTGCCCCGCCCCGGGTTACCTGCTGCGGCGCGGGCGGTCCTCCTCACGCCCTAGCTCACCTCTGCCTCCCTAGGCCTGAGCAGGAAGCCGCCGCTTGCTTCTCAGCCTGCCCCAGCTTCCCACCGAACAGCTGATTCGCGGGAAGCCTGGCGGGGTGGAGAAGCGGAGCGGGGCAGCGATTTCAGGGGAGGAGGCGGAGTGGAGGTGAGCTGGCACGGGGAGGGGGGAGGAGGAGGAGGGCAGAGAAGCGGGGGGGCGGGGCTCGTTCAGGGGAGGAGGTGAGTTGGGGGTGGGGCAGGGAGCTGCCGGTGGGTGCTCTGCACCCACCAAATTTTCCCCTTGGGTGCTCCAGGGCTGGAGCACCCATAGAGTCGACGCCTAAGGCGCCACTTTTGGCTGGTTAAATTTAGAAGCCTTTTAGAACCGGCTGTCCCTCGTGGAACAACCGGTTCTAAAAGGGCTTCTAAATTTAACAACCAGTTCTAGCGAACCGGTATATCCACTTTCCATTGATGAAGTGGTGAACCAATCAATAAATCTGCATTGCTCATCTTGAGCAGTGTAAGACAGTATATTCCTGAGGTACAGTGTTGGGAACTGGGGGGATTTGGCTTTGCCCTTCTCTGTATGATTCATGAGTGACTCTGGGAGCATACATGCAATCTAGCTGGATGGAGGGCTCCACATGTGATTGTACTGAGTGATAACAGCACCTGGAGGGGTTTGCTGCTGGTCACTAGCAAGGCATTGTGAGAGACAGCCCAGAAAGGAGAGAGTTCAGGGGGCACAGCGGTCCCACAGTCCCAGGCTACACCCTGGGGATCCCGTCACACATACCTAAACTGAATTAATTCTAACCAATAAATGGTGACAAACTGTTTAAAATGACACAATTAAACTATAGCAAAAACAAAAGATCAATTCCAGTTTACTAAATTCATACAGTACAGACTTAGTGGAGACCTAGTGCACAAGATCAAGTTCAGTTGATTAAAACCTAATTTTAGAAGTTTATTACATTTTAAAAGGTAATCCTGAAAGATACTGAGCTAATTCTGCCTTGCTTGCAGCCCCAAAGACAGGGCTGGAAAGCAGGAGGAGACAGGCAGGATGAGAGGCTGTTCACTCTGTGGGTTTCTTGCACACATCATGGGGGAAAGCCCTCTTTTTGGCCCCTCCAAGCCCCTTGCTCTTCTCAATTCCTTTCACTCTGGCAGCTGTTAAGGTGCGTAGAAGTGGAGCCCTGCTTCTGCAGACTGTAGGACGGGGTAGTCAGGCGGATCATGGGCCAAATCCAGACCACCAGATGCTTTTGCATGGACCCCAAAATCTTTGTATTTACTTTTTTTTTTTTTAATTTTCTCTGGAGTCTGGACCTTGACCAAGAAATCTGAACCTGGACAAAAAATAATTGACTATACCTTCCCTAACATCTAGAAATCAGTGGTGAAAACACATATTACACATGCTAAAATTAGCCAAGTGCTCTGAGGCTTCTACCAGAAACTCTGTCCCTCAGAAATGCAGGCTACAGAGCAAGAAATGTTGAAGTTACTGGTAGGGGTGCTTTTTCTTGACTGCCAGAGAGAAGACCTGAAAGAAAAAATGCAGGCACACCAAAACCCCTTCTTGCCTCACACTGGATTGCTACAAAGCTACTTTGGGAACAAATAGCCAACCTACTACCCACAAGGCTCTCCCTATCAAGCCCAGGATTCTTCTAGGAGGAAAGGAGAACTTGTGGCACCTTAGAGACTAACAAATTTATTTGAGCATAAGCTTTCGTGAGCTACAGCTCACTTCATCGGATGCATTCAGTGGAAAATACAGTGGGGAGATTTATATACACAGAGAACATGAAACAATGGGTGTTACCATACACACTGTAAGGAGAGTGATCACTTAAGATGAGCTAATACCAGCAGGAGAGCGGGGGTGGGGGCAAGGGAGAAAACCTTTTGTAGTGATAATCGAGGTGGGCCATTTCCAGCAGTTGACAAGAGCGTCTGAGGAACGGGGGGGGGGGGGAATAAACATGGGGAAATACCTTTACTTTGTGTAATGACCCATCCACTCCCAAGGTCCAGATGTCACAGAAGCAACAACTCAGCACTCCAGGTCCTAATCTTGGCCCACACTATATCACCTTCCCTACCACCAACAATTCATAACATCTAGTCCCACTGATGGAATTTCTATAACGAGTGATAACACTCGTCTCAAACATCTTACTGTCTCCCTAACTTGAATGCTCTTTTCCACTGCCCAGACTCACTCACACCTGCCCACAATTCAGTTTACCAATCTCATATTCTTCTGTCCTTCATCCTCTCGTCCCTCTTTCCTATCCATACACTTGACATTCCCGTACACTCCCATCCAACCTCTCTCTATCCTCTTGCTCTGTTCCTTCTCCTCATCACTGTCTCATTTCTCACAGTCTTGCACATGCCCCTCCCTGCCACAACCTTTACTTCAATGCTCCTCTTCAAGCTCCATCCTCAGAATAACCCCATTTCTATCAATAATTTTAATTAATATGTACAAAAGTTAAATATATGGAACCTTTGAGAAGTGTGCAGACCTAATGTATTCTTCATGGTCAACCACATATTCTTAATGTTCATCTTTTGTCATCATCCTGGCTGCACACCGGATTCTGCAAGCAAGCTCAAGAACAACATTCACATAAGTAGTCCCCACTGATTTTAAAGAGTACTGATACAAAAAAGGTAGCCATGGAAGGCTCAGGAGGGGTCTGGTGGGAAAGATAGAGCACACTCACTGTCCTCACAGCCCAAGGAGGGAAAAATGGTCAGGTAGCTTTGAGTCCAGCTACAGGAAGGAAGACAGACAGAAAGAAAGAACTGGGAAGATACCAATTTGCTTCCCCAGAAGGACCAGATTGCTTACAAGTGACTTTATAAGTAAAATACTGTTCCACTAGCTGGAGCAAGCTTCTTTTATTTATTTATTTTCCATTATATTCCTTGTTCTGGGCCAGACTGAAGAATGACATGCACAGAGATGCCTTTACCTTTTAGTGGCAATATTTGATTTCTTTTTATCTTTATTTTTCCTATTCCATTCCTGCTACCCAAGAGATATGGCCCCATCCTACACTAGTACAAAGCTGTTTTCAGATGTATACAGAGCAATGTTTAAACACTTATAAATAAAGCTGAGTTGTTGCTGACCCCTGACTGTGCTCCTGTAGTTGCTGAGCTGAGCCAGAGACTGGAGGACACAGAAGGGTAGGTACTTGACCAGAGAGAAATGTTCTGGAGCAGGAGTCTGGGAGGGACACAGAGGTGGGGGAGAGGGAGGAGGACTAGATAGAGGAGACAGTTAGGGGCCATCGAGGGGTGAGAGCCATGCTCCCCAGTCTCAGAATTTGGGAGGCTTTGGATGAGAGTATGTAGAGGAGCCTGGGGAGGCATGAAAGGTGTGAAATGAAGTGAAAGGGACTAGTGAGGCAGAGACCTTCTCTCCCCCATACCCTATATCCCAGCCAGATATATCTTCCTCCCCACCCAAAGGAAGCCCACTTTAATGGGTCTCATAAGTTCTGTTGGAGCATGGCTTCCCTTGTAGTCTTTGTTAACTCGTTTTAAACAGAACAACAAAGATTCCATACTTTAAAAAAAGTTACAGTTAATGGTTCCAGCCAGTTCCTCACTGCCATACAATCCTTCAGTCTTATTAAATTTTATAATACAGTAGCTCCTTGAGGGCCCAGTCAGGAACAGGCTCTGTTGTGCTGGGTGTTGTACAACCACAAGCCAACGAGATTCCTGACCAACTCAATATCACACATCAAACATTAACTTCGTCTTCTTGACTTGTTCTGTAATGGAAATACACTGCTGGGTGCGTACTGTTGAATTTATGTATTGTTTATTAACATGCAGTAAAGATTTCAAAAGAAATCAAGTTTCAGGGCTCATTAAGCTATGTAGTTCAAGAAGTCCTCTCAGTGTAGTGTGTTGGCAGAGTAGTAGATATTTTTATTACTAGAACCGGAATCGATGATCTATTTCATGTTATGAAGCTTATTCATTGCATGGTGCAGTAGGTTTACACATGTATTTAGGCCTTGCAAGTTTGTATCATAAAATAAATATATTTAAATACCAACAAATGTTAGTTTTGGTAGCAAATAGTGTAGCATATGTTACAGTGGATTGGAAATGGAAATCTCTTGAGTAGAAAGTGACATTTTATATCAAAGAGGATTTTATAACCTAAGTTTATAATCACCCCCTTCCGTAAGCTTGTGTGCGTGTAGCTCCAAAGAACTTGTGCAGAGGGGGTAATATGTTTGTGGGTATGGGAGAGGAGGAAGAGAAACAGATGGTGAAGTCTGGTCAGTTTATAGTGGAAGTAGGTGGAAATTGAGGAAAGAGGTGCTGGAAAACCAGGGCGTTACTACAAGGTAGAAATAAGGTTGTGATACATTGTCAATAGTGTATGGTGACCCTATGGATGGGGAAGCAGAGGTATTTACTGTTGGTAGCCTTAACTTATTTCCTTACTTTTTAGGTTTTGTACTAGGTATATTATATAGAGAGCAAACTTAAATGACATACAATCTAGTGTCTGTGTATTGTATTTGAGTGCAAGAGATAGTCCAGTGACTATTCCTCTGATATGCAGCTTTCTACTTGTCCCACTCCTGTATCATTAGTTAAAATCAACTAACTTCCCATACATATACACATGAGTGTATAGAAAACGTTTTGAAACCTCAAGTATCTTTTTCAGGGGGGAAACTACATTTTGAATGTTTCTTTTTTTAAAAAGATTAATATGTATAGTTCTCCTTCCACACAATTATCAATCTCCACACAACTGCCTATTATAGGCGAATATGTGTTTTAAGCAGCTAATTAATGGGGTGAGGATGTTGTTTTTTGTTCAGACATTAGAATACTGTGCTGCCAAACAGGAAATCTGAGTTTAAAAGCAATCTTAGAACTTCCATTTCTCTGAGTTAGGGAAATCTATTAAATGTGCTACAAACATGGCACACTTTTTAGGATCATGACAGGAGCTACATTACTCTGACTGCACTTCTTTAATGTGATTTTCAGTGGTGCTGAGCATTTCCAGCTCCCATCTACCTCAAATGGAGTCCTAAGTGCTCAGCAATTCTAAAAGTCAAGCCCCTTTTTATGGGATGTGGGTAGTTTTAGTTGAAAAATATATATATATATTTGCATAATCGTACATCTATATTTGGGAGGCAAATAATCAAGTTTCTTTAATTTGTAGTTAAGTTAGTTTAGTTTTTAGATATATTTAGATATCAAGTTTATCACTAACGCCTCCATTACGAAAGACTCTAATCTTATCTCCTGGCATAGTAAATGGAATTTAACTAAATGCAAAGATAGACATTGACACCTTGTTTCCACTTTGAACACAATAAGGAAGGGAACACTTACCACGGTCTGATTCTAAATCTAGAGTGAACAAGTTTTGTATTTCCATTCCAGTTTTTACTTCCTCGCAACCCTTTCTCCCCACCTGGCCCAACTCCCAGAGAATGAAGGTCTATGGCTTTTGCTCAGTAGACAATTCCAACAGCTGAACCAAAACAGGGTGCAGCAATGGACAGTTGTAAGCGGAACAGAGTCCTACAGAACCACTGCCAGCTAATGGAAAATCCTTTTTTTTATATCAAGTGTCGTGGCTCTTGAAACAACTCAGAATGGAAACAAGTACAGTGGTTTAATTCTAGCTTTTAGTAAAAATTACCCCATACTATATGAGTGAGAGACTAATGGGATCAAACACGCTAGTATTAAAATACAAGTTCAAAGTGCTCATTAACATTTGTCTCTAGAATGCTAAATGAAAATCTACACTTTTCCATAGGACACAGATATTTATCATAGTGTAATAGGGTAAAGCATTGTAAAAACAACATTCATTACAGATTGCCTCAAAACCCATTTCTCACAAAAAAAATCCCAGATTTAGATATTCAAGCAGCCATTTACTATTTTGTTTGATTATGCTTCCTAATTTCATATTCTGGATATGAAAATAATCCAGCAAACTAGTATACTTAATATACAATGTATAATGATATTATATTTTAAACAAGAACTTACCACAGTGGGGTTACCACTGCTTATCAACTGGCTGACTTCATGGAAAATGCTCTTGCAGTCAATTGATTTGTCTAATGATCCTCGTTTCACTATTACTGCTACTGCTAATAGAATCTGCTCCCGAACATACTTTTGAAGGCTGTAAACATAATACAAATATTAAGTTCTTGCCATTAAGTTGAACAGCACAAGGCTTCTGTAAAACAGAATTTTAAATCTGGGTTATTTTTTCAAGAACACAATGAAAGCTTAAATGAAAACTGAATTCTACAGATGTCAAACAGCCATCCATTCAGGAATTAGAAGTGTCACTATTATTTAAATGTTTCTACTTGTTAGCTTAGGAAGATTAAACAAAGGTAAATCATGGTTTATGTAGGAATTTATGCAAATATTTTTGGAAGTACTTCCATCCATACTTACTTAGGCCTTTGTAAGACATAGGTTAAAAGGAATGTTCGCAGTGACTCGATGCTACTTTTTTCCAAGAGAATCCATTCTCGCACAACTGCTTCCATTATTGCTGTGGCAGCTTGAAAAAGGACATAGTCCACTTTACTAGTTTCTGTTAAGACCAAAGACATTATTCAATTACCACCTGACGTTTTCACTGCCCGTGCTGGTGAAAATGAAAAAATATTTTTCATTCAAAAAAATATATATAGTCAGCTGTAGTTTTGTTAACTGATTTTGCTATTTCAGGGGTTAGTTCCACTCACACGTGACAAGGAGATAAATTACCAGAATTATCATATCATCATATATTATTATGAATGGCATGAGGAGTTGGGAGGAGATGGAGACTGCGATGAGAAGCCTAAGGAGTGGGGACTGACTGGCTAGGCAAAGAAAACGGGATTGGGATGAGGAACCGGGGCGGGGGAGGGAGGGGGGAAACTCAACTGGTCACTGACTAACACATAGCATATGTCCATATAATTAAAAATTGTATCATAATGCCTATGCACAAGGAACAGGAATTAATGTGACACAGTCAGCCTTAATTCTTTCATCTTCTAACTTTTGAATGCTTGATTTTGCAACCTTAATGTTATTTTAATGTAGTTTGTGGATGCATAATACACCTCTATCCCGATATAATGCAAATTCGAATATAACATGGTAAAGCTGCGCTCAGGGAGTGGGGCTGCTTTACCTCATTATATCTGAATTTGTGTTACTGCAAGCGGTTCCTCTGAGCCCCCCCACTTACTTGCTGCGGCCCCTCCACCCCAGCTCACCGCTGCTTCGCCTCCTCCCACGAGCGCGCCGCAGCTCCACTTCTCCCCGATTGGCGCGGGAAACCTGGAAGGGGGGGGGAAGAAGCGGAGCAGCGGTGGCGCGGTCAGGGGAGGAGGCGGAGGCAGAGCGGCGGTGAGCTGGGGAGAGGAGCGGTTCCTCTGTGCCCCTCCCCCCCCGCCCCAGCTCCACTTCCTCCCATGGGCGCGCCTCGGCTCCGCTTCTCCCCAGCCCCACACCCCCTTCCAGGCTTCCCGCACCAAACAGCTGATTGGCGCGGCAAGCCTGGAAGGGAGAAGGGAGGAGTGGAGCGGCGGCGCACTCAGAGGAGGCGGCAGAGCGGAGGTGAGCTGGGGCTGGGAGTGGTTCCTCTCCCTACCGATATAATGCGGTCTCACCTATAAGACAGTAAGCTTTTTGGCTCCTGAGAACCATGTTATATCCGGGGGGGGAAGGGGGGTGTATATATAAAAAGGACATTGATTTTTTTAGGATTTTATAACCTATGTTTTATAAGTATCCCTTTGCTTAAACCTAGTCAAATGTTTGTAGATAACTTAAAAAAAACAAACAAACTTGAAACCATCAACTCCTGACTTCTGAATTTCTACTTTTTTTTTTTAATTTGGGGGGCATTGCACAAAAAGCATAGAAGGTGCAGTATGCAGGGAAATGGCTACAGAGTGGAAAAAGCAGAAGTGGGCACGATAAGAGGATAAAGAGCTGTACCTGGCATTTGGTTGTGGTGGGCTAGCTGGCAGGGCAAGAAAATTGCGTGACACGAAGCACACTTGTACTCACACACTACAAACTACTGTAATAATCTTTGTACAAAATATGCCTTGTGAGGTATCATTTGAAAACTAGTCACTCACTGACCATTAATATTCTTTGAGATATATGTATGCAATGTGTATTAATAATTATGAATATATGCTGGAATTACAACGTGTGTGTGTGTGTGTGTGTGTGTGTGTGTGTGTGTAAACCAGGTATGTTGGGGGACTTGAACAGGTCTATCTTAAACAAAGGATTGTGTGTTTACCTCAATTTACATATACGAGGTAAACAGACCCATCAAGCGGGGGAGAAGACAGGAGGTGCCTACATCCAGCAGCTTGGTCAGGATTTCACTTTTCAGAAGAACCCATTTCAAAGGTTTACTTGTCTGTAAAAGACTGGGGGGCTGAGCCTCAAGTGATAAGCAACTGAATCCACTGATTGCACACAATATTACTGTATTATAAAAGTTTAGAGAGTAAGGTCTCCTCTGAAAACAAATGACACACTAGTGATTAACACATATATTTCACAATGATATTAACATTATGTAAGGAATTATGGATACTCATTGATATTAGGCTATACAGCAGAGATGGGCAAACTCCGGCCCATCGGGCTTCTTAATTTGGCTCTCGAGCTCCCTCCAGCGAGCGGGGTTGGGGGCTTGCCCTGCTCTGTGCTCCAGCCAGATTGGGGGCTTTCCACGCAGCTCCCGGAAGTAGCAGCATGTCCCCCCTCTGGCTCCTATACATAGGGGCAGCCAGGACCAGGGGGCTCCGCACGCAGTCCCCACCCCAAGCGCCTTCTCCCGCAGCTCCCATTGGCCAGGAACCATGGCCAATGGGAGCTGCAGGCACGGTGGCAGCGGACGGGGCAGCACGCAGAGCCACCTGGCCACGCCTCTGCATTGGACTGGAGGGGGACATGCCACCGCTTCCAGTAAGTGCCTCCTGGAGCCTGCACCCAAGCGCCCCCCCAGCACCCCAACCCTCTGCCCCAGCCCTGATCCCCCTCCTGCCCTCCGAACCCCTCAGTGTCAGCCCCAGAGCACCCTCCTGCATCCCAAACCCTTCATCCCCAGCCCCACCCAAGAGCCTGCACCCCCAGCCGGAGCCCTCACCTCCTCCTGCACACCAACCCCCAATTTCATGAGCATTCATGGCCCGCTATATAATTTCTATACCCAGATATGGCCCTCAGGCCAAAATGTTTGCCCACCTCTGTTGTACAGTCTGCCCAGACAGGAGGAAATTGCACAGCTATCTACCCGTCTCCTATGTAAATTAAGCATGGTGGAATCAAACAATGGAAGCCCCATCCAGGGGAGGGAAGCACACAGGAAGTGATCCTGCCTCTTGAAACAAGGTAATTGAACTTTGGAAGATACAAGGACGGAAGTCAGCTTTGCCATCCATCACTATACAGACACAAGAGGCCAGAGTTCCTGCAAGCTAAGAAAAATGGGTCCTTCCACCAAGGGGGGGGGGGGGGGGCGGCTGCTGAAGTCTCTGAAACTGAATATAGGCGAGAAACGTGCTTAGGCAAAGAAGCAAAGGGAAGCCAGCACCTTGTACTTTTGTGGAAGGTCCTAACTGAGGAGAAAGTCAGCCATGACTGGGAAGAAAAATGACTGGTGAGAGAAATCATCTCAAACAAAGTCTGTATCTTGCTAGATTTAAGTTTGACTTTTAGAAGCATGGTTTGTTTTACTTGTAACTTTGTATCTTCATTCCTTATACTTGAATTCATTTACCTCTATGTATAATTTGTCAATAAATTTATTTTTTTATCATAAATGAAATCTGTTCTGTATTTAAACGGAAGGGTTTATTACCCCCAGTTAAGGTAATAAGCTGTAATGTGTTCCTGAGTTTGTAGAGGAACAAATGAACCATATAATTTCTCTGAACTGCCTAGGAGAGGGCTGGACATTGTAAAACACACAGTTTGGGGAAAATCTGGGACTGGAGGTGTGTTGTGGTCACCCTGCAAGTAGTAACCAAGACCGGTGGAAGCCAGAATGGGGCTGCAGACAGGCTGCTGGGGTCAGGGATGCTAAACCAGGGCTGTCCAGCACACAAACACTGAGGGTGTTACCTGCAGGCTGGCTGTGAGTGACCTAGGTTGGAGCTACAACAGTAAAACATACAGGGCAGACAATGACACAATCTCTGACTCGTCTGGATTGCACCCCCACCAGAATGTGACATGCTGGCTTGTCTTAAGAAGCACCACTTGTTGAAAGGGAATGCAGGTGGCTATGAAAGGAGACAAAAATATTTTTAAAAGAGCCTACAATATTCATGTTTCCTATATATAAGACAAAGGCCTTCTTTATATTCAAAGTTGCACCGATTTAGCTAGAATCTGTTATTAAATTGATTCAAAACTGGCAGAAAACGTTAAGTGGATACTTAAATAGATTTAAACCTGGCTTATATCAATGTAGCTTAGTTTGGAAAAATAGTATGTGATCATGTAATTAAAGATATCATAATGCATACATACTGGGAGGCTCAATGAAGGTGACATGGGCTACCTTAATTCTGGTATTTCCTAATTTGAATGCTTGACTTTGCAACCTTAACATTTTTAAAAATGTAATTTCCTAATTTAAAAGAAACCTGAAAAATTAAATTCTATCATGTCAAATCATATTGAATCCTTACTTGAGCTAACTAAGCTAACCCTCATCAGCAGGGTTGGGGCCACTTGAGCTAACTGAATAACTAGTGGGAATAGTAGGCTGTTATTCTCTATATGGACCAGGGCGGGGGGGGAGGGAAGGGGGAAGAGAGATGCACTTTGCCAGCGGGTTTCAGAGTTTTTTCCTGACATAAGAACAGCCATACTTGGTCAGACCAATGTCCCATTTAGCCCAGTATCCTGTCTTCTGACAGTAGCCAATGCCAGATGCTTCAAAGGGAATGAACAGAACAGGGCAATCATCAAGTGATCCATCCCATCGTCCAGTCGCAGCATCTGGCAGTCAGAGGCTTAGGGTCACCCAGAGCATGGGGCTGCATCCCTGACCATCTTGTCTAATGGCCATTAATGGACCTGCCCTCCATGAATTTATCAGCAGTAGAATGGAAAGATTCAGGACTCCTAGGTTTAATTCCAAATTTTGGAGAGGAGTGCTCTCTAGTGCTTAAAGACTGTTCTTATCCTGTTGTCCCAGTCTGTCCCCCTCTCCATCCCCATCCACCCTGTCTTCTACCTCTTACCCTTCCGCTCCTACACAATCCTCCCCAACTCCATCTCCTGGCTGCTGCTTTCCTCCCCCTTTGAGCTATCCTTCTACCCACTTGTTCCTGTCTCCATCCCTCTGCATGCACGTCCCCCCACTATGTCCCAGGTACTGCCCCCACTCTGGCTCCTCCAACCCCATCTCGCTGTCCCTCATTTCTCACCCCTCTGCATTCAAATCAGCTGCTTCCTCCTTCCCTCCACACTGCCTGGGTGATAGAGGGATCACAGAGCACAGAAAAGAGTCTATCATCAGTTCCTGTGCCTAACATCACAGCAGCCCCAGAGGAAGCAACTGCAAGGAATGTCCTGCTCAGCCCCTGCAATCCTGAGCTGAAGCGTGTCCACTCACTCTGTGATGATGGCACACACGCGCACACACACACTCTGATCAGCATATAGGAGCTGAGTGGAGATGTTTCGTGCTCAGTAGAGGTAATTTTGCTGCCAAGCTACCTAGTCTCTACTGCTTGAAATTTTTTCAGAGGCTTGTAATCTGTCCAAATGTGAGCAGTTTTCCACGGGCATTACAAAAGATATAGCCCTGACACCAGGGCAACATGAACCTTCCTGCCAAATTCCAAGACCCTGCTCCAAAGCTTAGAGGTCCTAGAGTTTTTTTTAACAAAATGGATGGAAGTGGGGGGTTTTAATCACAGGTAAAACAGCATATTTCCCCATAATCCCATTCTCTGAAATGGCATGATCATTTCAGCTGAAACTTACTAAAAAAGTTCAGCCTGAGGCAGAGAACTGGCACAGAAAATTTCCACCTGTATAGTTAAAGTTTGGCAAAATCATAAGCAACAGAAAACAGGGTCTTACAATGGAAAGTGACAAGCAGCCTTAACAATACGTGGCATTACCAGCTCCACATACAAAGTATTCTGAAACTAAAATAAGAGTGTCCTCGCCAAGGAGTAGCACCTACTTTACTAAATCAGTTTCTAAATCAAATTTAGAAATTCTCCAACAGAAGGAAGTTGTACCAAGGCCTTCGCCAAACCTGTGAAATTTTGAGAGGGCACTAAACTTCTTTTTCCCCTCAGCAGACCATTAAAAACACTAGTAGCTCTGCAAACACCACAAAAATTATAGCTAAAAATCAAGGATTTAAGATTACACATACTGTATTGGATCTTAAAGAGTTCTATTTAACTTTACTTTAAATGCTTTGCAGTTAACCAACAAATTTAATACTGTGCAATAAAAATGAAAGAATATCTAACCAAATGTTCACATTCCCAGATGCAAAAAACTAGTATTTTCTATTAGTTGTAAAATTGATGACATGTTGAATCTTTCAAAAAAAATACACTGAAGACTTACCCAAAATATGCTTGCAAACAGCAAATGGTGATTTTGATTTTCTAAATGATAAGAATATGTGCTCGGCATGCTGGCGTTGTTCATTATTGACCATGGAAGGTGGTGCCTACAAGAAAATAAAGTTTACTCGCATTTAGGTAATCTGCAAAGTATCGTTCCTACTACATATGCATTTTATGAGAAATTTTATAAGCTGATATTTGCCTTGGTGAATAATCCAAATAACAGAAATATACATCTGCTAAGGCAAGGTGCCTCTTATTTGTCTGACATAGCCTTCCTTGTACACAAATACCCCTACAGCAGGATGTAAATATCTCTATGTGCATATTCAAATGGCATGCAGACAATAAATCATTCTAAATGCTTCTACATTGCTAACAATACTAATACCAAAACACATTTAAGATAAGGTGAAAGGAAAGGAAGATTAAGGTTCTACTCAATCCTTTTTGCACTGGACTGACAAAGCCCAAACCAAATAATAGCACACACTCTAGTACAGATAAAAACCCACCATCATCACCTAAAACATAATGGACTACTGAAATGTAAACCAAGAGAAATGGGATAAATTATACCTAAATTCACCAAAAAAAGCTTTAATTGTGGTACTAAATTTTTCCGAATGTTTAAATTTAGATTAGAGATTTTAAATGGTATAGTAATCCCAAAAGGCTGAAGAACGTGTAACCTGATTCTTTTAGGAAACAAAGTCATTATTAGTGATATGCTGCCCTCTAGTGTTTAGAATCAGCATATTACAAAGAGACTAAATTGGTGCTAAGCACTTATAATAATCCCTTACAGAGTTACACAAAACAGCATGATCAAAATGCTTTGCCGTTTACAAGTGATCTCATACGGAGATTTACTGGTACCAATAGCCTTACTTGTGTCTAACAAATATTAAAGCTATCCTAACCAATTAATCTAGCAAGAGGAATTTTCTGTTAGATATTTCAATTCAAGGTTCTATTCCTTTAAGATGACATGCCATGGCATATTTTCATACCTACATTATAATACTTATTTTATTACATCTGTATTTGTAGAAATGACAGACTTCAGAAATTTCTAGAGTATTTTTCCCTTTTAAAATCTCAGTAGAAAAAAATTAGTACTTCAATATTTATTTTTTGTTACAAGCAGGAGTAGCACCTTAAAATTAAATCAGAATCTGCTTACTAAAGTATCTATTGGAGTAGGTATAAGTTTTTCAAACTGAAAACTCAAACCCACCTCAATAACTATCCTCTGTAAAAAGTGTATTTATTCCTCCTATATCCATTATAGTGGAGGAACAGATCTTCTAGAGTTGAGCATCACTTTGCTCAAAAGTTGACTATTTTAAGCACTCTAAAATCTACATGCTTAATCTGCCTTGAAATTTGCTGTTTCATGAAATTTGCTGCTGAATAGGGTTAGTGACCAAATTTAGGGCTATCTGAGCAAGGGATTTCAGGGATGCAAGGGATACAGCCCCTCCAAAAAATTTGACGTTTACAAAATCAGCTGGTTCAAATTCATTTGCACACACTATGCCTCTATTACTCCTCAAACTGATCTCAGCCGCTTGGGATTTATCTCAGCTAGTGCATGGCACCCACTACCCTTTTGGGGAAAACAATATTGAAAAAGTTAAGGGTAAAGTTCTTAACTCCAGGTTGGCATGAACTAAACTGATGCATCTAAAAATGAAATGCACATGTGCAGCAAGACTAGGGCTCTGTTAAAAGTAGAGGGTTTGCATGAAGTCCGAGAAGCTGGGTGGCTTGAGGTCATTCACCTTGTAGTAACCGGAATTATTCTAGATGCATTGTCCCTATGCACTAGTTGACTTAGAATCATAGAAGGTTAGGGTTGGAAGGGACCTCAGGAGGTCATCTAGTCCAACCCCCTGCTTGAAGCAGGACCAATCCCCAATTTTTGCCCCAGATCTCTAAATGGCCCCCTCAAGGATTGAACTCACAACCCTGGGTTTAGCAGGCCAATGCTCAAACCACTGAGCTATTCCTCCCCCCTTCAAGTTGTGCATGCACTTGAGACCCAAGAATTCTTCTTAGCAGTGTTCACTTGCTCTGTACAAGTATCCTTGCTCTCCTTGTCCTCCACACTGAGTGTGCAGGGGGGCTGCACTGGACCACTGCCATCTCAGCTCCACCACCACCAAAAGTCTTGAGACTGGGGTCTGAGGCAGAGGGGAAAGAGGATAGTCAGCGCACTACAAATAGGGACAACACATCTCGAAGAACTCTAGTTAATACAAAGTAACCTCTCCTTCTTCAAGTGGTTGTCCCTATTCATAACACACTTCAGGTGATTCACAGGCAGTGACCCCTCTTATGGAGGTGGGTGCCCAGAGCATTGCCCAAGTGCTGATTGAAGGACTGCTCTCTGCGCAGGGAGACATCTAAGGCAGCTGCCTGCCCCAAAGCATAGTGGGCTTTGTGAAGACATGGACCGAGCCGCATGTCACCCCCTGCAGACGTCAATGATTGGAACATCCTTGCAAGATGCTATCGAGGTTGCCTTGGTTCTTGTTCTCATTGAGCGTGCTTTCATGCTGTCCTCAAGAGAACTTGTTCACCTCATAGCAGAGTATTATGCAGCCAGAGATCCATTTTGACCTTCTCTGAGCAGAAATCGCCTTCCCCTTCTTTCCACAAATGAGACAGCTTTGATGACTTCCAAAGCAGCCTAGTCCTCTGAAGGTAAGTGGCCTGGATCCTACACTCATCCAAGGTGCACAATCTCACCTCTTCCCTGTTGACACATGGCTTAGGATAGAACACAGGTAAGTTAATGCTCTAAAAATCCAATACCACCTTAGGGAGGAACCTTGAGTGCAACCTCAAACACCTTGTCCTTGTGGAAGATTGAAGCGGGGAGGGGTGTCCACCATAAGCACCTCTAATGAGATCATGACCAGAAACTCCACCTTCACGGAAAGGTGCAGAAGGAAGCATGACAACAATAGTTCAAACGGTGCCCCATAAGAGCCAGTAAGACCAAGATGAAGTCCCAAGCCAGCGTAGGCGCCATCACTGGTGGAAAACCCTCACTTCATCCCCTTCAGAAACCAGAACGTAACCTAGTGTGAAAAGACAGTATGGCTGTTCACTGAGGAATGAAATGTGCTGACAACAGCTAAGAGCACCCTGACAGAGTTAAGGGATAATCCTGTGGACTTCAGGGATAGCAGGATATCCACCACATCAGGGGTCTCGGTCAGCAACAGGGAAACGCCCCACTGGTCATGCCAAACTTAGACATGTAGCACTTCCTAGTGGAGTTTTTCCTGCTATTACTCCATATGACCTCCATGCCTGCCAAGTAACAGCTTTCTAGATCTGACATCCATCCAAATACCATGCTGTCATAAGGATGGGTCAAGATAGGTATTCTTTTCTCTTGTCCTGGGTCAGGAGATCCCGTACAAAGAGGTGGTTGACTGGAGGTCAGGCCAACAGCTAAAGCATCATGGAGTACCAAAAATGCCACGGCCATCATGGAGCTATGAGAATGATCTGTACCTTGTCCTGCTTGATCTTCCGCAGGACCCTCAGTAGCGTGGAGATGGCAAAGAGGTGCTCTTACCATTCTCAGGTGGATGTACAGGGAGTTCTTCCTATTCAGAATCCAACTATGTTCTCACAGACTTGTTCATGAGGAACATCTTAAGGCGGATCTCCTGCAATTTCTTTTTCCTTCATGTAAATAAACTGCAAATACTGCATCTGGATGGAATATGGGTTTCTCCCAGGCAGTACAAACAGGAATCATGGTCACAATTTACCAAGAAGCAGCGCAGACAGACTACACAGTTCTTAATACTGGGGCTCTTTGTCATGCTATCCCTTCCCCACTGGATGAAACAAATGGGGTGGGTAGATGAAGAAATGCACCACCAAAAGTGGGGGGGGACTCAGTGGAGGAAGCACCCTTAAGAGTAATGAAAAGCAAGCCTAACTGAACTGAACAGAAATAGCTATCTCTAACTATCTACAGGTAAACTTCAGGAGAGCACAACAAATACTATGGCTCCATCTCGGACCACAAGCAGTAAGAAAGAACTGAGATGGTGGCAGTCCAGCATAATCCCCTGTATCCTTAGTATGGCACACAATAAGAGCAAGGGCGCATGCGCAGACCAAGCGGATGCTGCTAGTAAGAAGTCTTTGGTCTCAGGTGCTCACCTGAAGTGAACTACACATAGGGACAAGCTCTCAAAAAACCTGAGCTACACCCATGCACTGTGAGTTTAAGCCCTACCCTTGGCAGCTTTCAAATAATGTGCTAGACATGTTCTTCACTCTCTGCCTGCATTCTACAGGGAATCTTTTTGGAAGTTTTCCTCAGAGACCAGGAATTGGGGAAGGTACAGCGTGAGGGCTTCTTCGCCTTAGGGCTGCTCTGGCACAGCTACTGAGGGGCCAGCACATTCTTAGATATTGACCCTTATTAGTACCAGGAATCACTCAAAATGTTATATTTTTAAAAAGCCAATGGGACGGCTAGAGCTTTGATGAAGACCTGGGTTTCCAGAAATGCAGTTTTTCTTCTATGACACCTCGACAAATAAGGGATCGCCCTAAAAATGGACCTTTGTGCTCTGGGAACTCAGAAGGGCTGACAAGACAGAACTATAAGCAGGGAAAGATGAGCTCCTTCCCCTCCAGTAACATACTTGGAGAAGGGGAAGTGGAGCAATCTATGCCTTCCCCCTCTCTTCCTGTTCTTCTACAAATATTGAGAGTTTGTCCCTATGCACACTGCACATCACCCAACAATTCCTCCATGGCTATTTCACTAGGCTGAGGGAGTGACTCCAGGGTTCTTCTTTCTACCACTGGCCCCCAGCCAGAGGAGGGAAAACAGAATTCCCCTCCTGCCTCCATCAGTGAGGAAGGGACTCCACAATCACCTTCCCTTCAGATGCTATGGCTTCTAGGGAAAAAGAGGAGGTCAGAGCTGTGCAAGGGAGCATGGGGAGGAAAAAATGAGGTGGTCACAGCTGTGCAGTGGAGGGATCTAGGAAATTTCAGCTATACCCACAAACCAACCTCCCCATATCCACACACACCCAGTTTCTGTCTCCCCTTCAAAACATGCCCCAACATGCTTTTTAAAAAAAAACAACAAAACAAAACAAAAAACAGGATAAGGGGCTGGGAATGAGCTCATTTCGTGCATGAAATAGGTACCCAGTGCTGAGAGGGGGTGGAGAGTTAAGGACAGACATGCTCAGAGAATGGCACAGGTGCTGAAACCTTGGGGGGAGGGGAGATGAGAACACCGCATTGAGATTAATGGAGCAATTCACATTTCTCAGAGCTATCGTTTCAGGTTGTATTCCTCTTCATAGGGTGTTCTCACTCAGCTCAGCACATCTCATGGAGATCACCTCTCTGAACTGTTTACGTGGCATGTGGATAGGTATAACCCCTTCCCCACCTCCCCATAGCCTCTCCAAGCTTATGAGGGCAAGGAGGAGGGTGGAGCTGGTGTGTGGGTGAGGGGTAGTCTCAGAGGAGCAGGGAGGGATGTGGGGGAGTGGTCAAAGGAATGAGCATGGATGGAGGGAATGTTGGAGGAGTTACAGAAGTGGTGGGGAATCTGCAAAGTTGGGAGGGGGGAACTTCAAACCAGTAAGAGAGAAGAGGTGTGGGGTGCTGGAACAGTGCAGGGAACAATGGGTGAAAATGCAGGAAACAGATGTGCACTGGGAGGTGTGGGGGCTTCAGCTCTGCCCCATAAAACCACCCCAGACTCCCCCATTTCTGTCCCCCCTTCAAAACATGCACCCACTGAATATATCAGTCACTGTACTGTAGCTGTTTTCTATTCCCATATCCTTGATCTGTGGGGTCCTCATCACTGTCTGTTTCTCTGTGGGAGGAGGATCAGTCTGTGCTGGACAGGCAATGAAGGGACAAACATGGACCCACGGTCTTTTCTGGCCACTTTAATCATGCCAAGCACCCAGAGGTAGCAGAAGAGGAACATGGAGGTACTGAGAGAAGTTTTAAAAGAACTAAAAAACAAAAACAACTGAGAAAATTAACTGCCCCAAAATTTTGTTAATGCAGAGGTAAGGTTGTTCAGTAATGTCCTGTGCCCTTCCAGAATGTTGAGTTCATTTATACCCAAACCTCTGAAAAACAGGAAATGAAAAATTACAGTAAGGCAAACTTCTGAAAACCAGCAATACAGAATTAAGGTATGCACCATCCTTGCAATGCAACCTTAACTCTTCCCTCTGAGAGATAGCCTTAGTTATAGGCATATTAGGCTAAGATTTTGTCATGTGTATTTTGTAAAAATCACGGACAGGTCACAGGCAATAAAGAAAAATTCACGGAAACCCGTGACATATTTGTGACTTTTACTAAAAGATATGTACGACAAAATGGGGAGCTGTGGGGTTCCCACACTGCCCTGGGCACCCCAGCCACCGGTGGTGGCTCCAAGCTCTCGGAGCGCCCCAGCCACCCGCGCATGGTGAGCGGCCAGGAGCTCAGGGCTCCGTAGTTCCCAGCCACCACGGGCAATGGGGGGGATCTTGCACCTCCCAGGCGCTGAGGGCTCAAGTCATGGAGGTCATGGATTCCGTGACTTCCGTGACATAATTGTAGCCCTACCTATAACACACATACTAATATTCTACCCTTATAGATACTACAGAGCACTCTGAGAACTGAGCCCGAGCACCTTCTCTGTGCCAAGGCAAAACTCTGGTTTGCTATGCCTGACTTAAACAGGAGCTACCTGCATCCAACCTACACTCTAACACTAA
Source organism: Chelonia mydas (assembly GCF_015237465.2). Classification (NCBI taxonomy): domain Eukaryota; kingdom Metazoa; phylum Chordata; order Testudines; family Cheloniidae; genus Chelonia; species Chelonia mydas. The sequence continues at coordinate 40,476,501 of NC_057849.1, forward strand.
GCCCTCCTCCACACTCACCACCCCAGATCTTCAAAACGTTACCATCCCTTCACCCTTTCCTTGAGGGCTTCTTCTAAGACATTGCCTTCACTAGCCCCTCACTAAGGCCCGGAGACCAGTCATGTATTTCACTACATTGCTGACAATCACCATGACAAGACTTGCCTGCCTGCTAATACTGATGCAACCTACAGACCTCAGTGCTGAAATGAGGCATACTTGATCCCCCATGGTAGACATGGACCTCTTCTAATAGCACAGTGACAACTCTACCAATCTACTCCAAATAATCCCTCCACCATTCAATACAGCACTACTGGGCAACCTTACCTCTGCATTAACAAAGTTTTTATTCAGTTAATTATAATGCAGAGTGTAATTACATGCATTAACCTCATTAGGCTCTCAAATCTGGCCTACTTTAAAGGTGCTGCTGCATTTATTTTTATTTTTTTAAATCCTCACTGTATGGCTGAGAAATTTTAGATCACCCATAAAACATTATTTTTGTATGTTCTGCACCACATCACCATGAGAGGGAGCTTAAAGATAAGTAACCCTAGTCTGAAAGCTACTATATGAAGATAACAGTGTTTCTAGTGCACAAATAAAAAATATTACGTTTCAGTTATAGTTATGTCAAGTCTAAGAAGTCAGTCAGTATATGCAAATTCCATCGCTATTAAAAAGAAAATAGGCTGTCTTATGTCTGAGATTTTGCCACTTTATTTGACTGCTTTTAACTTTTTTTGGATGGAGAAACTGGAACTGCTTAAGATAGCAGCAGCACAGGAATCACAATCTGACAGATGACATAGGTCTACAACCGTGAATAAAGATTATTTACATGAGGGTTGCAGGATAGTGGCCGCTAATTTTTTCTTAACAATTTGTTCAACTTTTCAAAAAAGTTTTACACAGTTGAAATTCAACAACAAAAACAATGAATAAATCAATGAGGTGACATGTGAAACTGCCAAGGCTGCAAACACTTTGACAGACTTGTAACTAACAGCCTAGCTTTTTAAACTATGAGCCTGGACATGTAATCAGAAAGAAAACACTGTCATCCCACCTTTATATCCCAGAGTTTCTAGAAAAACGATTTCTTCCTTCTCAGTTATATCCAACTACCACTGGTGGGGAAAATCTGAACGGAGGACAGGAACAGATGGGGTACAAATTTTTGAGGGAAACCACCAGCAGGGCAGAGTAGCATATGTTGGAGGATTTAAATTCTACACAGGCTTGTAGAAATCCAATATCTTCACACTTCTTCTGAGACAATCCTTGGCGGCTGCTGCTGGGACTGTTCAGGGATTTGAATAGATGACAAAAGAAGGAAAAGGGAAGAAACTATCTTTTCTTTCCTCCTCAATTTGCCAACTTCTATTAACAGATCACAAGTACTCCTGCTGGAGATGTCCTATGGAGGAGCATAAGTAGGAGAATAATGAAAAATGCTGATTATGAAGAGCAGCAATAACACCATAAGAATCTTGTGACAAGACACAGAATATGCAGACAAAAATGTCTGTGTCCCTGTCAAGGTTCCTTCCCCACTCTGAACTCTAGGGTACAGATGTGGGGACCTGCATGAAAGATCCCCTAAGCTTATTCTTACCAGCTTAGGTTAAAAGCTGCCACCACCAAAAAGTGTTACACAAAGAACAGGGGAAGTGCCCACTTGGAAACATCTCCCTCCCAAAATATCTCCCCAAGCACTACACCCCCTTTCCTGGGGAAGGTTTGATAAAAATCCTCACCAATTTGCATAAGTGAACACAGACCCAAACCCTGGGATCTTAAGAACAATGAAAAAAGCAATCAGGTTCCTAAAAGAAGAATTTTAATTAAAGAAAAAGTAAAAGAATCACCTCTGTAAAATCAGGATGGTAAATACCTTACAGGGTAATCAGATTCAAAACATAGAGAATCCCTCTAGGCAAAACCTTAAGTTACAAAAAGGCACAAAAACAGGAATATACATTCCATTCAGCACAACTTATTTTATCAGCCATTTAAACAAAACAGAATCTAGTGCGTATCTAACTAGATTGCTTACTAATTCTTTACAGGAGTTCTGACCTGCATTCCTGCTCTGGTCCCAGCAAAAGCATCACACAAACAGAGAGGATCCTTTGTTTCCCTCCCCCCCCCAGCTTTGAAAGTATCTTGTCTCCTCATTGGTCATTTTGGTCAGGTGCCAGGGAGGTTATCTTAGCTTCTTAACCCTTTACAAGTGAAAGGGTTTTTCCTCTGGCCAGGAGGGATTTAAAGGTGTTTACCCTTCCCTTTATATTTATGACAGTCCCCCTACTCCATCAAAAAACAAAGAAACTTCAAAACACGAAAACTTCTTCACATTAGGACAGGGATAGTACTGGAGTTTTTTAGCAGTTGATCAGCCTCATAAGACAGAGGAAATTCTGATAATCAGAGTCATAGAACTGGAAGGGACCTTGAGAGGTCATAGTCCAGTCCCCTGCCCTCAAGGCACCTCAAGATATAGCATGTATTTTTTAGGCAGTACAAGTTGGCTTAGATTTTCATAGTAAACCTGAATATGTATGGAAAATTACTACAGATGCTAACCAATGGAATATTGTGGCTACTCTACCTGACTTCATTTGACGCAAAGTCAATTTTTATATTCAAGCAAATAACCTGCACATGACCCTCACCGTCATCTACAACACCACCAAAGACATTTCAAAAGAAAGACCATGAGGTTACTGAAAGTAGACCAGGTGAGAAGGAAAAGTGAGGGACCTACTCAGATGGAAGATCTGCTTGATTAGCCTACCACTAGATCCATTTAACAGACTTTCATGTTATCCTACATTTGGCATTTAGTTTTGGTACAAAAACAAAATCAAATCAATAACAAAGCATCTCCTCAAAAAGTAGGCAATGTAAGACTATAACAATGTTACAACAAAAAGCCCAAGTTTAAAAATTACATTATGGAGTCACTGGTTGCAGCTCCATAGAAAAGTCTGTGTTTTATCACGTTTGCACTTAAATGTGATTTTAAAAAACCCACCACACACAAGGCACAGAGATAGTAACTTTTATATTGAAATAGATTTGGCATGGCTTCCAAATTGCTGATGGCACTACAGCTGAAGTTAATGACTCAATCATAATTAGTACATGGCCTAACACCAGAAATAACTCCTACTAACCAAAAAGCTATTTTAAGCCAATGCTAAGTTCCATATTTTTAACGAAAGTATTATGATTTAAGATGGATTACTATTCTTAGTGCTTCATCACATCCAGGTTGTGTGTATGCTCATTAACACACCCAGCCATGTTGCTGCTTCTTTACAAATATATGGTCAGACTTATCTATAGTATATATGAATAGATAGGATATGTGTCTCCTCAGACTGCTATTGTCTACTCCCCTCAAACTGAACAAGGCCAGTTCTTGCATAAAAGATCAAGCAAAAAACAGTTCTGCAGGAAGCTATGTTAGCAGTTCAACAAATAGCATTTTTCCCTAATCTGTGCCCCAACATGGAACTAAGGGCACTCTGCTGTTCGAAGTGTTTCCAGTCAGGAAATTTATTTATTTGCAGTAGTAAAGGTGCTAGCCTGGGTGTCATATGCAAACTTCAATCTGAATAATTGGATTGTGCCTATCTACATTTCTCCTAAAGTTTTAATCAGAGAGAATATTCTTCAATTCCTGTTCTAAACTTGAGAACACTTGTTTTGTATTGGCCAACAGCTGCTGTGTTCCATTAGTTAGAGAAATGATTTGTGCAGATAGAAAATAAATCTGCAGATCACTTTGGAAACTCTGAAATGAAAGTTATATCAAACATATTGCTTTCTTTACAACTATTAACCGATGAGTCTTATTCTGCAGTTACCACACAAATCACATAAATGACACATGCCTCAGCTCATACCTATTTTACTGTATTAGTAGGTCGCTAGTTTCTCTTGGCTAGCAAAGTCTCTCTTTTTAGTAGTTTACCTATACAATGATTAGTAGATTTATAGATTTTAAGGCCAGATGGGACCATCGGATCATATATGACGACCAATATTTCACTCTGACTAAGGCACATCTACCAGAACGACATCTAGTTTTTATTTGAAGAGTTTAAGAGCTAGAGAATCCACTTTATTTGGCATTTGTTCCTCACTATTAAAAATCTGTGCCTTATTTCTCACTTGAATTTGTCTGGCTTTAACTTCCAGCCATTCTGATTTTCATTGGTTGGTAACCATTAACACATGTTGAGTTGCAACTAAATATAGCATTTACAATAAATGTGGTGCTTCTTTTTGCTAACCCAGAAGACAGACTATATCTATATATATTTATTTAAGCAATTACATAGTTTAATTTACATTTATTCAGATTCTTAATTTTTACATTTTTATGACGTTAGAAAATGGCAGATGGTGCATTTCTTATTTACGAGATGATTAATTTGTTTCTTGTGATTTGTGTCAAGTTCTATTCGGATGAAAAATTCAGAATTACAAATGCACAAACAGCATTTTAATTATTGTAATTAAATAAAATAACCTTAGATATGCTAGGTACATAAAATTATAAAAACATACTTTGCGTTTAAAATTGATTTATTAAACAAAGGAAGTATTATATGTAATTAATAAATTGAACTAGTTGTTTCTGGTCACCGTGTCCTTCAAGATTTTAAACCTAGTAGATCTCAGCCTCTCAACCTGGTTTTTATTCATAGGTTGCAAGAAGAAAACAAGCTTTCCTGCTTTTTCAGGCTCCCAATTGGTTTCTTAACTTTGAATGAACTCGTCATTGAACTGAACTAACTAGCTGAATTGAAAAGAAAATAGCTTTTCTCTGCCCCCACAGAAGAGGTTTCTCCTGTCAAAAGCTGGTTTAGCACTTCATCAAACTCTAGTTCCAGATGCATAGCCATTGACTTCATTTTCTTTAAAAAATGGCAGCAAACGTATTAACATTAATCTTATTCTTACTCTTCCCCTTATCCCATCAAATGGGGTCGAGCTGTCATGCATCATCCACCGTCTTCATCTCTCTGAGGTGGCACTAAGGTCCACCTGCTTACCATCTTCTTTGATGCAATCCATCCATTGCTTTCTTGGCTTTCCTTGAGGTCACTTTTCTACCACCCTCTCCTGCCATGCCATCTTCACTAGGTCCCCTTCATCCATCCTCTGCATGTGTCCAAACCAGCAAAGTCACACTTGATAGATTTTGTTAGTCACATCACAGACACTGACTTTCATCCTAATAGATTCTGAAATGAAACTCACTCCTCTTGTAGCATGAAGACATCTCATCTCAAACATCAGTAGGTACTGAACCTACCATTTCTTTGTCATCCATATTTCTGCACCTTACAGCACTGCAGAACTTCCCACTAGTCTATAAAGTTGGGCTTTAAGTCTCAGTGGCTTACACTGGTCATACACAACCCATGAAATATTATTCTACACTCTTGCAGCACTCCCCTATCTGTACTGTATCATGTTCCAGCTCACCATCTTCCATGACTCAGCCGTTAAGGTACCTGAACTGGTCAGACTGGCTTAGTCTCACTCCATTAATCTCTACATCCAATTTCCCTGTGGCACCTCTACTGACCCAGAAGACTTCAGTCTTAGTCATGCACATTTTCATCCCATGGCAGCTTAGCTGGTCATACCACTGGTTTACTATTTCCTCTTGGTCTTCTTCTGAGGATGTGTCATCTGCACATAGCAGCTTATCTTTTCCTCTTGGGATCTTCCTGCTGACATAGTCCATCAATATGATAAACAGCAGTGGATTTAGAGCCAACCCCTGGCGCAGTCCAACATTCACTTCAAAGGGACTTGAGATTTCAAAACATATTTGGATCACTGTATTAGGTGATCTATATAGGGCATTCATCATAGTTAATATATCAGACACTCCACATTTCCTCAGCAGTGGTGTGAGCATACTTCTGTCCACTTTATCATATACCTTTCCCACGACGATAAAAGCCCAGAAGCTATTCTATTGGTACTCTAGGCATTTCCCTATCCCTTGCTGAAGTACAAACATGGCACCTGTGGTTCTTTGGCCTTGCTTAATGCCAAACTGTTCTTGTTCAATTCTTTGTTCACTAGGACCTCAAATTCTTACCAGTCACTGCTTTCTACGCTCCAGTCTTCCATTCTGTAGTATGGTCTGCATTCTTTGTTTCTAGATGTATGATCTTGCATCTGGGTGTATTAAAACTCATTTGTTTGAATGCGCCCAGCATACCAAGTGATCCAGATCATATATCTGCCCTGTCATCCATTATTACTGTCACCATCAACCTTTGTGTTTCACCACAAAGTTCATCAGCAATAATTTAATATTTTCTTCAAGATCATTGAAAAAATATTGAACAGGCCTAGAACCAACCCCTGCAGAATTCCACTAACACCACCCCTATTCAGTAATGACTACAGCATCTCTCCCACTCCTCCCATTCGTACCAGGACTAGTAAGAGGAACTGTGCCACAGTCCAAGCCCCAGAAGCTCCCCCATCCCCAAGCACCAACATATGGGGTAATAGTCCTATCAGCAATACCCAATAAATGGCCTTATCACCCCTTTAGAGGCATCAGTCCAGAAGCACATGGAGCAGAGAAGAGAGTAAACCCAACAGCCCTGTTCTCCCCACAACTAGCGTACTGATCAGCACGAAGAGCTGCTTCAGGGCATTGTGCCCCCAATGATTACATCAGCACCACCACATGGGGCACCTGATCCATTGACAAGCTCCCAAGAATGGCATAAAAAGGATCCCAGCTCTCGGAAGATACAAGTCCAGCACTGGAAGTAGCCTATGGAGTGCATCTTTATAGCACCAGCAGCAAGATGACATCATCAAGACAAGTCTTTACTGAACTTCAGACTTGGGCTATACATCTTCACTTGGCTATGGGACTAAGTAGTGCAAAGAGAAGGGGAAGTTCTCTTTTAGGAAATAAAAAGAAGAAGCTGGAATGACATTTCAGTGGCCAAAGTCACACTGGGGCCTAATAAGAACATAGGAAATCCCACGCTAGATCAGACCCATATTCTACTCTGGTGTTCTCACACCCATAGTGGACAGTACCAGATACTCCAGGGGGAGATCAATAAGGCCTATAGAAGACAGTTACAAAATAACATGCTCATAAGGAAAGTGTCTTCCTAACCACAAGTAACAGCTTATGCCCTGAAATGTGAGGATATATATTTTTCTTATAAACATTTCCCCTAGCTATTTTTAAAGAATCTGTAAACTCAGGGCTTGGACGCTATGACTGGAGAATTGCTAATATAGTACCTATTTTTAAGAAAGGAAAAAAAGTGATTCAGGAAACTACAGGTCCTTTAGTTTGACCTCAATTGTATGCAAGGACATCTTGGAACAAATAACTAGTTAAGGATATAGAGGTAAATGGTAACTGGGATAAAATACAACATGGTTTTACAAAAGTTAGATCATATCAGACCAACCCGATCTCTTTCCTTGAGAAGGTAACCAATTATCTAGACAAAGCAAATGCAGTAGATCTCATCTACCTGGATTTCAGTAATGCATTTGATACAGTTCCAGATGGAAAACTAGTTAAATTGGAGAACCTGGGGATTATAATAAGAATCAAAAAAGTGAGTAAGGAACTGTTTAAAGGGAGACAACAGGTCATACTGAAAGGTGAACTGTCAGGCTGGAGGGAGATTACTAGGGGATTTCTTCAAGGATCAGTCTTGGGACCAATCTTATTTAATATTTTCATTAATGAACTTGGCACAAAAAGTGGGAGCCGTGCTAATAAAATTAGCAGATTACACAAAATTGGGAGGTATTGCCAATAAAGAGAAGGAATGGAATATCACACAAGAAATCCGGATGACCTTGAAACTGGAGTAATAGAAATATGATCAAATTTAATAGTGCAAAGTCATGCATTTAGAGATTAACAACAAGAATTGTTGCTATAAAATAGGGATGTATCAGTTGGAAGCAACAGAGGAGGAGAAAGACCTGGGTGTATTGGTCGGTCACAGGATGACTATGAACCACCAATGTGATGAAGCCATGCAAAAGGCGAATGCAATCTGAGGATGTATTTCCAGGAGAGATGGGGAAGTGTTACCACCATTATGAAAAGGCATTAGTGAGACCTCACCTGGAATACTGCGTGCAATTTTCATCTCCTGTGTTTAAGAAAGATCAATTCCAACTGCAACAGGTGTAGAGAAGGGCTACTAGGATGATCAGAAGACTGAAGAACCTACCTTAAGAGAGGAGACTTAAGGAGCTTGACTTGTTTAGCGTAACCAAATGAAGGCCGACGGGAGATATGATTGCTCTCTATAAATACATTAGAGGGTTAAACACTAGGGAGGGAGAGGAGTTATTTAAGTTAAGAGCCAATGTTGGCACAAGAACAAACGGGTATAAACTGGCCATCAACAAGTTAGGTTTGAAATTAGATAATGATTTCTAGCCATCAGAGGAGTGAAGTTCTGGAATAGCCTCCCCACAGAAGCAGTGAAGGCAAAAAACCTAACTTGTTTCAAGTCCAAGCTTCGTAAGTTCACAGAGGGGATGGTGGGATGAACTTGCCTACAAGGACATGTGGCCTACTAAATGCGACTGCTATTAGCAAATATCTCCAGCAGCTAAAGATGGGATGCTAGATGGGGAAGGCTCTGAGTTACTACAGCGAATTCTTTCCTAAGTGTCTGGCTGGTATGTATTGCCCACATGCTCAGAGTCTAACGGACAGCCATATTTGGGGTCAGGAAGGAATTTCCCCCAAGGTCAGATTGGCAGAGACCATGGGGTTTTTTCCTCTTCCACAGCAGCATGGGGGACAGGACATTTGCTGGTTTGAACCAGAATAAATGGTGGATTCTCTAACTTGAAGTCTTTACATCATGGTTTGAGGACTTCAATAATTCAGACAAAGATTATGGATCTAGTACAAGAGTGGATGGGTGAGGTTCTGTGGCCTGCAATGTGTAGGAGGTCAGACTAGATGACAACAATGGTCCCTTCTGGCCTTAAGTCTATGAGTAGGGCCTTACCAAATTCATGGTCCATTTTGGTCAATTTCATGGTTATAGGATTTTAAAAATTGTAAATTTCATGATTTCAGCTATTTAAATCTGAAATTTCATGATGTTGTAAGTGTAGGGGTCCTGACCCAAAAAGGAGTTGTGGGAGGATCTCAAGGTTATTGTATTGGGTCGGGGGGGTGTTGCGGTACTGCTACCCTTACTTCTGCGCTGCTGTCTGCAGAGCTGGGCCATGAGTCAGCAGCTGCCACTGTTTGGCCACCCAGCTCTGAAGGCAGCAGTGCAGAAGTAAGGGCAGCATGGTATGGTACTGTCACCCTTACTTCTGCACTGCTGCTGGCGGGGCACTGCCTTCAGAGCTGCTCTCCCAGCCAACAGATGCTGCTCTCCCACCACCCAGCTTTGAAGTCAGCACAGAATTAAGGATAGCAATACCGTGACCCTCCCTACAATAACCCAGTGACACCCCGCAACTCCCTTTTGGGTCAGGACCCCCAATTTGAGAAACACTGGTCTCCCCCATGAAATCTGTACAGTATAGGGTAAAAGCACACAAAAGATTAGCTTTAGGGGGCGGCAGGTTTCACAGTCTGTGATGCATTTTTCGTGGCCGAGAATTTGGTAGGGCCCTATCTATCTGTTTACAAGAATGAAACTTAAAACAGGGAAAGGGTTAAATAAAAATGGACAAGGGTTGGATAACCTGATAATCAGCAGTCAAGTGGGCACAAGTTAAAAATCTAAAAAGGCCAAAAGGTCAAACACAGAGCACTCAAGAGCAGAAAAAGAATGTTTTTAAAAGGAGGAAAAGATTTTTTTGAACACCCAAATCTGCATATGTAGCCCACATGCTCACAAATAAATAACCTAAGTACATCTTCTACCCCATCCATATGCTGTCTGAACACACAAGTAACTCTGGGACAGAAATTTGTTTTCTTAGATATCTGAAGTGCCCAACACACTTTTGGACTATTTATATTAAACAAAAACAATACAAGCCTCTTGTGTTTTTACATGAATTTCAGCTCCCTTATTACCTCCATCTGTCACTGGGTGTACAGTTGACCAGTTACATACAGCAGTATCTCAAAATTTATAGCATCTAATATTTTTCCATTACATATTTTAATAATCACTTGATTTTCTATTAAAGCATGTTTTAGTTAACCAGTTTGTAGCATTATCTCAGAGCTGCATGTTTTTGAAAAAAACATCTGGCATAACAGTAAGCAGGCACCAGATGTATTGTTTTCATTCTTTGTAGAAAGATTTACTATACTAGCTCTAAGGCTTGTATATTTCACGCCCCTTATGTAATGCAAGAATACAGCAAATCATGGCTGAATTTAATTATTTAAGAAATGTTTCTTTCTATAACTACTAGAAGGGAACTCTAAAAATTAGTTGGCTACACAGCAGAATAATTAAGCATTCTTCCAGACCTTACTATTTTTAAAAAGAATGACACGGATGGTGCATTGCAGTGCTTTAGACTGGTACTCACAGTCTTTCCACCTACAGAAAATGTTTCATATGAACAGTGTAGCCTAAACACAGTACTGAGGGCGGGCAAATATGCCTACCAGAGGACTTTCTTTAAAGAAACTGATCAAATTGCTCCCACCTGCTATTATTCAAGCCAGAAGGAACTATCTTGCCAAAGGCAATGTTTATGCCTGAAAGTGAAGTGAATTGCAAACTTGTCAAGAATAGAAATAAAAAAAATCCTTGAGATCTCTAATGAAAGCGTGATTTAATTAAATTTACATTGCATACTCTCCAAACTGATCCTGCTTAAATACTGGAAAAAGCTTTGCCTTTCCTCGCTGTCAAGTCAAACAACGCAGTTATTCCCAGAGTTTTGTGGACCACTAGTGGTTTGCAGAGACAGTTGATCACATGGTAGGGGTTCTTCTGCCTCAATACCATAGCCTTCAAAAAGGTATCTAGACACTGCTATGAAGAGGAGCCTGTAACAGGCAAAAAACAAGGCAAAGCTAGCCAAGCTGAATCAGCATGTCCATAAGACAATTTCAATTTGAGCTGAAGTCTAAGATTTGAGCAAAGGCTGTACATTAGATCGGCAAAAGACAATAAGGGGACCTAAGATTTTCTAAAAGTATAAAGGACTTTCATTTTCTGAAAGTCTTTCAAAATGAATTATTTTTCAATTTATATTTGGAACCCACGCATGACTGTCAGAGGAACTACCTCCTACATATTTACTATCTCATCTCTTGCCATCATGATGATTCTCAACTTTAAACAAAATCTGCCTTCTTCACCTTCTGATTTTACTAGAGTAGTCTTTTAATTAAGTCCTTTGCAAGTTGAAGTATGTGCTAAATTTTATAATGAACAGCAGTTTGCTTTCATTCTTTTTATATAATATTTTCAATACATATAAAAGCAACATACACCTGCACCTCCTTCCTATGCCACTTTTTAGCACTGAGGTGTTTCTCACCACCTTTGCCACATTCACTCACTTCTTATTCCAATACGTTTTCTCTCTTCCCAAATCCATTGCAACCTCTACCTCCTTTCTTGGTTGTGCTTTTAAAGAAAGTGATAGGAGGGTTTTCAGGACGCTGCATCCTCAAAGTCCTAAATCACAGAAACTGTTGCTTTGGTTAAGCATTGGAGCTGACCAGAAGAAGTCAGTTCCATTTCATGGTAGGCAGTGACTTTTGAGGTTTCAAAATTTATTTTCATTCTGCACTGGAACAAAATCAAAATCTTCCTAATGTTTTTGCAAAAACAGAATTGTGTCAAAATATCTGGTTTTTGACTGAAACCTGAGCTTTCTGATTCAGGCACATAGACATGCAAACTCACCTGCCTATCTATCCGGTTAGGACACTGGTCTGGGATATGAGACACCCAGGTTCATGTCACTGCTCTGCCTGATTCAACTCTACATTAGATGCAGAAGAAAAATTCAGCTTTTAACCATCTTAATTTAAATGAAACAGGCCCAGAAACAGTTTCCTTACCTTGTCAAATCTTTTTGTAAAAAATTTTCCCTTTTTTTAGTAGTTTACATTTAACACAGTACTGTACTGTATTTGCTTTTTTGTCTCTCTGCTGCTGCCTGATTGCTTACTTCCAGTTCCAAATGTGGTGGGAGGTTCACCAGACAGTTCGTAACTCTGGTGTTCGTATCTCTGAGGTTCTACAGTATATTTATTAGCACAGAAGTCAAGGGTACCAAGTTTAGCACTAAAATAATACATACTGCCACAGGATCACCAGTGTAGCTACTGTGACCTTTACTGTCAGTCTCCTCACATTCCCTAATTTTATGAATCTCTGATTTACTGTCCAGTGTATAATATTGCTTGGCAAGTGTCCACAGAGCAGAACAAGCTAAAACTGCATCAGTTTCTTTAGATACTTCTTTTGCCAGCCTCTCAGCAAGTACTATTAGAACACAAGCAGTCCAGATTCCATCCATTCCATGGAAGACTACTGCAAGAGAATTTGGAAAAAAAGCAGTATTTCCACAAGAATTAAATACTTCCTCATATTCATTACTTTAACCTGTCAGTGTTGAACCAGATTCAGACAGCCCACACACAGCGTACACCACTGCAGATGTACATACATAGCTACAGCTTTTGTGTCAAAATACAACATGTTGTGGGCCTAAGATTCAAGTGACGCATTCAGTGTAGGTTTAGAATTTTTATTAAAAATGTTTTTATAAAGTTACAGCCAGCAAACTTTTCAATAATTTCTAGAGATTCCAATGGAAACTTTAAAAAGTCGAATTGACAACCCCTGCAACTGAAACACTGCTCTATACTGCTAGTATGAGAATCTGAAAGTAAAGCTGACTAGTTAGTTTTGTATTTCCTCTCAACTTGGACAATGAAATAGTAAAAAACATAAATGGTGAAAAGTAAATTATATGATAAGGGTTTATCCACACAGTAATTCAGGAATTTACTTAACTCCATGTGTAGACAAGCCCTTAGACTCTTTAAATTCACACCAAACTTTTGTCCCCAATATTATTCCGCATCAGATATGTTTCAAGATTCTGCTCCACATCTTTGAACCCTAGAGCATAGGTATTTGAGGGGCCACCTCTTTCTCCAGACCCAGCACAGGAGCTGCATTAGACAGGAAAGGTAAAGCTGACTGAACCCAGATTCAAACACAACCAAGGTAAGGCATTTTCAGTAAGGGGCCCTTAGCTATGAAATTCATTACTGCAGGGGTTTTCAATTTTTTGTACTGTATATCTCAAATAAAAGCAATCTCAGGTACCATCTTCCTTCCTATTCATGACCTGCAACTACTTACGTGTTAAACCAATATTAGAAAACATATTTAACATCTTTTAACTGTCTTACTATGATTCAACAACCGGAAACAAGATGACACCTTGTGACCAGCTAGCTCTCCAGGGCAAGCTCTCTGCACATCACCAGTGGCTCATGGATCACAGTTTGAGAACCACCAACTGTACACTCTTTTGGGCAGGCACAGCCCCTTCATTATGTGCACGTTCAGTGTCTAGCACAATCCAGCCAAGATCCCCAACTAGAGCCTCTATACGCTACAGCAATACAAATAAGCAATAATAATAATTGCAAGACCCAAAACAAGCAGAGCTTCTGTCTTGCAACTTTTAGAGTGTGATGCAACATTCTTATCCTTCTAAACCTTCCTCTAACAAAACGGATGCCAAAATGGTTCCAGGTTCTGAGATAAACAGCACCAAGATTCAATTCCTTCTAAGTAAGCAATTTAATCTTGGAATAAGGGTGAGGTGAGGTAAAGCCTTCACTCTCTTTCTGTATATGCTTTACCAGCACCCATGCAACTCCACCAGTGAAAGCACTAGTATAGTTAGGGCACAGGGGTTAGAAGACACAAAGTTAAATAACACCTGTCCTTCCTCTCATCCTGTCTGTATTACTGATTCACCTGTAGCTACCATCAATAGAGTTGCATTAGTACTAAACTAATGGGGCCGGGGGGGAATCTTAGTGTACATGCACTCTGTAGTGGTCAGTTTGTGGATAGGTAGAAGATAGATGTTGATAGGTTAGACTTGAGGTTATTTGTGGAAAGATTAATTTTCCTGACCTCTGTATTAGTTGTCTTAGGACTCCTGTGTACTGGTAATGTAATCCATCCCATGTGAATCAGCAGGAGACTTCCAATTTCTGTCTAGGTACTTCATTCACCTGCAAGGACCACAAGCAGCCCCATAGGCTAGTTTGGGCACCCTTGCTGTAAGTCTTTGAGAGATTACAGAAGTTATTTTTAATGGTGCTTCTCTGTCTAAAATAAAGTTATCACCACACAAAGTTAGGACAGATATATATTTAAGGTAGCAGTTCTACAATTACCATAATGTACAAACATGGCTTAATGCAAAAATTAAGTTTAGGCAGAACAGACTCTCAATCTCTGCCTTATCTGTTTACTAGACTTACAGCATGTACAACACCGCCAGCTCTCTCTCTCCTACTGCAGGACACATTCTCTACTTTTGCTGCACTTACATGAACAAAAAAGGTAAGTAATGAGCTTGTAATGTGCGTTCTTTTCTTTCTAGTCTATGACTTCAAGGATGCCCAAAACTATAGCACTGCTATAATTGCTGCACTAAATTCTACAAAGGTGACATCATCATCCCATGAAGTCTGTTTTAGGGTATGTTTATACTACCCACCAGACATCGATCCAGCGGGGGTCGATTTATCGTGTCTAGTCTAGACACGATAAATCAACCCCCGAGTGCTCTCCCGTCGACTCCTGTATTCCACCGCCACGAGAGGCACAGGCAGAGTCGACGGGGGAGCGGCAGCAGTCACAGCGGTGAGTAGGTCTAAGTACGTTGAATTCAACTACGTTATTCACGTAGCTGAAGTTGCTTAACTTAGACTGATCTCCCCCCATTGTAGACCAGGCCTTGGAAAGCAAGCTTTTTGCAGGTGATGTGAGTGGGAGGTTGCAGGGGTAAAATTCATCACCTTAGCCTGAAGGCAAGGTATAGGAATTTAAGGGTTGGAATAGCAGCCACAATTCTACAGAGCCATTTGCAAAACCAATGTATGATGGTCAGGGTTGAGGGGCAGGAGACAGCTGATCTATAAAAAGAAAAAAGTTTTAAATGCAAAAGTTGTACGTATACAATCATATCCATCTCCAAACCACTCTGTATGTCACTTATCTTCTTAAATTTTAAGCTCTACAGGGTAGGAACATGTCTGTGTGTGCAGTATCTACCTCTGGGTATTGCTGCAACATAAATTTAAATAGTGAGGGCCACTAGATTCATGTCATTGTGGATTCAATGCACCTCTCCCCTGACTTCCTCTAAACCAACCTTTGTAGGGCCAGTGCAGACACACGCATATTGTGCGCATGGTGCAGAGACCTGAGCCTTTCACTTCAGGTTGAATTTCAATCAAGACCACGACTGCCAGCATATTTAATCTAAATTTTTAAATATGCTCTCCAGAGAGAAGCCTGATATACAGCGTCTCAAGCTGGAAGTATTTTTGTTTACCAAATTATTGAGCAACAATAGGTGCTCCACAATTAAGGCTGAAGCTAACTTCCCGTTATAATCCCACTTTTCAACCCTTCCTCCACCAATCTTTCTGAAATTTCACAGACATCATTTCATCTCACAATAGAATTTAAGGAAGTTTGATAAAAGCCAGAAAAGGAGTTTTAAAGTTTGAAAAATCACCTGAAGTTCACTTTTTAAAGAGCTTTTTTTGACTCAGAATACGGTATATCCAAGATGACTTGGCCTAGAATGGCCAAGATTGTTTTGTTAGCCTTGCTGAAAAGTGCCTGTCAGAATTTTAGTGTATTAGTGGAAAAGTTACAAAGGGCATGGCTACACTTGCAGATGTAAAGAGCTTTGAGTTAAACCAGCCTTTGGAGAGCGCAGTAGGAAAAGGGCTGCAGTCTGTCCACACTGACAGCTTCAAGCACACTGGGGTGGCCACATTTGCAGCACTTGCACCGGCATTGGGAGCAGTGCATTGTGGGCAGCTATCCCAGCATGCAAATGACTGCAACGTGCTTTTCAAATGTGGGGGATGGGGTGGAGTGTGTTGTGTGTATGTGGGGGGAGAGAGAGTGGGTTTTTGGGTGGCTGAAAGCATGTCAGCATGCTGTCTTGTAAATTCAGACAGCAGCAGACTCCCCTCCTTCCCCCCGCCTCTCTCTCTCACACAGCATTCCACACTAATGGCTTGCTTTGTCTCAGAGCAGATAAGCAACCCGCTGTCAGAAACGGAGCTTTCAAAGGGCATATCCTGCAGCAATTCAAAAACAATGACAAGAGTGGCCACTTGACTTAAAAAGAAAAGGAGTACTTGTGGCACCTTAGAGACTAACAAATTTATTTGAGCATAAGCTTTCATGAGCTACATCCGATGAAGTGAGCTGTAGCTCACGAAAGCTTATGCTCAAATAAATCTGTTAATCTCTAAGGTGCCACAAGCACTCCTTTTCTTTTTGTGAATACAGACTAACACGGCTGCTACTCTGACACTTGACTTAAGGGGATTATGGGATGTTTCCAGAGGCTGATCGGAGTGCAGTAATTCAACACCTCGTTCACACTGGTGCCACGGCGCTCCAGCAGGGGCGCAACAAACGTTATTTCACTCGCCAAGGTGGAGTACCAGCAGCACTGTAGCCGCGGAGTCAGAGCGCTCTATGTGCCTTGCCAGCGTGGACGGGTAGTGAGCCAGTGTGCCTGGGGCTCCTTTATTGTGCTGTTCCTCGCAAGTGTAGCCAAGCCCAAAGATACAAAAGAAAAACGTAAGAACAACCTGTGATGCACTACACTAAGCCCATGTCTACCCTAGGGGGACTGCAGCAGCATAACCATGGTGCTGTAGCTATGCCAGCACAACCCTGTAGTGTAGACACAGCCTATAATGACAGAAGAGGGGTTTCTACCTCCCCAAGCAATGACAGCTTAATAATGGAAGAATTTATTCTGTTTACCCAGCTGTGTCTACACCAGGGTTAAGTTTGGCATAGCTACAGGACTCAAGGACATAGCTATACTGACCTAAATTTTAAGGGTAGACCAGGCCTGAGGTAGGCAAAGCAGCATGTAAACAAGGACTTGTGAAAGCATAGTCCAGGGAGCGCTTGGAGGAGGAAAAAAATTAAGAGAAGTACATGTCCAGCCAAGGAACTCTATAGCATCAGGAGGCAAGGAAGTACTGGGAAACAAGAATTTTATACTGAGACATTCTGCATATTAAAAATTCTTCTCTCTCCAACCTGAAACAAATTTAAACTGTCTGCTACTTGCAGGGCTTTTTCTGGATGAGGCTTTTTCTGATTTTCTCAATATTAGTCTAAGATGAAAAAATATTCTGTGCAGAATTGTGCGTATGGTAAAGTGGCAGGATGCAGCTCATTTTTGTTTTTCCTGTTTCTCTCCTTGTCTGTTACCTATGGTGACAGCCTGGGTCCACATGCCTACAGAGTTGCTTTCATGTCTATAAAGAGCTACATTTATTTTTAAATATTTATAAATTAAGTTGATCTCCTAAGGACTTAAGGCACTGAAGAGGGAAAAGAAAGTAAGTAGATGGAAAGGGTGCAGCAGACACAGTACGGAGCTGTGTTACTTGGTCTTGGAATAAAGGGTCCTGGAAAAGGCAAAATGAGATGGAGGGGAAGGGAGGCTGGAAAGGCAAAGAGTTTTATTCAGGTTGAACTTTACTGCTTAAAAATTAAGAAAACTTTAAACACTTAAAACGCATCTCTTCTGATTCATTCTGTTTCATAATCTAAGTTCCTCATATCACATTCACATACAACTCCTCCCACCCCAAAACTCCACTTCTACAGACTTACCAAAACCTGGAGGAGAACCCAGATCAAACGATCTGTCAGAGCACAGTTTCTTTCCTGTGGACTTTTTAAATTGCCTTGGCATATACTTTTGATGCTCATTCAAAAATTCAGAAAATTAATCTTTAAATCAAGTTTGTGTGTGAAGACAAAGTGTTTCAACAGACTGCAGAGAACACCAAAAACAATATTACACTCTTCAAAAATTCTACATCCCTTTAAAAAGCCCACTGCCATAAGAACCTTTGGTCATATTAAATCCCTACCCAATTCACAATGCCCACCCAAAATTTTACAAAAATATACACCAAGTCAAAACAGATGACATCCTACCCAAGGAATCCATTTTCAATTACGACATCTTAAATTCTGCAGAAATTGATGGCTTCTCATCCTCCTGTCCTTGTAAAGCTCCCCCTCATCATTTGCAAGCAGACACTCGAAGCACAATTCTAGAGTATGTCTGGTATCTGCAATAAGAACACAGACTTCCTCATTCATAGAATATCAGGGTTGAAAGAGACCTCAGGGACCTAGACCAATCCCCGCGCAAAGCAGGACTAATCCCCAACTAAATCATCCCAGCCAGGGCTTTGTCAAGCCTGACCTTAAAAACCTCTAGGGGAGGAGATTCCACCACCTCCCTAGGTAACCCATTCCAGTGCTTCACCACCCTCCTAGTGAAAAAGTTTTTCCCAACATCCAACCTAAACCTCCCTTACTGCAACTTGAGACCATTACTCCTTGTTCTGTCATCTGCTACCACTGAGAAAAGTCTAGATCCACCCTCTTTGGAACCCTCCTTCAGATAGTTGAGGGCTGCTGTCAAATCCCCCCTCACTCTTCTCTTCTGCAGACTAAACAATCCCAGTTCCCTCAGCCTCTCCTCATAAGTTATGTGCTCCAGTTCCCTAATCATTTTTGTTGCCCTCCGCTGGACTCCTTCCAAATTTTTCCACATCCTTCTTGTAGTGTGGGGCCCAAAACGGGACACGGTACTCCACATGAGGCCTCACCAATGTCGAATAGAGAGGAATGATCACGTCCCTCAATCTGCTGGCAAAGCCCCTATTTATACAGTCCAAAATGCCATTAGCCTTCTTGGCAACTGTTGACTCATATCCAGCTTCTCGTCTACTGTAACCCCTAGGTCCTTTTCTGCAGAACTGCTGCCTAGCCGTTCGGTCCAGAGTCTGTAGCAGTGCATGGGATTCTTCCGCCCTAAGTACAGGACTCTGCACTTGTCCTTGTTGAACCTCATCAGATTTCTTTTGGCCCAATCCTCTAATTTGTCCAGGTCCCTCTGTATCCTATCCCTACCCTCCAGCGTATCTACCTCTCCTCCCAGTTTAGTGTCATCTGCAAACTTGCTGAGGGTGCAGTCCACACCATCCTCCAGATCATTAATTAAGATACTGAACAAAACTGGCCCCAGGACCGACCCTTGGGGCACTCCACCTGATACCAGCTGCCAACTAGACATGGAACCCCACTGATCACTATCCATTGAGCCCGACTATCTAGCCAGCTTTCTATCCACCTTATAGTCCATTCATCCACCCCATACTTCTTTAACTTGCTGGCAAGAATACTGTGGGAGACCGTATCAAAAGCTTTGCTAAAGTCAAGGAACAACACATCCACTGCTTTCCCCTCATCCACAGGGCCAGTTATCTCATCATAGAAGGCAATTAGATTAGGCAGGCATGACCTGCCCTTGGTGAATCCATGCTGACTGTTCCTGATCACTTTCCTCTCCTCTAGAAGTGCTTCAAAATTGATTCCTTGAGGACTTGTTCCATTCATTTAATTTCCTTCATTCATTTAACATCCTTCTTGGTCAGTCAATGAAGTATTGACATCTGCTTGAAAGGAAGATGTCTATCTTACTTCCAGCCAGAGAAAATACGATATCAACAGAAAAAGAGCAGCATTTTGGATGAGGTACAGAAACACGCCCTACAAAGGAAACTAAAAAACATTCCACCTATAGACTACTAAATTTCTAACTTTATCCAGTGTTAGGCCAAAATGGTGGCAGAATGAAAGGAAAAAGTTTGAAATGAAAGTGACCAATATTTTGCAACTGCAGAAACAATCTTCAATTTTATTACATTTTTATTCAGTTTAAAAAGAAAATACTACATTTTAACACTTACAGCTTTAAGATCAGATGTAGAAATATAGCTCTTTTACTGCTCATTCTCTCTGTCTCTGGATAATTAGTTCTTTGCTTTAAAAAAAAAAAAACACATTTTCAAAAAATGAGCACTCCTGATGCCATTCTAAACTGCAATGACAGAGTTTACAAACCCCACACTGGAAAGGAAGGAGTTAGAGAGCTGCTTTGGGCCCAGGCTGCACAGGCTGGATGAGAAGCTTAAAAAGAAGAACAGAATAGTTTAGTAGCAGGCAGGGAGTGGATCTACACTCCAAGATCCTTAGGAGTACCATAGGAGCTCTTGCTGCCTGAGGCCTGGCGACAGTGACCTAACTAAGGCCATGTCTACACTAGCAAGATTACAGCAGCACAGCTGTACCGATGCAGTTGTGCTACTGTAAGCTAACTTGAGTAGCCACTCTGTGCTGACGGGAGAGAGCTCTCCTGTCAACATAATAAAACCATCCCCAATGAGCAGTGGCACTATGCACTCTACCACTTATGCCAGCGAAACTTATGTCGCTCAGAGGTTGTTTTTTTCATACTGGGAGGACAGACTACTGCAGGGTAGAGCAGCTATAGGAAAGGGGGATGCCTAGAAGGAAGACAGCCTGCCACACCCCACCTAGCCAGTAGGCAGCATCAGTGGTGAGTATCCCCCTTCACGTGTATCTAAATAAACTGCCTGATTTTTAAAAGTTTTGAACATTCAACAGCTCCCCTTGACGCAAGTTTCCAGCTGTTCATCATTCTAGAAAATCAGAACACTTATTTAGGTACTGAAAATCAGAACACTTATTTAGGATTTAGACACCCACTTTAAAAAAAAAAAATCTTGGCCAGTTTAATATTAAACCTCTTCACCAGACTTTTTTTTTTTTTTTTTTTTGGGTACCCAGAGAAAATTGTTGTAATTTGAGCATTAGGATAGCTCCAAAATAGCAACTATTGTCTCCTCTCACTTCAACACATTCTCCCCGATGTACAATTCATTGTAGTCAAGTTACCAAACACCTGTTATTAATCCCACTTAAAAAAGCCTAGCAAAATAAAGGCTTTATAATTAAGCCTCTCTATCTCCCTTGGGAAGAATTTGTTTGTTTGTAGACATAGTGATCAATGTATCTTTAGCTGTTTATTCAGTCATCACAGTAAAAGCTGGACCAGTAGATTCTGTAGCTGGCTGATACATTTCCTTGACAATGATGCAAAGCTATTTTGTAATACAGGAAGCTACCAAAAGGGAACATGACAGAGCTTGAAGGAGAAGCAAAGAAGAGGCAGTCAAGGATGACATTGGCAGAGCAGAAGGTGGGAGTCATTGGGGGATGTCTACTGAAAGTGAGGGAAAATGGAAGACCCACCAAATAAGACAGTGAAGAAATAACTTAAGAGGTAAGGAAAAAGTAATGAGTAAACAGTGCCATAAAAGCCAACAGATGACAGATTTAAAGACAAAGGACCATCACTCGCGTGAAAAGCCACCGAGAATGAGAATGGATTTGGCTAAGGCTATGTCTACATTACAGCTTATGTTAGCAAAACTTATGTCACTGGGGGGAGGGGTGAATATTCCACACACCCCTCTGAGCAACATAAGTTACACTGACATAAGCGCTCACGTGCACAGTGCTATGTTGGCAGGAGAGCTTCTCCTTACAATGTAGCTCATGCTGCTTGCAGAGTTGTGGGTTTTTATTCCGACAGGA
The DNA here is from genome assembly GCF_015237465.2 of Chelonia mydas. Taxonomy (NCBI): domain Eukaryota; kingdom Metazoa; phylum Chordata; order Testudines; family Cheloniidae; genus Chelonia; species Chelonia mydas. Next base: position 40,498,298 of record NC_057849.1, read on the forward strand.
GAGCTCTTACTTGATTTCTCAAGGTACCTCATATTACAGGGATAATTTTGCCAACCCGCTCCAGCAAACTCCTCAGCTAATCAATACAGCTGCACCTAACACTGAGCATGCCGGAGTGCATGCTGACAAATACTGGAATTCAATCCTGTAGAACTCAAAAGAGTGACACATTTTTAGTCCTTACTTAACTCCACTTATTATAGATTAATAGATTTTTAAGACCCCAGAAGGTATCATTAGATGATCTCATCTGACCTCTTGCATAACAGAGGCCAAAGAATTTAATCCAGTTACTTCTGTTCTGAGCCTAATAACATGTGTTTGACAAAAGCATACCTTTCAGAAAGGCATCCAGTCTTGATTTGAAGACTTCAAAGAATAGGGAGTCCACCACTTCCTTAGGTAGTTCAACCTTTGCACCACCCTTACTGAACCATTTCAAGCGGCTATTGCCATCTCTGCGGGGCAGAGTTAAGGTTGCATTACATGGTTAGCGTGTACCTTAACTTTGTAATTTCTGGGTTTCAGAGGCATAGGTTTAGTCATTCTTCACATTCTGGAAGGACATAGGCAGCACTGAGCCATCTTAACTCTGTGTTAAGTTTACAGGGTGTTAAATTATTTAAAAATATATACTAGAAAGAAATTCTCTCAGCATCCATACGTACTACAGCTCAGTTCTCCCCATCCACTGCTTCTGGCTCCTTGGCAACCACTACCCCAGGCACAAAAAGATAGTAATGGCAGGTTGGTCCCTTCCCTGCCCCTGCATTAGCTCCTCATCTCTAGTCTGTATCTGTCCAGATCAGCTCAATGCTCCCTCCCCAGCCCTCCAACCCACAGAAGGGAGGCATCAGTTGGTTTTGTCTCCCTGACACAGTACAGGCCAACAAGCTGTCCCTACACTCTACAAATGTCCCTACTCCCTACACTCAACAAGCTGTCCCTACACTCTACAAATACACCCTCAGTGCAATCTACCTGATTGGACTCAGATAGATTGCACTGAGGGTGTATTTGTAGAAAGTGCTGAACTTCCACAGCTTCCAAAAGGAGCTTGACTGTGGTCCTAGACACCAAGCAGAAAGGCAGGCTGAGAACACTAATATGCACAGCAAACAAATCACCTAAGCCATAGGCGCTGGAGCACCCAGGGAAAAAAAATAGTGGGTGCTCAATACCTACCAGCAGCCCCATTGATCAGCTCCTCCCCCTCCTCTCCAGCGCTTCCCAGCCACCAGTGATCAGCTATTCAGCTGTGTGCAGGAGGCGCTGGAGGAGAGGGAGAGGAGCTGGGGCAGAACAGAGCAGGAAGAGGCAGGGCGGAGGCAGAGTGAGGGCTGGGGAGGGAGTGGAACAGGGCAGGGCAGGATGAGGCAGGGTGGAGGCTTGGGGGAAGGGGTGGAGTGAGGGCGGGGCCTGGGGCAGAGCGGGGGTCGAGCATGCCCCAGGAACTCAGTGCCTCTGACCTGAACAGAAGATTTGAACTCGTTGTGCTTGGGCTCTAGGGACAGCGATTGTTCCCTTAAACCACTGAGTAAATTGCTCAGTGTGTGTCACTCCAAACAGCACACACACGCTTACTGTCTCTAAGAAGAGGTACTAAAGCTTTTGTAATGCGATAGCTTTTGAAATATTTCTAAACTGTACTACCCAATAACTGATCGCAATGGCAGTCCATACTATAAATTTCATGAAGGACAGAGTCGTAGACTTCCCCTAGAAATACTGTTAGTAGCAAGAACCTTAAAATGTTTTGAACAGCTCTTGCTAAGAAGGGAATGTATCAGGAACCACTAGACAAAATGACTCAGTTTCTTGCTTTTCCTCCATCACATAGTACCGTTGTTCAAGGAAAGGTTGAGGAGCAGGAGTCATGATTTAATTATCCTAACTGCTCACAAGAGTTTTTCCATCTTCCCTCCATTTAATTAATGCTATTTTTTCTTGACAATACCTCTAAATAAAACTGCATAACGTATGTGGATTTTAGAACACTTTTAAACAGCTTTGTCTCAGGGCAAAACTTTCAAAAGGAGCTGCTGTAGAATCCAAGTAAAAAGCAAGTAATGTGCACAACACATTCTCAAGAAGCTGCCAAAGGTAGAACTTGAACTCACAGTGCACGTATGCTGCTCAAGTTCAATGACTATAGCATGTCACTTTGAGTCCCCATTTACTTTAATGTCAGGCTGCCCGCAAACCTCCTGGCGTGCAACAGAGTCCTACTTGTACTGCACATCATTATTTCATTCTCTTTGGTGCATCAGTTTGAGTCAATCCATGCCGGAGTTCCCAACTTTACCCTCAATAATTTCTGAACTATTGCTTCTCCAGAGGGACGGTGCGTGCCGTGCCCTAGCTGAGATAAATCCTGAGTAGGCGATATAAATTCCAGGAGGATTAGAAGAATAGTTTGAGCCCCAAGCGTGTGCAAAAAAGCATCATAAGAACCAAAGGAATCTAATAGGATTTTTAGAAGGGCTTTATTTGGAGAACATCTTGCTCAAATAATCCCAAATTTGGTTCACTTATCCTACCCAGGACCCCCTCCCCCACCATACGGCAGAACAATTTTCAAGACAACCTGAGTCAGCATCTGGATTTTAGGCCATTTAGAAAAGTCATCTACTCACTGAACAGTTTTCAGAGTGGTAGTCGTGTTAGTCTGTATCAGCAGAAACAACAAGGAGTCCTTGTGGCACCTTAGAGACTAACAAATTTATTTGGGCAATTTCGTGGGCTAAAACCCACTTCATCAGATTGATGAAGTGGGTTTTAGCTCACGGAAGCTTATGCTCAAATAAATTTGTTAGTCTCTAAAGTGCCACAAGGACTCCTCGCTGTTTTCACTGAACAGTGAATCTGAACCTCAACTATAGCAAAGCTGTTCTTCCACTGTTATGAACTGCCATGTACAAGCAGTCCCCATTCTCCCACACGAGAATCAGATTTATGTTCCATCCCAAGTGACCCAGAATATGTATTGCTTCTCAGATCCTCATGGACAATTAACGAAGTTAGAGCTTGATCAATGTTAATTAATGATCAGCACTCAAGCACCACATGGGCTAGGAGGGGGAGATCCAGAAAACAACATAAGCATTTACATGGGGAGGCCTGTACCATCTGGAAGGGAAGGAGGAGGATCAGGGTCAATTCAGTTCATCAAGCTTTTGGTGTATGCTAGTTATGTAGTCTTTTAATCGTATAAGTTGTTACATAAATTTAAACTGTATCCTAAAAAGCATCATAGAATTTTAGCTTTTGAACTCTTTAGAACAGGGAATGTCTTCCTACATACTCATACAGCACCTAGCACAATGGGGTCTTTGGGTATTACCACAATATAAATAATAAAAACTGTGCATACTTTATATGATGAAAATATTTCAGAACATATCTTTTGCATACAATGGACACAAAATAAAAGTTTCAGTGAACACTGATCCTAAATTCTCTTCAGCCTTCTGAATTTTCAAGCTGTAGTCATGTTTAAGTACTGATACTACACCTTATACCAAAGACTGATGAGCTTCCATGCTATACCCCTTGAACAAGGACACTGTTTAAAAGGACCACCGGAACAGAGTTTATTGAAAGGTACTACAAATAAGAGCAGCCAGATTTATTTTAATATGTAGGGAGAGAAAGAGGAACTTAGCAAGAGAAAAGACTGGGATCTCATCAATTTTTTATGGGCTGCAGGTCAGTGTTTGCAGGAGTTCAGGAGGAGCTTTTAAGTAATGCAGATGCCTAATTAATACTCTTAGTACACCTTATGTTACTTTACAACAAACCAAAGAAAATAAAGGAAATTCCCACTGAAAAAAAACTTTGTTAACTTAAAGTAACAATAAATATCAAGGAGTCCTTGTGGCACCTTAGAGACTAACAAATTTATTTGGGCATATAGCTGACAAAAACTTATGCCCAAATAAATTTGTTAGTTTCTAAGGTACCACAAGGATTCCTTGTTGTTTTTGCAGATACAGACTAACACGCTACCCCACTGAAATAAATATCAAGAATGCTAATTTTAAAAAAACCAAACATTTAAAAAGTAGAGATTAAGGTAATCTACTAAACTATTTGAATTTCTTTACAGTTTATACATTCTCTCAAGAAAGATCTAAAAGTATAAAAATTAACAAACTTATCAGAATGTCTAAACCCCACCCTGCAAGAAACACAGCATTTAAATATGAACATAAGAATGGCCATACTGGGTCAGATCAAAGGTCCATTTAGCTCTATCTTCCGACTGTGGCCAATGCCAGGTGTCCCAGAGGGAATGAACGGAACAGGTAATCATCAAATGATCCATCCCGTCGCCCACTCTCAGCTTCTGACAAACAGAGGCTAGGGACACCATCCTTACCCATCCTGGATAATAGCCACTGATGGACCTATCCTCCATGAATTTATCTAGTTCTCTCTTGAATCCTGCTATAGTCTTGGCCTTCACAACATGCTCTGGCAAGGAGTTCCACAGGTTGATTGCGCGTTGTGTGAATACTTCCTTTTATTTGTTTTAAACGTGCTGCCTATTAATTTCATTTGGTGACCCCTAGTTCTTGTGTTATGAGGAGTAAATAATACTTTCTTATTTATTTTCTCCATACCAGTCATGATTTTATAGACCTCTTTCATATCCCCCCTTAGTCATCTCTTTTCCAAGCTGAAAAGTTCCAGTTTTACTAATCTCTCCTCACATGGAAGCTGTTCTATACCCTTGATCATTTTTATTGCCCTTTTCTGAACCTTTTCCAATATGTCTTTTTTGAGATGGGGCAACCACATCTTCATGCAGTATTCAAGATGTGGATATACCATGGATTTATATAGAGGCAATATGATATTTTCTGTCTTATTATCTATCCCTTTTCCTAATGATTCCCAACTTTCTGTTAGCTTTTTTGACTGCTGCTGCACATGGCGTGGATGTTTTCAGGTAACTATTCACAATGACTCCAAGATCTCTTTCTTGAGTGGTAACAGCTAAATTAGCCCCCATCATTTTATATGTATAGTTGGGATGATGTTTTCTAATGTGCATTACTTTGCATTTATCAACACTGAATTTCATCTGCCATTTTGTTGCCCAGTCACCCAGTTTTGTGAGATCCCTTTGTAACTCTTCGCAGTCTGCTTTGGACTTCAATATCTTGAGTAGTTTCGTATCATCTGCAGGTTTTGTCCCCTCACTGTTTACCCCTTTTTCCAGATCATTTATGAATGTGTTGAATAGGACTGATCCCAGTACAGATCCTTGGGGGACACCACTATTTACCTCTCTCCATTCTCAAAACTGACCATTTATTTCTATCCTTTGTTTCCCAACTTTTAACCAGTTATTCATCCATTAGAGGACCCTCCCTCTTATCGTATGACAGCTTACTTTGCTTACGAGCCGTTGGTGAGGGACCTTGTCAAAGGCTTTTTGAAAATCTAACTACAATCTATCCACTGGATCACCCTTGTCCATATGCTTGTTGACCCCCCCAAAAGAATTCTAGTAAGTCATGGTCATCTATGTGTCTGATAATTCTGTTCTTTACGATAATTTCAACCAGTTTGCCTGGTACTGAAATTAGGCTTACCAGCCTGTAATTGCCAGAATCGCCTCTGGAGCCTTTTTTAAAAATTAGTGTCACGTTAGCTATCCTACAGTCATCTGGTACAAAAGCTGGTTTAAATGATGTTACATACCACAGTTAGTAGTTTTGCAATTTCAAATTTGAGTTCCTTCAGAACTCTTGGGTGAATGCCATCTGGTCCTGGTGACTTATTACTGTTTAGTTTATCAATTTGTTCCAAAGCCTCCTCTAATGACATCTCAATCTGGGGCAGTTCCTCAGATTTGTCACCTAAAAAGAATGGCTCACGTTTGGGAATCTCCCTTACATCCTCAGGCATGAAGACCGATGCGGAGAAACTAAATGAATTCTTTGCAATGGCCTTATCGTCCTTGAGTGCTCCTTTAGCATTTCGATTGTCCAGTGGCAATCCCCACTGGTTGTTTCGCAGGCTTCCTGCTTCTGATTTACTTTAAAAAAATTTTGCTATTACTTTTTGAGTCTTTGGCTAGCTGTTCTTCAAATTCTTTTTTGGCCTTCCTAAATATATTTTTACACTTCACTTACCAAAATTTATGCTCCTTTCTATTTTCCTCAATAGGATTTAACTTCCACTTTTTAAAGGATAAAGTCAAAAGATATTTAAAATACTAATTTCAGCACATAAATCTCCCATTATGAATACCTGAATCTCTTTGATATCCATATCACCCCCCTTCTAATCCATATAAAATACAGCTGCTAAGACCATCTTCCTTGGTCAACAGTGAACACATCACAACACTCTTCTAAATCTCTCCATTGCCACCTGCCCAACCACCACCCCCAATTACGAGGCAGAAAAGTTCAACCTTCTTGCCCTCACCTACAAGGTTGTTCATAACTCTCTGCTTGCCCATTCATCTCTTATAGCAGGGTCCCACCTGCTTATCTCCTCTAATAATGCCAGTTTCACCTCCTGTTCATTAGCTTCTCACACAAACATTTCAGTACTTTTTCTTCCTACTTTTTCTTCCCGCTCCATCATGGCTCTCCACTTGTTTCTTCCACGTGTGTGAAGGTGTGGATGTGGATAATCAGTTCACACAGGCTCCCGCCCTCATTCATGATTCCCTTTATACACAAATGACTTGAAAAATTTACCTCACTGACCATGACTGTCCTGGTGAGACACAAACTGCGCTTCCACAATTTCTGGGATTCCTTTCATCATGCTGTCCCTGGGCCCAGCTTTGGGATCCTATCTTTCATAGCTTTCAACTCAGAGTTGTCTGAACAATCTGAATTCTCCCCTCCAACAACTAAAATACCCTCTGGTTACCGGAGAGGGAAAGGAGCATTAGAGAGAGTCTCCTGGCTGCTGTGATGGTGGTCTCTGCTAATTTACCCCTCTCTCCAACCTCCAAATCCCCCATAAATAGCTTTAGCGCCTGCCTCTACGTCTGCTACCCTAGCCTTCTGCAGCAGAGTAAAATGGCCCTGATTCTTGTCAGTTTAAATCTTTTCCACAATGTTTCCAGTAACAGTAGTGAAAACAGATAAATGTCTGATCAGTTTTCATTCTACTACATCTTGAAAATGCCGAGTAGCAGCAGAGGTACTAAAGCTGTATATTCAAGAGCAAATGTATTGCCCATTTTTCTGTATCTGTGTAAGCACTACCATAACCAGGGCTCACATATTTTTACCACCACTTTAATGAAAGCTTCATATGAAAGTGCCTCAGCCGGTCTACACTAACATTTACACTACTACTAGCAAAGGGAAACTACACGATACTGACAATCAGATACAACATTTGCTAGTGTAAATTCAGTTAAACATTTGGAAGGTTATATTCTACCAACATGCAACTAGACACTTGTTTTTAAGCTGCAAAAGTTAATGGTTCTCACCTAAAAAAAAGCCTCCTAATCATCTCTCTCCCCTGCCCCAGTCCGGCCTGTAACATCTAATATAACAACAATACACTATCATTAAATTGCCCTTATAAAAATGAGTCCTTCTACCACCATAATCAGATATGCTCAAAAAAGGCAGTCTAAGATTGGTAGTTGAATGTCTAATATTACTCATGAGTTTCACAAGCATGTGTATGAGATGTAATGTAATTCAAATCTTCATATACATTACCTCAATTTACTGCTATTTGCATACTTCTAATTGTTATATTTTATCTATAATTGTTAGTATTTATTTTTTGTAATGTTTCCTATTAAGGATTTGTTTACAATTGGAAATTTACCAAAATAACTACTCCAGAAGAGTTATTCTGGAACAACTTCCCCATGTGGAGAGTCAGTCTGGAATAAGAGTGTCCTAAAATAAGTCCATGTGGACACACTTACTCCACGCTAGGAGTGCCCACATGGGGAGTTGTTTTGGAATTATTATTCCAGAATAGCTATTTTGATACATTTCCAAAGACAAGAGCTTTGTCTGGCAATTTTAATTAAATTTGCAGCTTTTTTTGGTGGGGAAATACACGTTTAATTTTTTTAGTCCATGATGCTGCAGTTTTACAGATGAGTAATTCAAAGGGATTACTCACATGCATAAAGATGTGAGTTTATGGCATTAGATTCTAAGGGTTTAACTTCAAAGGAACACTCAGGAAAATTAATCCAAAATTAACTAAAGGTGTGAATTTAAAACAGATTTGTTTAACCACATTCAATCCCTGTGTGGACTCTCTTATTCAAAATTAAAGTGGTCTTAATTCAGGTTAGTTTAATTTACAAGAGATTAGATTATTAACTACTTACTGTATTTGGGTTAGAGACAGTCTCAGTATGTGCACAATACCTCATACTATGCAGCCTCTGGGCACTACTTTAGTATAAATATTAAATATTTCAGCCAGATTCCTAACTAAATTGTGTTCAGCTCCACTGAATTCCCACCAAATTATCAAAGTCTTTCAAATTATCAATCAGGTCAGAATTTTAACGACAATCAGAAAATAACACTGTGAAGGAAAATCTTCACAGATAAGCATTATTAAAATAGGTTTATGTTTCAAACTATTGTATGTACAACTTTTCATACAGAAGAAAAAATTAAAAGGCACTTAGTTTTATATGATGTTTAAATGTTTAACACTTAATGACTCTTATATGCATTTATTTGTGTTTTAGAAAAAAATAGTTACGTTTCTCCATATACAGAAATTATCTCCTCCGTATACTCAATACAGTAACTCCTCACTTAATGTTGTAGTTATGTTCCTGAAAAATGCAACTTTAAGTGAAACAATGTTAAACAAATCCAGTTTTCCCGTAAGATTTAATGTAAATCCGGGGGGTTAGGTTCCAAGGAAATTTCGGAGGGGCAGACAAAAGGCATTATATACTGTACTGTGGTTGGGAAGTGCCCCTGGCTTACCCCACACAGGCACAGCCCGCTGCAGGCAAGGACGCTAGGAAGCACCTTCTCTTACCCGGAGAAGAACAGATGCTGACTTTGCTGGGGGATGCTCCAGGCTCACCTCTTCCCATTCCCATTCCCATTCCCACTCCACTCCACGCGCTCCTCTTCCCACCCCCCACTCCACCTCCTCTCCAGAGCACACCGCATCCCCTCTCCTTCCCTGCCCCCAGAAAGTCCTAAGCACCGCCAAACAGCTGTTTGGCAGGCTTAAGACTTTCTGGGAGGGAGGGGGAGGAGTAGAGACGCAGCGCTTCCCCGCTCTTCACCCCCCCTCCCAAAAAGTTCTCAGCGCTGGGAGGGAGGCGGAGAAGAGGAACTTTTGCAATGCTCCCTTATAAAGTCACTGCTCTTCCACAAAATCTTACATGCAGTGTACAGAGCAGGCAGCCAAACGACGTTATAAGGGAGATTGCACAACTTTAAACGAGCATGTTCCCTAACTGAGCAGCGACATAACTTTGAAACAACGTTAAGCTGGAGGATGTTAAGTGAGGAGTTACTGTATTATACAACATTCACTTCCAAAATCCAAAGCAATTTTCAATTAAGTGATGGTGAAAATCAGACCACCACAAATAAAGTCAGTTAAATAACTTCATAGTTCTAATCCAACTTTGTTTCATAAATATTTAATAATCCTATGAGGATTTTTACCCTTCACGAACTCCACATTAATTGAAGTAACAAAAACAACTCTGAAAATACAAAAAAAAACCAAACCTGCAACTCAGACAACAGCTCACAAAATGTTTTATGCTGAGTTTTTTATACAATCCTTCGCTATATAAATATCAAAATACTAATTACTAGCTTTGTTGTAGTGCTGCAGGTACTTTAAGTGGAGTACTTTTGTTTGTTCATGACAAAGCTCTTGACTCCTTGAGTGTATTTCACAACACAGAGTCACACTCATAAGGTCTTATGTTCCATACATCTCACACACAATACCTTTATGCAGCTTTTATAACCACAGAACACATTACAAACTGTTCAGGGACCACTTCACCCACTACTGAAATCAGCCACCTCTCATATGACATGTTTGCAATTTACCCCTGGTGTTTCGCGGTTCCCATTACTGCAAGGAGGGAAACCTGGAACAGGCAGTTATAGCTATGTTTTATGTAACCCACACAATAGTTTCTGCAAGAGCGAGAGAGGAGATAGGTGGGGGAGCAGGGATTTCTCTGCTGGTTTCCAGTGGAGTGGCGGTGACACTGATGGTGACAGGAGGGCAGTTTGTGGGGATGGGGGGGCAAGTACTGGGGAACCAACAAAGGAGGGGGAAAGGGCAACAAGGGACCAGGAGAGTGCTGAATGATAGAGTTGATAGAGATGGGTTAGAGCACATGGGAATAAAGACATGTAAGCCTCCCCGCCTCTAGTGAGACTTTACAGAGTGGCAGGCTCCTGGGTGGGGAGGGTTGTGCTCTGAAGGGGCCAGAAGGGAAAACAGGAGCCAAGGGAAGCTAAAAGGGTTAGAGGGGCAACTACCTAAAAGGACAAAGGTCCTGAAGGGACGGCGGCAGACTAGCCACAGTAATACAAGCGAGGCAGGGGAAAGTATTCCGGAGAACTATGCATGGAAACTGCTATGGGGGGCACAGAAGCATCGGGGGATAGCTCTGAAGAGGGGAGACGGGAGGGGGCCCGTGCAGGGCACTGCGGGGGCTATGCAGGCGGCAAGATGGGTCCGCGGGCACGGCGCTGCCTGCCCCCTCCTCCCCGGCCCGGGGGGGGGGGGGGGCCCTCACCATGAGCACTTTGGCCGCGTTCTCCAGCTGGGCGATCACCTCAGGAGCCCCCCCCGCAGCCACGGCCGCCGCCATCATGGTCTCTCTTCAATGACGCGCCATGCGGGGCATTCTGGGACGAAGCGGTCGCACAGCCAATCCCCCGGTCCGGCGGGGAAGCGCCCGGACCGAGAGTACCGGCGCCGACCTGGAGCAGCGTGACCGGCCGGAGCAGCAGGGGGGATAGGCGGAAGCACCGGGCGTGACTGCAGCAAGAGCCACCCCTCCGCGCTCTCCCCCGGGGCGGGCCCAGGGCACGCGGCCACAGACGGGGCGGGACTAATCCAGGCCCAATACAGAGTTCGCCTGAGGCAGCAACGCCCAGAGCAAGAGGGGTCGCATCGCCTCGGGAGCTCGGCTGCGGTTTCTGATTAACTTCGCTGGAGGCCCGCTGCAGCTCCCCTCTGACACCTGCTACACCGCGGGGGCGCTTACATGGTGAGCAGATGCGGCTCCCTGCACGCGCAGCCCTCAGCCTGCTGGAACGGGCGGGGGAGACTCGGCTTCCTGCACGCGCAGCCCTCAGCCTGCTGGAACGGGCGGGGGAGACTCGGCTTCCTGCACGCGCAGCCCTCAGCCTGCTGGAACGGGCGGGGGAGACTCGGCTTCCTGCACGCGCACCCCTCAGCCTGCTGGAACGGGCGGGGGAGACTCGGCTTCCTGCACGCGCACCCCTCAGCCTGCTGGAACGGGCTGGGGAGACTCGGCTTCCTGCACGCGCACCCCTCAGCCTGCTGGAACGGGCGGGGGAGACTCGGCTTCCTGCACGCGCACCCCTCAGCCTGCTGGAACGGGCGGGGGAGACTCGGCTTCCTGCACGCGCACCCCTCAGCTTGCTGGAACGGGCGGGGGAGACTCGGCTTCCTGCACGCGCACCCCTCAGCTTGCTGGAACGGGCGGGGGAGACTCGGCTTCCTGCACGCGCACCCCTCAGCTTGCTGGAACGGGCGGGGGAGACTCGGCTTCCTGCATGTGCAAACCCTACCTTGGTCCGACCCGAGGGGGCTGTTAATTTGGCTCCCCTGACACACCCAATTGGGGTGGGGAGCTCAATTTTCCACACTTTTCAGCTACCGCTCTCCTCCTCCTCCTCCCCCTCAACAGTAAACTCAGCTTCCCCCCACACGGTCCAGCCGGCAGCCTGGCTTCCTCCTCCTGCTGGCCAGCGGGGCAGGAGTCCTCAACAGGCGGCCCACAAACAAGTGGGGGAGTTTGACCATCCTCCCGCATTGCTAAATGGGGGAAGTCCCAGCTACATAGAGAAGGGGTCCCAGGGTGGTCCTGGAATGGAAAAGGGCGAGAACCTCTGCAATAGGAAACTTGGGGTTCAGCTCTGTTCCATGCCTCCGACAGTGAGACATCAGCTCCCTAGTTACCTCAGCAGGGCCTTAGAATCAGAGCAGATTAGGGTTGGAAGAGACCTCAGGAGGTCATTTAGTCCAACCCCCTGCTCAAAGCAGGACCAACCCCAACTAAATCATCCCAGCCAAGGCTTTGTCAAGCCGGGCCTTTAAAAACCTCCAAGGATGGAGATTCCACCACCTCCCTTGGTAACCCATTCCAGTGCTTCACCACCCTCCTAGTGAAATAGTGTTTCCTAATATCCAATCTAGACCTCCCCCACTGCAACTTGAGACCATTGCTCCTTGTTCTGTCATCTGCCACCACTGAAAACAGCCTAGATCCATCCTCTTGGTACTTCAAGTTGAATAATACACTAATAATAAAATATTAGCGCATGTAAACTTCATTTCACATTTTCAGTGAAGCAAAGTGTCCCCAAACATTTTTGTGGTATGGACCACTTCCCCTCTCACCTCAGTTACATTCAGATTTAGAATCATATCATCCATATGGCAGCTACAGTGAGTGGGTGCACAGAAAAAAAAAAACACTACTTAAACATTAAAATGTATATTTAATGGGATACGTCTGGTTGGTTTCTTGAACTCAGTTCTGAGATACTGGGGGAGATCATGCTCAGTTTCCATCTCAAGCCAAAACCTGTTCACAATTTGGACCTGTATTTTGTGTTAAGCACTGAAAATCCACTCTTGCATAGGTACATTGAGGTGAAAGCCAATACAGCTTTCAAAGCTTGATCTACAAATGTTTGATGTTTTCCCTTAGCTGCAGCCAGAACTCTTTCAGGGCCAGTTGTTGAATGTGGTCTTCAACATTTTGTTGCAAGAGATCATCATCTGTTTAAAAAAAAAATGGAAAGAATTGAGTGAAAGGAGCGAAAGAATTGCTAATTCTCTCAGCTGCTCTTTCCAAAGAAAGGAGTGTTCTTGACTACATTTCCCCCCTACTTAGAGTGGAAAGCATTCATTGGCCTCAGAGAGGAAATCATCCGAAATGAGACGCATCAATATTCTCTTCATTTATTCAACAGGTCTACAGGGTTTTCTTGAACGCTCACAGAATGCCCTTGCAAACTCAAACTAGGTTCATTCATTAGAGTGAAAGTATTGGATGAGTAGATCAGTAGTCCAAGGTAAAAGAGGTAATCAAAGCATGTGAGCACACAAATGAGTGATTTGACAAAATACATTTCAGAATGATGTCCAGAGAGAGTGTTAGCATTTTCCCTCATGAAAGCCAGTGACCTTCAACATGAAGGAGAAGCTGGCAGTGTTGACTGCTAAGCAAAAGTTAGGGAATTAATGAGCTGATATAGGGTCATAGAAGAATCAGGCTATATTTTTGCACTGATGTTTATGCATAGTGATATTCATATAAGAATCATATTTAAAACAATGTTACATTACATGGATTCAAGAAAGTTGATATGGGAGGTATCATTCCAAACTTGATCATGATGGGGAACTGTTAATTTTGGCTCCCATCTGGAAGACTAGCAGTACCAAGCTGAAAAGAATGAGTGGATGGGTGCAGGAACAACTGATTTTGAGGGGAGAAACTCAGTGAAACACTGGTATTAGCAAAGGTGTGAGAGAATGCCTAGACCCTTAAACAGGACAAGGAGACTTCACTATAATGGGTGTGCAGAGAAGTCCAATCCAAAGAGCATTCAGGATAAATGACAATTTGGATCTACACCGAAAGAGGTTAGCACAGGAACACTAAGGCTAAGGAGTCATCAAAAGAAGTTACTCTAAGTGCTGATTTCAGTTGTACTACAATAAAGATCTGTTCAGTTTCCCAAGTAAATGTTTCTGTACTTGTATTATTCTGCCCATTTAGAGTGCAACATCAGCTTTGATAAAGTTAACTATCTTCACTGAGAACTTCCATAAGAGTTCTCTATTGTGTTGGCATTTTAATAGCGACGGCTTCTTGGTGTATTCAACAGTCATGGGGGCAGCAGAATAGTACATGTAACCAGACCACTATGCCTCCCACTGACTGCTCATGCATCATGCATGAAGAACCTGATACTATTTTGTTATTTAAGATCACTCCCCTTCACATATCCATTCAATATTTGAGAACATTTACTTTTTACTTGTGTAGATTGGGAGATTGACAAAAAGAAAATCATGCACTTTGCCATCAGATGCATATCTCACATAGATGGAAAGGTTTACAGTGGAAAGCAAATCAATGTTTAGTCAAGCTGTATTACAATTAAATGACTACCCCAAACTTGAGGGAGCATGTTATTTCATATTTTCAGCAATGTTGGAGAGTCTTGTTAAATCTCTATTGTCTAACAATGTTAATACGTCCCACTGTTTGCTAGTCTTGACATCAGATGCCACTGATGCCGCTTCTGTTATTAGATTAAAAAAGAAACTCTTCCCTATAATGATATTTCTCTCCTTTTGTGATGTAGAGACTCTCAAGATGAGATGTCTTCAAAGCTTTTGAACACTGGCTGCACTTTTGTTTCTGGCTATGTTGCTCTGTAAACTTGTGCAGGAAAAAAATCACATGCTTGTTTTTCAAGTAAGAATGTTTGGTCTCAAATTAACTGGAGGGATTGGGGTGAGGTTTTCAGTGTCCAACACTTCACAGCAAATAACTTTGGCGTGATATTCATCTAGATATAGTCCACATATGGCCCATCTGCACGTATTTGCCTTCCTACTTTCTGACAGTCCTTCTCTTAGTTCCATTTTTCTTCCACAGCTGAAGACACTTCTGTCACAGTTCAGGGCAACTGCATCTGTATTTCCCTTCATTGGTCTAGCAAGGGCACTCTCAGACTTCCGGCTGTCACCACGTCTCACTCCCTTCTGACCAGGGTATTTCCAGGCTGCACAGTTCTCTGCTTTCACTATTATTTCCATCGCAGACAGGCTACCCAAGCAAACCTACTTGCTTTCTCTTCAGAGATGATTAACAGGTGTAATTGCCAAGTATCAGGGGGTAGCTGTGTTAGTCTGTATCCACAAAATAACAAGGAGTCCGGTGGCACCTTAAAGACTAACCGATTATTTGGGCATAAGCTTTCGTGGGTAAAAAAACACTTCTTCAGATGCATGGAGTGAAAATACAGATGCAGGCATTATTATACTGACACATGAAGAGAAGGGAGTTACCTCACAAGTGGAGAACCAGTGCTGACAGGGCCAATGTGATCAGGGTGGATGTAGTCCACTCCCAATAATAGATGAGGAGGTGTCAATTCCAGGAGAGGCAAAGCTGCTTTTGTAATGAGCCAGCCACTCCCAGTCCCTATTCAGGCCCAAATTAATGGTGTTAAATTTGCAAATGAATTTTAGTTCTGCAGTTTCTCTTTGAAGTCTGTTTCTGAAGTTTTTTTGTTCAAGTGTAGCTACTTTTAAATCTGTTATAGAATGTCCAGAAAGATTGAAGTGTTCTCCTACCAGAAGTGTTACCATTTCTGATGTCCGATTTGTGTCCATTTATTCTTTTACGTAGGGACTGACTGGTTTGGCCAATGTACATGGCAGAGGGGCATTGCATTGCACGAAAGCTTATGCCCAAATAAATCTGTTAGTCTTTAAGGTACCACCAGACTCCTTGTTATTTTTAGGTATAATTGCTACAGTATATGTTACCAAACAGTTCTTTCTATATTAGCCTATTTTATTCTTAAGGGAAAAGCATTACAGAAAAAACACATTAAAATCAACAAAGGAACCTTCTCATAAGCTTACTGGAATTCCCTAACATGGGCTTTGGCAGGAGCAGTCCTCCAAATTCCAACCCAAGGGCATTCCTCATGGTTGCAAGTTCATCACAGCTTCAGCTCCAAATGCACACCTAGCCTTATGGGGCCTCAATAGGTGCAGGCTTTCCAATCCTACCTTCCATGGACCAGGGGTTCTGTCCGTTTGCTGGATGAGGAATAAGGCCCTGAGCCAGTTTAAAATCAGGCCATTTATCCAAAAATCCTTTCTTTGTCTGTTGGTCCCCAGAGAATCCAGTTTGAACTAGTATATGTGAACCTCTCCAGGGGCAAGGCTTCAAAGAGCTGATAGAGGAAGTACAGTAACATTCCCCTCCTATTAAAGATGGTGCATACAGTGCCACAATAACACACACACAATTGAATTTTTAATACAATGTACCCCAAAGCCATTAACCCTAAATGTGGATTAATTTAATTCAATAAGGTCTATCTTAATTCCCTAAGGTTTGTTTGGGATATTATGAGATATTGTCAGTCCGTCACAACATTGTCACAGCTAATACTAGGCTCTGTCTTGGTTGGTTCTTTCTCCTTGGCACTTTGGCTCAAGCTGCCAGACTGTGACCAACAATTCAGGATAAGACACAAAATTATGAATGAGCTTCTACAAATTGGAGGCCTCCTATTTGTACAGGCAGTAGGAAACAGCAGGGAGAAAGAGTGGCTCCTAAAAGTGCTCTTGAGGAAGGTAATAAAAGGAGTGGTTGAGCACAGGAGAAGATGAGCCAGGTAACAGAAACTCAACAGGAAAATTACACACTGGGATGGGGGAGTAATAAAGGCAGCTGCAGGGATGGGAGGGCAGTGGAGAATGAGAGTGGAGACAGGTCACTTCTAGTAAACTTTCTATCGCAGACTGTTTCCACGCCTACCTCCCGATAGCTACCCAGCCAGTCCCTGATGCTTTGCTATTAGTATCCCAAGCGTAGTCATTTCCCTTCCCTGCTCCTGGTGAGTACCCACTAACTCCCCTCCTTGGCTTAGCTTCTCCTATTTACCTAACGCTGGGGCTCTTTTAGGAGCCTCCCCCCATATAAATAGGGGGCTGCAGTTAGGGTGACCAGACAGCAAGTGTGAAAAATCAGAACGGGGTGGGGGGGTAATAGGAGCTTATATAAGAAAAAGCCCCAAATACTGGAACTGTCCCTATAAAATCAGGACATCTGGTCACCCTAGCTGCAGTCCCCAGGCAAGCATTTTGGCCTCCTCACCTAGCCAGGGTTCCTGCTCTGGCCTTATTGTTTCCCCCTCCCACTTCCCAGCTCCTTCTTCCTCCAGCCTAACTTTCCCTGAAATACCTTCTAGTTCACTGGTAGTGGCTTCCTCAGTACCTCTCTTCTTGAATGCCTCATCATGCAGCTCCCTCTGCAGTGTCTGTGCCTGCAGTCCTTTAGTAGCAATGGCTTCAGGATGGCAGCTCCAGTGGTAGCTGATCCTATCCCAGCAGCCTGGCACCAGTCACCCCATGAAGCAGCTCCCTCTGACAGCAGCAGCAGCAGTTCCTAGGTCAGCGGAGGAGGCGCTGAGGCGGCAGCAGATCCCTTTATTGAACAACACAATTTCTTCAGGCATCCTGACAGGAGATGGGTGCAGGCCAACACATTAGATGGCTGCCCAGTTCCTCTATTTCTCTAGGAAGAAGAGCCTCTGTCAATGTCAGGGGGAGGGATAGCTCGGTGGTTTGAGCATTGGCCTGCTAAACCCAGGGTTGTGAGTTCAATCCTTGAGGGGGCCATTTGGGATCTGGGGCAAAAATTGGGGATTGGTGCTGCTTTGATTTGAGCAGGGGGTTAGACTAGATGACCTCCTGAGGTCCCTTCCAACCCTGATAGTCTATGATTCTATGAATGTGCCAATATACAGGAGGGGTGGCTGAGAGGGACCAGGGAATGCTCACTGAGTGGCAGTTAAACTGCCATAGCTCTGTTTCTCAGTGAAAGGGGGGATGTGCTAAGACCCATCCTTATCTCAGAAAAATCTGTGGAGGGGGGAATTCAGGAGCATGTTGTTGAGCATGTACAGTTTTCTAAGGCAGGCTGAGTCTTCAGACATAACAAGATTGCGGTGTCTATTGCAGTAATATTCAACTTGAGGAGCTTGAGCCATAGGTGATTTCTCTTAGGCAATCCTGTGGCTCTTTTCTCATGTATGAGAAAGGCATCACAGAGCATCCTGATGTAGATGCAGGGGTAGATGCAGATTTCTCCAGAAGAAAAAAAGTCAGTGTAAAACACTGGTGGACAGAGCACAGAGACAGAGGTGGAGAGAAGTAATGTGGCTAGAACTAGACTTCTGGAATCTCATGACAGACTTCTAATCCCAGCTCTCTCACTGGGCCATAAATAATAAATTCTTATTTTATGTTTTTATTCAGCTGTTTTGATTATTTACCTTGTTACTTTATGGTAAGCTTGCCACCTTCATTCTTGTATTCTAAATATGTTCATTTTTTTGTCCCTCTGCATTACCAATGGGCTCTGATCTAGCGTGGGCTTGTATGTGTTGGCAGAGGGAGCTTGAAGGAAGCACATCGTCATCATCACTAGGTTTAGACATTTTGACCTTCAATCTTATCTTTAGGATTTGCAGCTGGTTAACTAGTACAGACTGCTTATAGAGAAATTTATCAGCAATAGCTTTCAGTAAGTATTTGGACAACATGCTCTTGGTTTCGCCTCACATAACATTTCTATTGACTGCAAAGTGAATTCTGGGGTATTCCAAAAAGTTTTGCTAATATGCTACACAATAGGCTGGTGAGTTATGACTGACAAGTTTGAATGACATATTTTTAAAAATCCTTTTGTACAGTAGTTTGCTTTCCTCTCAAACTTGCACAATGCCAACCAGAATTTCCAAAAACTTCCCTCAGAAGAACACAAAAGCTAAAATGATAGGGTTGTAACCTGGAAGGTTCTTTCACCAACCCAGAAAAAGTATTAATGAAACTTAATGTTTTAATTAGCCCTGTTGGTACAGGGAGGAGATGTGAAGCATTGGAAGATCATGTCTCCTTAGCACCCCAGGAGTAGGTCTGATGTGAGCTAAGAGCACTCTGAGCAGCTGCTCACTGGTGGTTCTCTCACTGACAGCTTGATACACTGTAGGGTATCTCTGGATTGCTTCACTGAGACTCAACACAACTATTAGCAATAGCACCATCTGGTGAGATCCAGTAATGTGATACATTTATATTCTTGATTCAACTTCTACTTTCTGCAGTTCTAACTTGAGGGTGTTTTCTGTTTACAAAATAAATCTCTGAGGCTAACTGATCTCTGGAGCAGAAGGCAGAAATGATTAAGGCAAAGGAGCTCTGAGGCTGAGGAGTTTATTAGCCAGAATGTGTGTCACAGTTCTGGGGTAACTGCACCACTGACCCCTTCATAGCCCCTTTGAAGGCAGCCCCACCTACATCTCAGGCCTCTAGTCATCACCTTGGGTTGAGAATTCACATATTTCCCCCCCAGGCTGGGGATTTAGGCTGCAATTATTCCTGTGCTTCACTGTGATAACCTTAGCAAATTTGAGGTTACCTAAGCACTTGCAGCCCTTTTATCTCCCAGAGACAATGACCGAGTTTACTAGTGACCAGCCAGTCTTCACAAATCACAGTACATTTATTTAGGACAAAATCATTACAGACAAAACATATAATAAAACAATAAACCGTCTACATGCACATTAAGCTTGCCATGTTTTCAAGAATTCCCATGCATCTGGGGTGGACAAGGGAGGGAGTAATATCACACACACGCACACAAAGCTATTATACTGCATTAGACTCAGTAGATCTGTACACAAGTTTGTCAATTCTTTGTTCCAGCGTGAGTCTGTCCTGAATTAGTTTGGACTGCCCCTTTCCAATTCTCCATTCTTTGTCCGCTGGGCCTCTTGAGTATATGGTCAGACTGAGTATATGCAAATTCCTGCCCCAGTGGGGTGGTCCTTCCCAAACCTGTTTACCTGTACAGAGTTTTGCAATAATTACCTTGCAGCGATTTTAATTCCTGCAAGAAGCTCTGTAACTCTCCCCCATGGAGCCAGAATACAATCCCTGGCTCACAAAGATACATATAACATTTTTAAATAGATACAAGAGTCTCAGAGATATTTGTTTGTAATACGTATCACAGCTCAACATAACAGTCTTTGAAGTTTCCTTACTTCCCAGACCTCCCATCTATCACTCACAGTGGTTATTACCAAACTGGCAGGAAGCACACTGAAGGCTGGTGTATTGACTCACTCTTCACAGTTGTATAGATCACTCAGTGATTTTCACAGTGGCATTGACATCTTTGAGAACTGGTGCCAAGTGTTTAGATTTTGTGTGTATGTGTGAACAGTCAGTTTGTCCCCCCTCAGCTTATCCTGCAGTATTTTTTCCCCATTATTTGGTGGGGACCTACTCCGTTGCTTTTCTTCCTTTCTAATTATTGTTTGTCAATATAGCACTGGTGAAAGTTGTCGGAATTACACACCTAGAGTCTGAAGTTGCCTATCTCTTTGCAGACCAGCTACTAATAAGCTAGCAATAGCTTAATAAATACTTCCCTTTAGTCTGTGACAAGGCCCATGGATAAGGGTTACCTGTGCTCACAGGAAGGAAAGGTGAGTGACTGTGTGATCCTGGGTGTTCTTCCTGAGAATTTATTTTTAAATATTTGCTATTTGGTGCAACATTGTCCAGTTTAAAGGCTAAAAATATAATGAGCCTCAGGGATAAGTCATATCTGGTAGGAATGAATTAGCAATGTTGGGAGGGGTGAAATCCCAGAAGCAGAGTAATCATCTTCACCTTCCGTTCTGTTTTGTGGCAGAGTTTTTGACAAGGAGATCCCAAGAGCTTCTCACTGATAGCAACAAAACAAGCTTCCAAGTTAATCAGCTCTAACCCTGACTTGACAGGACCCTTCTAGGAGTGACAGGACAGTTCAGTCTCCATGGTCCATTTAATCCTTGACCCTCTGCAGACACTGCCAATAAACTTGTCATTTATTGCTAGCTGTAGTGCTGTTCTTTATTTAAAACACATATCCACTGGGACCTACCCTGAGATCACCATCTCATTTCACATGGACCACTAGACATCACATTCATAGATTCCAAGGCTGGAAAGGACCACTGGATCATCTAGGCTGACCTTCTATATAACACAGGCCATAGAACTTCCACAAAATAATTTCTAGCCCATATCTTTTAGAAAAACATCCAGTATTGATTTTAAAATTGCCAGTGATGGAGAATCCACCACAGTGTATGGTAAATTGTTCCAATGGTTAATTAGTCTTACAGTTAAAAATTTGTCTAGCTTCAACTTCCAGCCATGATCATGATATTCTTTTCTCTGCTAGATTGAACAGCCCATTATCAAATATTTGTTCCCCATGTAGGTACTTTAAAACTGTAATCAGTTAATCCCTTAACACATGTTTTGATTACTTCTTACCTGTGCTGGATACAAGTTATCAGTCTAGAACAGAAAAGTTCTGTATTAGCAGTTCTGGTCCATGGACCATTGGGGTTTCTCGGAGCACCTTCTGATGACCCATGAATCATAGAATCATAGAATATCAGGGTTGGAAGGGACCTCAGGAGGTCATCTAGTCCAACCCCCTGCTCAAAGCAGAACCGATCCCCAATTAAATCATCCCAGCCAGGGCTTTGTCAAGCCTGACCTTAAAAACTTCTAAGGAAGGAGATTTCACCACCTCCCTAGGTAACGCATTCCAGTGTTTTACCACCCTCATAGTGAAAATTTTTTTCCTAATATCCAACCTAAATCTCCCCCACTGCAACTTGAGACCATTACTCCTTGTTCTATCATCTGCTACCACTGAGAACAGTCTAGAACCATCCTCTTTGGAACCCCCTTTCAGGTAGTTGAAAGCAGATATCAAATCCCCCCTCATTCTTCTCTTCCGTAGACTAAACATCTCCAGTTCTCTCAGCCTCTCCTCATAACTCATGTGTTCCAGTCCCCTAATCATTTTTGTTGCCCTCCGCTGGACTCTCTCCAATTTTTCCACATCCTTCTTGTAGTGTGGGGCCCAAAACTGGACACAGTACTCCAGATGAGGCCTCACCAGTGTTGAATAGAGGGGAACAATCACGTCCCTCGATCTGCTGGCAATGCCCCTACTTATACATCCCAAAATGCCATTGGTCTTCTTGGCAACAAGGGCACACCGTTGACTCATATCCAGCTTTTCGTCCACTGTAACCCCTAGGTCCTTTTCTGCAGAACTGCTGCCGAGCCATTCGGTCCCTAGTCTGTAGCGGTGCATTGGATTCTTCCGTCCTAAATGCAGGACTCTGCACTTGTCCTTGTTGAAACTCATCAGATTTCTTTTGGCCCAATCCTCCAATTTGTCTAGGTCCCTCTGTATCCTATCCCTACCCTCCAGCGTATCTACCTCTCCTCCCAGTTTAGTGTCATCTGCAAACTTGCTGAGGGTGCAATCCACACCATCCTCCAGATCATTTATGAATATATTGAACAAAACCGGCCCCAGGACCGACCCTTGGGGCACTCCACTTGATACCGGCTGCCAACTAGACATGGAGCCATTGATCACTACCTGTTGAGCCCGACAATCTAGCCAGCTTTCTATCCACCTTATAGTCCATTCATCCACCCCATACTTCTTTAACTTGCTGGCAAGAATACTGTGGGAGACAGCGTCAAAAGCTTTGCTAAAGTCAAGGAACAACACGTCCACTGCTTTCCCTTCATCCACAGAACCAGTTATCTCGTCATAGAAGGCAATTAGATTAGTCAGGCATGACTTGCCCTTGGTGAATCCATGCTGACTGTTCCTGATCACTTTCCTCTCCTCTAAGTGCTTTAGAATTGATTCCTTGAGGACCTGCTCCATGATTTTTCCAGGGACTGGACTGAGGTGAGGCTGACTGGCCTGTAGTTCCCAGGATCCTCCTTCTTCCCTTTTTCAAAGATGGGCACTACATTAGCCTTTTTCCAGTCGTCCGGGACTTCCCCCAATTGCCATGAGTTTTCAAAGATAATGGCCAATGGCTCTGCAATCACATCCGCCAACTCCTTTAGCACTCTCGGATGCAACACATCCAGCCGCATGGACTTGTGCACGTCCAGCTTTTCTAAATAGTCCCGAACCACTTTTCTCCACAGAGGGTTGGTCACCTTCTCCCCATGCTGTGCTGCCCAGTGCAATAGTCTGGGAGCTGACCTTGTTTGTGAAGACAGAGGCAAAAAAAGCATTGAGTACATTAGCTTTTTCCACATCCTCTGTCACTACGTTGTCTCCCTCATTCAGTAAGGGGCGCACCCTTTCCTTGACTTTCTTCTTGTTGCTAACATACCTGAAGAAACCCTTCTTATTACCCTTAATATCTCTTGCTAGCTGCAACTCCAAGTGTGATTTGGCCTTCCTGATTTCACTCCTGCATCCCCGAGCAATATTTTTATACTCATCCCTGGTCATTTGTCCAGTCTTCCACTTCTTGTAAGCTTCTTTTTTGTATTTAAGATCAGCAAGGATTTCACTGTTAAGCCAAGCTGGTCGCCTGCCATATTTACTATTCTTTCTACACATCGGGATGGTTTGTCCCTGTAACCTCAATAAGGATTCTTTAAAATACAGCCAGCTCTCCTGGACTCCTTTCCCCCTCATGTTATTCTCCCAGGGGATCTTGCCCATCAGTTCCCTGAGGAAGTCAAAGTCTGCTTTTCTGAAGTCCAGGGTCCGTATTCTGCTGCTTTCCTTTCTTCCTTGTGTCAGGATCCTGAACTTGACCATCTCATGGTCACTGCCTCCCAGGTTCCCATCCACTTTTGCTTCCCCTACTAATTCTTCCCGGTTTGTGAGCAGCAGGTCAAGAAGAGCTCTGCCCCTAGTTGGTTCCTCCAGCATTTGCACCAGGAAATTGTCCCCTACATTTTCCAAAAACTTGCTGGATTGTCTGTGCACTGCTGTATTGCTCTCCCAGCAGATATCAGGGTGACTGAAGTCTCCGATGAGAACCAGGGCGTGCGATCTAGTAACTTCTGCGAGTTGCCGGAAGAAAGCCTCGTCCATCTCATCCCCCTGGTCTGGTGGTCTATAGTAGACTCCCACCACGACATCACCCATGGGGAGCAGGCCGGTCACATTGTGCCAGCCCTTCTTGTTTCCTGCTGCTAAATTGCATCAAGAGACAGATAAAAATACGTTTACTTTCCTAATATTATTTTTCCCATGTAAGAAATTGCTATAGTTCCCACAGGGATGTTATGTGATTGCAGCTGTTATACCAAGGAGGGAATAGGGTGCAGGAGGGGAGCACAGCTCTTCCTCTGCTAAAAGCAGAGGGAGAGCTTCTCTTCCTCTCCCAGTCTTGGTTGAGAAGTGCTCCCGTATAAACTCCTCCTCTCCAGTGCAATGAGAGTTGCTCCTCCTCTTTCAATCTACTTTAACCACTGTACAATCATTAATAGAAGGGGAGTGGCTACAAAACAATCACTCTTAGGCTGGGGCTTCTCAAATGTTTAATTGTGTGGACATCTGTCTCCCATTACCAGTCTCCAAAGTCATCCATTGACTTCCCTAATCGCTTTTCATAGCATCAGGGTAAGGTGTTCTTCGTAGGTAGCTTTTCCTTATTTCTTGTCTTGTTTTTGAGTCACTCTTGAAACATTTTATTGCTAGAAGTTATTTTAGGTAACGGATTAATTTTTCTTAGAAGATCTGCTCTGAAAATGGATACTTTCCAAAAACTTGGATATTAAATCTGATATTTTTAAAGTGTCTTTAAATTGCTAATGCTGGGCAGATTTTAAATAGTGAGCCAGCCTTTAAAAGGCTGAGGACAGTATACTTGAATGATAGATATGACTTACAGGTAGAGCTGTGCAAATAATCGACTTTTAATTTCTGTGTCCAAACCAATATTTTTTCTTAAAATATTGTTTCGGATCAACCCAAAGCAGACATTTTTTAGTTTTCTTGGCAAACCCATTTTTTTTCCATTTCATTTTTATTTCAGGCATTTAATTGCTTTTTCATTAAAAGCAAATGATATTTAGAAATGTCATTCACAAGACACCACTGGTAGCAGTGCTGCCAACCACCAGCACCCTCTTTATACCCTATAGCCTCGGATGAGACCCAAGTTCCCTGCAGTGAATCAGGCAGAGTTGGGGCCTGAGACAGTCTGTCCCATAGCCCAAGTGAGTGCTTTAACCACTGGGCTATGGAACTCTCTCAATCTCTGCTGTTGAAACTGTTCCACATCGTAAAACTAAATATTCATTAGCCCAGAGAGAGAGAATGAGCATACTTGCCTGGGTTCCTGTCCTTTCTCCAAACACACATTACAATACTAATTGGCTTACTCTGATTCAAAGGAAACTGAGCTGCAGATGTCTTAGCTCTGCCAGAGGGAGCAACACCGGAACTACCATCATCACAACATCAATGATTCATTCAGGTTTAAGGTCTCCATTTTCATTCCCTGAAATGGCCACACTGCAATAACAAACTAATGGATTCTGGCCCCAAATGAAGTTAGTGGCATTGCTTCCAGTAGAGCTAGGATATCATCCAATGTGTGGACAATGGTCCAAACAAACAAACAAAAAGTTTGGTAAGTAGTCAGATATTAGTTTCTCTTTTCCATGGAATTCTTATAGATAACCATATATTTTATAAAATACATTAATCATGCATACTATTCTTAAAAGGACATTGTTAGGCAAATTAGGTCCCAAATTTGAAATATTAAAAATATAAGTTTTATAAAACTTATATGAATAGAAATGTCTTGTTTTCTTTTTCAACTCAATGAAAGAAGTTTTTATGGAATTTAAACATTACCATGCAGCGTTTTCAACCCACAGACTCATTATCTGATCTGAATTCAAAGGGGATCAAGTAGTACATTTTGTCTGTTAACAGTCTAAGGTATTAGCAGCAACATAAGATAATTATATTTTTTTCAGTTAAGATTTTAAACGTAACAGTATCCATTTAAAGCAGAGCCTTTTTTAAAGAAGTATTCAACAACATTACCACAAGATGGCCCCTACCAACCATAACTGATATATGTGGATGTTGAAACTTAAATTGCTGTGCTTTTTCTATCATGGTTCTATCCATTTCATAGCAAATATAAAGTACGATAATTTACTGCATGTCTCTTTTGAAACATTCTAACAAAGCAAACCTGTGTGTTAAGTCCTTGGGTTCTCAGAATGATTTATTCCTAACTCTGCTAGCTGTCTAAAAATGTACGAGGTGATGTGAAATACACATTTTGAACATAACCACCAAGAAGTAAAGTGTTTAAAATATGTGAGGAATAGATTACTTTAAAAAATCAGTTCTAAGATAAATTGTGAACGTGTGTATGTATATAAAAGAAAAAGAGGACAGCTGAGCTGTTCAGTTAGGAGGCAGAATCCAGCAGAACTTCGTAGGAGGAGTTTGGAAGAGGCAGTGGAGTGTACAGACAATACTCTAGAAAAACAAATCAAACTTCCAGAACTTCATTCCTTATACAGTGCTGGAATGATAGCACTCGCACCAGAAGCTATTTGTTATTTTAGGGTCCAATTCTGTGAGATCCTTGAACACCCTCAGCTCTCATTCCTAAATTCCAAGGCCACAAGGGACCATTGTGATCATCTAGTCTGACCTCCTATAGAAGTTCCCCAAAATAATTCCTAGGGAATATCTTTTGGGAAAAAAAATCTAAACTTGAGTTTAAAATTGTCAGTGATGGAGAATCCACCATGATCCTTGGTAAATTGTTCCCATGGTTAATTACCCTCATTGTCAAAAAGTTCACTCTGTTTCCTGTCTGAATTTGTCTAGCTTCAGCTTCCAGCCATTGGATCATATTATACCTTTTCTGCTAGATTGAAGAGTGCATTATTAAATATTTTTCCTCATGTAGATACTTTTACAAACTGTAATCACATCACACCTTAACCTTCTCTTTGTTAAGCTAAATAGACTGAGCTCTTTGAGTCTATCACTATAAACCATGTTTTCTAATCCTTTAATGGGTCTCATAGCTCTTCTCTGAACCCCCTCCAATTTATCAACATCTTTCTTGAATTGTGGACACTAGAACTGGTCACAGTATTTTAGCAATGGTCGCACCAGTGCCAAATACAGAGGTAAAATAACCTCTCTACTCCTATTCATGATTCCTCAAGATTGCATTAGCTTTTTTGGCTACAGCATCACATTAAGAGCTTATGTTCAGCTGCTAATCCACCATGACCCCCAAATAATTTTCAGAGTCACTGCTTCCCAGGATAGAGTCCCCCATTCTGTAAGTATGGCCAACATTCTTTGTCCCTAGTTGTATACATTTACATTTAGCTGTATTAAAATGCTTGCACCCAGTCAACCAAGAGATCCTGATCGCTCTGAATGAGCGACTTGTCCTTTTCATTATTTACCACTCCCCCAATTTTTGGGTCATCTGCAAACGTTACCAATGATGACTTTATGTTTTATTCCACGTTATTGATAAAAATGTTAAATAATGTAGAGCCAAGACCTTGGGACGCCACTGGAAACACATCTGCTCGATGACAATTCCCCATTTACAATTACATGTTGAGACCTATTAGTTAGCCAGTTTTTAACCCATTTAATGTGTGCCATGTTAATTTTATATTGTCCTAGTTTTTTAAACAAAATGTCGTGAGATATCAAGTCAAATGCCTTACAGAAGTCTAAGTATATTACATCAACACTATTACCTTTATCAACCAAACCTGTAATCTCATTAAAAAAGATATCAAGTTAGTTTGACAGGATCTATTTTCCATAAACCCATTTGATTTGCATTACCATCCTTTCATTCTTTATTAATCAAGTCCCATATCAGCCACTCCATTATCGTGTCCTGGATCCACATTAGGCTGACAGGCTACTTACTCGGTTCATCCCGTTTACCCTTTTTAAAAATGGGCACATTAGCTTTCTTCCAGTCTTCTGGAACTTCCCACGTGCTTCAAGACTTATTGAAAATAAACACTAAAAATCCAGCCAGCTCCTCAGCCAGCCAACATCAATGGTTGTTGAGGGCACTCAGCTCATTACACTATTGGGCCCTCTGAGGAAATCTCCAATCTGAACTCTCACCAGTGTGCTGGGAAAGAGAAAAGAAATCCTCTCCTCAGTGATGCTCTGCCTCTGCACCCTAGTATACCCCTTTAGTGGTAGGAGAATAGAGGGATCACACTGCAGCAGATCTGGCTCCACCACTCCCCTCAAATTACTTCTACCCCACAGCATGTAGCCCAGTTTATTTGAAGTCCAAGCCAAGTGGGACTAGAGAACCATGGCATCACTGCCCTGGTTCAACCTCTCCTTTGCAAAACAAGCAGGTGTTGCTAACAGGGGCATTCCACACCTGAAGAGTCAGGGGTAGACTGTGCCCCTCTATGTGCTCTATATGCACCTGAGGAGGTGGGAGTGGAATGTTCCCTCTATGTGTAACCTTAGCAGAATAATAATGTATGCTTTTGCTTTCAATTTAAATCAGGGTTCCTTCTCTTCTTCTAATTATGGAGTTATTGCTTTCCAGTCTCCAGGGGAGGCCACCTATGAAGAGAAAGAAGAAAACAAAGTTTCCAAACCAGTATCTGGAGCGCTCCAAACATACCTGCACAGAACAATATTCCTCTTCTCTGGGCTTCTTTGTGGTGGCTGCTAAGTGGGTCAGGTTACCTAGGTGTCCCTTGTATAGGGTCAGGAGTGTGTGAGCTCATATCCCGCTAGAGCTGTGCAAATAGCTGCTTTGTCAGTTCACTGGCTCTTTCCAAAAAATTGGGGAAAAAAATTGTTCCAGCTCAAACGAAATATCTTGTTTGCTCTGAAATGAGATGTTTTTTCTTCGGTTGAGCTTTAACATATTTAACTCTAATAAAATGGAAGTAACTTTCAAAAAGTAATTTTGAATAAAAATATTGAAATGTTGTGGTTTGACCCTGTTGAAATGAAACATTTTCATCTTTTTCACTTTTTTTTTATTTTTATTTTTTGCCTAAAACAATTTGGCAAATTAGACAAACCCCTAAAATGTTTCAGTCAACCCGAATGTACATTTTTCAGTGAAAAAAGTTTTGGCTGAAAAATTTTGCCTTGTTTTACTCATAACCTGGTATTTAAAATAAACTCCCAGGGCTGATTTTCTGTGGCACAAATGGCAATTAAGTGACTAACTCCCTCCTACTTTGAACATTCCTACTATTACCATCTATTTGTGCTGCGTGTCCTAGAGGCTGTAAAACTTGGAAGTGTTCGAGTTTTGACAAATATTTATCAAGACATGCTGTTTGTCACTTGCTGGTATCCCTTTTGTGACCTATAAACTGTTACTGTTTGCTTGAAAAGCAAACACAAAAGTTAGGAAAAAAAGATTAAAGTACAATATAATCTGTTCTTCTCATTGCAGGGGAAACTCAAACTACGGAAACAGAATGAGAACATGCTCTTCTCTCATCTTCCCTGTAAACATTTAAACCAGCACAAATGATTGTGATCCAAAATATGTTAAGCCACATACAATAGTTCAGTACACACATAGAACATGGTAAAAGAAGCAGGACTGATGGAAATTTTCAGTTGCTTAAAGATCTTAATGATGAGTTATTTTAACTTTGCTAAAGATTTTAAGACAGCACTGGCAATTTAGGGCACTATAGTTGTCACTATGCTGCGTATCATGGACATTCACTTCACTGCAACAGTGTGAACAGAGCAAGATGCCCCTGCTTCAAAAGTACAGGTCCCTGCAACTTGAGCTAAAGAAGGCTATTAGCAGTATGGAGTCTGTGACGCACAGTTGAGCAGTGCTGATTCTATCCAACAGAGGGCAACAATTAAACACACACAACCCATTTCATTATCATATTTAAAAATATGTATTTTTCAAAAAAACTGTTAGAAATGGACACCATTGGTCCACTAGTTCAATAACTATGACTAACACAGCTAGTGTCTGACAATGTGACCTGGTATTTTATTGGTAACGCTCAATAGGAAGCTAACTCTCATTATGTAGTGTGAGACACACAAAATGCAGCTCAGCAGCTGAATTCATACACAAGGTAAAGGAGCCTTTCAGAGTTTCTGTAAATAGAATTTTTAAAATAATTTAATCATACAGTTAACTTAAATCAATAAAAAAGTTCTAAAGACCAAATGTTCTTAGAAAGGCTCCTGCCTGCCTCTTGCACTCTCCAGTGCTGCATTTTCTAAGCACTCATTCTCTGGTGATGGTTCCTTCTGTGCCAAGAATCTGCCTCAATCAGGACCTACACGGTTATGTTCTTAGTCCTCTGATCTTGTCTATTTTCACCCTCTTGGTGGTTGAGCAAAAGTCACATACCTCCTGCTGTCAGGTGGCAGCTATGTCTCATTTTCCCTGTTAGCTATCCATCGCTCAGCTTTAGTTTAGCTCTCCAGACAAATCATTTTTCATCTTCCGCAGGCCACAGATCCCTCTTTAGGTCTGTGAGACTTTCATCCCACAATCCCAGGGGCTTACAACATTCCTTTTAGCCCTCGGGCACAGGAGGAACAAGTTCATTGCATCAAGTAGCTCACAAATGAGGTGTAGGGTAGCCCATGGCCTCCTCCGATCAAGGCAATCCCAAGACCCTAAACAGTCTGAGGCAGCCATCCACTTCAGCCTCCAGTAGTCCATTTCACTCTCGCCACATCCCTCCCCTTCCCCCCTCCAGTTTTCCTGTCTGCCTGCCTTTTAGGTATCTTTCCACAGCCTTTCCAGAAGCTTCTTCCCCAGTTCCATCTCAGTTGGGAACTGCACTACAGGTCCAGGTCTTGGTCAACTCCTCAGCTGAGGTGCTCTCTCTGCCAATGAGAAAAATGGCTATCCTTAATACCACATCCTCTCAGGCCCACAACTTTAGTGGCACCTGGCCTACAAGTCCCAAAATTCCTTTGATTGGGGAAAACTAAGCAGAGGTTAGAACTGGGATTTCAACTTCTCTTAAAGGGCATCCTGGGACAGGGATCCTTCCTCTGTATTGGACTAATATGCACACTGGTGATTCTAATTTGTCCATATAATTTGACATCTTTAATGGCTCTTCCCTGTTCACAGTGCCTGACTTGATCAAGTAGACTTGTGGCTTTCTCTCAACTTCCTTTTGCTAAATGTCTTGAAGGCAGAAGAGCATTTCTGGGACAGGAAGTTCATCCTCAAACATAATTCCATCTCACTCCCCAGCTCAGTCCACCTAGCCGCCTCGCCTCTTGATAATTTTAATGTTCTTTTCAATCCTTTAACTTTCTTTCTCCTCTCCAAGCTCTGTAAATCTTTGTATTACTATTTTTAAAACATTTCTCTCATTCGTGTTTCTTTGACTTCACATCTGCTAAAATCTTAATTTTTGTTTCTACTGAAATGACCTTGGTTCTGGCAGCATGTGTGAACCCCCCAAGTATTAAAAAATAACAAACGCACACTCTCTCGCTTTTTCTTTTCCAATTCTAGGAATAAAAGCCTGCATTGATCATAGAGATTGTGCCTATAATATGCACGTGGGGGGAAAAGGGAAGAGAAACATTCTTATTGACAAAGTCAATCTGAAAGAAATCAGTTTTGCTTTTATTTCTGAATCCACTGAGGTTGGTGGTCATTCTTTACGCCTCATGTAGTCAACTGCATAGCCTTGGGGTATATCTACAGTACACTATAGAGACTATACCAGCATAGCTAGGTCCTTGTAGCAATGCTGGCTTAACCCCATAGTGTAGACATAGCCAACAGTGACAGAAGGGGTTTTTCCATTGGTGTAGGAACATCACCTCCCTGACTGATGGTAGATGCATCAATGGAAGCATTAGTCCATCGACATAGCTGTGTCTACACTGGGGATTATGTCAGCAGAGCTATGTCTGTCGGGGTGGGTTTTTTTCATACCGCTGACCGACATAGCTATGTCGACTTAACTTTTAAACGTAGACCAAGCCTTAGTCCAGGTCCTGTCTCTTACATCCATGATTTTCTCTTACAGGACAATAGTTGCCTAATTCCAATGTAATGTGGTTGTGGGAAGTTCTGGTCATGAGAAGAAAACTGGTCTCTCAGGTAGCTAGGGCGAAGCCCATGAAGAACTTTACACATCAGGAGAGAGGCCTTGAATTAGACTCTGTTTGATGGAGAGTCAGTGCAGAAAGTGGCGCACTGGAGCTATGTGCTCACTGCAACTTGCATTGTTTAGCTGACTGGTTGCTGCAGACTTCACCAGTTGGAGTGATTCCAGGCTGTCTGGTTTCATTCCTAGATGTTATGAGTTGCAGTAATTAAGGCTTGAGGCCATGAGTGTGAGAGTCACAAGTGTCAGGTTCAAGCCTGAAAAGCCAGGACATAGTTTTCTGTCTATCTATATGTGGAAGTGGGTGTTTTTGGCTGATGTGGATATTTGGCATCCAGTTGCAATGGAGAGTCCAACAGGACTCAATGCTGTAAACAGACAGCAATCTGTGGGGTGTTATGAAGGGGATGAGTTCCTCAAAGTACTTCATTTCCTACCAGCATCACTAGCCTTGCTTGGGTTCAGT
This sequence comes from Chelonia mydas, assembly GCF_015237465.2. Classification (NCBI taxonomy): domain Eukaryota; kingdom Metazoa; phylum Chordata; order Testudines; family Cheloniidae; genus Chelonia; species Chelonia mydas. The sequence goes on from NC_057849.1 coordinate 40,530,798, forward strand.
TTCAGCCAGTTAGCTTTAATGCATCTGCTAGGCATTGTACTGTTTGCCTGTGGTATTCGGGAGATGTAGAGCTGGGTTTCATCCATGTGTTGCTGGCACTTCAGGCCCACAAGCTCCTCTAATGGTAATACGGCAAAAGAGAAAAGACTTGAATCCAACTTTCAGCGTTGGGTGATGATGCTGGTTGTAGCTTGCAAAAGTTCCCCCAAGCTGCAGAATAAGGGGGGAGCGGGTTGTTGGCCAAGTGCCTCTAGGTTTTGTAGGGTCTGAAAGGCTCTGTCTTCACCCCCTGCACCTTTGTATGTAGTTAGTTCAGGACCTAGTTCCCTCCCTGAAATCTCTTCCTGCTTTTCCAAGACGGAGGCCTCACTCCCTTGCATTATGCTCACTGTCTCCCCCCTGCTTCCCGCCCCCGGCCTTAAAACTTGCCAAGCATACAATAGATTTACATCACTAGTTCCTGTAATCTAGCCTGCTGTCTTGTATTATCAAACTCAGGCACTCAATTTTGGGCTACTGTCTCCATGGAAAACAAGGAAGAAATTAAAATGGTATTCTGTTACTTCATACATACCACCATTTGTGTAGCCACCATCAACCAGGCATAGTCATAAGAGAAAATGTAGTCATGTAAATCAGCAACCCACACAGTTTCAGTAAACTAAAGCAGATTGGGCACACAGCAGTGTTAAAACTTCCACAACTAAGTATCATATGAAATTGGAATTGCTAAGACATGGAGAGCAGATAAGGTGACTAGAGAGACCATCAGGTGATTGTTATCAATAGAATTACACTAGGGATGAATGTGATCTATTAGATTCAGTTACATTTCAGATATTATTCACTTCCGTTTGCTGTCTGCTGCTTCCATCATCATTAGAACTGCTCAAAGCTCAGAATTTCTGTTTTGTGGGAAATTCTGACATTCAAAATTTCCTTTAGTCATGGATTGCAATGAAAAGTTGAAAAAAATTTTTTTTAGAAATATCAAAATGACCTTATCGAAGTGGTTGACTTCAACTATAGTTTTGACTGTTAAGAAATAAAATATATAATATATATATATATATATAATCATATAATATAAAAGTTGAGACGATAGTCAAAGTGAAGCACTTTGCCCTTTTCAAAACTAAAATATTTTGATATTTTTTCAAGGAAAATGTTGACACAAATCGATGCAGTCCCATGAAATGTTTCACTTTTGCCAAATCAACACTTTATGATGGAAAACTATTCCATCAGGAAATTTCTGGCCAGCTCCAACTATCATCTCTTCCTCTGTCCCACTACTCCCAATTGATGAAACCATGTCGCTCAGACCACTGGATTCAAGGTGCAGGCCAGCAGGAAAGGCCAAGCAAATCCCCTTCTTCCCAAGGCAACAGCATTCAGTTAAGGTGGGATGCAATTCAGATCAAAACAAACTGGATGCATCAGATTTCTTCTCATTTGGGACACACACACACATCCTTCCCAATGGAAATTCAGTTTTTCAGTTAGGGGCCCGAGGCGTGCATTTTGCTGGGAGATATTTGCTTTTATTTAATAAATTCCTTTAATAATAAGCACTTTAGGCAAAGCAATAAATCACATGAATGTAAGAGACTTGTTTAGCAGCCATGACAAGCCACACAGCAAGAAGTTGAATCGAGCTAAAAGCATTACTTGAGCAGTAAAACACGTCAATAGGATGCAAACACTGAAGCAGATTTTTCATAGCTATTAGCATGCCATTAATTCAGTATTTTCCATCCATTTCATGCATTGAAAAGAATCTGTTCTTTGGCAATCACCCCAATTAAACAGATAGACCATTTATCTGGGATGATGTGAATTCAACTGCTGTTCTAAAAATAATCCTTTTTCCGCCTTTAGTTAATTTAAGAATCTGGGTTTTGCTGTAGAGGACATCATGAATTATCAACACAATCCTCAATCTGTCCAACAAAAATGATATGTTGGAAAATTGCCACGCTATTAGAAGCGTCAGAGACGGATCTGTGGGCTGATACCGCAGCAACTTCACATCTATCATGCAACAAAACATTCAGTATTTCTTTTTTCACGGCCCTCAGGATAGGGACTGTGTGTCTTCTTATATATTTGTACAGTTCCGAGCACAATTCCTGATCTTGATTGAGACATTTGGGTGACATCCCAATACAAATAAATAATAGCAGCACTGTCCACACAGCTAAACCTCTCTTTCAGGCCCTCCATAATGTCATGTCTTGATGATTGTCACTCCTTACTCTTCAGCTGACCCAACACACACGTCACTCCCTTCTGAAACAAAGGAAATGCAGCTGCAACTATCACCTTCCTGTCCATTGCTCTATCATGTCACCAACCGCATTCTTTGAACCTCCTCCATTGCCTCCCTGCTTGCCACTCCACCAACCTCAAACTTTACCAAAAATGTAGCATTTTATTGCAGTCTTATCAATACATCAGATTAAAACCTTACTTTGTAAAGTTTTAGAATTATCATAACCAACACTGACTTAAGAAAAAAGTTGACAGCCTAACATTTGTTCCTTAACCGTACAATAGAGCTAAACCAAAAACATGTATATGAAACATTGAACCAAACAGCAAATAATTGAAATAGTTGACACACCAAGACACCTGAAACTCATCTGCATACACAAGTACTTTTCACCTTTATTGAACTGATTTAAAAGCACCCTAAAAGATTAAGCATTTACAAGGCAGAGTATTAGTCCAGTTTCAAGTTAAATTGCCCATTTGTCCACTTTCTCTTTTGTTCTGTTATGCTGCATAATTTAAGAAAGGAGACCAGACATTTTTAAAGTTCTTTGGTTTATTTTGATATGAACAAGTTCAGCTTTCCATTTTCACCACATGCCATACGCTGCTTAACAGCCACGAGAGGAAGGCACTGCTTCCATGATCTTACAATAGCACATTTCTTTTCCAGGAAAAACATTTTTACAAGATTTTGTGTGTTAGCTGTTGCTATTCCTGCATTATCTATTCCTGAGATTATTTCCTGCAGGAAGAATTCAATACTTCTAATTCCAACAATATTTTGGGTAGCTGTTACTATTTTCTGCCAATATTTCTGTCGTTGGGACAGAACCAAATTATATGTTCTAAGTTCCCTTCTCCACTAGAGTTTCTCCAGCACTATATGAGGCAGCTGTATCATAGCCCAGTCTGTAAGGAGTAAAACAGAATCTATGTAAAGTTATTACAGAGTTTCCATCAAATTACAGGCAATAGCACCACTTCTTGTGCAGTTAATTCTGTTCTTCCTCAGCCATTTAAGAGTCAAATGCTTTTCTTCCTCATTTACCTTTAATATTGTTCAAATTATATACACTTTTATAAATTCTACCTGTAATTCTTTTCCACTGAGAAACTGGAAATAAAATTGCTTCTAATAAATTATTGCTACTTCTTATTGAAAACCTCCACATCTGGCAATATTGGTACAAAGGGAGGTTATGAAGATCCCTTTTGTTCCTGCAACACTGTCACTGCTGTGTTATAGATTTGCCACTCTGTAGTAACTCACTATCACATACACTGTTCAGTGCTAGACTACCTTCCCAGTTATTTAGGCCTTCCAGGACAAAGACTGGAAACTCAGTGACTATTTTACCTGATGTCAACCTTGTGTACTTTTTTTAAATTGAAATCCAAGGTTGAATTCTTGGCCTTATTGAAGTCCATGGGGGTTTTGCTATGTATTTCAATGCAGCCACGATTTCACCCCAAATGTCAAGTGTTGTCATAAATGAAGGATGCTGTTTCAGAATCGATTCCTTATTCTCTCTCTGTGGTAAGGCAAAGGGATATTTGGACTAACCTATCCCTCTCTCTCTTTCCATGTAGCTGTATTTCTTGAATTTGTTGCCCAATAATATGGTTCTAAGTGTGGGAGCCTCTTTATAGCCAAAGGTAATTCAAACATTTTATTTGAGGCAAGGAGTTTTAAAGGCCCCCCAAAATTAATTACAGTTCTAACTTTTCAAATAAAATATTAGGTATCTTAGTAGGAAATATATAAACCAGAGAACATACAGAAGCCAGTTCATATGTATGGCATGTGTCTAATTTGCCAGCTTGCATACAGTTAATTCGGGGCTCTAGCTTCCTCTGAAATTTTGGTACGAAGGGAGGAAAACTAGCTATAGAGAGAGGCTAAACAGAAGAGACTGTTGTACAGTTCAGTTCTGCTCTAGGTGAAGTGGGAGTTTGTTTTCCAGTTGCACACTGAGATAGATTTAAGATGAATAGCATATTAGTGGTTCCAGCCTTACTTTCTGGGCTAGTTTATCATGAATTGCTCAATTCCCAAGAATCTGTATTTATAGGTAAATCGTTCACCTTCTAAAATAACCAGAGGGGTTCTGCTCAGGATGTTTGACATGGAGTAAACTGTCTAGGCATTTAATGGAGACGAGCCACTCTTACGACTCTTGGACTGCTAATGTTAATTTTCAGTAACTCTTGGAATACTAGGACAGTTCCAGAGGACTGGAAGAAAGCTAACGTACCAATATTTTAAAATGGTAAACAGAACGACTGGGGTAATTATAGGCCTGTCAGCCTATAATCCTGGGCAAAATAATGGAAGGATTGATACAGGCTTTGATATAATTAATGCCATCAACATGGGTTTATGGAGAATTGATCCTATCAAATTAATTTGATATCTTGTTTGATGAGAACATAAAATTTGGCTGATAAAGGTAATAGTGTTGATGTAACGTACTTAGGTTTCTGCTAGATATTTGGCTTGGTTATTACACAACATATTAAGAAACTAGAAAATTAAGAAAATACAAAATTAACATGGCACATATTAAATGGATTAAAAACTGACTGACGGGCCTCAGTATAACTAAAACCAGGGTATCATTACTGAGCAAGTGTATTTCTAGTGGGGTCCCACAATGTTTGGTTCTTGGGCTTATACTATTTAACATTTTTATCAAGAACCTGGAAAAAACCGAAATCACCAATAAAATTCACAGACGACACAAGGATTGGTGGAATGGTAAATAATGAAGAGGACAGGCCACTGACATATCGATCTAATTCACTTGGTAAGCTGGGCAGAAGCAAACAGTACGCATGAATCGACCCAATGTAAAGCTCTACACTGTCAGGCTCGGGGAACTCTATCCTGGAAACCAATGACTTTGAAAAAGACTTGGAAGTTATGGTGGATAATCAGTGGAACATGAGCTCCCAGCACAAAGCTGTGGCCACAAGGGTTAATGCAGTCTTTATATTGTAAACAGGGGGATATCAACTAGAAATAAGGAGGTTATATTACCCCTGTATTTGGCACTGGTGCAACTGCTTCTGGAATACTGTATTCAGTTCTGGTGTCCACAATTCAAGAAGGATGTTGATAAATTGGAGAGCATTCAGAGAAGAGCCACAAGACTGATTAGAGGGTTGTAAAACATGCCTTATAGTGATAGACTCAAGGAGTTCAGTCTATTTAGCTTAACCAAAGGTGTTAAGGGGTAACTTGATCACAGTCTAGAAGTGCCTCCTGGAGGAACAGAAATTTGTCTGCTAGATTGAAGTGCCCTCCATTATCAAAGGTAAAACAAAAATCAATGGCTAGAAGTTAAAGCTAGACAAAGTCAGACAGGAAATAAGGTGCAAATTTTTAACAGTGAGGGTAATTAACCATTGGAACATCTTACCAAAGGTTGTGGGGGATTCTCCATCCCTGGCAATTTTAAAAATCAAGATTGGATGTTTTTCTAAAAGATAATATCTAATTCAGTGTTTTTCAACGTTTGGGTAGGGACCCAGTACTGGGTCACGACATGTAAGGCACTGGGTTGCCTTGCTCAGCACCCAGGGACCCTAGCAGCTCTGGTCAGCGTGTTAAAAGTCCCATCGGCGGTGCTGCCCAGCTAATGCAGGCAAGTGCCTACCTGTTCCGACACCGCGCTGCACCCCGGAAGCGGCCAGCAGTGGGTTCAGCTTCTAGGCAGGGGGGCCACGGGGCTCCGTGCGCCGCTTCCACCCCAAGCACCGGCTCCGCACTCTCATTGACCGGAAAGAGAGTGCTGCCTGCGGGCGAGAGTCAGCCGCACAGAGCCGCTTGTGCACCTCCACCTAGGAGCCAGACCTGCTGCTGGCCACTTCCTCTGCCTCTGCACCACAGCTGCGCCGCTGACCGGGAGCCGCCAGAGGTAAGCCTGTGCCCCAATCCCCTGCCCCAGCCCTGAGCCCCCCAAAACTGGAACCCCTTCCTGCATCCCAAACCCCTCATCCCTGGCCCCACCCAAGCCTGCACTCCCGGCCCTGAGCCCCTCCCGCACCCCAGCCTCCTGCCCCAGCCCTGAGCCCCCCAAACCTGGAGCCCCTCCTGCACCCAAACCCCTCATCCCCAACCCCACCCCAGAGCCTGCACCCCCGGCCCAGAGCCCTGACCCCCTCCCGCACCCCAACTCACTGCCCCAGCCCAGAGCCCCTTCCCACACCCCAAACCCCTCATTCCCGGCCCCACCTGCAGCCCTCACTCCCACACACCAAACCTCTGCCCAGCCATGAGCCCCTCCCATGCCCCAAACACCTCATCCCCAGCTTCGTAGGGTCGCAGGCATCAACAATTTTCTTCAACTGGGTCCCCAGAAAAAAAGTTTGAAAACCCCTGCCCTAGTTCAAACAGGAATTAATTCAGGGAACTCCTATGGCCTGTGTTATACAGGAGATCAGATGAGACAATCATATTGGTTCCTTTTGGCCTTATAATCTATGAAAGCTGCATTAATTTAAAGTAGCAATACACAACAGTAGGAATAATATGGATAGGTTTTAAGTACCCTGCATTAGTGCCATGAAGTAAGAAAGAAAAACTGTAAACAGTTGCAAAATAGAGGTATTCAATGGTGCTCATGAAAAATAGTCCTTTATTTGAAGGATTACCTGAGGCACGTTTGCTACACATTGCAATGGCAAAGGTTTGAGAAGAGTCTGACCACAGTTCCTACAATCTTCTCTTTTCTAGTCAATGCATTTTGAAGAGTTCACATTCCAAAGCAGTGTGCAAGAATGAATGTAATGTAGCAGCACAACGAGGAAGAGAAATTTAATATTTTAGCATGTGTCTAGTGTACTAGCCTGGAGGGGTCACAATAGGATGGGGCTTTCAGGGATTCTGGTGATAATGAAAATCAAAGATCCAAAATATGCTACTACTAAAATTTTCTCTCAATCATGTCCCTTCATTTCTATTTTTTATTCTTTCATTCCTACAGTTTCTGCAGACCCAAACCAGGACATCCTACCTACACTAGAGAGGCCAGACCAACAGCACACTCTCAAACAAGGTAAGTGTTCATCCTGGGAGCCATGGTAGTGACATCAGCTGCCTTCCTTCCTCCTCCCCATCCCAAATAAAGGACTTTGGACCAGATTATCTCAACTGTGTCCAGCATCCACTGTGTGCAGCTAAAATGATGGCTGCAAAGAACCACTTGTGGCTTCCAATCCAGGGGCCAGTTTTCCATTGGCCTCCTTGTTAGTGTCATTGCTGGAGCTGCTCTACACGATGCCAACTGGCTACAACCACAAGGGACTAGCATGCCAGCTGGGGTTTGCCCTAGTGTAGTGGCACCATGCTCAAACTTTTGCCCCCAACACTAAGGATGGAGAAAGATGAAAGACATGGTCATGGTGGCTTTATGCCAGCTAGTGACTCTCCCATGCCAGGGGACTCCTCAGCTAGGGGCTGAGAGTCTACAGAAGAAACTAGCTGTGAGTGTAGAAAATAAACTGGCCAATGTATATAGAAAGAATCTAAACTAAATGTTGGATCCAGGTTTGAAGAAAGCTGAGATTTGGATCTGAATTTTATGCCTCAACTCCACCACTAACATTACAAACCAACCCTCACAGCACAAACACACAGAAATGATCATTTCAAGAACACACAATGCAGTTTAGATTTTGATTCAAATTTTTTAATAATAAATTGTGCCAGTAGAAGCTTTCAAAAGCAATGATATATCAATAAATAACAGTTAAATTGAGTTCCTGAGAAAGAACCTACCACATGAAAGAATGTCAGATAGATGTAAATAACAAACAAACAAAAAAGCAGTAATACTGAATCTTACATGGACTGTCACAACACAAGCACTGCATACCTCATAGCACTCCTTTCATACAAATGTAAACAAATACACAATCATTTTTGTTTCGTCCAAACTGATGAATTTATATGTGTTGTTGCTTAGATATCTAAACAATGGATAGGATAGGATATGCTAAAAACATTAAGGAATAATATGTGGAGTAATATACGGAAAAATTCTGAAGCTCCAGATTTAAAATAAAATAAAATAATAATAATAATAATAAAGCAAAGACACACTGAAGGAGTGTTTTCCTCAATGCTGTTATGTCAATCACTTAAATAGGACTATTACACTAATCTGAATTAAGATTTTTTTTTGTTTATCTATTTAGTTATATATAATAAAAGTAAATATGTATGGCTTAATTATCTTTAGTATTCCAATATCACTTTGAATAATTCTCACATCTATATATAGAAGAAAAATACATATTTTAACAAAGTTAAGATTTGATATTTCAAAGTATGCCTATCATTTGATAGGAATGAGGGACTGTTGTGTTCCATCACAGCAATATTTCCATTGAAGAGACAACAGGACAGAATAACTTTCTAACAACGCTAACATTTTCAAACCTTAGTGCCTAAGTTAGGTTCCCAAATCCTTAGACACCAAAATATAAGTTTTTTAGAAGTGCTGAGCACCGCCAAACCCCACTGACGTCAATGTGAGTTGTAGGTGCTCAGCGGCCTATTATAAAGTGAGTCCATTTTTATTTAGGACCCTAAATATGGATTTAGGCACCTAGCTTTAGGCATTAAGGTTTGAAAATGTGGATCTAAGTATTTTAGCCTGGATACTGTGTGTTATGGACAGTGAGTATTAAATGGTGAATTTTAACTATTGATCACTGTGCTTTGTGTGCTACATGAACGAGCTAGATTTAGACTGTTGCCACAAGGAAACTGTAAATAATGGTTTGCAATTTACTCTTCTTAGGGAAACGTGTGTGCAGATGATACATGTTTACTAAAATTGACCTATTACTTCAAGACCACAAAAATCACTAATCAGTTATAACTTCGCAATTTGTCCAAAATTAATATTGGATACAATCATAAAAGAGAAAATTATCCACACAATACATTATCAACACAGGTTTAAAATGGTCTAATATTAGACCCTCATTAAAAATGGATTCACAGGACCTGCCTGTGAATGGCAAGAAACGGCCATTTCGTATAGAAAAACACTGCTCATGCAACATTCTTCACACACCAGACACTGAAATCACACCCAAATTGTCACTTACTCACACTTTCTATTACATCCCAACAAGCAGAAAAAAATAAAGCAGCTTTAAGGTTATGTCACAACTTTGAAATGCAGAAAATACAAATTAAACAAAAATCATGGTGTGAATAAAATGGCATCTGTAAATTTAGAAAATTAGAGAGCAGTTTTTCTTTTAGTTTCTTAACATTATTGCACAGAGACCTTTCATCACATGTTCTTCAGCTTTATGCATTTTTCCTAAATGTGAAACAATAAGTGCCATGGATAAAATAAAAAACATAGAAAAGAAGAACAGCAGCATGATTTGTCAAAGTTAATCCCTATAATTTAGTAGGAAAAAAAACTGCTATAAACAAAATAAGTGCTCTTTACTCGTTTAAAAAATAACATTTTTTAAGTCTGTAAATGCTGATCAGAGTCGGGGATGTTGACTTCAAACAAAAATAGGCCTGGCAAGGATAGGCTGCTGGCCTTGCAGATTTTGGTAAAGACCAGGAATTCAAGTGTAATTATCAACATAGCTATTTACAATGAAACTGACCTGAACTTAGAATGCTCGTTTAGGACCTGGTCCTGCAATCTTTTGACTCCCCGACTCACGATGGCCTCAACTGAAGCTATGCCTGAATAAGAACTGCAAGATCAGGTCCTAAATTGTCAGCTAAAGGCCCTCTTCTACTTGTGAATAAGATTATCTGGAGTACTCAGTACAATAATTTACACATATACAGGTTGACAGGCTCCAGTCTGATCCACCACATCTTTGTTTTCTGCATCAGACTTCTCAGACTGGCTAGATTCAATTCCAGAAGGCTTTGGGTATCTAAATGGATATCCATTGTCATCAAAAAACCTTCGGAAAGTAAACTCATAAAAGGCATGCTCTGTGTGTTTACTGTTTGAAGAGGCTAGTGGGTCCCATGTCCTCGTACTGTCCCCACTAGTGTCATTCCAAGGACTTTCTTCTTCAACTGGGTCAAAATTTGAGGTGTCCATTGGATGGCTGATCTTTGGAACATAGGGAGCTGTCTGTCTGCGGATATCAGTGGAGAAGTCTATTGAGTTAAAGAAAGGATGGGCCTTAATATCATCTGCTCCACTTCTTCCAAGTCTATCCTCAGCAGCACAGCAGAGTTTTGTGATCAAATCAGTTGCCTCAGGGCTTAGCTTGATCTGCAAGGGAATGTGCAGCGTGCTCTCCCAGTTTATCACCTGAAGAGGAGAAAGATATTCAACATCGTCTTTTAATCTTTTGAACAAAAGCTCTTCATTTGTCAATGCTGATTGAGCTCAAAGTCAGCTCACACCCACAATTTTTACTTTTGAAAGTCAAGAATCCAGTGGTCTGATGACTGTTTGCAAATATGCTGCTCACTCTGAGCAGTACAGGAAAAATGGTGAAGAATGGACATGAAAACAACAATAAAGATTTGATCCCGTTTCCTATACAAATATTAGAGAACAGCTGCAAAGCTAAAAGGAAAACAGGATTTTAGTTCTCAAATGTACATACTGAATACTCCTCACAGGCCAGACTTTAGAGGGCATTCTAAGCAGAAAAAGAAGAGAAAGTGTAAATTTAACTTGTTTTTAAAAACAGTTATTCCTGCTCTGCCCCTCTTCCCACTCCGTGAAATTGTTTCTGGCTCACTAAAATATTCCCAGAATACAACACATGCAACCTATGGTATCACTGTGGTCACAGAACTGTGTCTTCTGGGAAGTATTTCGTGAACAAGGAGAGATCACTGCATTACAGACAGGAGAAAAAAGAAATGTAAACAGTGTAAGTGCGAATTTGTTCCTTGCTGAACGCCCCCACAGCCGAGTTTGAATGGATACGCAGCACAGACATTTCTAAGCTAAATTCAGTATCATTTAGTTTTCCAATTTGCCTTTAGGGAGATGGAGGGAGAGATACCTCCTTCTAATAAAAAGAATTGCAACCACTGCTCAACTTTGGAATACTGCAATTGCAAACTGTGAGGTTATAATGAACATATGCTTTTCAATAGCAAAATCCATGGGGAACAGTTTAGGAGAAGGTTCTTCTCTTTACGTATAGAACTTGGAAACAATGTTCCCATGCAGATTACCAGGTTGCTGAATAAAAATCCAGACAGCATTCACCCAAGAGTTGTGTAGTCACAATGTAAAGGAAAGTAAGTATTTGAATTAGGACCTGTCCCATCAAGAGAGAGGAATCCTTCTCCCTCCCCCACTCCACTTTAAAGTGGGAAAAATTTAAGCATTTTAGAAAGGAGTGGCTAAAATGTGATATTCAGCCCCTGGGAAGCTGGAAGGATGATCTTGTGGTTAAGGCACTGGAGTGATATACAGGGGTTTCATTCCCAGCTCCACAAGTCAGTTACGGCCTGATTGTTTTTTAGCTGCCATTGACTTGGAGGAGATTTGTGATTGCTCAACATCTTTGAAAGTTATGCCTTTAATCTCTCTTTGCCCTCTCTGTACAATGGGGATAACACTTCCCTATCCCACAGCAGTGGGACGAGGATAAATTAACATCTGTGACGTGCTCAGATACAGGGGAGCCAATAAATAAACATAAGGTCTATTTGGAATTCTGCTTTAACCTACCTTTAGCTGGGTTTCTGTGGGTGTGGGGGCCAGAAAGGGAGGCTGCCCCACTAACATCTCAAAGAGAATCACCCCAACGCTCCACCAGTCACAGAGCTGAGTGTATCCTGAAAGGCAGGCAAAAGACAGTGTCCCACGACCAATAAGAATTTGAGCACAGACATTGTTTCCTCATCCAATTTAAATAATATTGAAAAACACAGCCTATGTTTTCATCTTCTCTCTCACCTTTTCATTCTCCGTAGTGTGATTTGTGACCAAAAATTAAGTTACTCAAAATCCATATCCCTCTGTGCCATCTGCTGGCTGACCCAAATTCTACTCCTGAAAGCAGAGAAATCCTAATCCTGGCAGCTAGAGATTATTCTCCATATTTTTAGGCATGACATTGGTGACTGAGGGCTGACAGGGGGCACATAACTGGACAGAGCAAGGATTTTGTCATGCATCGTTCTGGCCCTATCCTGCCATGGAGCACATACTGTTCCTCAGAGGAAAAACAAAACACGTGATGACTGATCTACTACCAAGATTATAGAGAGGTGATGCTCAATTTTAAAATACAGCTCAGGGACACAGCAGGGCTCAGGGGATAGGTGAAAGGACACAATCTTTCACTGGATTCCATGCAAACAGGAGCAATTTACATCAGTCATTTCCTGAGACTACACAGTAAGGTAAAAGTTTGAGATTTTAAAGTCAACTAGATGAGTTAGTCATTGATTTCAATGGAAGTTTGTGTGGCTAAATCCTCTAGTGCGTGATGTAAAGTCTACTGAAGCTAATGGAAAGGCGCCCATGGACTCCAATGGACATACGATCAGGCCTCCAGTAAACTTGAAAATCTCAGTTCATAACTATTCAATTTAGAGCTCATGTCAGCACTGCATGGGCATCCACAAAGCACTGGCTAAAGTCCCCAAGCCCTGACCTGATGTTCAGTGTAAAACATGAAAGGTTTTTCTTCTTTGGCTGCCCAAAATCCTGGCCAGGAAGAGAGATCCCTAGGACATTATAATTTCCATGCCACAGTCACCAGTCTGAATTAGTCAGCAGATACCCTCTGTTGGCTGCTCATTGCCCTACGTGAATTAGCTAGTGATTTCAGTCCCCTTCCTAGTGCCCAGGTTGGTTATCTGTCTCACAGTATTTATTAGCTGCCTCAGCAGAAAAGCCAAGGACTGAATGGCCTTGGAGGCAGAAGTACCATCTCAACTCTCAAGGTGAATAGTACTGAGGCACATTGGTATGGCAAATGAAGAAATCTGTACTGGTCAAACAGGTGACTTAATGTCCAGGGCTGTCAAACTGACACCCTTCCCCAAAATTATATTTACTTAAAAAAAAAAATCAGCATTCATTTAACCGAACGAAAATGAAATAGAGCTCATCTACCTTTGCGAAGCAGTACTTCAGGAGCTATGTAATTAGGGGTCCCAACTAATGAGTGGGCTAAACATCTCTGATGCTGCTTTTTGGCTCTTTGCTCCAAAGTTTTCAACCTATCTCCACATCTACAGTTGGACACATCATCCCAAAGATCACTGGGCTCCATGCTGTCTTGTCTGATATGGCTCCCTTTCAAACAGAAAAAGGAGGAAATAAAAAAAAAGTTTATCATTAATAAAACAATTGTCAACGAATGAGAAAACAGATTACTAAATGGCTAGTTGTGCCAACCAGTATTTCCCCCCCTCTCTCGAACCAACAAGAATAGGTTTAATCTGAAAAATTCTCCATTTTTGGCTAATTTTCCATAATGAGCCCCACTCCTCAGTCCCTTACTAGACCTTTCAGAATCACATCTCCAAGTAAAGACCAGATGGGTGTAATACGATGGGGATATCTGTACAGATTGCCCTATGACTACTGTTCAGGCCCTGTTCATTCCTGATCAATAGCATGCATATGATCACTGGGGCCAGGAATACATCAGATGAGTTTCTTTTATGATTAGCTCCTTTTGCCACCAGTAGGGATCCCGCCCCTGAAGCCAGCGAGAACTGGCAATCTATTGCTATCACAGCAGTTTAAGATACTGATGGGGACTTAAACTAGCAGTAGTTGAAAGCAACTGACACACCAAGGGTATGTCTTCTCACGGCAAAAAAAAAACGTAACGGTGGCAGCAAATCTCAGAATCCTGGTCTACAGATTTGAGCTTGTAGGGCTTGTGCTACGGCACTAAAAATAGTAGTTTAGACATGCGGGCTTGGGCTGGAGCTTAGACTGTGAAGCCCACCTTGTCCCCAGGCTTTAGAGCCCAAGTCTGAATGATTAATGGCTGTTTTTAGCACCGCGGTGTGAGCCTGAGCCTGAACATCAGGGTTCTGAAACTTGCTGCCATGGGTTTTTTTTTTTTGCTGTGTAGACATATCCTTAAATACAGCAAATTTAGCATGAGAGTCACCAAGCCACTGGCTTAGGCCTCTTCACCTTTATCATGTATAAAATGTTCAGTATACTCTAAGCTAGCACATTTGCAGAGAGACCACCACTATTTATTTCAAGGTGAAATAATACAACACGCATCACAAATAGTACACATAAGAACACTACCTTTCTGATAGTATTTTGAATTGTGAGTCCATCTGAATCCAGTACACAGCCCAAAATCAGTCAGTTTGATATGCCCATCAAGGTCTATCAAAATGTTGTCAGGCTTGATATCTCTATGGATAAATCCCATTTTGTGTACGCTCTCTATGGCCAAAGTGAGCTCTGCAATATAAAAACGAGCTAGATGTTCTGGAAAGACCTCCATCCGTATCAGCAAACTCATCATGTCCCCACCAGGGATGTAGTCCATCACAAAGTACAAATTTTCTTTATCTTGGAAAGAGTAATAGAGTTTTACCACCCATTCATTGTCTGCCTCAGCAAGTATATCCCTTTCTGCTTTGACGTGAGCCACCTGGTTACGATTCAGTACATCCTTCTTTCTCAAGGTTTTCATGGCATAGAGGGCATGGGTATCCACTTTGCAGGAAAGGCACACTTCCCCAAAAGCACCAATACCTAGGGTCTTGATTTTTACAAACATAGATTTGTCCATTTTGGCCCTCTTCAGTCTGTTGTAGTTGGACTCCTTTTGGTAGAGAATTTTCCTCATTTGCTCCTGCTCTGCTTCACAAAGGCCAGCCTTTATAAGGAAAAAACAAATCAGAACAGCCAGTATAATTACAATTACAGCCAGAGACTAATCAAACTAGCATTTTGAAAGCATGTGGTTAGGGGAAATTAACCATGAACTAGAAGAGAGACACATGAATTTGTTTGCTCTCTGTAGATATATTTTTGAAACTCTCGCAATTTCACTGCATCCTGGCCTATCACCTCTATTTTCTGTAAATCTTTGACCACTGCACTGAATCCAGCATTTCCAGAATGACTCACAGGAGGAGTTTATTTTAACAAGACAAGTCTGACCAGGAGATTGTGACTGTTTCTTTCAGACATGGACCTTGCTACTGTGATCCATGCCTTTGTCATCTTGAGACTGTATTACTACTATACATGCCACATGGAATTACACCTTCAATCTATCCAGAAACTTAAGCTGGTGTAAGATACAGCAGTCCACTTATTAAGTGGTGCTTCACGGTGGTAGCAAATGTTCTCAGCACTCTTATCTGCAAAGGATTTTGGTTGGTTTCTGGGTGGAGTTTAAGGTGTTGGTTCCGACCTAGAATTCTAAATGGGCTGGGACCTGCCTGCTGAAGAGGATACCTTTCTCCCTGTGCCGTGTTGCCACAGATGTGATCAGCAGAGGCCCTGGAGCTTGATTCCTTTATTATATAAGGGAGGGAGCTGCTGGCACAGCATTCTCTATAAAGATCCCTTTCTTTTGGAATGCTCTGCCCCCAAGGTCCTGAATTCATTGGCTTTCTGGGCACTGTTTAAAAACCCATCTGTTTAAGCAGGCATTGACTGAAGGCTGAGCCAACTGAGAGTGGGATTTCTGTCTGATGGGAAAGTGCAATGTGGGGGCGCTAAGCTGTAGTGTTCAGAACAATGGAGGTCAAGTGTGCCATAGGGTGGGAGGAAAGGGTGTTGCTGAGGCTTTGGTTGATATTTATGTTGCATCTTGCTTGCCCTGGTGCTTTTAAAACATATGTCAAAGGCTTGCAAAGCTTTGATTTGGAGTCTGTATAAAAGTGAAATCTACAAATAAATAAAAAGAATAGAAGGGGAGATTAAGGGAAACCTGAAGGACAGGTAGGATGAATTGCCAGATTCAAGCCAAAAGAAAGCCTAGTAATAACATTTTAAAAAGTGAGCAGAGGTACATACAGATGTGAAATACAAAGGCAGCATCTACTATTTTCACGTGAAATGATTCTTGCTGTTTTAGAGATTCCTGGGAGTGTGCGCACTGCTGGTGGTTCAATCTAGGGGGAAAACTTTCTTCCTGAAAGTGATGTATATTTTAAAAGTTTAAGCGAGCAGTTCATCTGTTCCTTAATGCAAGGAGAGCATGCGTATGCATGTGTGTGTAGGAAGGGGAGGAATACTTCCACAGTTTTTATATCTATATCTATATATCCATATAAACAATTATACACTCCCTCCCCCCCCCCCCATGGGTGCCTTAAATAGGCTTCTAAATACACAGACTCCTAAATAAAAGTGGCCTGGACTTAAGAGGTGCTGATCACCTGGCGCTCCCATGGGATTCTAACTTTAGGCACCTCGGTTTGAACATTTTATTCTTTTTGGTTGATTAATGTTACTTCTATACCAATCTGACCATGATTTGCTTGTATTAAAACAAAAGAAAAAGCATTACTTTGGCCATTTCTTGCTCTAGCTGTAACCTTCTGTTGATTTTTTGCTGGTAAGTCTTTAGGACATTCTCCACATGTTGTTCCATGTAGAACTTGAAGGCAAATGGTGAGTAACTCTTAATTCGGGATTCTCTTTTTTCCTCATCTTTACTGTTTTTTCGCACTGGCACAGGAGATGTCTGGATCTGCTTTTTATCCTTGCTTGTTTTTTCCACTTTAGCATTTTTGCTGCTTTTGTCATTCCTTTCGCTATTTTCCTCAGCTTTATTGCACGTTGAATTGGGGACTCCCCGGAGAGTCTGTTCTACACCCAGGCACAAACAGTTTATATCAAATTGCTCAGAGCTACCGGGAAGTAACAGATGCTTAGGATATGGTGGTGGAGGACACCTGGGCTCCTGATTACTGTAATCAACATCTAGTTGGTAGGCGTTCGCTCCTCCAACAGGAAGCGGGTGCTGTTCAATGATCTCTAGGCCATCCACAGGTGGGGCTTGTGCAGGTAGCCAGCCAGGGTGGGAAGGCCCCACAGCTGTTTGAGGCTCAGGTCTCATCACTCTCATGCTCTTCACTGGTTGGAGAATATGAGCAGATGTGACTGCTGTGATGGTATTTGGAGATGTAATTGAAGGATCAGGTTTTCCTGGAGGAACCTGTCTTATAGATACTGGCACTTGCTGCTGCTGGTGGTTGTTAAAGGAGTTAGTTCTGCTTGGCACTGAGGCATCTGGTCTGAAGGATACATGTTGCCGTGGGGATGTTTCTATCCCTGGGTTTTGTAAAGAATCACGGTGTGATGGTGCTGCCGTTTGCCACTGCTGAACTTGAGGATTATTCATGTCATACAGGTCCATGTTCAAGCTATTTCTAGATGGAGCTATTAGATTCTGTGGTGGGCTGTCTGAAAAGTCATTAGCAAATGCTGGACCTCTGGCTATCACGTGCATCTGGTGAGAGGAAGGGCTTGTTTGTTTGTGATGCGTATGTATGTACAGACTGGCTGGTGCCTGCTGAAATGCATGACCAGAGTTATTTTGAACAGTCCCTTTATTTGGAAGATTTGCATATCCTCCCTCCTGCTGCATTTTATTTTGGAAAGATGGACTCCGCTGAACACTATACCCCATAGGTTCCCCCTGCACCAGCATATGCTGCCTGCTGTAATGTGGGCTGTTTGAGCCATGAGTGGCCTGCAGCTGTAAAGCTTGGCTACTGTGATTAGTCACTGGGTAATTAATCACAGGAGAGTCCATATTTGCAGAATATGTTTTTTGTTGATGGCTCCCAGGTGTGCTATGAGAGCCTACTCCCGAAGGTCTTTGTACTGGAGCATTCATGGCCGCAGACTGTGAAGCAGAGAGTAAATAGTCCATGTATGTCCTGGGAACATCACTAAGCATATTTGCACCTTCTGCTCCAAAGCTTGTCCCTTCATAGGCTGTATTACTGATCTGATGATAGGACGGAAAAGATTCATTTGATCCTTCAAAGCTTGGCCTGCGGGCTATGTTATTTGGCACAATACCCTTTCCTTTATAAAAAGACAAAAGAATGTTAGGAAACAATTCATCTGAACAAATTATATTACATAATCCATTCATCTATACACAAACGAATATTTTTGTATTGCACCTGTGTTACCAAAATCATACCAAACTAGATTAAGCTCTCTGACCATTTGAAGTACTAAGTATTATTATTATTATTAATAAACTGCAGTTGTATAGCACTTTTCACTACATGAACCACCAGTAGTTTTACCAAATCATGAAAATAGAAGTTCAGATATTTTAGTTATGAAATCATCAGCTTGGATTTAAAAGCTGAAACAGTATCAGAGTCATGAATCACAAAGAGCTTGGGAGCAGCCGATCTGAGGTCCGGAGAACTTGAACTGCTGCTGTCTAGGGGTGCTGCACCAATGGGAGAAGAGAATACTAACAGGCGAGCAGAACGTCAAACATTACTACCATCACTTATCTGTATTACAACATGGTCCAAATTATGCTAGGTGCAACACACATGAATGCATGTGTATATATGTACATCTACATGCATATAACATATACGAAGAAGCAACTCCTACCCCACAGCGCTTACATTCAAAACTGTGCACTACCTAATAAAACTGGCCAACATTTCATTATTTTATAAAATTAAGTCTCCTATTACATGCAGCTGGGTTGGGTATATTTTGTGTGTGTGTGTGTGCACGCGCGCGCGCCAGTTATTACTCCTGAGAGCGTTCTGCGTCAAAAAATTAAAAATTCTGCAAACAATATTTTAAAATTCTGCAAATTTTATTTGTCAAATAAATGTGAAGGCTCCAGCATGGCATTTGGGAGCACAGGCCACTGGCTGCACAGAGATAGGAGATCACCCTGCGGCCTCCCCTCCCTCCATCCCGGTACACGGACTCAGCAACGAGGCTGCACCCAACCCTTACACAATGCAAGGACAGGACCTGGCCCAGAAACACCCCAGGACCCTGTCCCTCTGTGCCAGGTGCACCAGGTGTGGGCAGGCAGGCTCAGCAAGGCAGGATCCAAATGTGGAGGAGCTTACTGTGGGGGGATCCAGGTGTGGGTTAAGAGGGTTCTGTGTGGGGCAATCTGGGTGTGGGCAGCTCAGTGAGGGATCCAGGTGCAAGGGGGATCTGGATGCATAGGGGCTTATTGGGGGGTTCTGTGTGCAACAGTAATGGGACTCTGCAGGGGGGTCCAGGTGAAGGTGGTTGAGGCTCAGCTGGGGGGTGGGGGAGGACTGGGTGTGCAGGGGAGAGGGACTCAGTGGGGTGGGGATCCAGATGCAGCTGGTTGGGGCTCGGTAGGGTGGGGATCCAGGTGCGGGTGGCTCATCGGGGTGGTCCAGGTGCGAGGGGAGTGGGGCTTGTCACGGAGGGTTCTGGGTGTGGGGTGGGTGAGGCTTGGTGGGAGGGTCTGGGTATGAGGGGGTCTGGATGCACGGGGGTTGGGTGGATGGGAGAGCAGCCCCCTGTACAGTGATCTCTCCCCCTGCAGCTGAGGAGCAATGGGTAAAGGAAGTGTGGGGAAGGGGACGGCAGAGTTTACAGAGCTTCCTACAGCTAGGGGAGAAATCTGGGGGTGGGTCTGACATGGCCCTGGATGCCGTGCTGACCCCAGCGCAGGGTAGGAGCCACCAGCTGGGTCTTCCCCAGTCCCATCCTCTGCCCCACAGTGATTTACCTCTCTGCTGGCTGCCCTGGGCACCCAAAACATATTGCTGGGGAGGGCTGCATGACCGCTCTTGTGGCTTCCCTGTCAGAAAGTCATTTCTCTGAAGGGAAGCAAAGAAATCTGCGGGGGACATAACTTGTGCATATGCGCAGTGGCACAGAATTCCCCCAGGAGTAAACAAGTATCCCTTGGAGAAGGTGCACAGGGATACATATGGATGTGGGAGCAGAAA
Organism: Chelonia mydas; assembly: GCF_015237465.2. NCBI lineage: Eukaryota > Metazoa > Chordata > Testudines > Cheloniidae > Chelonia > Chelonia mydas. The sequence continues at coordinate 40,550,995 of NC_057849.1, forward strand.
TCTCCCAGGTAGAAGTGGGATCGTGCTGGTGCAGCACAGCCAGAAGAGTGGCTGGCACTGGCCTGGAAGGGGATGTGGCTTGTGGCGGCATTGATGCAGTATATCCACTCAGCATCTCTGCTGGCACAGCACACAGGGAGCACTGGCTGCAAACTGAAGCTGCTTCCCCCTCAGGAACCCTGAAGAAAAGCAACAGGGTGAACATTACTGTCCTCCTTTGGAGGTGTGCCTGGGAACTTGCTGGTACAGAGATGTAATTTACATTTCCTGGGACAGTGAAGCTGATCAGTTTGAGGAGTGTTTGGATCTGTGGAGGTACTAACTACGTGACTCACCAGAAATTATTTTTGCCCACATCCTCCTATCTAGCATGGCAAAATTTGGGGCTGCATATCTTTCATCTGGAAGGGTTTACGTCTTAGTGTATTTTATAGTGTCTGCTAACTGCGCCCATAGAGAACACTGATTCTTTCAGTCTCATCCACAGCTGATGTCAGATAGGCTCCATTTGGTTCTCAGTTGAATGCTAAAAATGTGCTATCAATTTTAATATTAAAAGTTAAAACCATATGAAGAAAGGAAAAGGATTTGAAAACGTACATGCCATAGACCGTAACTGGGAATCTCTGAAGCAAGTGTTTAAACGCTCACACTGGGAATCTAAACGCTTCCAGCAAAGCTTGTATGCCATCTAATCAATTGCAGGAGGCTTACACAACCTAGCATAAGCACTCTAATACGAAACAAATCAAAATGTTTTTCTGGCATGTCAGACAGACACACGCCAATCACAAGCCACCTGAGTTTGGCTTTTTTGAGGATAACAAAGTGAAGGCTTCAACAGAACTTAAAAGAAAAGGGCTTTAAATAGTTGCAGTAGTGATTTGATCCTAAAATCTCCACAGTCTGGCATTCTGTTTAAATGAGACCAGGATGTGATCAGGAAGTAAAAGCAAAAGAAAATGAAAAACAGCTGGGTAACTAGAACCTTTAGGCAGGAAAGATTGCAAGAACAGGGTTTTGAAAATATGAACTGACCTACCAAAGGGAATATGTGCGTTCAGAGGATAATGATTTTAATATATTTGAAAGAAAAAACCCATCACCCTACACATAAGGCAAAACATGGTTATTAAATAATTCTGTCAATATTATTTTAAATTCTTCCTAATGCTTATCTGAGGCCCTGTCTACACATGCCTTATGCCCAAGTCCAAAAAAGGAGAGAGGAACCCTGGCAATTACCATTCCGTTTGCCAGATTATCATCTCCTATACAACACACCTGGAAGGGGGCCTGGAATACAAAATCTCTGCAAGTACCCTGTATCCCCCTCACTCCCATACATTGTCCCACTGGAAGTGCAGGATTTATAGAAATCAGCAGGGCCCAGCCCCACACATGGCAGAACCCAGAGCCATATATCACCACACAAGAAGCTCCTCCTTACCCCACTTCCTCATAGCGGCTACCAGGGACAGCACTCTATCACCCACAACAGGAGAAATGGCTTTGTCCCCAGCTCTTCCAAGTAACCTCCAAGGGCCTTTCCCTTCCCCGCAGCTTTCCCTCTTCCCAGCCACTCCTCATTAGACTTGCCCAGTCTTAACACCCTCCCCAGCACAGACCCTGGACTGCAGAGTGCCCTTACTGGGATCTGGAGTGGGGAGGGATGGTGAGTGAAGTTACTGCATTAAGCTAAATCAGTTTAAGTGCTACACTAGGGGGTTGTGCCACTGTAACAAAACTGATTTTAACTTGATTTTGTTAATTAATTAGGTACAAGTTTTCCAATACAGACAAGACCTTAGAACGTTATACGTTACCCGTGACATATAAAAACTCACCTCTGGCCAGAGGAGAGGCCAACCCAAGGTTATTGCTAAGCACAACCCACTTCTCTTCCCACATCCTGGTAATGACAATGCTATCTGATCCCATAGGTCGAGCTACTTAGATCTGTGGTTCTCAACCTTTCCAGACTCCTGTACCCCTGTCAGGAGTCGGATTTGTCTTGCGTACCTCCAAGTTTCACCTCACTTTAAAAACTACTTGCTTACAAAATCAGACATAAAAATACAAAAGTGTCACAGCACACTATTACTGGACAATTGCTTACTTTTCATTTTGTCTGTATGAAATGTTAGTTTGTACTGACTTTGCTAGTGCTTTTTATGTAGTCTGTTGTAAAACTAGGCAACTATCTAGATCAGTTGATGTACCCCCAGGGCTACATGTACCCCTGGTTGAGAACCACTCGGCAGAGTTTTACCGGCATAGCTATGTTGGTTAGCAATGTGAAAAAAATCACCCCTGCAGCAGACACGTAATTATGTTGGCAAACCCCTGGTGTAGACACACCTGTGCCACCAGAAGAGTGCTTTGGTAGGCATAGCTAATGTCATTCAGGGAGCCTCCCTTCTGGTGGCACAGGTGTGTCTACACCAGGGGTTTGCCAACATAACTACGTGTTTGCTGCAGGGGTGATTTTTTTCACACTGCTAGCCAACATAGCTATGTCGGTAAAACTCTGTCAAGCAGAGTAAGCCTAGGAGTAGGAGGTGATTTTACCTCTGTCAATTAGGCATAAATTTTTAACAGTGAGAGTGATTAATCACTGGAATAAACTATAAAGGGAGTCAAACAAGTTACTGTGCTCAACACAGGGGTATCTGGGTGAAAGTTAATGGCCTGTGACATACAGGAGGTCTGAGCAGATGATCTAATGGTCCCTTCATGGATTCAATAGAATTGAAGGCCAGAAGTTGCTGGGAATTTCCAGTCTGCAAGACCAGACTCCTGTTGAATCTAGGGACCTTGCCACAGAAAGTACGTCCAGTTTGCTGTGGCGCATGCAGGGCCTCGCCCTCTTTCGCCCTAAAGTGGACTCTCAGAACAGGGTTGAGGCACACTGGCAGGACTGAGTGGAGAAGCTGGTATTGTTGTTCCTATGAACAGAAAACTCCTGCCCACTACGGTCAATTCAGCTCTTTTCACCCACTACAAATTCAATTGAAAAATAAATACATTGCAAGAAAGAGGGGTATAATTTAAAGGAAACTTTTCTTACCTGGCGAGGTCTGTTTAATCACACGTACTATCTGTTCATTTCTAGGATCCAGATAGCCCATCTTACTAATGTACTCCAAAGCTGCTTCAATGCTTCTGCTGCCTGTCTGCTTCAGAGCTCGTACAGCCATCTCCTAAATAAAATTAAAAGCAGAGTAAGAGGTAAAGCATACAGTCAGACAAAAATCAAGAATGATCTCTTAGTCTAGGGATCAACAGGACTTTTATATTTAAAACAATATATTATACAATTCACACCAAATCAGGCTGATTACGACCAATTGGACTTGTATGTTTTCAAAATATTTGTGAGCGTGAAGTGACTTTTGTTTTGTTTTTTTAAATACTCAAACTCTGGCAAGGTATTGGATACCCCACTTCCAGAATGGACTACATTTTTCTGTGGTATGCCAAATGACAGCTAAAAATTCGGGTAGCTACAGGTCTTTAATATTATTTTCTCATTTGCTATAGTTCTACATTAGTGTAAATTTTAAAAAGGTAATTCAAATGTTGCTGCTATTCAAAACAAACTCGTATAAACAACATAGGAAACAAGAATCATACACATATCTTAGGAAAATTCAAATAAAACTCATCAGACATGTTGGCACAGGTACTGTTTCAATGGCAAACCCTGCTAAAAAGCCTGGAGGTTCATTTAGGATAAACATTGTCCATCTACCATATCCTGTAAGTCCCCCCCCCCCCCCAGTGTCTCTTCTCCCTCCCCACCGTCCCCCAAGACAACAAATTAGCTCTCTTTAGAACAGGGGTTCTCAGGACAAATTTTTTGGTGGCCTCAGAGTGCGGCCACCAACTCTTGCTGGTAGTCACTCACACTTTTTCCTAAAATACTTAATTAGCTTTAGGAAAAACAAATGCATATGCACGAATCATAGTAATTTATTGCTAGCTAGTAAATCTGCTGTGAAAAGTGATATTTGTTAAAATTACTTTTCACAGAAGACTTACTAGCCAGCAGTAAACAAACATACAAGTATCACTTTTCACAGCAGACTTACTCAGTCCTGGCAAGCCTGGGCACAAATTAAGACCTGGATGGGGGGTCGGGGTAGGCAGCAGGGGCCAGGAGTGATGGGGTTGGGGGGGGCGGAGCTGGAGGAGACAGTGAGGGGCCAGAGCCTGAAGCCCCGTGACTGTGGGTTGGGGATGGAGCCCAAAGCTGCACAGCCAGAGCCCGGGGCCCACTGCTGCACAGCCAGAGCCTGAAGCCCTGTGGCTGGAACCTGCCACCCCAGGGATGAGGCCATGAAGCCTGAGCGCAACCTCCTCTGGGAAGGTGGGGAACTCACCGGCTGCCTGCTCCTCCAGCATTGTGCCCCAGCTGTCTCCAGAGCGGGGACAGGGCCCAACCCCTGCTTGCAGCCCCAGCAGCCAACACCAAGGCAGTGCATCCAGGAACAACAAGGAAGGGGAGGGGCCGCTGCTTTGCCACCAGCCCTCCCCCATCACAGTCTAGGAGGCTGTGGCCACAAGAAAAGCTGCCTACCTAGGAGGACTGCTACACATTTGCTGTAGCCAAGAGAGCTAGTGTCTGAAGCAAGCAACTGGGAGCTGGAGTTTAATACTATAGGTACTTTGACAAACTCAGGATTCCTGGGTTTTAATCTCAACTCTGCACCTAATTTGGGGCAAATCTACACTTAAAATGCTGCATCAGCGCAGCTGCACGGATGCAGTTGCACTGCTGTAGCACTAAAGAAGCGCTAAAATGACAGGAGAGAACTCTCTTGTTGGCATAGTTAATCCGCCGCCTCAAGAGGCGGTAGCTATGTCAGTGGGAGAAGCTCTCCCGCCAACATAGCGCTGTCTACATGGCAGATAGGGGGTGTCAATATAACTAATTGGTTCTCGGCCAATGGGAGCTGCAGAGCCGGCACTAGGGTCGGGAGCAGCATGCGGAGCCCCCTGGCTGCCCCTACGCACAGGAGCCAGAGAGGGGACATGCCGCTGCTTCCAGGAACTGCGCGGAGCCATGGCATATGCAGAGCAGGCAAGCCTTCGACCCCGCTCCCCGGCTGGAGCTCTGGAGCAGGGCAAGCCCCAGACCCTGCTCCTCAGCGGCCGTTTGAGGACCGGATTGAAAGGTCTGGTGGGTCAGACATGGTCTGCGGGCCGAGGTTTGCCTACCCCTCGTCTATCACATTGATTCATGAAAGTATAGCATGTCTACGCAAATAGAGGCCACATCTCAGGGACTTGCAGCACAGATAATAAGGCTCAACTCTTTTTTGTGGGAGTGATAGATTACATGCTACCATAGAGTAGAGAGGTTCTCGGAAAACAACAGAACAGTTCTTGGAGCTAAACTGATTTACAACTCCTGAGGATCTACTCCCCCTTTTAAAATCAAAATAACCACTGAGTTATATGGTCCTCAGACAAGTATTTTTATAAACAGAAAAGGCAGAAATGAGGCAAAAAAAAATCTGCTTGGTGCAGTAACCAATGGTGATTTCAGGGCCAAAACATTCTTTTAGACGGAGGAATCAATCCGGCTTCCACCGAGGTCAACAAAAAGATTCCCACTGAGTGCAATGGGAGTTGGATCAGGCCCTTAGCTGCTGATTATTTTCTTTTCACTGAGCCAAATACTTTAAGTTGCATTATGGTTTGAGAACTCTAGCTGATTATTGTGTTTTAAGCTAACGTTACAGCCAGCGGCCAGACTTTAATAAGAAACACAAGCTAAGGGCAGTGTGCACAGAAATCACAAGGGGACAGATCAGTCCCAGCTGCACATCATTCTCTACACTCTATGTGTTCTCTTTTGAGAATTCAAACATTCTCAGTGCAGCGTTTCCATGCACCTTTTCGTTAGCAATGGCTGTGGCTGAAAAAAGAAAACAAGGGGAAAAAAAACTGATTTCAAAAATATTGTTACCTGTTAAAACATTGAGCAAGGAGATTTAAGTGGTCAGCTACATACCTGTGACATTCAATGTTTCTAATGTAAAAGCTATGGTATTTAAGCAGCCACCAGGTCAGCATTTTATGTAAAGTATGGACTCAATATGAGGGGGTGGGGAAGTTGTCTTCCATATTTGGTGGTGTACAGAGAGGAATAGGTGTTTGTGTGCTTTCCAGCCCCCACAGCTCAAAGCAGTGACAGTGGATTGCATAACCAGACAATGGTAATCACCAGATCTATTTGGCACCCCCACTATCCAGGATTGCTGGAACAATTTGTATAGTGTGACTGCTGAGAGCCATTGAACCAAACTATAAACCCTATATATAATGGAAACCACTTCAAGCCAGGGAGTATGTCAGCACCCCTAGTTCCATCCCTACCCCACTACCACAAGCCCCGAGCTGGGAGATAGTTGCTCTACACTAAGCAGCAAGACTTTGCCACAAGGAAAGCCACCTCTAAGCGCTGATGCCCAACAGGGAATATCTGTGTCTGACAGTAAACAGATAATTGGATATGTAAGTGTACAGACTTAATCTTAGTGTGTGCAGTGAAGGCTTTCCCCATTTTAGCCTCCTGCCTGGCTGGAGGCCAACATCATTGGCAGAGCCTAGCGTTCTTGCTGTACTACAGGGTTGTCCAGCAACATTCTTCATTCAAAAAGCTCAGAGTCATCAAAACATATTTATCATTGAATTGAAGATTGCTCAAGAGGTAAGTAATACTTTTCCTGAGAACATTGCGTCTGAAGGAGACAATAGGTCCTCCAAGATTTGGCAAGGATAATTAATTGCTAACAACAACAAAATTAATTACTTGAATCACCATTCACATATAAGGATGGGTGACAGATGCAGGAAACTGATACAAATTCCCCAAGAAAAGGAGATCAAGATTGTGCCAGAACAGATGATCGAGACATGAGAATTAGCCTTTCAGGCCTAGCCCACATTTTTATATATATATATATATACACATATATGCACATATATATATACACATATATGCACATATATATATACACATATATGCACATATATATATACACATATATATATATATATATATATATATATATATACACATATATACACACATATATATATATATATATATATATATATATATATATATATATATATATATAAATAAATAAAAGCCTGGGACTAATAAGCTTTAAAGAATGAACAAAAACAGGCTATTGCCAAGAAACAACTAGAATTTAGAACACTCTTCAAGGCTCTAGTAAATGCCTAATCAAGAAGATAAAAGTCGTGGAATCGACATGTTGTCTGCTGCCAAACTATTCACTCTGCTTGTGTGTTATAGCCCCTCCCTCACCCTGTGCTTGTGTTGTCTATTTAGATGGTAAGCTCTTTGGGGTGGGAGAGTCGACTACTACCCCGTGTTTGTAGGGTGTTTAGCACAATGGGCCCCATTCTTGGATGGGCATTAGGCACTACTGTAATAAACATGATTACAATCAGTATGATGGGTACAGTGACAAGGGGTCAAGCTGTTTGAGTGGATGAAGCACTGGTTTGGATAGCAAAAACAACAGACATTGTACATTTCATAATAAGATGATCAGTGCTCAGAAATTCATGTCAGAAATGGCTTTACTCAATATTCAAAATAATGACCTGAAAAAGAAATAATTTTCTTTTGTCTGGAACATTGAAGGGATTAAATTGAGGTGGGAAGGAGAAGTTGGGGTGGGGAAGGATGGGACAGGAGACAGACAGACAGACAAATTACTAAAAGGATTTCCTCCCTGGTTTCTTACAGCAAGGTTGCAATAGCATCATTCAGGATGAACAGTACTACCCGTGGAGTGCTCACTGTGCGGAAGTGTATAACAATCTGGCCCTTAGACAGTATTCTATCTGCAGGAAGGGTTGGTCATCTCTGAATGTCTATACATTCACCAGCACAGTACTAAACTAATAAATAAAAACCTGGTATAGAGGCAATGTTATGCAGTACTAAAGTGCAAACCAAGGTTCATAACCCTATTTTTTTCTTCTTATGACCCAAGCAGGTGGAAGCAGGGAGGACTTGTAGCTGCAATGCTTTCAGCTCCCAGGACAGAAAGGGGACCACTACTAGCACCATTAACTGAAGTCTAAGCCGTCGTCTACACTAGGAGTTTAGGTCGAATTTAGCAGCGTTACATCTATTTAACCCTGCACCCTCCACATAACAAAGCCATTTTTGTCGACTTAATGGGCTCTTAAAAACAATTTCGGTACTCCTCCCCGACGAGGGGATTAGCGCTGAAATCGACCTCGCTGGGTCGAATTTGGGGTAGCGTGGACACAATTTGACGGTATTGGCCTTCCGGAGCTATCCCAGAGTGCTCCATTGTGACGCTCTGGACAGCACTCTCAACTCAGATGCACTGGCCAGGTAGACAGGAAAAGCCCCACGAACTTTTGAATTTCATTTCCTGTTTGGCCAGTGTGGCGAGCTGATCAGCACAGGTGACCATGCAGAGCTCATCAGCACAGGTGACCATGGAGTCCCAGAATCGCAAAAGTGCTCCAGCATGGACCAAACAGGAGGTACTGGATCTGATCGCTGTATGGGGAGACAAATCCGTGCTAGCAGAACTCCATTCCAAAAGACGAAATGCCAAAATACTTGAAAAAAATCTCCAAGGGCATGAAGGACAGAGACTATAACAGGGACCCACAGCAGTGCCATGTGAAACTTAAAGAGCTCAGGCAAGCGTACCAAAAAACCCAAGAGGCAAACGCCCACTTGGGGTCAGAGCCCCAGACATGCTGCTTCTCTGATGAGCTGCATGCAATTCTAGGGGGTGCCCCTACAACCCCACACCTGTACATGGACTCCTGCAAGGGAGTCTCACGCAACAGGGATGAGGATTTTGGAGATGAGGAAGATGATAAGGAGGGGGAGATTGAAGATAGCGCACAACAGGCAAGCGGAGAAACCGTTCTCCCCAACAGCCAGGAACAACCAGGGCTCCCGGACCTTGAAGGCAGAGAAGGCATCTCTGGTGAGTGTACCTTTGTAAATATAATACAAGGTTTATAAGCAAGCATGTTTAATGATTAATTTGCCCTGAAGACTTGGGATGCATTCACGGCCAGTACAGCCACTGGAAAAGTCTGTTAACGTGTCTGGGGATGGAGCGGAAATCCTCCAGGGACATCTCAATGAAGCGCTCCTGGAGGTACTCCCAAAGCCTTTGCAAAAGGTTTCTGCGGAGGGCAGCCTTATTGCGTCCTCCATGGTAGGACACTTTACCACGGCAGGCCAGTAGCACGTAGTCTGGAATCATTGCATAAGAAAACATGGCAGCTTGTGGTCCCGGTGTTTGCTGGCATTCAAGCAACATCCGTTCTTTATCTCTCTGTTATCCTCAGGAGAGTGATATCATTCATTGTCACCTGGTTGAAATAGGGGAATTTTATTAAGGGGACATTCAGGAGGTGGCTGTTCCTGCTGGGCTGTTTGCCTGTGGCTGAAAAGAAATCATCCCCGCTGTTAGTCACGGGGTGTGGGGAGGGGTGAAGCGATCATCCCAGAGAATTGGGGGGGAGGGGTGTTGTTTTTGCTTTAACGTGCAGCACAAACCCAACTATCAGCCCCTCCTTTTAAATGGCCAATGTGTCTTTTTCAATTTTACTCTCTCTTTTTTCCCTCCTGCAGCTGCAAATGTTTCAACGCTGCCACTAGCACCTCCGTGCCAGAGGCTAGCGCAGATAAGAAGGCAAAAAACAAAGGCACTCGCGATGAAATGTTCTCTGAGCTCATGCAGTCCTCCCAAACTGAAAGAGCCCAGCAGAATGCGTGGATGCAGACAATGGCAGAGTCCAGGAAAGCACAAAATGAACGCAAGGACAGATGGCTGGAGCAACAGGAGAGGTGGAGGCAGCGTGATGAGAGGAGGCAGGATGCGATGCTGAGGCTACTGGAGGATCAAACTGATATGCTCCGGCGTATGGTTGAGGTGCAAGAAAGGCACAGACCGCCACTGCAGCCCCTGTGTAATCAACTGCCCTCCTCCCCAAGTTCCATAGCCTCCTCACCCAGACGCCCGAGAATGCGTGTGTGTGTGTGGGGGGGTCCACCCCACCCCCGGTCACCCAACCACTCCACCCCAGAGGACTGCCCAAGCAACAGAAGGCTGGCATTCAATACGTTTTGAAGGGCAGTGTGGCTTTGTCCTTCCCTCCTCCCCCACCCTACCCCACCTGGTGCTTCCCCCTTCCCCCACCCCTCCCAGGCTACCTTGGCAGTTATTCCCCTATTTGTGTGACGAATTAATAAAGAATGCATGAATTTGAAACAACAATGACTTTATTGCCTCTTCAAGTGGTGATCATAGAATCATAGAATATCAGGGTTGGAAGGGACCTCAGGAGGTCATCTAGTCCAAACCCCTGCTCAAAGCAGGACCAATCCCCAAGGGGATCAAAGGCGGGAGGGGAGGGTGGTTGGCTTACATGGAAGTAGAGTGAACCAAGGGGGTGGGTTTTCATCAAGGAGAAAAACAGAACTGTCACACCGTAGCCTGGTCAGCCATGAAACTGGTTTTCAAAGCTTCTGTGATGCACAGCGCGCCCTGCTGTGTTCTTCTAACCGCCCTGGTGTCTGGCTGCATGTAATCAGTGGCCAAATGATTTGCCTCAACTTCCCACCCCGCCATAAACATCTCCCCCTTACTCTCACAGAGGTTGTGGGGCACACAACAAGCAGTAATAACAATGGGAATATTGGTTTCATTGAGGTCTAACCGAGTCAGTAAACCGCACCAGCACGCTTTTAAACGCCCAAATGCACATTCTACCACCATTCTGCACTTGCTCAGCCGAAAGTTGAACAGCTCCTGACTACTGTCCAGGGTGCCTGTGTATGACTTCATGAACCATGGCATTAAGGGGTAGGCTTGGTCCCCAAGGGTAACTATAGACATTTCAACATCCTCAATGGTTATTTTCTGGTCTGGAAACCAGAGTTCCTGAAGATGCGAGTGTTATGTACCTTTCCCGGCCATCCCACGTTGATGTTGGTGAAACGTCCCTTGTGATCCACCAGTGTTTGCAGCACCATTGAAAAGTACCCCTTGCGGTTTATGTACTGGCTGCCTTGGTGCTCCTGTCCCAAGATAGGGATATGCGTTCTATCGCCCCACCACAGTTAGGGAATCCCATTGCAGCAAAGCCATCCACTATGACCTTCACATTTCCCAGAGTCACTACCCTTGATATCAGCAGCTCAGTGATTGCGTTGGCTACTTGGATCACAGCAGCCCACACAGTAGATTTGCTCACTCCAAATTGATTCCCGACTGACCGGTAGCTGTCTGGTGTTGCAAGCTTCCGGAGGGCTATCGCCACTCCCTTGTGAACTGTGAAGGCTGCTCTCATCTTGGTATTCTTGTGCTTCAGGGCAGGGGAAAGCAAGTCACGAAGTTCCATGAAAGTGCCCTTACGCATATGAAAGTTTCGCAGCCACTGGGAATCATCCCAGTCCTGCAAGACTATGTGGTCCCACCAGTCTATGCTTGTTTCCCAGGCCCAGAATCGGTGTTCCATGGCATGAGCCTGCCCCATTGCCACCAGGATGGCCAAATTGCCGGGGCCCGTGCTTTGAGAGAAGTCTATGTCCGTGTCCTCATCACTCTCGTCACCGCGCTGCCATCGCCTTCTTGCCTGCTTTTGCAGGTTCTGGTTCTGCATATACTGCATGATAATGCACAAAGTGTTTACAATGCTCATAACTGCCGCGGTGATCTGAGTGGGCTCCATGCTTGCCGTGGTATGGCGTCTGCAGGAGAGCAGAGTTGCAGGGGAAGCGGTGGTTGGATGACCAGTGTTGCAGACCATCTGCACCGTCTGCTGCCAGGACACAACAGCTGAGCGGGCTGCACGCTTGCCATGGTATGGCAAGACAAAAGCAGCCAAGCAGAGTGGCAGCAGAAGCAGCCCTGCGAGACCACCAGGAGAGCAGCGTGGCAGCAGAAGCGGCCCTGCGAGACCACCAGGAGAGCAGCGTGGCAGCAGAAGCAGTGGATGACGATGGTCATATAGAGGACCTGCGAGGTGGATTCATAGCAGCAGGAGAGTAGAGTGGCAGCGGAAGCGGTCGTTCGATGACGATGGTTTGCAGCCCTACTGCACCATCTGCTGAAAGCAGTATGGCGCCCGCACGGAAAAAAGGCGCGAAACGATTGTCTGCCATTGCTTTCACAGAGGGAGGGGCGACTGACGACATGTATCCAAAACCATCCACAACAATGTTTTTGCCCCCTCAGGCATTGGGAGCTTAACCCAGAATTCCAGTGGGCGGCAGAGACTGCGGGAACTGTGGGATAGCTACCCACAGTGCAACGCTCCAAAAGTCGACGCTCGCCTTGGTACTGTGGACGCACTCAGCCGACTTAATGTGCCAAGTGGGATTTAGTGGGGTCACACACAATCGACTGTATAAAATCACTTTCTAAAAAAATCGACTTCTATAAATTCGACCTAATTTTGTAGTGTAAACATACCCTAAGGGAAGCTTATTTTAGTCCTTCCAGACAGAGAATAGCCATGGTAACATGCGTATCAGGAGAGAATAGAGTAATGCAAAGTAAAACTAAGACAAAGGCTTGATTTTCATTTCAGATGCCCAGAATTAGAGTTACTCAAAACAATTTCAATTTCAATTTTTTGGCAAAGATTTTCATTTAAAAATTGCTTTTGATAATAAAATAATTTTCAAACTATTTATCAGGTTTGTATAAACTATCTAGCTGGTCAAACTTTTCTGATTTTAAAAAAATTTGGTCAATTTCACAAAAGCCAATAAAATTTTTTAAAAGATTGGCATGAAGTTTATTTACTAATTCTCTCAACCAGCTCTACCCAGGATCAGGAAGTCATACACCATCTAAATTTCCCTAGCAGGGAGAAGCTCCAGCCTCTGGAGTTGGGAGGCAGGTATATTTATACCTACTCAGAGTAAGCATCAGGCCAGCTGCATGAAACTGACATAGAAAGGGGTTAAGGAACATAAGAATCAGAAAATGATAAAATTACCTAGGAAACTTCACAACTAATACAAACCGTTTTAAAATACTTTGATGCAACGTATTTGTATTAAAGTAATAAATTGCACATAATGGTTTGTTCTCTTAACTGAGTTCATACAGTACATCCCAAAATGGTAGATTCTTTAACATGTGCGGCATTTGATCACCAGTGTCTCGTGAAGGAAACCTGCCAGGTATAAGATTTAGACATATCCAAGGTCCTGAAGTTAAGCCATTTGGAAATATTCCAAGTGTCGCTGCTCATCATTTGCAAACAAATGCTTGTAAGATACAGTGATGACTTATAACAAGGCATTTCTAGACAGAGACTGTAGGTGTAAACATTTCATTCAAGAGATGTTACATGTTTTTTAAAAAAAAATTACACGAGGCTTTCAAACCCAGGAAGAGTTAATTACATAAGTCCTGTTAAAGTCAATATCTGAGTGCATGTGTATGCATACAGACACTTCTGTTGAAATGGGTTTAGTTGTAGTAGGCTTAGAAATCCCTTGAAGGCAACACATGAAAAAAGCCCCGTGCATTCTCTCTCTCTCATGGAAAAAATAAATAAATAAAAATACTGTTCCTGTATGTATTTTAGGCCAAACATGAAGATGCATTCTCTTGTTAAGATACATAAGTTTGTAGCGTAGGCATGCCCTAAGTAGACCTATGGTCAAAGGCAATGTGTAGGGAGGACATGGGGGGGTGGGTCTCAAGTGCCCCCCACCCCCGATTGGCCTGCTAGCGTGGGGAGGGAGAGCGGCTCTGTCCTTCTTTCCCTGTTCTCCCCCTGCACGTTTGGCTGCTCTCCCTGGTAGCAGGGTGGGGAGCAGGACGGAGCTGCTTCTGCCTGAGAGTGCCTGGCTGGGAGGCAAGCGGCTGCCCACTCCCTGCCCAAGCTCGGCTGCCAGGGACAGGGTCCGAGCATTCCGGGGAGGAGAGGGTTCCGACTCGTTCAGCCTCTATCCCCGGCAGCAGGGCTTGGGCGGTGGCCGCTCACTTGCTGGGGACAGGAGCTGAGCGAGCCAGAAACATCCCGCTTGCTCGGCCCCTGACCCAGGCAGCTGAGCCCGGGCAGGGAGCAAGACACCACAGTCTCTCAGCCAGGCAGAAATGGCTCCGTCCTGCTTCCCGCTTGGCTGCCAGGGAGAGCGGCCAAAAGTACTGGGGGGAGGTGCAGGGAGAGAAGGACAGAGCTCCCACAAGTAACGTGTGGCGGGGAGACCACGGGGGCTCAGGGCGGGGGTCACTGGACAGAGGACACGTGGGACAAATCACGTCCTCCCCTTTAGATTGTGGAGCGCCGCACCCCACTATAGGGAGGCACCAGTTGTCTATGCATATGGTGGTTCATGTCCACACTACCCTCCTTCTGGTGGTGGTGTGTGTCTTTACCAGGAGCGCTTCCACTAACTTGAGAGGGGCAGTGCGGGGGGCTGAGAGACCGCTTTCAGCTCCACATGCAGCTCCCCGCTGAGAGCCTGGCTGCTCCCCAGGCTCTTGGCTCAGCGCTCCCCGCTGTCCGCTGAGAGCCCGGGTGGCTGCCAGACTCCCAGTGGGGAGCCGGGAGCCTTGGTGCAAGCAAGGCAGGCACAGCCCGGCTGGGAGAAGGGAGCCCGGGGGCAGCCAGCCTCTAGTTGGAGCCCCCCACCCATCTCAGGGTGACAGCCCAAGCTCTGAGCAGCTTTCTTGTCAATGTCACAGCTTCAGCCATGAAACTGACAAGAATGACAGCCAACAACCGATGTAAGTAACCTGCAGCATCTACATGGACATTGTGTCACCCTAACTACACTGACATAAGCCCTACGCCTCTCCTGGAGATGAAGTTATTATGTCGATGCAGTAGGGCACTTACATCGGCGGGAGCAAGGTTGTAGTGTAAGCTGATGTAAGCTACCTTACGTCGACCTAACTCCGAAGAGTAGACAAGGGCTTAATTTACTGTTGTACTACAACAGTTCCTGGAAGCATATCAAGTAAAATGAATGCACAAGGCCCTGTCCTGAAGAGCTTACACTCCAAGTTAACACATGCTGCAATGAAAGGACAATAAAAATAATGCAACAAGGAAAACAGTGGCCAGCGCATTCAGAGATGAGGGTGTTGACAACCAAAATGGGAATGGGACTTCCCAACTTGCTCGATGAAGAGAAAGAAGAAAAGAGAGAATGGAAAACGTCTCAGTTCAAGCAAGCAGACAGCTGGGCTCATTGACAGACGGAAGCTCCCACTCCTCCTACAAGCCAGGAAAACGGAAAGTAGTAGGAGAGAACAGCAGCAGTGATAGAGAGTACTGCTTTCGGATCAGATGATCCTCGATTCAGGTCCCAAGAAGAAAAGACTCATCCTTGACTTTCTGCCCCCAATAATGCTTGTATGTTGTCTTTCTATTTCCCCTTCTCTGCAAGATGCTAACCCAGAGATTAACACATTTTCTTTGAATAGCTGTGCATCAATGGATTTTCTCTCCCCATAAACATGTAAAACTTCTTTTTCAAAATGACAACAAAACAAAATAATCACCCAAAAACCACAGCACCTAATAGGAGCACGTACAGGATTCTGTTAGTTTAAGCAATGCAATGAGTAGGCCTTTCAAAGTAGTGTAAATATTGCCATACCAGAACACAGTAATGTTCTCATCTTGTCCAGTCTCCTGACTGTGCCAGTGGCATACTTATTGTTGACGCAGTTTAAAAATAAATGCAAGCTATACAAATATCAATGGTTTGCTGTCAAAACTGGGAGGATGTATCTAGTGGGGTCACTCCTGCATCCAGTACTACTCATTATTTTCATTCATGACCTGGATAGTGGAGAGGAGAGCATACTTATAAAATCTGCAGATGATAACAAACTGGGAGGGCTTGCAAACACCTTGGAGGACAGGATTAGAATTCAAAATGATCCGGACAAATTGGATAGTTGGTCTGAAATTCTACAAGATGAAACTCAGTAAAGATAAATGCAAAGTACTTCACTTAGGAAGGGAAAAATCAAATGCATCATTACAAAATGGGGAATAACTGGCTAAGGTGGTAGTAGTGCTGAAAAGGATCTCGGGTTATAACGGATCACAAACTGAATATGAGTCAACAATGTACTGCAGTTGCCAAAAAGGCTAATATTAAGGAGTGTATTAACAGGCATGTTTATATAAGACACAGGAGGTAACTGTCCTGCTCTACTCAGCACTGGTGAGGCCTCAGCTGGAGTACTGTATCTCAATTCTGTGCGCCATGCTTTAGGAAAGATGGTGACAAACTGGAGAGCAACAAAAATGATCAGAGGTTTGGAAAACATAACCTATGAGGCAAGGTTAAAAAAACTGGGTAAATTTAGTCTTGAGAAAAGAAGACTGAGGGTGGACCTACTAACAGTCTTCAAATAAGTTAAGGGCTGTTATAAAGAGGACTATGATAAGGGTAGTTAAACTCTGGAATAAGCTTCCAAGGGAGATTGTGCAACCCCCATCATTGGAGGTTTTAAAACCAGGTTGGACAAACTCTTGTCAGGAAGGTTTACATGGTCCTTCATCAGTGCAGGGGGCTGGACTTGAGCACTTCTCAAGGTCCCTTCCAGCCCTACATTTCAATGATTCTATATTAGGAGAACATTAAAGTTGCACACCTAAGCACTCCAAAAGCCACAAAGTGTCAATGTTAAAGTTGTCCATGCAACTTTAACACTACCCCGTGAGCGTAAACATTATGATTACGGCTACAGTTTTGTCATGCAAATTTTCAGTCTCACAGCAGAGGTGTGGGGGAAAAACCATAGTCATGGAAATGTCACAGGGTACAGGGGGTGGATGGTGGAGAGCGAACCCACCCCAGTGAGGAGGGAAGGCCCGGGGGGTGGGGGGGGTGGGAATAGGGGGGTGGAAACCGAGCCCACCCCACAGTGGTGGTTCCTGTTTTGTGGGGCTAGACCTGGCTCCCCTCTCTAACAGTTGTTACCCCTGGCACTAGGTCACAACATCAGTCAAATCTGGCCAGTCTGCCCTTCCATCTCCATCTGTAGAGGGGGTGGATGCACCAAACATGAATGGTGCTGTGACCACATGGGCCAGGTCACAATGCCCAGCACAGGGAGATGAAGCCACAGAAGCTGCCACTGACACAATTACCGTGAACACTGTGACCTCCGCACCAAAATCATAGCATTATGATACAGTCTTTAATTACACTAATACATTCTATTTTTCGTATAATTTTTCCTTCAACCTTAGGCACACACGTGCAGAATTTTGTAATCTTCCCTCCCTCCCATATCTTGTATACTTACATTATTTTCATTCTCATAAATCAATATAAATATCATGGACTGTTATGTCCTGATTTTCCAGAAATGCTGAAGATCATCTTAGCCCAGGGGAACAAAACATGCTCAGCATCTCTAAAAACCAGACCACATTTAGGCTTTTTAAAACAAGCTATTTTCTCTCTATGAAATGTTCTATAATAATGTTGTAATCCATGTACTATACATTTTCTTCTCAACTAGCAGGAAACTTGCTTTACATGCAGTTCAGCAATAAGGCAGTTACCCTCAAAGCTAGCTTAGCTGCAGATTTTAAGCGGCTAACATCTCTGCCAGAAAGAAAAGGAGTACTTGTGGCACCTTAGAGACTAACCAATTTATTTGAGCATAAGCTTTCATGAGCTACAGCTCACTTCATCCGATGGGGGTAGCTCACGAAAGCTTATGCTCAAATAAACTGGTTAGTCTCTAAGGTGCCACAAGTACTCCTTCTCTTTTTGCGACTACAGACTAACACGGCTGCCACTCTGAAACATATCTGCCAGAGGCATGCACTGGGGCGGGACGGGGGACAATAATCATTGGGGGCACACCGGGGTGGGGGAGGAGAGAAAAGAGCAAGCTTCTGTCAGGGCGGGGAAAGAGCGAGCTCCATGCGTCTACACTTAAATCTGTCTCCTGCTGACGTCAGTGCCCCATTACAGTGACGCAGGATAGCGCCTCCCCAAGGAGCAGCGAGCCAGAGGTGATGTACTGAGGTTGATGCAGCATGAACGCAGACACTGCATTACTTGTGTCGACCCTAACAGTTCTCCAGCAGCTGTCCCATAATGCCCAACACTTACCACTCTGGTCACAATTGTGAACTCCACTGCCCAGGGATCACGGGGACAAGAAGGCCCCCCTCCCTTTTAAAGCCCCATACATTTTTGAAATGCCCTTTTCTGATTGCCCACCTAGCAGTCCTCTGTTGTTGTGTGCAAAAGCCCAGCTGACCATGCCAGCTTTTGTGCCAGTCCATCTTGGAACAGACGGGGATATTGAATCTCCTGAGCCTACGGAGAGAAGAGGCTGTGCAAGCACAGCGACGGACCAGCTGTAGAAATGTGGACATCTACAAGCAGATTGCTTGGGGGATGCAGGTGAAGGGGTACAACAGGGACCAGCAGCAGTGCCACATGAAAGGAACTGCATCAGACATATCAGAAAGCCAGGAAGGCCAACAACCGATCCGGTGCGGAGCTGCAGACCTGCTGCTTTTCCAAAAAGTTGCGTGCCGTCCTTGGTGGAGACTATCACCACCACAGATCTCTCCGAGGAGCCTGAGCCACAGACCCCTGGCGTGAACAGCGAGGACAAGGAGGCAGCAAAGGAGGAAGCAGAGGACGATAGGGGACATGCAACAGAGAGGTGGGGGGCGGGGAAGAAGTCCAGCTATGCCATGAGCCAGGACTTGTTTGAGACTCCCCTACAGTCCAGTCAGTCCAAACAACTACAGGACACATGATTTTTCCCCTCTGGTTTAATGAAATTGGCAAATGTGTTCTTCAGTGAGGCACTACTGATATCAGTATTGAAGTCCAATTTAAGAAATGAAAATAAATATTGCAGCATTCAACAAGGAACCAAATATAAAATTCAAGGAAGAATGTTCAGTAAATTGCTCTCATGGGTTTATAAATTCCGCTAAGTGAAAACCTCCCACTAGAATAAAACCTCCATCACGCATAAAATATACATGATGCATACATCCATACTGCAATGAGATGCTCGTAGCAGGCTGGCGAGGCTCAGGCTATGGGGCTGTTTAATTGCATTGTAGACATTCAGACCCAAGCGGAAGCCCGGGTTGTAGATCCTGAGAGGTGGGAGAGCTCGAGTCCTGGGACCCTCCCACCAATCAGGGTCCTAGACCCCGGGCTCCCGCTTGAGTCTGGACGTCTACACTGTAGTTAAATAGCCCTGCAGCATGAGCCTGGTGAGTGGGAGTCAGATGAAACAGGCCAGCTGCAGGTTTTTAATTGCAGTGTAGATATACCCAGTGACTAGGTTTCTGGACAAAACATACCCATGATACGGTCACTGTTGCCTCCTGACTGAGGGGACAGTACTCCCTGTGGGCTGACACTGTCCTTTTACAAAAGGACCGCTAGGATGGCTACATTTTCATAGAGATGTGCCTGAATCACGCTCAAAAAATGCAGAGTTGTGCATATAAAAATATTCCTTCAGTAGGTGTCACTTAAACATGCAAATCCTACTGCATGGCCAAGAGAGCCAAATGATGTGGATTAGGGCTGTCAATTAATCGCAGTTAACTCATGCAATTAACTCAAAAAATTAATTGTGATTAAAAAAATTAATCACAATTAATCGCACTTATAACAATAGAATACCAATTGAAATGTATTAAATATTTTTGGATGTTTTTCTACATTTTCAATATTGATTTCAATTACGCCACAGAATACAAAGTGCACAGTGCTCACTTTATATTATTATTTTTGATTACAAATATGTGCACTGTAAAAATGATAAACAAAAGAAATAATAGTTTTCAATTCACCTCATACAAGTACTGAAGTGCAATCTCTTTACTGTGAAAGCGCAACTTACAAATGCAGATTTTTTTTGGTTAATAACTGCACTCAAAAATAAAACAGTGTAAAACTTTAGAGCCTACAAGTCCACTCAGTCCTACGTCTTATTCTGCCAACCGCTAAGACAAACAAATTTGTTTACATTGATTGGAGATACTGCTGCCTGCTTCTTATTTACAACGTCACCTGAAAGTGAGAACAGAGTTCCCATGACACTTTTGCAGCTGGCGTTGCAAGGTATTTACATGCCAGATATGCTAAACTTTTGTATGCCCCTCTCATACGCAAATTATAGAACTAAAACCACCAAAAAAAGAAAACGAACCTTCTGCGGGTGGCATCTGACTCAGATGTTAAAAATGAACATGCATCAGTCCGCACTGCTTTGGATCATTATCATGCAAAACCCATCAACAGCATGGATGCATGTCCTCTGGAATGGTGGTTGAAGCATGAAGGGACATATAAATCTTTAGCGCATCTGGCATGTAAATATCTTACAATGCCAGCTATAACAGTGTCATGTGAATGACTGTTCTCACTTTCAGGTGACATTGTAAACAAGAAGCAGGCAGCATTATCTCCTACAAATTGTAACCAACCTTGTTTGCCTGAGCGATTGGCTGACCAAGAAGTAGGACTGAGTGGACTTGTAGGCTCTAAAATTTTACATTGTTTTATTTTTGAATGCAGTTTTTTTTGTACATAATTCTACATTTGTAAGTTCAACTTTCATGATAAAGAGATTGCACTACAGTACTTGTATGAGGTGAATTGAAAAATACAATGTTTTTGTTTTTTACCATGCAAATATTTGTAATAAAAAATAAATATAAAGCGAGCACTGTACACTTTGTATTCTGTGTTGTAATTGAAATTTATATTTAAAAGTGTAGTAAACATCCAAAAATATTTGAAATAAATGGTATTCTATTGTTAATCGTGCGATTAATTGCAGTTAAATTTTTTAATCGCACAATTAATTGCAATTAATTTTTTTAATTGCTTGACAGCCCTAATGTGGATGCATCTGGTATGTGGCCATCTAAGGACACAAGTCCAATTTCAATATAGCTAAGTAATAGATGTGTGGGAAAGTGGTAATTAGATAATTAGGTGTGAATAATTTAGCATTTTTTCCATAGTGAATGCACTATGCATATCAGACGTTAATTCTAATTTGAACGTGTACAGTTTTGTATACTGAAGTCACAACTGTGCTCTGAACATATAGTCTTAGCCATAGTAGGCCATACTAGCTGCCCTCCGGAGCAGCACTTCACATGCAGAATAGTCATTAGGCCATTGGAAAAATACCCCCCCCTTCCAACTCCCACATCTTGCTGTTAATACTGAAGTACCAATTTCTTGACCTGACTATGAGAGCAAGTAATTAGTCTGGATAGAACAGCAGTTCACTGAAGTTTCCATGAGGAGATTATTCCTCTTCATCAGCCATAAGTAATGTAGTTGCTAATTTTATTACTCAAGTGCTAGCCAAAAATGCTTTTGGCTAACATTACGCAGGAGAGTGCTAACACAGTACTCCAAGCATTTTTCACTGCAGACACAGACATTAGAAGTGACTGGCTTCTATTCCTCCCCCCTCTACTACTACAAAACAAGAGTATATATTAAAAATAGTCATGTTGTTTACAAATGTTCACAGGTTTCAAGCATAATGTTTCTGCCAAGCTGGGTGTAGGTGAATCATTAACTGGGCATCCAGATCCAATATGGTGAGTCACTGGGTTCACTGTCCAGAAATAAAAGTATCAGGGTACAAAAAATATGGAGAGAGACAGAAAGGCCCTCCTTGACTGTCAACCTCAAACCTCAGCTAATCTGCTCCAAATAAAGACAAATAGTACCGTCCAACTTGAAGTTCATGGGCACTGTTTATTTCACACAGCTCCATGCTTAATAAATTGTGAATCTAACCCAGGCGCTGATGCTCCACTCAGATTTCTTAATGCTATTTACATAATGCATTACAATTTGTATTCATTTTCCAAGACTTTAACATAAAAGGGCAATAATGCCACTTTCTTTTACCGTGTAACGTTATACATCTTTATTCAGTTTTCAAAGCACGTCATTTTCAAATGCGTTCTTACAACCTCTCCCCCAAGAGAGGAAAAATTCTTAACAACTTCCCAGTAATGACAGTTGGTAAGAGCAAGTCACCTAATCAAATTCTAGGTCAGATGCGAACATAATTCTTCAAACAAGGTTAATGTATCTGTTCAAAAAGTGTTTATGACATGGATTTTAGTACTTTAGGAGAGCTCCCTCCCCCTTAATTTTCCCTTTGGGAATACTTTAATAGAACTGTAAAATCTCCAGGATATCGGTTTGGAATGCATTATAACTGAAGTGTTCTTCTTTGGGGATTTACACTACCATGGGATCCTAACTAATGTCAAGTAGTAATGCACATTCCAATTAAAAACCCTGAGTTCTATTGCGAGACAAATGAAGGGTACTTCTCTGTAAACTTAAGGAGACTGAATAAACATCTGGGTTTTATCTTGCGTATCCTCGTGTTTTCTCAATATTTAAAAAAGAATCAGGAGAGACTTCTTGGCCTCCTTACTGTTCAAAAGCTGGGAAATTCACTATCGTTATCTTTGTACCTATTTTTAAGACGGCAATATCTCAACTTAAATTCATTAGAATTCTACTCCTGTATTTCTCTTTCTAAACTCTGAAAATAAAAAAGTATGAAAGATAGCATTCAACTGATGTCTCTAAAAAAAACCTGGATGATCAAATTTTGCACACTAGGGATCATATTAGAAACTTGCCAAGCAGCACTTAATGTACATTAGCTCTATAAAACACACATGTATCTGTGAAATGCTGAGTACCATGGACTCCCACTGAGTGGCTCTCAGAGAACAGTTCGGAAAAAACCTCAAAATACCCCTTTCTATAGAAAGTCCTATATAGTTAGTACAGCTTTCCACAACTGCATGATAAGACTTCAAGTCACACAGCACTGGAAGCAAAAAACCAGCTGGATAAAATATCCTAAGGTCAGGCTTTTCACATTTAAAGCAGTCGCAGCAAAATTATTCAAATTCTCACAGCATAACTGACCAGGAGGAGATTCCACAGAGAGGCAAACAATTCCTCAAGAGAACAGCTGCAGTCTCTGAATCTCAGGAATCACTGTAACAACAACAAAAATATTGTGTCCTCTCCATGTTAATCAGGAGCATAAGTGTAAGAAATTAAAGATAGCCAACCATCAACTAACAATTTAATTGGTGATATAGAAAAACCTTGGAATCGGATACCTGACTTAAGTTACACCAAAAAGTAAAGTGAAGTAAATGATAGAGAATTCTTGTCAGTCATTTTATTCAATATTATGTACATCTACCATTAGGTTTTATTACACATTAAATTCCTTTAGCAACGTTTCTGGCAAATAGGAGGCAATTTCTTTCAAGGTGTCCACATCATGTTTGTTCTTTGATGCCCTATGTTCTCTTAGCTATAACTTTCTTCAGATCACTCCAAAGTTACTTCTTCTGGATACAAATAAAGTAAATAAAGGCCAAGGCAATAAACACTAGATCAGTGCCCTTCCTGCCTCCCATCCAAACAATATGTGCATGTTAGGATTTGTGCTTTGAATTGTTGTGGAAAAGTAAATCCTCTTCTAAGCTTATCCTCAGTGGCATACTTTTTAGTGCTACTTTCTTACCTCTCCACAAACTGCACTATATTATGCCACCGGTGAAACACAGCTCAAAAACTAGATAAGCAAAATAGCCATCTTCCAGCAATCTTAACAGTGGTAACTAAGCTGTCTTTGAGAGTCTCCCATTCCCTCCTCCAATATATAACCTTTATAACAGAATGAAACATGTACATTTATGCTTCATCAGACCATGACGTTTTGGTTCAAAACTTTTCAGTCTTTTTCTCATGTTGCCTTGGGAAGTTGTCTTAATGGCACTCTTTTGGGTTTTAGTGTCATGGCTATTTTTCCTTCACTAGTAAGCTTACCACTGAATATTACAAAGCAACTTTTTTTAAAAACACATTTATAATCTGAAAGATACAGACAAAGGGAAACAGTGCTACATAATAGGCCATAATCAACAGACTAGACGAGTTTAAAATTTAAACCAGAGGGAAAACCCTCATATATCACAGTATTATGCTAATCAAAAACCAGTCACAGCATCACTAGTAAGTATTACACCCATCCACAGCAAGTATATTCCCAATGAAAACATACTTGTGGTTATGAAAAATTCTAAATCAGGTTTGTCTTGATTTAAAAATATATATATCAGGATGACACAATTTTAATTTTTTTTCCTCCACAGCTGGCACTTGAGAAGGAAGCTTAAAATAGCTCAAGCAGATAAAGAAAAAGCCCCTTTGTATAGAAAACTTACTGTGAACGTTTTATCTTAGTTTCTCAAATAATTCTGGCAATGAAATAAGGGGACTGTCTGCCTCAGTTTCTTCTTCCATGCCTATTACTCAGAATTCTGAGGCACCCTCTTGTTTCCTCAGACTTTCAGTCTGTGTCACTATACAGGACACCAACCACATCATTTTATTTATGCTATATCATCAGATATTTATATTACAAGGTATGGTTCTTTGCACGATTACTGCTTGACAAGCATATTTTTACATGGTAAAATGCTTCTTACTAGTCCCTTACCTAATGCAGAACATTAGGTACCAAGAAACAACAGGATGGGTAATCAACTTTCTTAGAGTGAGTAAAATGATTCCTAGAACTGGTACCTATGTTAGCATTTTACTACTTAAAACTTTTTCACATGTTGGGCTAAAGTCTTCTCAAATATCACAAGCCAAGCAGAGTGAGACCTGATCAGTTCTTTGACGGGAAACACCAAGGGTAACAAGTGGGGCATTGCATGAAGTGATTGCGGAATTTCATTACATGGCACTCAACAAACTAATGCCCAGGAGGGTATTAGGCAGTAATGTATTGGTGATGGTCTCTTTTGGAGGAGACATAAAAATCTTGGTCCTGCCTACTTACGGGTCAGTAGAGGTTCCAAGAGTAAGGATAAGAATATTAGCTCTGGTTGGGCAATTACACTCCAAATTCCTAAATTCTTCTTCCTGCTATTGTTTGGAGACCATGTTACTTCCTCTTCTGAACTAGTGTGCCGTGTTGCTAAGCACCGTCAAACAGCTGCCATTCCACTACACTGCACTGCAGCAACGTGTGAAGGGATTCCTGTAGATTCAAGGGGAAATCTCAACACTAGCCCTCACTTACATGGGAGTATGCCAGGACCAAGTTCCAGACCTACTCTCTTTCTTCACTTTTGTGGGTGGGTGGGTGTGCGGTTTATTGCTTATCTTGATAGGGTTCCCGTCTCTGTGTACGTTGCCCATGCTGTTGTATTGTATGTGCCCCAAGCTGCAGTGAATCTTACAAACACATTCTTTTGAATTGAAGACAGTCTGCTTCTGAGGTCAAAGTTCATTTCTTCATATCGTGAATGACGTGATAGCCTGCGCTTTTCCTCCTCAGTACTTAATATGCCCAAAAGGGGATGAATTAGTTATCCGCTTGCCTCTCTACGCAGCTGAAAAAGATCTGAATTGCAATTTACTCACATCTCCCTAACCCCCACAAATTTTTCACTATGTGTCTGCAAATATTTGGCGATGACTAAGGCTGTGATTTTGGTGTGAAGGTCACAGTGTTCCTAGGAGTCATGAACTTTAATGAAGTCAATGACTCTGCAGCAGCAGTTCCTGCGGGCCGGGTTCCCAGTTCCGGGCACTGAGAACTGACCTATGTGATCACAGTACCACTCATGTTTGGCTCATCCACCCTCCAGAGATGGAAACAGAGGGGCAGATGGGCCAAATTTAATTGGCGCTGTGACTAGCGCATAGGAGTGGGGAGCCAGACCCAGCCCGTGTGGGACAGGAGCCGCAGCTGCGTGGTGAGTGTGGCCTGGGCTCTTTCTCCAGCAGCACCCTACCCTTACGACTATGGGCCTCCTCTCCTTGCTGCAATGGGCTCTCTCCAACACCCTCCCCATACACAGACCTTTCTATGACTATGAGTTTTATCCCCATACCTCAGCTATGAAATGGACTAAAAAAAAAAATGTGTGATGAAATTGCAGCCACATTGACAACAATCATCAGATTTCCCACATACATTGGGGTTTAGAGTCTATAGCAATAAGCACAATTTAAAACCTAAAACTAGAAAAAAATTTCATTATGTACTTGCGAAAACAAAAACACCAAGTCGAATCGCTATTCTCGAACACAGATGTCCCTGTTAGCTTGGTCATCTGCACCCGATGGACGACAGAATCATTCCAAAGGATCTCCTGTATGGAGGACTAGCAGATGCCCCAAGGCCACTGGGCTGACCTAGGCGCAGGTTCAAGGACATCGGCAAGAGGAATTTGAAAACTTTCAGCATCAACACGGCAAGCTGGGAAAATGCGGCTACCAACAGTCTACCCTGGAGGGCTGTGGTGCACCAGGGAGTCTAAAAGGCTGAAGAGAAGTGGTTAAGAGGCAGGAAAGCAAAGGGCAGCAGGCCTCAAGCACTAGCAGCATGCCAGCTTCATTTTCTGGCCCTCTGCCTTCGGTTTGCATTATCTGTGGCAAGGACTGTCGCTCCAGAATTGGCCTTTTTAGCCACCTGCAGCACAACATGCAGTAACTGAACTGCTTTGGGGCTTACACAGTCAGCTTTCAAGACAGACAGTTGCCATTCACTCATTTAAATGGAATAATGGATTTATGTTGTGTGTCAATGCTTGTAATCTTAGTACAAGTAAGGCCATGTCTATACTACCACTTTTGTTGGAATATGTTGCTCAGGGGTGTGAAAAAAAAAAACACACACACCCCTGAGCGACATAAGTTACACCAACAGAAGCACCAGTGTGGACAACGCTATGTCAGCGGGAAAGCTTCTTCCACCGACGTAGCTACCGCCCCTCGCGGAGGTGGTTTTACTCTGTCAGTGGGAGTGCTCTCTCCTGTTGGCATAGAGCGGCTACACGAGAAGTCTTACACCAGCGCAGCTGCGCCTGTGCTACTATAAGCTCGCCAGCGTAGACACGGCCTAAACAACATACACATAACATGGTACACAGCCATAATATAGCTGTAACGCTTTCATTTTCACGCCACTCTCTGTGAAAGTATCTGTACATTATTATTGACTCAATCTTGAGTGACAAGGTGGGTGAGGCAATATCTTTTATTGGACCAACTTCTGTTGGTGAGAGACAAGCTTTCGAGCTTACACAGATCTGAAGAAGAGCTCTGGTGTAACCTTGAAAGCTTGTCTCTCACCAACAGAAGTTGGTCCAATGAAAGATATTACCTCACTCATATTGTTTCTCTAATATCCTGAGACTAAGACAGCTACAACACTCAGTCTTGAGTAGTCAGTTTTCAGTTCTCTGCCTGGCTCAGCACAGTTTGTTTTTGTTCACTCACACTCGCACATACACAAAGATTTAGCAGTTTCTCTTGTTCTAGACTCCTATGTGCTTGAAATCCTTAGTCTTCCAACTGGTTCTGTACCCTAACTGTCAAATGAGCGTCCAACTGATACTCGAAAACCTATTAGATTTAATAAACTGGTTAGTCTCTAAGGTGCCACAAGTACTCCTTTTCTTATTAGATTTAAATGATCCTTACTCCCACTTTCATCTTTACATCCCCTATGCGGAAACTCCCAGCTTGGTCTGGTCTATCATGTAACTATTCACTTTCTCCTCCTCCAAGTCTCTCTGGGAAACGATCCCACAATTCTTCAATGAGACCTCTTGTCCTTCCCTTCAAGGAAGCACTAACTAAATAGAGGATGATTAAAGAAACAAACATACATTGTGGAACCAAAAAGATAACATACTAAACTTCACTGCCCCTTTGTATTCTTTATGTCGCATCCCGTCCCCCATTGCTAGACTCTAAATCGTCTAGTTAAAAATTGTGAACTCTTTAGGTCAGGGATCTCATCCTCACTTTTTGCCTACTCATTGACTAGCACATATTTGGTGCTGTACAAATAAAAATGATGATAATGAAGTTGCATTTTATGAGAAGTTCTGCAGAGTTCTACCTTTACCTTTCTAACTCAACAATGCAAACCTGCAGCTGCTAGTTGAAATAGCGAGGTGATTTGTTGTTTGTACCTGTGCTGTTAACACAACTTATGACCAAACCAAGTTTTTCCTGTTTCTAACAAACAAGGCGTATTACTGGCCTGAGTTTTTGTACCTACTTGAAAGGTACCGCTACAGTTTTTCTTGCACTGCAGAGATTATGCTTGCTGGATAACCTTAAAATAAAGTTTAATAGTTTTTGCAGAACATTACACGCAACATTCAAATTTTAAAAGGACCCTGTGCAACAAAGTTGTCAAGGCTGAATCCCCACTCTGGCACTTCGAGTACAGAAGGTGGGGTCCCGGAAGGATTCTAAAAATTAATACTGGCCACTCCAGGCTTGTATTAAACTCCTTAAGGTTACAGCTTTTCTCTGACCTTGGCTTGGCAAACGCTGCCACCACACAAATGCAAAAAAAACAAAAACAAACAAACAAACAACCCTTGGACCCAGGAAGGAGCACTTGGGAATTCCTCCCTGTGGGGTACCCTCAAGCCCTTTCACCCCTCTCCGGGGAAGAGCTGAGAAAGAAAACAAAGGAAATTAGCAGTTGCCACCAGCTAATTAAACAAGATATGCACAAACCTCTTAGGACACCAAAAATCCAATCCTGTTCTTAAAAAAAAGGTACATTTTATTAAAAACAGAAAGAAAAAAAAATACATTTGGAACTTAGGTTTTTTCTAGATTTTAAAAGAGCACTTCCAAAAATTAAGCACCCAAAATAGCTTCTTGGGGTTCAGCTTAAAGGTTACAAGCAAACAAAAGCATCTGGGGTTAGCATAGAGGAGATCCACAAGCCAAAATAAAGAAATAACCTGATCGTGTCTACCTAAACATTTCCTATCCCAATGACTCCTGCTAGGAATGGAAAATAATTTTTCATACCTGGTTCAAACCTTACACAGCATTCCTGCTTATAGATTGCTTCTCCGAGTCCCTGCAGCCCAGAGAGACCAACAGTCAAAGGGAAAAAGAACAGGAGTACTTGTGGCACCTTAGAGACTAACCAATTTATTTGAGCATAAACTTTCATGAGCTACAGCTCACTTCATTGGATGCAAGTACTCCTTTTCTTTTTGCGGATACAGACCAACACGGCTGCTATTCTGAAACCAGTCAAAGGGAAAATTTCTTTCCCCATTTTAAAAAGTTCTAACCTTCCCATTGGCTCTTTTGGTCAGATGCCTACTTTTTTTCTTTACCTGGGGGACTTTTTAACCCTTTACAGGTAAACCAAGTAAAGAACAGCTATCAAGAGGGATTTTACAGCTAACTGGCTGGCTGGGTGTCCCTCAAAGGGAGCTACCCCCCTCTCTCTATCAGAAAAGCAAAGTGCTCGTCTACACTTTAAGATATGGGAAGATCTTAATCAATTATTGTATATAACTGTGTTCAGTTTTGTCCACTCATTGTAAAATGCAAACCACAAGTTCTGAATGGATCTGT
Organism: Chelonia mydas; assembly: GCF_015237465.2. Taxonomy (NCBI): domain Eukaryota; kingdom Metazoa; phylum Chordata; order Testudines; family Cheloniidae; genus Chelonia; species Chelonia mydas. The sequence goes on from NC_057849.1 coordinate 40,580,537, forward strand.
AGGGGCTAGAGATACGAGGTGAAATCCTTGTCCTACTGAAGTCAATGGGAATTTTGCTATTGGCTTCAATGAGGCCAGGATTTCATCTCTCGAGGCTTCAGTCACCAATACAGCCCCAATGCTCTTGCACCCCAGCTTGGTGGGGGTGGAGACACTGTCCAGGTGTATCTATACAGCATTAGATGCATCAGCCAAACCCCATTGCTTCCCTCACCTGACCCATATCACACCCCAAAAATGCTGAGCAATGATGCACAGCTCACTTCTGTGGAGCTGAACGCCACAGTACACAGGAGATACAGCTGTGTGGGCTCCTCAAATCCTGCCCCCAATCCAGCACATATGGGGCCCTCTGTTGTTGCAGATGGGGTGTGAAGGCAGGACTGATCCCGTATTTTATGGGTTTTTGTTATTTAATGAACTGGAAAAGCCTGGAAAGAACCACCCCTGTCCCCACCCCCACCCTCAAAAACACACTTCCTGCAATACCCCATATACTACTCTAAAGTAATTTATCACTACAAACTGGCACAGAGCTCAGTACATTCCATTGTACTTTGTCATGCTTCCCTGACCTATACTATGCCAAAAATGACTAGTTTAACAGTTCTCTGGTGAATAAAAGCTTTTGGAACTCTGAAACAGAGCTGAGTTTTTAAATTCATATTAAGTCTGTGTATCTGTGCAGTAAGAATTTCTGTTTAATAGTATCTGCGGTCACAAAGCCACCCCCATTCCACATTTTACCTTTTAAAAGGGGGCAATGCAGAAGGAAGAAAGAAGGAAAATTAATGTAGGAGGTTTTTGTAAAGATTACTAAAAATACCAGACAAGAAAAGCCCAAACAAACACCAAAATACCTTCATATAAATTATACAATATATAGCACTGAGCCAGAAGACAGTTACAAACAGCTACGACAGGGAATAAAACCCAAAAGTACATCCAAATAAGTATAGAGCAAAATTGTCCAAAATGTGCCCACATACACAGACACGTGTGTCCATGGGCATCATTTGTTTTTGTGATTCTACTGGTACTTTACTTTAATAAGGACCTAATCCTGCAAATCTTGAACAGGATTAGTCAAACTACTCATGATAGTAAGCGCTATGCTCAGCAGTGTTTGCTGGTTTAGCTCTTCACAAAAAAACAATTTTTACATTTAAAAACCCCACCAAAATAAAACCATGAGAAATCTGTACCACTACAATTAAGCACTAAAACAGCAAAGTATTAATCACAACCTGTCCCATAACTCTGATGTGGGCTAACCCAACTGCTGGATCCCCTGTGCTCCTAAATCAGGGGTTCTCAAACTGGGCATTGGGACCCCTCAGGAGGTCACGAGGTTATTACATGTGTGGCTGCGAGCTGTCAGCCTCCACCCCAAAGCCCGCTTTGCCTCCAGCACTTATAATGGTGTTAAATATATAAAAAAGTGTTTTTAATTTATAAGGGGGGATCTCACTCAGAGCCTTGCTATGTGAAATGGGTCACCAGTACAAAAGTTTGAGAACCACAGTTCTAAATCAACCAGACCTGGCTCATTTTTCTTAGCCCTGAGTTTGCAAGGCACAGTGGCACAATCCCAGGCTCGGACAAGGGGTCTGAGCCTTTCCTTGGGACATGAGCCTCCACAATCCAGGCACCCTAGACCTGGAGTGGGCAAACTACGGCCCGCAGGCTGCATCTGGCCCGCCAGTTGTTGTAATCCGGCCCTTGAGCTCCCGCTGGGGAGCGGGGTCAGGGGCTTGCCCCGCTCCAGCTCTCCAGCCAGGGAGCAGGGTCAGGGGCTGCTCTGCGCGGCTCCTGGAAGCAGCAGCATGTGCCTCCACCGACTCCTATGCATAGGGGCAGCCTGGGGGCTCTGCTCCACATGCTACTCCCACAGCTCCCATTGGCCGGGAACTATGGCCAATGGGAGCTGCAGGGGTGGTGCCTTCAGATGAGGCAGCATGCAGAGCCACCTGGCCACACCTCCGCGTAAGAGCCGGGGGCGGGGGCGGGGGGACATGCCACTGCTTCTGGGAGCTGCTTGAGGTAAGCGCTGCCTGTACCCACTCCTGCTCCCCAATCCCCTGCCCCAGCTCTCATCCCCCTCCTGCCCTCTGAACCCCTTAGTCCCAGTCTGGAGCCCCCTCCTGTACCCCAACCCCCTCATCCCCAGCCCCACACCACAGCCTGCACCACCACCCGGAGCCCTCACCCACCCACCCCATGCCCCAACCCCCTTGGTCCCAGCCCAGAGCACCCTCCCACTCTCCGAATCCCTCTGCCCCCTCCCACACCCTGGACTTCTCATTTCCGGCTGCTCCCCGGAGCCCACACCCCCAGCCAGAGCCCTCACCCCCTCCCACACCCCAACCCCAATTTTGTGCGCATTCATGGCCCTCCATATAATTTCTATGTGGCCCTTGGACCAAAAATTTTGCCCACCCCTGCCCTTGATGCTGGTATCAGTGCCTCAGCCCTCCAATTGCTTACATACTCCCTCAGAGTTCCACCTAGGCTGTGGTTACTCTGGACTTCTTGTTTAACCCTTTCAGGGACAATGTGGCAGGAAGACAAGGAACATAGGCATAGCCACAGTCACAGTACTCTTTAAAAAGCACTAGACTAGAGAGCTATAGATCTTTTCAAAGTAACAAAAGTCCTAGATGCACCCCCTACTGTAAGTCCAAAGTATTATCAGCATTTCAGGCTAGGCCAAGTCCCTCCCGCCTTGTTTCTCTCCACCCAGCTCTTCTTGCATGTGGTGGTGGATGGCCCCGCTTCTGAGAGAGGACCCCCCACTGCCGTTAAGTGCGGTCATTCTCCCTTTTGGTATGTGCCCAAATGGAGAAACCGCAGCCCCACTCCAGTCAGTTTCCTGTGTAGCGTTCATTGCTCCACATGGTTGGGCCAGCAGCCAAGAGACAATCAAAGATGATGGTCTTAAAAAGTTCTGCGATTGCTTCTAAGTCATAGTCATTCAACTTGGTGTCCAATATCTTTCACAGGCTGGGCACCTGTCCGGAATGCAACACAATAAACTGACCTTGTCAAGGTCATGCTGGTTTTTCAAACAAAGAATACAAAATGTTAGTCAGCACACAAAATGGAAGACAGTATACAAAAATGGAAGTCATAATTGATAAAGACATGTCCCACTATGTCAAGAATCATACCCATGGATCTTTACAATGTTACATCACGCAGCAAGGAGAAAAAAGGAAGAACGTGTTTGGAGAGAGAATATTTTCCATGAGTTTAAAATGAACTGAGGTTTCATTAAATTGTGAACTATTCAGTTGACCACAGAAGAAAGCAGAGAGACATTTGTGAAAGTGGGAAAATGGGTATTTAAGGCAGGCGTCATTGGCAGAGCAGCTGGCTGTGCAAAATGGCAGGTAAAGAGGGAGGTGCAGAGTTGTAAAGAGCCTTGAAGGGAAGTACAGGAAGTACAAGAAACAAAGTCTGATGCAGTGGAAAACAGGGAGCCAGTGGTGGGATTTAAAGGAGTTGATAAGGATGACATGGTCAGAGCAACAGACAAGGAGGGTGATCTTACAGTTTACAAAAAGAACAGAAGTACTTGTGGCACCTTAGAGACTAACAAATTTATTAGAGCTTAAGCTTTCGTGAGCTACAGCTCACTTCATCGGACGCATAGAATGGAACATATAGTAAAAAGATATATATACACAAACAGATAAGTTGGAAGTTACCATACAAACTGTGAGAGGCTAATTAGTTAAGATGAGCTATTATCAGCAGGAGAAAAAAAAAACTTTTGTAGTGATAATCAAGATGGTCCATTTAGACAGTTGACAAGAAGGTGTGAGGGTAATTAACTTAAGGAAATAGATTCAATATGTGTAATGATCCAGCCACTCCCAATCTCTATTCAAACCCAAGTTTATGATATCTAGTTTGCATATTTAATTCAAGCTCAGCAGCTTCTCGTTGGAGTCTGTTTTTGAAACTTTTCTGTTGCAAAATTGCCACCCTGAGATCTTTTACTGAGTGGCCAGAGAGGTTGAAGTGTTCTCCTACCGGTTTTTGAATGTTATGATTCCTGATGTCAGATGTGTGTCCATTTATTCTTTTGCGTAGAGACTGTCCGGTTTGGCCAATGTACATGGCAGAGGGGCATTGCTGGCACATGATGGCATATATCACATTGGTAGATATGCAGATGAACGAGCCCCTTATGGTGTGACTAATGTGATTTGGTCCTATGATGGTGTCTCTTGAATAAATATGTGGACAGAGTTGGCATCAGGCTTTGTTTCAAGGATAGGTTCTTGGGTTAGTGTTTTTGTTGTGTGGTTGCTGGAGAGTATTTGCTTCAGGTTGGGGGGCTGTCTGTAAGCAAGGACTGATCTGTGAGAGTGAGGGAACATTTTTCAGGATGGGTTGTAAATCTTTGATGATGCGCTGGAGAGGTTTTAGTTGGGGGCTGAAGGTGACAGCTGGTGGCGTTCCGTTATTTTCTTTGTTGGGCATGTCCTGCAGTAGGTGACTTCTGGGTACTCTTCTGGCTCTGTCAATCTGTTTTTTCACTTCAGCAGGTGGGTATTGTAGTTTTAAGAATGCTTGATAGAGATCTTGTAGGTGTTTGCCTCTGTCTGAGGGATTGGAGCAAATGCGGTTGTATCTTAGAGCTTGGCTGTAGACAATGGATCATGTGGTGTGTCCTAGCTGGAAGCTGGAGGCATGTAGGTAAGTAAAGTGGTCAGTAGGTTTCCAGTATAGGGTGGTGGTTATGTGCCATCGCTTATTAGCACAGTAGTGTCCAGGAAATGGACTGCTTGTGTGGATTGGTCTAGGCTGAGGTTGATGGTGGGATGGAAATTGTTGAAATCCTGGTGAAATTCCTCAAGGGCTTCTTTTCCATGGGTCCTGATGATGAAGATGTCATCAATGTAGTGCAAGTAGAGTAGGGGTTTTAGGGGACGAGAGCTAAGGAAGCGTTGTTCTAAGTCAGCCATAAAAATGTTGGCATACTGTGGGGCCGTGCGGGTACCCATTGTAGTGCCACTGACTTGAAGGTATATATTGTCCCCAAATGTGAAATAGTTGTGGGTGAGCCATCAGGGGCTCGTTCATCTGCACATCTACCAATGTGATATATGCCATCATGTGCCAGCAATGCCCCTCTGCCATGTACATTGGCCAAACCGGACAGTCTCTACGCAAAAGAATAAATGGACACAAATCTGACATCAGGAATCATAACATTCAAAAACCGGTAGGAGAACACTTCAACCTCTCTGGCCACTCAGTAAAAGATCTAAGGGTGGCAATTTTGCAACAGAAAAGTTTCAAAAACAGACTCCAACGAGAAGCTGCTGAGCTTGAATTAATACGCAAACTAGATACCATAAACTTGGGTTTGAATAGAGACTGGGAGTGGCTGGATCATTACACATATTGAATCTATTTCCCTAAGTTAAGTACCCTCACACCTTCTTGTCAACTGTCTAAATGGGCCATCTTGATTATCACTACAAAAGTTTTTTTTTTCTCCTGCTGATAATAGCTCATCTTAACTAATTAGCCTCTTACAGTTTGTATGGTAACTTCCAACTTATCTGTATGTATATATATCTTTTTACTATATGTTCCATTCTATGCGTCCAATGAAGTGAGCTGTAGCTCACGAAAGCTTATGCTCTAATAAATTTGTTAGTCTCTAAGGTGCCACAAGTACTCCTGTTCTTTTTGTGGATACAGACTAACACGGCTGCTACTCTGAAACCTTACAGTTTACATTTCCCCGCCTTATTATATAGATTTGAAATCATTAATACATGGATTAACTGATACAAATGTAGCCCCTGATCCTACCAACAGTTACACATAAGTAACTACACAGTGGAGTCTCACTTAGTGGGACTGTGCACACACAAGTATTTGCAAGATAGAAGCCTAGATACCATCATCACCTGCAACAAGTAATCGGTTGCTTTCTGGAACTCTATGTATGTGGAATACTTTACCTCCCAACTTAAGCATGAAAACATGCAACTTTTAAGGTCCAAAGCATCTATCACAGGAATGCAAGGATACAAAAACCAAACACAAAAAAACACTGAAGTCATTTAAACACTGGAGTTGTAAAGGTCTACATTTTCCCATTCATGGAGGAATGGGGGGTTATTCCAGACCCCCCTTGTTCTATAAATATTGCGACACGTATTAGGTAGCACATAAAAAAATACCACCCCAACCCTTCCTCTGCCCCTCACACACACACACACACACACACACACAGCAGTTAAAGGCAAAGTGGCATAAAGGCACCCAAGACATAGCAACTGAGAGAATGGTTATTTTTTATTGGCTCTGTTCTGCAGTAGCATAGGCAGCATGGTTGTTATCCTCTCCGCTGGAACTAAAAGTACCCAGTAACTAGGCACTCCTTGACTTCAGCCTTCACAAAAGTAACCTACTAAAAAAGGCTATTTTAGAGGGTTTTTGTATTCCATTCCCACTCCCTATATTTACCTTGTATTTTCTTCACAAGGAATATTTGAGTTACTTGGACTCTATTCAAAATGAGGCTCATAGATCTCTCATCTAGGAAGATTCAACTCTTACACTGACTGGCGTGAAGCAAGAGGAGCAATAAGTCTACCTTTTCTGTCTCCCCTCTATGGAGCTGGGAGAGGATCACAGTCAGAACAAGAAAGGTTCTCCCTGTCTCTGACTATTGAGACTGGAATAGAATCTGGTCTAAAAAGGCACTTCCTTCCCCACAGTTCTCTGCAGTTTGGGAGGAGGGGAGTACCACAACAGTGATAGGCCAAGACTACCCTCTCACTTTTACTGATGCACCATTATTTTTCAGATATGTTATGTGTGTTTGCTTGAGATATGAGCAGGGAGAAAGGGAGGGGAAAAAAAAAAAGAGAAAAACAAGATATCCCCTTGTAATCTATCTATTTGTCTATCTATCTATCTGGATAGCCAGTAGAAACATACATATACGCACACATTATCTATCTATCTATATATGAATAAAAAAATATGGCCAATACTTCTTTTTTTAAAACAGGTGTACCAGATAAACAGAATGCATGCCCACAGCTCACATTCCACATGTTAACTGTTCTAGTATGATGAGCATTTATTCAGTTTACAGGTTTCAGAGTAGCAGCCATGTTAGTCTGTATCCACAAAAAGAACAGGAGTACTTGTGGCACCTTAGAGACTAACAAATTTATTCGAGCATAAGCTTTCGTGGGCTACAGCCCACTTCATCGGATGTATAGAATGGAGCATACAGTAAGAAGATATACATATGCACACATACAGAGAACATGAAAAGGTGGAGTAAGAGGCTAATTAATTTAGATGAGCTACTATCAGCAGGAGAAAAAAAAAACTTTTGTAGTGATAATCAAGATGGCCCATTTAGACAGTTGACAAGAAGGTGTGAGGATACTTAACATGGGGAAATAGATCCAATATGTGTAATGACCCAGCCACTCCCAGTCTCTATTCAAACCCAAGTTAATGGCATCTAGTTTGCATATTAATTCGAGCTCAGCAGTTTCACCTTGGAGTCTATTTTTGAAGCTTTTCTGTTGCAAAATTGCCACCCGAGTTAAAATGTATTACATGTATATTTGTATTAAAGAGTTCTTTCTAATCTGCAAAATCTTTGCATCTGGTCCTTCTAATAAAACCTGTCTCAAAGTTAATAAACTTCACTTACCTCTTCACATATGCAAAATTTTTCTGACTTAACATAAAACTATTTTGGCTCCTATCAAATACAAGCTGTCAAGGAGAGTAGAGATTTAAGCTGAGCACCATAAAACATGCAAAAGGAACTGCTACACCCTAATATCATTGTGATACAACTTCCTGTTACATTAGTGGCATTCTCAAACTTTTGGTTACAAGTGCGATTTTTTTAAAAGCTTGATGTTAACACTTCTACAGATTTTCCAATGACCTGATGAAGCCATTTGTTCTTTTACTGAAGACAGACATAAGCAAACCTTATGCTGACCATTAATTGGTATTTATTACTACACAAGAATCTTTAATCTAGACAAGCACCGAGAAGAAAAACATAATAGTATCTTGTTACTGAAATATATGGTTATAGTGCTTTATATAAGCTCCACATTGAATAATTGGGCATAGACACTCTCCCTTTACTATACATGCAGAACTCTCATTGACATCCATGACAAGTTGTTTGCGTGCATGCATGTGCTTATGGAGAAGAGCGGTCTCCATTGGTTCAACAGAACTGACCATTTTGTATATATTTAATGGTTTACACTTGGCATGGAATTCCCATTCTGTTATTTCAAAGGTGACATTACAAGGAATTCCCACTCCTGTCCTGTGTCATCCAAGAGGGAGGGTGGGAAGGAGGACTGATAAGGACAGCAGCAGAAGTTTAAAACTAACGCAATCCTGGTTAGTTTCATTCTGGTGCTCTACAGAGAAGTGTGCTATGCAAAAGCAGCAAAGGCACCATCCACCACTGCTGGACACACTTGTACAGGGAGAGGGTGGAGAGAAAGGAACGAGAAATTATCTTTGCTCCCTGCCCCAGATTTCCCAGCACAAGAATGCTCCTGGGCAGCTCTTGAGCAAAGCATATCCCAGAACGGATGGACCCCCCCCCAGTGTCGCACAGCAGCAGCATAGCAATACCTAGTAGAATCTGGTCATTTTCACTAGCAATGATGCTGCCCCTCTTGCCAGCAGCAACATGGGAGACTGGAGACAAGAAAAAGAAGTGGAGCAGGGATAGACACAGGGAGAAATGTCAACACAAAAGAGTTCAGGAGTAGGCTTGGCCTCTTGCCTTCAGCCCTCAGGGGAAAGCTGTGACTCACTTCATTCTTTAGCAGCCAAACTGAAACAACTGAAGGCGTTCTCTTCAACCATGTGGGGTCAGAAAGTGTGATATGTGGCCTTGGGGGAGGAGCGGGGGGAGGGAAGGAAGGGAAGGACAGAGAGGGGTAAAATGTGATCCTGGAAGATCCTAAAAAAAAAAAAAGAAAGAGAGAGAGAGAAGAAGAAGGAGAAGAGAAGAAGAAGAAGAAGAGATTGTAACAAAAGGAAAGGGTAGAAACAAGCACACACTATCAATATCCAAAGGAAGGGAAAGAGAAAGGCTTAATTCCAAACTGGGATGGGAGGTGGGAGCACAGACACGACACTGGTAGCTGAAATCCTCAGATATGGGTTTTATTTTACCTGCTGGAGTGTGTATCATTCAGCAACACACTCATTTGATAATATATTTGTGATCCCCCCGCTCCCCCCCCAAAAAATGAAATGAGATCTAGTCCTTGCCAAATTGCAACACTGCTAGTGAGGGCCCACATGCCATTGTTTAGGTATTTCCTACAGAGCAATCCTACAGACCTGGTTTAACAGGTCTCTTTTCACCTACTCTTCAATTTTCACTCTTCTTTTCTACTTCTAGGGAAAAAAATTAATGTCTTTCCATCCTCACCACATTGTACTACTCATGTGCTCAGATCCCAAAATTCTGCACCCACTGCCAGAGGGAGGTTTTCAGTGACTGCTTAATTCTGCGTGCCCGTCCCAACAAAAAGGATTTCTGCATAAATTACATTTAGTGTAACAGAATCAGTGTCAGTTGTGAGAAGGCGAGTAACCGTTTTTTCCTTAACTGTTGTCCTTCGAGATGTGTCGCTCGTACCCATTCCAATCAGGTGCGTGCACGCCACATGCACAGTTGTTGGAAAGTTCTTCCCCTAGCAGCACCTGTCCGTTTGGCTGTGGAGCCCCCTGGAATGGCGCTTTCATGGTGCTCAATATATGACCCCGCCAACCCAGCGCCTCCTCAGTTCCTTCTTGCTGGTTACTCTGACAGAGGGGAAGGCGGGTGGGTTTGGAATGGATATGAGCAACTCATCTCAAAGAACAGTTACGAGAAGGTGAGTAACCGTTTTTTCTTCGAGTGATTGCTCAGATCTGTTCCAATCAGGTGACTCCCAAACCTTACCCAGGCGGTGGGGTTGGAGTTATGGAATCGCAGACTGAAGCACTGCTCTTTTGAAAGCTGTATCATCTCTGGCATGCTGGACGATGGCGTAATGAGGTGAATGTATGTACCAAGGACCAAGTTGCTGCCCTGCAGATTTCTTGTATCAGGACCTGGCCCAGAAACGCTGCAGATGAGGCCTGTGCCCTCATGGAGTGCGCCATAAGTGCCGGGGCTGGTGTCCTGGCCAGCTCGTAGCACGCGTGGATGCAGGACGTGATCCAGGAAGACATGCTTTGAGATGAGACCAGTAGGCCTTTCATGCAGTCAGCCACCGCTATGAACAACTGGTTCGATTTCCTGAACGGCTTGGTGCATTCAACATAGAAGGCTAATGCTCACCAAACATCCAAGGAGTGCAACCTCTTGCTGATGTGATGGCAATTAGGAAGGCTGTCTTCCACGATAGGTAAAGAAGGGAGCAAGTTGCCAGCGGCTTGAATGGGGGCCCCATTAATTCAGAGAGGACCAAATTAAGGCCCCACACAGGTACAGGCTGTCTAATCTGGGGATGTAGCCGATCCAGACCATGGGGAACCATCCAACCATGGGGCTGGCGAAGATGGAGCGTCCAGAGAGTTCGGGGTGGAAAGCTGAGATAGCCGCTAGGTGTACCTTTATGGATGACACTGCCAGGCCTCGCTATTTCAGGTGCGGAAGGTACTCCAGAATAAGAGGTAACGGCGTCTGAGGTGGGGGCATATGACGCTGGTCACACCAGCAAGTGAACCTCTTCCACTTCAAGTATGTGGCCCTCGCGGAAGCCTTTCTGCTGCCGAGTAAGACCTCCCTTACCTGCTCCAAGCACAGGAGCTCCATAGGATTCAGTCATGAAGCTTCCAGGCCATGAGGTGGAGGAAAGGGAGGTCTGGGTGATGAAGACGACCGTGGTCCTGAGTGATCAAGTCGGGGAGGAGCGGCAAGATGATGGGAGTGTTGAACAACAGATCCAGAAGCATGGTGTACCAGTGGCGTCGCGGCCACGCTGGGGCCGCCAGAATTAGCTCTGCCCCGTCTCTGCGGACCTGGAGTATGACTTTGTGCACGAAAGGGATCGGGGGAAAGGTGCAGAGCAGACGGCCTCCCCAGGGTAGCAGGAGTGTGTCTGCGATTGAGGGCAGGCTCCTTTTCTGGAAGGAACAAAACACTGGGCACTTCCTGTTGCTCCGAGTGGCGAACAGGCCAACCTGGGGAAACCCCCACCACTGGAAGATGGAGCGAATGACATCCGGCTGGATGGACCACTCGCGGCCACGGAAGGATCTGCTGAGGGGGGTCCACCAGTACATTCTGGGCTCCTGGCACACATGATGCTTCCAGATGAATGGAGTGGGCTGTACAGAATTCCCAGTCTCCTAACAGAGGGGCAAGGACTGGGTTCCACCCTGCTAGTTGATGTAAAACATTGCAGTAGTGTTGTCCATCAGTACTGCCACGTGCTGGCCTTGCAGATGAGACTGAAAAGGCCTGGCACGCAAGTCACAACACTCTGAGCTCCTTGATATTGATATGGAGAGAGAGCTCGTCCTGTGACCAGAGGCCCTGCATTCGGAGATCTCCCAGATGTGTACTCCAACCTAGAGCTGACTCATCTGTAACTAGAGATAAGGACAGCTGAGGGGGACTCCACAGACTATTCGAGCACTGAGCTCACTAGTCCCAAGCTGTCATGCCCCGAGCGGTGGGTCGAAGTGAGCCACATCTGTAGAGGTCTAAGTCTCAGCCTGGCATGTCGGACCATGTATGTGCAGGGCACCATGTGACCGAGGAGACTGAGGCAATTCCTTGCTGTAGTGGTCGGGTACTCTCTCATGCATCGAATGATGCTTGCTGTGGCTTGGAATCAGGACTCCGGCAGGCTTGCTCTTTCCTGGACCGAGTCCAGCACTGCTCCAATAAACTCTATCCTCTGGGCCGGAGACAAGGTGGACTTGTTCACGTTGAGAAAACCTAGTCTCTCAAAGGTGGATGTGGCCAGGACCTGCGACTCCACCTGTTCCTCTGGTGTGCCCCCAATTGTTGAGGTAAGGGTATATCTGTACCTGCCTTCTTCGGAAGAAGGCTGCTACCACCGACATGCACTTGATGAACAGTTGTGGGGCTGTCGACAGGCCAAAGGGAAGGACCCACGAACTGATAATGTTTTTGGTCTATCATGAACCTTAAAAAGCGTTTGTATGCAGGATAAATTGCTATGTGAAAGTACACGTCTTCCATGTCGAGGGCGGTGAACCAGTCTCCCGGATCCAGAGAAGGAATAATTGTGTTGAGGGAAAGAAGTGGAGGAGGCGGTGTGAGATGGCAGTGAGCCAGGGTTCTAGAATGCAGGGAGCCAGGTCCAGGCGTGGGAGGTATGAATCCCTTCTGGGGAAGGGGGTGCAGAAGTCCCATCCAGTCCCAGTCTCCCTGGTTTGGAGAGGGGGATGGAGGAGGAGAAGAGATCCCATCCCGTCCTGGTCTCTCCAAATGGGTGACTGGGGAAGAAGGGAAGAAGACGGCAGACAGAGGTCCCGGTCTCTCTGTTGGGATATGCACTGGCCACTCTCTCTCTCTCACCTGGGTCCAGTCCTTGAAGGAGGACAAGGACCGGTGACAGAACTGCCAGAAACTGGCTAGAGCTGGGGCTCTAGCCCCCGAGACCCACCAAGCCTGGCTCCCCACTTCCCAGAACCCCAGGCTGCCATCTCCTCATTCTTTTCCACTTCCAAGCCTGCTCTGGAAGGGGAGATGGCGGCTCAAGGACGTTCATGTGAATTTTTAGTACTTCTATGGCTAGAGGTAGGGGAATGTGGAGGGGGTGGCCTGGGCCCCCTAGACGCTCCCCTCCGCACCTTCCCTCCCCCATTGCACTGCTGAGTTAGTGATTCCCCCGCACCCCAAAAAAGAAAAAAGCAGCCTCTGCCAAGGGGGAGAGATGAGTGGAGAAATATTACTTTCTTCAAAAAAATGTAATCCAAGACAGAAAGATCAAAGGATCCTGGAATGCAATAAAAAAAACAAAAACAAAAAAAACTTTGTAACTGAATTCCAAGACCTCAATGTAATAAAGATGACAAGATGGTCAGCTTGATACTCTTAGATATATTAGAGTTCCCACAAACATCTTTTATCTTTCCAATTCCTTGAAAGCCACCATAATTAGAGTTTGAAGGGGAGAGCCGCCCTTAAGGAATGTTCAGGTATTGGCACAGCGTAGGAGGTGTGTGTTTGATTTCAGAGGCATTTGTAAAGGTAAAGTGAGCTGTCAGAAATTCCGTACGTCATGAATCATACTGCTCACCGCAGACCATTGCAATGCGTCATTTTTTAAGTGCACGGCGTAAGAAAAATTCTGAACTACTGTTGTTAAGAATAAACTACATACACAAACTATAGCCAGGGAACTTCACCAAGTGAATACCAGCCATCACCAAAGTAAAATAGAACAGTTATTTAACAGCCTGCATTTACATAATTTAGAACAGAAAACAATATTCTTATGTCAAGGTTTTTTTTAATTCTGAAGTATGGCAAGAAAAAACCTAGCCCCTTCAGGCTGATGGAATGCATCTGATCATATGCTCAATTGCATCTACTTGCTACAACTGAAAAACAATAATTGCCTAGGGTGATTTCAAGTGGCTTACTGATCTGCAAGAAGTCTCTCCACAATCTTTCTCAGTGATTGAAAGCTACACTTTCAAGCCCAGCAAGTTTTGTTTAAAAGGGGACTAGTATATTAGTAGTGTTTTTGACTACATGCTTTCACACTGAGTAAGGTCATGCCTTTTGCAATCAAGTTTTACAAGTTTTGAAATTATTTGATCTGAAATATTTGTGATTCCAACTCATATGCTATTTGTTTAAGTAATGTCTACAACAGTCATTATTTAGCAAGAGTGACTCCGTTTAGCTGCCAGGTTTGTAATTTGTTAAAAGGGTTATGGTTAATATAAAATAAAGTTAAGATCCAGGGTGAAATTCTAGATCCACTGAATTCAACAGCAAAGCTTCCACTGAGTTCAGTGGGACCAGGGTCTCTCTCCCAATATCTTAAGCACCACCAACTCTGGAAATGGGCATATTATGCCATTCAGAATCGAGGAATCTAAACTTCAATTTACAGTTATAGTGATGCACCCAACATCAGTTATTAATCAACTTTAATACTAACGCCATCTGAAAATCTCTTACCAGCTGTTTTTACAAGCAACACCTAAAATTACAGAAACATAAAGACATAGTTATTTTACTAATTCTCCAGCAGTCAATTTTCCCTTTTTGTCGTTCTTTCACACAGCAAGAGAGAAAATAAAAAATAAAATGTGACTGTGATCTGAATCTACTTTTAAATTTTTTTTAATTGAACAAATGTCAACTGGATGGTACCAGTTTAAAAATGCATCATCTTGTTTCCTTCCCCAACACATGCTTGAATTCCAATCGATTTTTGAAGTGAGCTTCTCAAGAGCCGAGAGATAAAAACCCTTGCTTTATGCCATCTGATGGCTTGGAAGCTCAACTTTCAAATAGTATTAAGCATTTCTCTCCATCTCCATAGGTGCTGGAACTAGGCGTATGGGGGGTGCTGTCGCACCTCCTGGCCTGAAGTGGTTTCCACCATATACAGGGTTTAGTTTGGTTCAATGGCTCTCAGCAACCCCACTATACACATTGTTCCAGCACCCCGGTCCATCTCGATAGGTGTGTTAATAACTGCTGCTAAGTTGAAAACATACTACAGAGGTACCTAGTAGTGGACCTTAAAAAATTCCTTTTAGTACTGGTAGATTGTTTTCTAACACTGGTCCTGGCTCAGTGACCAGAAAGAATGAAAATGTTGATCTTTGCACCCTCGAGTATAGTCCAATGGAAGTAGGGTTCCTCTGGAACACAACACCAAACCAAATTAGCCCAGATCTATTGTGAGAATGAAGTTCTTCAGACCATTATGATGAACATCACACAACATTTAGGTGTTTTCAAAATCCACCGGACACCTTCGATTAGATTTACTGATGGCAAATCACTGACTTCAGCTACTGATCATTAAGTAGCTGGTTAGTATTTTATACAGTGAGCAGGAGTAGGCTTGCTGTATGGGAAAGTTAAGAGGGACACCCCCCCTTTGGGCCATTTGAGGCCCAGCATTTTTCTATTTTTATAAAAATCGTTTTCTAAATCCTTGTTTCCTGTGTATCTGTAATATTAGCTCCATCTGTGGTTTATTTAATTTTTTAACACTCACTCCTGGCATGGATTGGGAAAGTGGCATGTAACATCCTCCTGACTGGGCAAAGGCAGGAGAAACCACAACCTTTCTTTTCAGGTGAGAAAAAACCACTGCAAAATATGCATTCACCACCTCCAGATTAGACTCCATCTGGGCTGAACATGACTCCCACCAAGGAGCTATTTTCGTGCCATGCACTTATTAGTCAGTAAAGGCAGGAATAAAAACACAAGCTTCACTGGCTATTTATTTGGTTGAATTTAGGGGCCTCATTTAAAGCAGTTAACAGAGTCCAAGCTACCTCAGCGAACTCCCATCCATTCCCAACCTTCCAAGACATGTATGCTTCATCTAGATTGGACTGGGTAAGAGTATGGGATGCACAGACAGAGCATTTTCAGAAACAGGACACCAGTTGTGGAATCCCTAACAGGAGATTATGTCGAATCTGACCGTGATGATGTTCAGGTCTAACTGCTATACTCATCTGATATGGCTGCCGCTAGTAATGGCATCTTCACAGGACCAAGCCACAACTGGGGAAACTGAATGGAAAGAAGTGAAACACAAGGAAGGATCAGGGAGAGGAGGAAAAACCACAAACATGTGCTCTAGGATCTACGGAGCCTATGAGAATGTGACCATTTAGAGCACAGTCAGAGCTGACTTTAATTGTTGTACAGCATTTCAGGTACCTCGTGCCAATATCTGAGACCTGGTATATAAAAATAGTTATAAAAAATTATATATACACAGTATACTACACTGAACTTCATGAAACATTTTTAGCCATAAGTCCCAAAGCATTCTGAAAGATATGCAAGGATCCCTGTTTATAGGTAAGTGAAGTGTGGTTAAAGCAAAAAGTTTTAGAAGTCTGCACTCAAAAGCATGTGTGCATGATGTGTCTTTGTAAATACACCCAATCTGTATGTACAAATCAGGGATCCCACTGTGCTCATTTAACCATCGCTCATTTATGTGCATCAAGTGTTTGCATTCAGAAGTGCCTTAGGAACTTCTGAGTGCAGACCTTTCAAAATGTAAGCCTTCATGATACACACGCTCACGCAGCAAATCAGTGTCACATCCAGGAAGAGAACTCAATTCAGCATCTGATCCACTGGACTAGGTAACATCTAGTTGCTTCTCCCCAATCCTCCCATTATCATCTGGGTCTGCATCTTGTCTTCTCTCTACCCAACTTGTAGAACATAAGCTCACTGGTGCAGAGATTGTTTAAATATCTCTGTCCCGTGCAGCTCCAAGTAAATGTCAATGGTTGTTATTATGAATTATTTGTCAAGCAACTCCCCCCCACTTCAAGGAAAGTTTTAAGAAGTTGATAGTCTTTGAAAGGTGCCTTGAAGGTCAGTAAATACAAACTTTGATAGACAAGTAAGTGGAAATAAGGTTTGGAATCAAGGAACCATGAGAACACCTTGCCATTAAAGCAGGGGACTATAAAAACAAAAGTGTTTCTGCTTGACACACAAATGCCATTTGAGCATAAGTGGTAAAAGATGGTTTCTCATGCAGCCAGGACCTGAACCAGAAATAGAGCTTTATAAGACAAAATCAACACCTCAAATTGTATCCGCACACAAATAGGAAGATGATGCCAACTCCAGAGCACATATGTAAAATACTTCCAATGAAAGATACTGTTTAACACAGAAATAGCCACACTGTGTACTCTTCACCCCAATACCGCCCCTCTGTAAACCTGGCTATGCATCAAAGGGCATATTTCAGTTAAAGAGCCAGACACAGTCCCTTTCTTCTGGTTGCTTCCGAAAGTCAATGAGATTTGGGGTGTAAGTCACCAAGAGTAACATTTTCAAAAGCACCTAAGTCACTGACAGCTAACTCCTATTCAAGTCACAGTATGGCCAAACACTAGCTAAACCATTGAACTGCACGGCCCAGTTCTGATGAAACAGCTGAGTATCATCTATGTCTTCCAGGCACCCCCGCACACATCCTATTATTACTCCTACTGTGCCCATAGGCACACCAACAAGATAAATGACAGAAGTGACAGAACAGAAACCTATGGGACCCCATGACAGGCCATGGGACAGGTTAATGGCCATCCAATGCTACCCATTGGAATTACGCAAAGGAAGGAACAGATCCACTCAAGAATAAGTCATCTACCCTACTAAAGCCTCCAGCAACAGCAACCATTCTTCACGGCCAACAGCAGCAAAGGCAGCCGACACAGCTAGAAGAATCAGCAGCACTTGTCATTTGACAACATTTCCTTGGGTCAACCACCAACGGATATAATTTCCGTAGATTTATATATACTTGCTGTAAACCCAGTATAACATTACTTCCCCCCAAATTCATACGTACCTGATCACAGCCTACATTCACCAATTCCTGCAGCATCTGCCTATTTACTTCTGTGGAGGCTGAGGTGCCCGACTCATTAGCAAAAGGCAACAACGAATATCTGATTTCTCGTAGTGCTTTCTGATAAGGTCCAAACTTGGCTGTTGGTCTCATTTGCTGCTGCCTGGCAGCATCTTTCCCTATTAAAATTTTAGGGTCCAGAGAAGTTTCGCTGCCTGGTCCAACAGGTAATCCCTGACCTGACGATTTGGAAGGCTGCTTCAAACCTTCACGAATCTCTTGTAATCTTTGCCTGCTGTTTCCAGAATAAGTTGTAGCAGGAAAAGTCTTTGGCCTCATTGTTAATCCAGTTTTTTTTCAGCATAAATACAATCTTCTTTCTCTTTAGAATAAAGTAGTTTTAAAATAAGTGTTCCTCTCTTGATGATCCTTAAACAAATAGTTTCCACTCAATGTTTTAGTTCAGCTCAGTGTCTTCCTGGCTCCTACGGAGAATGAAAAACCCTGGAATCATCATTGTGCAAACTGTTTGTACCTGAAACAGAAAAGAAATATGAACTTAGTCTCACACATTTTTCTGCCTGTTTTAAATGATTTGCCTCTTAAGGGACTTCAACATGATGACAATGGCGGTTTACCCAGTGAAAGCTGCAGAACCTGACTATACCAGTCCTCAAAGCTGAACATCATTTAAATAAATTTCACTTATCTGTTTGCCATTCAAGGATTTCAAAGTGCTTTTGCAACACCAGAACTGGTCAACATTTTTCAGGTACAAATTTTTTTTAAATGTAAAACGCCCTTTTTTAGAAATTAAATTTTCACAGAAAATAGCTATTTCTCTAGAAATTTTTGATTTTCAAAAACCAAAAATATTTTCAGTTTTCAAAAACTGACAACCAAAAACCTAAAACTTTAAAAATCTCACTGTATTTAAAAAGCTTGGTGGCAAGTTTCCTGTATAGCTGCATAACTACAAACAGGCCAAATCTATCTTTTATTTCATCGTTAGTGAAGGGTACGTTCATGCGGAGGCTTTGTATGTCAAGATCTTGCCTGAAGAAAAATTCTTGTTTGTCTTACAATAGCTGAGTTATAAATCCCAGAAATGGAGATTTATAATGGCAATACTGACAACTCTAATTATAGCATTTCCTACTATTTCAAAACCAAGGTCAGCAGCAACAAGACATTCTGACATTCCACTTTAACATCTAAATAAATCTTGAAGATGAAGAACTTTACTCTCCTTGAGTAATACCTTCCTCCACTGGGTCAGGTACAACTTAGCGTGAGTAACGAATCTGATTCTTGCAGTCTAGGGTTTTTGCGTAACAATCTTGAGCAAAGGTGGCCAAATCTAAATTAAAATGAGTAGTGACAAAGAATAAAAATCCTGATCTGGAAACAAAGAAAGACTGCTAGTTTGTCAATCACAAATATGCTTACTCTGACACATGGAAGGACACTCAATTCAGTTTCTGAGCTCTTTGGTGGAGTATCTGTATCATCGTATGTCTTTATACAACTAGCACAATGAGGCTCTGACTCCGATGGGGGTCTCCTGTCATTACCATAATAATAAATATTAAATAGAATATTCAAAAGAAGATTAAAAGATCGACCACACTATCGAAACTGCTTCCACACCTCTGCAGCTGCTACTGTTTGGCTGAAAGTTTTAGCCCCAAAAGGAGAGTTCTTCCATAAAGACTATAACCCATCATTTTCACATGCTTATATCAAAGTGCCAACAGACCCTTAACTCTAGCTTCTGCTATTGTGAAAACTATAGTGTTTCTCATCTTGAGCTGGCTGCCAAAGAAGTACTGCCAGGGCTTTAAATCAAATGTGTCCTTTAATTTTGCTCACTGTCCCCCAAAAAGGGGCCAATGGAACCATCACAAAGCTTGGAAAACATTTCCAGATTTACACCATACATCCTCATCACCCATCATGCTGGCCACTATCCTGAAGGCCAAGATTGTCTGGACCCAAGATTGTTTGAAACCCAACACCACTCCCTAACTGGCAGAGGGTTCATTGCTGAGTGACATAAACTGGGAGGACTTGGCACAGAACAGAACACAGCGGCACCACACCATACACCAAGCCACAGCTCACTTGGAGGAGAACAGACGTGCTCATGAGACAGAAAAGCGACAAAGGAGGAAAGAAAGGGCACAACAGTCCAGCCAACAACTATGTCTCCACCAAGATCACACCTGTCACTTCTGTGTGGAAATCTGCAGGGCACGAACTGGGCTCCTCAGCCACTTAAAAACCCACCAATGAACCCCTGTGGCAGACATCATCCTTGCATTGAGGGATTGCAAAGATGACATAAAGCCTTTCCTCTTAACCATGGGCTGAACCCTTTTAAAATGGAAAAACAGGACACTGGAAGCAAATCCAAGTCTCCAGTATGACTGTGCATCTCTTTAAACAGTGGCAGCACTAACTAATCTGTTCAATCATAATACAGGAGTGACAGCCTCACATAATGTGTCACATGCCCCTCTAGCGGCTAATAAACACAGAAGATAGCCAATTACACTTATCGTCTAGAATTACACATTAGTTCAAGTAGTAGGCCTCTGTGCTTTGGTGCTAAAGGTCCTCGGTTCAAACCCTGATGATGATCCGTGGTAGGTTGTCACTATCTAAACATTTTTTGGTTAAAATTTAAATAAAAAATGTGCCTTAGTGGTTAGCCAGATGACCTAGTACCAGACTCAGGAATACGCTAGACAAAAGCTGGATTCAACCAGAGATCTCAAACTCTTTGTCCCCCAATTCTTGGTGGTGTCCTGAAATCCTTAATAATAAGCTGTTTGTGTCTAAATCTGCAATTAATGGTGGGAGGAAGTTTGTGATGAGAAAAAGGGTTAAAGCTACTCATCCATACTGTGACATTTCCTCCTAAACAACAATTCAATTATCGGTTGACAATTCCTGCTCAGACACACACAGTGTGGCTGCCAATGTAGTCAGGGGCGTGGGGAAGTGCACACAGGTTTCTGAGGGTAAGATTTGGTCCCCCTAAGGTGATAATAGCAGCTAAAATGGACTTTAATAAATAAAAGACACTTAATATTATTGAAGCCATTTTAGGAATACACCATAACTAAATAGTATTCCATAGATGAAAAATACACTTGCAGTCCAATTTATTACCCGGTCTTTCTTTTCCCTTTCCTGACAGCAGCCGATACCGTATGGCTGGGTTTAGGAGAAAGAACAAACAAGGACTTCTCTCAGACCCGGTGCCAATGTTCAGGCATGGGATGTGACAGAGAGGAATGCAATTCCTCCAACTCCTTGCAACCCAAGAATTGGCCTTTTGCTTATACAACATGTCTCATAGAAAGAAGTTTTGTGGCCCATGATCCAAAGCATGATTCTAATAATGTTGGGTCAAGTCAGCTGGAAACTTCTTGAGCTGTCTTTCTGTTTTAGCAGCATTAACCGAGTGATCAGCATTACATTTACAGCATGAATGAGAACAGCAACAGCAGCCACCAGATAACTGTTACTGTGTTTTATATTTTCCAGCAGAAAGAAAAGTTAACTTAGTATGCAAGATATGCCAAGTATTGGAATAGCATTTAAATATGACAGATCTGCAAAGGAAAACAAATTGTGTGTGACCTTCATAAATGGTGGACTTAGTTGTATTTTTAGGGGGGAAATAGCCGTGTTTTTTAAAAACCACAGAATTAAATATCAAAAATATCAATTTATATTTATAAGCATATCTGTACAGTTTGTACTATCCCAATTTTAAAAATTCAGTATCCTTCTAACATTCAACCTGTCTTTGAAATGAGTGCCCACCTCACGCCCATACAATCACGAGTAATCATTTTGCAAAATTATTTGTGTTTTAAATCATTCTGATTAAACACCATTAAGCTTCTTTTCAAAGAATTTCTGTCCATTACTAAGTTACGATACCCCAAATAAAAGTTAGGGTTACCTTCATTACAGCAAGTTAGAACAATTTTTGTAGAGTTGAATTTTTTTCTTAGTTGACAAATACTGTCAGAGTGGAATACTGTGGAAGTAGACAAACAAACAGATACATTGAATTTAAACTATATTCCCCACGCAGGTGTTCTGGACAACGAATGGCATAATAAAAACAAATTAAAATACAGTGAAAAGCTACCATCATTAATATGCAAAATAAAAAATAATGATGGGGTCTTAATACCAAAAGGAGGAGAGGAAAAAAGTTCTAAATGTGTCAAAATAAGAATGGTCACCAAAACCTTTTAAATGGAAAAGTAATTAGGTGTTTTATAGAAGAAATTAACAAGAATTATTTTCAGGGGATAGAAAGTTCCATTCTCCAAAGACCCAACGACAAAGATATAATCCCCTAACAATTTAAGGTGAGAAGGCAAAATCCCTAAAAGACAGGTGTGGTCAGAGCACAAGTACCTGTTAGAATAAGCCTCAAGGAGGAGGTCTCACAATACTTTAAAATAATAAATTATGAAGCAATAAAAGCCACTTTAAAAATCATCTGTTCCAGCTTTAAATTAGCCTGACACTTCAAAGGTGGCAAATGTAGAGAGTGCAGGACAGGTATAATAGGATTGTGGTTTTTCATACCAATGAGAAAAAACAACAAAACACACTGCTGCATTCTGAGCAAGCTGTAAATGACAGGAATGCCCTTCTGTGAGCTCTCTACAAAGGCAGCAATAATAACACCTTGCCATCCCAAGGGCACAGAATTAATAATTTTATTAAGATGATGTAAAATAAAATAAAAAATGGTACAGAGTTTAAGCGTAGAAGTTTCTGGTTATCAGGGAATAAGGTACGGACTATCAAGGGGTGCAAAATTCGGTTTAGGATCAGATGGGGTAAGGAATACACAATCTGCAATGTCCCCGATTGGGGGTAAAAGGTTAACGGGTCAAAGTACAGACATTGAGAAATGGGGGTATGTTGTTCATATAATGGCTATGTTCAGGTGTGGAGTATAATGAGTGGATATGATGATAAGGATGGATTTACCCTCATTTGCTGAGATTTAATGTTCAAGGGGGAGGGATAGCTCAGTGGTTTGAGCATTGGCTTGCTAAACCCAGGGTTGTGAGTTCAATCCTTGAGGGGGCCATTTAGGGATCTGGGGCAAAAACTGGGGATTGGCCCTGCTTTGAGCAGGGGGTTGGACTAGATGACCTCCTGAGGTCCCTTCCAACCCTGATATTCTATGATTCTGTTTCATGAGTTTATGGTTCCAGTTCATATGGTCCAATGGAAAAAGTCTCCTGGTCCCTTTCTCACAGTTGATGCACGATGTCGTTCCGGCTCACACCTCCACACCTCCTGGTACTGTCGGTGGCTGGTGATGTGTTCGATGTAGATGTCCCTGGACCATTGGATGGTGTCTGAGACCGTGAGGCACCGCATGAGCCATGCATAGCGTTGACCGATCCCACAGATCCGCAGCACACGCTCGTTGCAGGGGTCTCAAGTGCCCAGAGCTCTGACGACCAGGGCATCCATCTGCACCTCGTAGCCCTTCGCTCTCAGGGTGTCAGCCAGGGAGGCAAATTTTTCCAACTTACGAGCTCAGGCTTCGCAGAAGGCCAGGGTCCTGTTCTCAAAGGAGACTGTGACGTCGACGAGGATGATCTTTTTCTGAGCCTCGTTGGTGACTACCACGTCAGGTTGCAACTGGCTGTCAGTACCGGGGATGGCGCAGTTCACAGCAACCTCCCGCAGGCGTGGTGCGATGGCTTTCACCAGGCGGTTCTGGATGGCATTGTGGCATAGCTGCCAGGCTCTGGAGTAGGGCTTGCAGCTGCACAGGAAGTGGGGCAGGGTCTCAGTGGAGTAGGCGCACTTCCTGCAATGCCTGTCTCGGTTCCCGTGGTGGACGGCTCCGTTGAGCGGGACGCAGTTGAGCCGGGCACGGTGGATGAACCGCCAGTCGGCGAAACGGGAGAAGCTGCCCCCAGCGAGGAAGTGGTTGCTGGCATCCCACTTGCTGGTCAGTTCAAAGGCTTTATCCTGGTCCGGTTTATGCTTCAGGGTTTCCATGTAGAGTGAGTGGATGGCTGCCTTCAGGATCCTCTTCAGCATGCCCCTGGCGCTCGGGGTGACGATGGTGTTGTCGTCGGACCTGATCTGTGGCACCAGGATTCCCAGCTCCTGGCGCTCCTTGCACCACTCCCTGGGGCAGCCGATGCGCTTCCCCAGGCGACGCGTGGCATTGCGAGCGCGGAACCACAGTGAAGCGATGTTGCACCTGTCCCGTCCGAATTCGCCATCCAGGGAACGGCTCAGGAAGGTAGCGATGTCTTACTACTGTCATAAACTAAGTGAGACGCAAGCATCACAACTGAAAAATACCTCTGTGCCACATGGCTTTTCTGGAAAGGGTGTGAAGAAAAGCAACACCAAGATTCTTAACCCCAGTCATCGCCTTTCAGTCAATCCCCTCAACCAGCAGGAATAAAAACAGGGAGCAAGAGTAACCAATAGCAAGACTTCTGTTTGACCAGGGCTAAATACAAGCTAGTACTGACATATACAGCTGACAATATTGTTCAAGTATTCCTCCAGAGCAGACACCAAATCTGCATCGTCAACAAATGAGGCAGAGCTGTGTATCATCCACAGAATTAATTAATCCCCAGAACCATATAGAAACAGGGGGCTTTAGTATTGACAAAGGTATTGTTGAACAGCCCCACATCAAAAACACACAAGCTGATGGGTTCACTTTTGCTGGCCTGTCTATCCAAGAAGGGCATGTCCACAATACCCTCCTTCTGCCAGTGGTGCATGTTCTCACCAGGACTGCTTCCACTGACTTAAGAGGGGCAGTGCTGGAGGCTGAGAACCTGGGCTCTCAGCCCCACACACAGCTCCCCACTCCCAGCAGCCCAGCTGCCCCCCCCACCTGTCTCTTGGCTCCCCACCACAGCTGGGCTCCCAGTTCCGAGCTCCGAGCCCAGCACCAGCAGGAAGCTGAGAGCCCAGCGGGGAGGGGGCAGCAGGGCTTCCAGCGCCAGGGAGCGGAGAACCAAGAGCCAGGGAGCAGCTGGGCTCCTGGTGTCATGGAGTTAGGAATCAAGAGCCGGGGGGGGAATGAGGAGAGCGGAGAAGCCGGGTTCTGGGGAACCAGGAGGCGGGAGCTGTGCTCCTGGGCAGTAGGGAGCCAAGAGCCAGGGGAGTGGGGATATCTGAGCTCCTGGCGGCGGGGAGCCTAGAGCTTGGTGGGGGGAAGGAGGGGAGCCCGGGCAGCAGCTGGGCTAGGAACTGGGGCTCCAAGCCGGGTAGATGCAGACTGGCTGGGAGAGTGGAACCTGGGGGGCAGCCTGGCTATAGCTGGAGCACCCACCTGCCCCAGTGACAGCCCAGTTTTCTTGTAAATTTCATAGCCAGCATGGAGCCCTGAAATTAACAAGAATGACAGCCAGCAGCTGATATAAGTAACAGTGTCTACAAAGACACTGTGTCGCCTTAACTACACGGACATGAGCCCTACGCCTCTTGTGGAGATGGAGTTATTATGCCGGTGTACCTATTGGGTTCCGGGAAGTGGGCGGGCAGAAGCCCACCCACTGCTAAAGGGCCCCCCCCAGCCTTAAGGGGAGGATCTACAGGACCTGGAAACCAAGTGATTCCAGGGGACAACTAAGGAAATAACAGGGACAGGAGTGCGGTCAAAGGGATAAAAGAAGGGAGCCTGACGGGGACACTGGGCAGAGAACCCCGGAGAGTGCCCACTCCTCTTCAAAGGCGCCAAGGGAGCCAGTGGACGCCGCCCAGAGGAACTCTTTGGGGAAGTTCAACTCTAGACCCAAACTTTGCAGCTGGGCCCTATCTGTAATTGAAAGTCAGCTTGGCTGGGAAGAACTTGCTAAGGTGGCTGCACACACAGTTTCCATGAGGGGTGGTCCATGTATGGAAGAGGTGTAGCAGGGCACTTACATCGGCAGGAGCAAGGTTGTAGTGTGTACACTGACATAATTAGGTCACCTAATGCTGTAGTGTAGACCAAGCCCACGTATCTAAACCAGCTAGCTTAGAAGTTCTACTCCACCTTCTGAGTAAAATCCAATCAAAAAAGCCACATGCTGGTTCATCTGAGCTGGATCCGTATGTATGTTGGTACATCTTCCTGCCAAGCACAGTAGCTCATGACTTCTTTTTCTGGAGATGAGCCATAGGGGGGGTGGGGGGGGAGAGGAGGAGGAGGAGAAGGATGTCATCACCTATATATCAAAATCCCCACGTCATGCCCTAGGTACAGGTGCTCTGCCTACTTTCTTATGCCCATTCTCTCTTTCACTCCTTTGTCTTCATTCCTTTCCCCCTTCTCTGCTTGCTTTTTCTTGCTATTCTTATTCATTGTTGCTCTTGGGTTTTTTGCCCAGAAGACCCCAGACACATGCTTCAAAGAGCTCACTTATTTAGCCTAACAAAGAGAAAGTTAAGGGGTGACTGAATTAGTCTTGGTGTACAAATATTTAATAATGGGCTCTTCAATCTAGCAAAGAAAGGTGTATCACAATCCAATGGTCGCAAATTGAAGCTTGACTGAAAATAAAGTATAATTTTTTTAACGGTGAGAGTATTTACCATTGGAACAATTTATCAAGGGACATGGTGGTGTCTCCATCACTGACTATTTTTAAATCAAGGCTGGACGTTTTTCTAAAAGATCTGTTCTAGGAGTTATTTTTGGGAAATTCTATGGCCTGTGTTATACAGGATGTCAGCCTAGATGATCACAATGGTCCCTTCTGGGCTTGGAATCTATGGATCTAACTTTGCCTCCCTGTTCCTCTACTAACACAGGCTAAATGCTACTAAGGGGGAAAGGAGCATCAACTGGTGGCTATATGGGGCTGGGACACATGCTCTTGCAGATCAGCTGTATGTTTCAAGAGCAGAGACATCTGCTTGTCTATCTGCTGTCATCTACTTAGACTGTAAGCTCTTTGAGGAAGGGACTGTCTATTACTAAATATTTGTACAGCTTCTAGAAAAAGGGGGCATAATCTCAGGGTCTCTGGATGCTACCATAATACAAATAATAATACTGTGTTACCCACAGCAGCATATTTGAAGTGAGGAGTAGGAATGAAGGCAGGGTCATGTCACTTCTCTCACTCTCCTCTATCCCACTAACAGTACCATACAAAATTACTGTGAAGTCCCCATGGACTGGAGATTTGTACCCTGCCAAAACCATAAACATAGGTCCCAAAATAGCCAGAAGTTTAAATAAGTTAATTCCCATACTTATCCATCTGACATGTTCTATGCCAGTGATTATATCTTGTAAAGAGTTTATGCAAGACCTTACATTTCATTGTGCTGGTCATATAAGATCTCAACGTACTTTTCAAATATAATATTTTTCACTACACCCATTGTACAGATGAGATACAAAGAGGGTTCAATCAGGATTTTTCAAAAGTGGCCTCTGATTTTGGGTGCTTGACTTGAAATAGTCAAAACCTGAATTTCAGAGGGACCCTCCTAATTCAGTTGAAGTTCTGGGTGCTCAAATTCAAATGGTCTCAAGTTGGGCACTAAAAAACTGAGGTAATAAAAATGCTGGCCTAAGTGACCTGCTAAAAGTCACAAAACAAACAAGAACCCAGGAGTCCTGATTCCAAAGTCCCTTGTTCAATCTAAATCATCGAACTACACTTTCTCTCAACAGACAGAAACCCGAGAAAAAGCCACCTCAGGCATTGCACCAGCCCACCCTAAACAGAAAGTGCTCTAAACTGTTGTGGGGCTAAACAGCAGAGGTGACTAAACTGACCAATATCCAGTTAATTCGTACAGAGACCACAACCTCTTTAGGCAAAGTGCTGTGGTGAGAGCCCGCCCCAAAGTATCATCAAAACCTACCACACATTTCTACTCCACTCTCCTTAGCTGTCAAGCAGGAAATGGAGGGCGCCCAGAGGCCACGGGGACGGGCGCAGGCAGAGCCGGGAGAGCTCCGGGATGTAAGAGTCACACTCCGAGCAGGTGGGACGTGCAAAGAGTCAGTTTGGAAACGCAGCCCCCCCCCACCCCCGGGGAAAGAGCCAGGCACGTCCGCCCCAGAGCGACAAACCACCAGGCTGCTGCTATTCGGGGTAGGGGAGAGTCAGCTGGGGGCACTGAGGCCTAAGTGCGTGTCCGAGGCGGCCGGCAGGGGCCTCTCCCAGGCCGGGCTGTCACGTTCACGTCTGCTCCAGAGGCAGCGCTCGGGAAAATGTCGGAAAGTAACTGCGGATCACGGCTGCCAAGGGGGGCCACGTTCCCCGGCTGCCCTCGGGCCCGGGACAGAGCGAGCCCCCGGGCCCAGCGCTGCCGCTCACACGCCAAGGGAGCCCGGCTCCCCGCTCCGCTCGGACGCTTGCCCCGGGCGGCGCCCAACTTGCTCCAAAGTTTTCTTGTCCCTTTTCTTCCGGCGCGGACCGGAGCGCGAGGACGGGCCCGAGTCCGGCTCAGCCCCGGCCACCCGAGGAGGGCGCCCGGCGTTCCCCGCAAGCACAGCGCGCACTCAGCGGCGGCGGAGCCACTCGCCGGGCCCTGGAGCCCTTCCCTGGTCACCCCAGGGAGCTGCAAGCCCCCGGCCCCTACAGCCGCCGCCTCCACCCGGGCACTGGCCGCGGCTCTTCCCTGCCGCCCGCCGGACAGAACCGACTCCCCCCCCCGCCCCGCAAGCCAGCGCCGCCGAGAACTTCTGCTCCCCGCCCCTGGGTCCCGTTCTTCGCCACCCTCCCGGGGCGGGGAGCCCCCAGCTGCCCCTGCCCACCTCGAAGACACTTGCACTCAGTCCTGCTTGTCGCCCAGCAAGCGCGGGCGCCCCGGCTGCAGGCACGCCCTGGGTCCGGCTCTTCCTCGCCAGTCCCCCAGGTGACTCCTGCCCCCACCCCAGCGCGCGCGCGCCCTCCCTGGCTCCTGCCTTTGCCTCGCTCCAGGGCGCACCGACTCCCCCAGCCTCGCCCCGCAGCCCGGGCCGCTCCGGGGCGCGCTCTGCGGCTGCTGCCGGGACCCCCTGGAGCAAGCGCCCCAGCCGCGGGGCCCGCTCCCTGCGCGGACCTGAGTAGCCTCTGCAGGGGCGAGCTCCGGGCCCGTCCCCGGGGTGTCCCTGCCCTGCCCTCACCTCTAGTCCGGGGGGAGCCGGGGGACAAAGTGCCGAGCCCCCGCGTCGCTGTGCAGTCGCGGTCAGGGAGCAGCGCCCGGGCCCTCCCCGGCGCGCCTCTGCCGGCGGTGCCGCTCGCTCCCCATCTTCTCCGTCCCCCTCCCGGGCTCCGAGTGCGGCAGCGGCAGGACACAGTTGGGACATTCGCTACATTGTTAGCATTCCATTCGCGTCACGTGACCCGGGCCCGCGTCATTCCAGCCCCCCTCCCTTCACATACCAGCGGGGGGCGGGGCTTCTGCCGCCCGATCAGCAAGCGCGGGGCGGAGCCCTGGCGGCCCTGCCGCCGCCCGACTGAGGCTGGAGCCGGCTGCTGCGTCGCGGCGGGGAGAGAATTCCGCTGGGCACTGAGGGCGTAGGGGGGAGCCAGGCGATGGTGCCTGCGACACCCCGATTTCCTTTGTCCTCTTCCATACACGGACCATCCCTCCCGGAAACTGTGTGTGCAGCCACCTTAGCAAGTTCTTCCCAGCCTCGCTGACTTTCAGTGGCAGATGGGGTCCAGCTGCAAAGTTTGGGTCTGGAGCTGAACTTCCCCAAAGTTCCTAGCTGTTAGGAGAATGGTTTCTGAGTCTGGCCGTCACAGAGAGCGCGGCTGGCCCACTCTGCCTGCTTGGCCCTGGCCTTTGGGCTTGAGACTCAGGTTCGATTGGGAATCTTGGGGTCCTTCAGTGGACAGGGTGAAAATGGCATTGGACAGAAGAGAGGTAGAACAAAAGGATAGGGCCAGTTTAAGAGGGCTGTGAAGAAGAGTGAGGGCCTGGCCCACCCCTGGAACTCTGCCTACTGGGAACTAGCTGGAAAACAGTCTAATGTGAACTGGAGACCTATTCTTGTCTGGGGTCACATAGTGGCCAATGTATAATTATTCTCCCAGTTTAAAAAACAGCCATTTATGTTAAGGTTTAGTTAAATTATTAAAAATATTCTCTTGTCATGACACAGAGAAGTCTTGGAAACATGCTCGGAGGAGTTTTCAGTTTTCACGGTAGGTAGATGTGGTCACACGGTTCACATATGGATCGAACGGTCACACTTTGAATTCAACCCTGTTACAGAGCTAATGGTCAGCCATGAGGTGTGTATCTGAACATGTTTCCTATAAGTGCTAGAGTTTTTGCACTTGGGATTCCTGTTTAGTTTAGCCCATTATAAAGACCTGACACCAAGTTCAGATGGAGATCCAAATTCTCCTAAAACACTGAAGTGTTTCAATTTGGAGATTTGGTTCAGGCGCATCAAAACTGTCTTTGGATGGCATTGTGGCAGATATGGACATTAATAACGATCAGAAAGTAGTAATAAAAATAGAATTAAACAAATCCTGCAGTCCTGTTGCAAAGTCCAAGGGAGACTTCTTCATTCTGGATTCACTTTAAAGGCAGTGTTTTAAAGTCTCTTCTGGGTAGGAAGGATTTTGCTCTGCGAGTGTCTGTTTAATGGCCACTCCTGCAAATACTTAAGCACAGGGGTAACGTTACTAATGTCAGTGGTTCCACTGATTTGAATGGAATTATTTACATATATAAAGTTAAGTTTGTGCATAACTGTTTGCAGGCTGGGAACTATGTAGTCAAGGAAGTAAATATGTGAATAAAGTCACAAATACATTATGTGTTTGCAGGATCAGGCCCTATCTGAGAACATTTTTTAAATCTCACTTGTCTTCTGCTTTTTCGATTTCTCTCATCCAAATTGCCACCACAGCTTGAAAACCCCTATTTCTGAGGAGAAGGGAATTAACTTAAAGTGACTACAAACACACTGCCATGTCTCATAGGAAAAAGGTGAACAGAAATCGTTCAGTGTTTCATCTGAAGCGTTGCCAGTTACTTTCTATGAATTCATATCAGACTTTTAATAGTGTATTGAAATATAGACTGAAATATATTGGGGTGGGGGGGAAGGAACCCCTAACCTCAAGGGAGAGAGAGAAACCCATTAGGACAGTTCATAGCAGATTGCAGTATCAAAAGAGCATAGCAGGCTGAAGTGGTTCATTTTGCAATCTTCAAATACCTGCAAAACTGAAGTAAACTTTAAATAATATGAGAAATGCAGCATGGCTTCATTTTCTAAATTACTGCTGTGCTTAACCAATGAAGCATAGCAGTGTGATTGCCTAAACTAGGGTATTGCTCAATTGCTGGAGACCTTTTCCCGACAAAGCTCAGGCTGGCTTAAAGGGGCACTGTCACAATAAAAATCACATACTATACATAAAAATTTCCTTTACCTGAGACACTAATGTCATCTACATTTGTCATCTGAAAAAAAAAAGAATTTATTTTTCACCATTAACATAGTTTGCTTTCTTTTTGCATTTCAATCAATTTGGACAGTGAAACTAGACTGGACTATTTCACTTTCTATTTTTAAACAGTTTCACTTTCTGGATCTCAGGTACTAGCACAAAGCTGTTGTGCTTTGTTTTCCAACAGCAGAGCTGCACATGTGAGAGAGATGGGAATAGGGGGCAGGGGAGAGAAAGGTAACATCTACCTTGTAGAAAATGTCAGGACGACCTGTTACAAACTCATACTCTCAACACACAATTCACTTTTGCAATGACAATGAGACCAAACTATGTGTTAACCACATTCCTTAATAATGCTAGTCTTGGAGTTCAGAACACGGCTAAAACATGTTTTCATCCAAACTATACAGTTACTGAATGTATAAAGACCAAACCATATTTTAACAGAGGACTACTGCGTATTACCTAGGTTCCCCCTCCCACTACTGTTTTCCATAGTAGGATAGTAGAGTTATAGAGTAAAAATGGTATCATTGCACATATGAGAAAATTCATTTAAGGGCTAGAGCATAAGATAGTGATCTGTCCTGAGCAAGGGGTAATGTGGTTCTCTGCTGCTCTGGGTAGGATATAAATTGTGTCAGATCTATAATCAGCACAGCATGCTCCAGTTCCCACTTGATACACCTGTGCAGCTATGCTGCCAAGTGCATGGGTGAAGGGGGATAACCAAGACTCTGCTCCTTTCACATTCTGTTTCCTCCCACCCACCTGAACAGGTTTGGGAAGTAGTGGCTCTATGGAACTCTTCTGCTCCTTTAGGCCTGCCCATGATGAAGGGAGTTTTGTGCCCCATTATGTTCCAGTGCCACCATGCTAGCTGAGTCACAAATTGGGCCTTTTTAAACAACTGTATTGTATTTAAATTTCAAATCTTACTGCCAAAAACACATCTAACAGCCAAAGCTAAAGGAGGTAGATGAAATTTAAAAAAAATCCAAAAAACCACATGCTCAGTAGTGGGCCAGGGGGAATTGGATCACATTCAAACAAACAAAAATGATGAAACAGGAATTTGACCTGCAACTGCTAATTGATTTCTGCACATTTTTCCTCAAAGAGGATTCTAAGTACATATGAAATGGTTTTTGTGATGCAGAAACATTATCAGACTTTATGACAAATTAATGGACTTTTCAGTGTATTGATTGTACATGGAAAATGGAAAGACAAAAATGATGTGAAACGGGATGTTTGCAAGAAAGAGACATAAGTGACATGGTTAAACTGTTTTTAAACCATGGAGCTTGTGTTTAGTGATCTGGACAAGATATATACATTCTCTCTTCCATAGATGTTACCAATGGGCTCGATTCTGAATTCTCTGGCAGTGTAAAGGAGCGCTAGCGTGGGTGTAAATGTAATATCATAACCTTTAACAGCATCAACAGCCTGGAACAAGAGCATTTTGGCATCCATTGTGGTTCTCTTTTGTTTTACAGAATATGTAAAGAAACTGCAACGGAAGCAGTGTGATCTAATGGACAGGGCACTGGACTCAGGAGATAAGGGTGCTAGTCCTGGGTTTGCCACGGACCTGCTGCATGAGAGTAGGCAAGTCACATCAGCTGTCTGTGCTTCCGTTTCCCCTCCCACCTTTTGTCTATCTTGTCTGTTTAAATTGTATGCTCTTCAGGGTAGAGACTATCTCTTACTACGTGTTTTGTACAGTGCCTAGGATAATGGGACGATCTTGCCTGAGGCCTGTAAATGTTCCTGTAACACACATTACTAGTAATTAATCATTGATTCCATCTGGTTCTAGAATTTTCTCATTCTTCAGTTGTTCTGTGTTTTTCATCACCCAGTGTTAGCCTGATTCCTTTAGTATTTCTTATTTGGTTATTTCTTAAAATGTATGTTCACTTCTGGCACCTGTCTCCATCTTTCTTTGTGGACACAGAGATGGAAGTGGATTTTTAGCAAAGAATAACTTTTCTGTCAATACATAACTCTTATCTCTGACAGTTTCCAGGGGCCTCTTGTTCACTGTACTTGGAGAATAAACAAACATTTATTTCAGTTTATTTTACAGTTTTGCTTTCATTCTCCATTTTTGCTTATACTTTTTTATTTTGCATTACTAATGTTAATAGTGGATCAGTCTAGTTTTTTTCTCTGCACTTCTATAATACTTTGTATGTACTTCTTATTGTTATTCCTGATAGCACTTCCTTATCCATGAACACTGGCTATTGTTTATTGCTTTTGACCATATATTAATATACATGTAAATACATTTTAGTCCTCATATGGTTCTCTTCCATACATTGTTTCAGTCTTTTCCATTTCACTTACTGCATCCAGTTTTCTTCCACAATTTAATCTGTTGAGATTCTCTGCCTTTATTTTCCCTTTTGAACTAGTTTAGTCAGAAATACACATGGGGACAGATCCAAATCCCACTGCAATCAAAGCTTTGGATCAGACCCATTTATTAAGTATCATTGTAGTGCCTACAGCCCCTAGTCACGAACAAAGACTCCACTGTACGAGGTGCTGTACAATCACAGAACAAAAAGACCATCGCATAGTCACTACTATGCTGATGCTCCCCCATCCATGGCTCGAATAATTTCCAACTGTATGTTATGACAGACTAAATCAAGAGTTACCTCCATTCTAGTTTCCTCTTATATGAGTCCTATATCTAGTCCAAAAATGTATACAGTTTGAATATAATTGGAACACACTAAGGAGAACTAAATCTGCCACCTGCGTGTAGCTTGTTCTTTTTTAAAACCTTTTGGATTTTACCTTTTCTTTCTGTTACTTTCTGGTCAGGCAGTCTATTGAAAATGCTCCCTTTATTTATTTACATATAATAATAGTTCTATTTTATCTTTTTTATTTTTCAAAGGTGCTGGATTAACAGTTTTAGCTACAGAAAACTTTTGTTAACATAACAGGCAGCAACAGTACAAGTTCCTTCAAGTATTAACCAGGATAGGCAGGGTTGCAAAACCATGCTCTGAAGTGTCCTCAGCCTCTGTTTGCCAGAAGCTGGGAATGGGCAACAGGGGATAGATCACTTGATGATTAGGTTCATTCCCTCTGAAGCACCTGGCATAGACCACTGTCAGCACACAGGATACTGGGCAAGATGGATCATTGGTGTGACCCAGTATGGCCATTCTTATGTTCTTCTCCCCTGCAATGGCCCTCAACCTTGTCCTGGGGCAAGGTTTTTTCAGTCTCAATGGCTTTATCTACATTGAGGTTTTTCTGAAAGTCTTGCACTCTTGTTTTGAGCAGGATTAGACAACCCAGTGATAAAATGCCTGTGACTGGACTACAGTTTGTTCTTCCACTGGTGTTGTGACTGGTGAAGCTGCACCTGGGTTATAACGATGGTAGGGGATTTTCAGAAAATCCTCAATGTAGCCTATGGCAACTCTATCCTGGTCCTCTTTGTTGAGACTGGTAATAACTGCAATTATGATGATGTGGTTTTTTGATGTGAACACTTCACTTTAGGACTGGACTGAGATCATAGGCAGGTAATACAGAATCGCAATTTTCCAGAAATGTTTGGTCACTACTACTTTGGGCTTCATTCAAACGCATGGTAGTCCCTGTACCACATTACCAGTCACCTGAGCCATTCAGTCTGTCTCACCAAGATCTGCTTATCTCAAATGATTCTCAAGATTTGCTCTGCATACAATAGTGATGTGAGTTATGCAGTGGTTGTCTTGTGACAGATTATATTGATGTTCTGAGCTCTTGGGAGGTAACTCAGAACTAAGTTAAACTCATGTCACCATTATACAAAGTAGACTGACCAGACTGTACAATAACAATGCATAGCATTTTACACTGTCACTGTCAGAGCAGTTTACACACATAAACGAGGTAAGCCAAACACCACCACTGTGAGTGAAGTAAAACTGAAAAATAGGAGGGTAAGTGGTGTGTCCAAGGCCATACAATGAGTTATTGGTAGAGCCAATATTAGAATTCAGCAATCTAGGTTCCTAAACCAGTTCATTCTTGCTGCCTCTGCTTAAACTGAGACACCCCTTCCCCGCTACCCCTGCCCACTTACCTGATCTGAGACATCCCAGATACCTATTAGATCACTGGAAGTGGCAGACTTCTTATCCTGAAGATCATTGCCAGTAATGAGACACAACCTAACTGCTGGAGCCAATGGGTTAATAATTAAAAAACATGTTAAAAATTTCCTCAAATGAAAGCCCAAGTTAGTAGTTTGTTGCTGAGTCCTTAGTATAGTTTAAATGCATTAGATGCACAGAGTGTTAAATTGAGAGGTCAGTGTAATGTGAAATGTTTGCAGATTTACCAAAACTAAATTTAGTTCTTAGGTGTGCAGGGCTACATGGCACTTAGATACCTAAGTGAGAGGTGCCTTAGACATACCTAAAATAGATTGCTGTGGATGTCTACACAACTTTCTTCAAAATAGACTGAATGCATGAATGCATCCGATGAAGTGAGCTGTAGCTCACGAAAGCTTATGCTCAAATAAACTGGTTAGTCTCTAAGGTGCCACTAGTACTCCTTTTTTTTTTTGCGAATACAGACTAACACGGCTGCTACTCTGAAACCTTTCAAAATAGACTGTGCTTTTGGGCTTGAAAGCATTAAGCTCCTTTTATAATAATCATATTTTTCACTTACATACTGCTCTTCACCCCATGATTTCATAGAGCTTCACAAAGATTGGTTTCATTATCCCTTCTTCACAGATAGAGAAACTGAGGGGCAGGGAAATTAAATGACTTGCATAAGCTCCTATAGCGAGACAGTGGAAGGGGAAAGGCTCAGCTCCAGTATATTCAGATCAACAGTGCAGGCCACACAAAAAGAAGTCAGCAGTGTGAAGTCTTTTAGCAAAATGTCACTGTAGCCTACCAACTCAAAGCCATCTCTTCTCTAAAAGAAACTTCTGAGAGTGACTTCTGTAATTCACTGTTGTGTTCTCCTCAGAAAAGCAGAACTGAAAACATCGGCTGACTGTTGATGAACTGAAGTCCTAGTACTGAGGAACATTCTATTCACATATTCTAACAGCACCATGTCTCTGAGTAGTTGCAAAATTATTTGAAATCTTTAAGAAGGCTAAAGACTAGGGTGTGGTAGAATTCACAGCTTCTGTAGGCGGATCTTGTTCCTCCATTCCCCCAAACAAGCTCCCAGTGTCCCACCCTCTCTCCTATCCCCTTGTGGTTTCAAAGATTCCCTCCCCACCTCATGCCAAGGACTCTGTGTGCCCCTTCTTTCCCCCAAATTTCCCCATTCTCCTGTTCCTCCCTATGCAAGGTACCTTGTCTACCCTCGCCCAAGACTGGTTGTCCCTCATTATCCCCTATGTCAAGGTCTGTGTGTGCCCCTCCAGCCCCATGTCTCCCTCCATCACATGCTGTGCGTATCCCGTCATTCCCCCTTCTCCAAATACTTCTCCATTCCCCCCTCTACCACATGTCAGGAGCTCTGTTCCTCCATTTCCACCTCCCCACTCCACAATAGAGGTTGTGTGCACACACTCATTCCTTCCCCCCCACTCCATTATTATTTTCTTTCTTTCTGTCAGGGAGATAAGTCATTCAGGGCATCAACATATGAAACTCTACTGAGAGGATAGGCAGAGCTGCAGTGGGTGGGGCTTGTTATCAACTGGATCTTTGATCAATAGACAATTACAGAGAAATGCCATCAAGTTAATTAAAAAACTGGATAGCCAGCACAGAATACAACTACCTAGCATTAGTGAAATTCCACACAAAGTCATGACATTCTTTCAGTCCTAGCCACATAGGCTCTGATCTTGCTCCTATTGAAGTCACTGATTTATGTGGGTGGGGGATCGAGAGCCTGGATGATGACATAGCTCCTTATGAAGTTCAAGATTGTGTGGACCTCACAAACGATTTCTGAAATTTGCAAAAATAGTCTGAGTTTGTGTTATGTTCTTTATTTATTTGCAAAAATAGTCTGAGTTATTTTCCAGTGATATAAACCCATGTTGATGTTTTTCCATAATGGGGAGTCAGTTTAAAGATAATATCTATCTGTTCCATCCTCTTTGTGCTGAAATCTAAGGTATTTTTGATAGAAAGTATCTGGGCACTAATGAGCCATTACCTGCACCATGATTTTCCCCCAAAATATGATAAGACGGTGATAGATACTATTGTATTAGGTGTGATAGACTAATATAATATAGGTATGCTTTTTAAATTTATTTCAGTTTTTACTATACCATTCCAGAAATGTTGGTCCTGATTTTCATTTACACTGAGGCCACTTTACACCACTCTGGTCCTCTTCTGGACAATCTGTCTGATTTCAGATTCCCACCAGCTAACCTTGCTTTGCTGTTCAGTAATAGCCCGGTTGCACTGTAAAATCTAATTCCTTTACTGTAATTCCTAAGTACAACATTTTAAAACCGGGGCGGGGGGTGTCAATACGCCAGTTGGTCTGACCTACTGGGGTAAGAGAAATAGTTCCCACCTGAAGTGTTTATAAAGGAAGGAACTGAGTAGAAACCAAATGTAAGTCAGTCTGCTTCTCCTAGGTACAATCAACAACAGCATACTTGCAAATCCGCACACACATGTACAAAGTATCATTCTAATACAGCATGGTCTCTCTGGACAAGAGTGTGTACCATCCACAGGCGCTGGCTTCTAATTTTCCCTGGGTGTACTCAACTCCCGCTCAGCCCCAGCCCCCACCCCAACTCTACCCCTTCCCCCAAACCCCCACCTCTGCCCCACCTCTTCCCACCCCCAAGCACGCTCTGTCTCTGCTCCTCCCCCTCCCTCCCAGCGCCTCCTGCACACCGTGGAAAAGCTTTTCCACAGTGTGCAGGAGGTGCTGGGAGGGAGGGGGAGGAGTTGATCAACAGGACCGCCGGGAGGCGCTGAGGGGAGAGAGGGAGTTTGGCTGCTGGTGGGTCCTGAGCACCCACTATTCTTTTTCCATAGGTTCTCCAGGGCTGGAACCCCCACGGAGTCGGCGTATGGTACCATCTTGCATTTAGCTTGAAAACCCTGGTTACCTTCTCCAGACCTGAAGACGAGCTCTGTTAAGCTCAAAAGACTTGTCCCTTTCACCAACAGAAGTTGGGGCAATAAAATATATTACTTCACCTACTTTGTCTTTCTCAATGTGCAATCTGTCATACAGAACATTGCCTCACAGTGTCTCATAACAGCATATGAAACTCTAGCAAACATATCTCAGACCTCGCTTGAAAGGAGGAAAGGTACTGAGTGGGGAAAAAAGCTCTTGTTTATTAAGTGAGCTAACCAAGATCCTCAAAGCTAAACATTTGTTTACTTACCTCTATTAGCAAAGAAGATACTAGAAAGACTAATTAGCTACAGAAAATATATACTATTCTCTATCGAGTGAGTAACTTGAATGAATACAAAACTTGGCTTGGATACTGAAAATCAATTTTGTACATGTAAATTCAAGATGGAGGGTTGTGACTGGATGGAGCACTAGCTAGATCTCTCCAATCAAAGCTGAGCATTGCGTGGTGGGATTTGTGATCCCACCGGGCCACACTTTCCTCATAAAATTGAGATTTTATGGAAATTAGGTTCAGCCTTAGAATTCTCAGAAAGTTGCCAGTGAAGCCCATGAGCAAATGTTGACTGTCCCAGCCCTAGGAGAGTGTAAAAAGTCCTGAACTGCTTACCACACTCTACTAAAATATCATCACAGAACAATATAAACATGCAAACAGTACCCCAACTGTGAGATTTTTCAGTTTAAAAATGTTTCACAACCATTTGTTCCCAATCCGAAGACTTGATTATTATCGCTGCTTGTCTCCTAGTCTTCCACACAATCTTCCAACCTACATCTATTCTGAACTTTCTTCCCATGCCAGTCACTGTTTTTAGCTCACTTTAGGAATACTTGCTCGTCTTCTCTGAAAAGCTCTGCAGCAGTCCCAGCAATGTTTTCAATTTTTAGCCTTTTCCTTTCAGTCTCCACTGTATGTTACCATCACATACTGTGCAGGATCTCAGGAAATTTAAAATCCAGAATTAAAGAAAACAGACTTTGAATGTCACAGGTGGCATTTATTCATCGTCAGTCACTAAAACTGCAGGGAGGATAATAAGTGGTTTGCAAATAAAACACAGAATGAGGCTATAATAAGGATTGCCAATTATCTGATTCAGTGACTAAATGAGGAAGGCTTATTATAAATCTTAGAATATCATAAACACATAAGGAGCAATATTAATATATTATAAATCAAAACGAATACAGAAAAACACACACAACATTATTTTAAAGCAAACAGCACATGACAGCATAAAAACACAGGACTGTGTTGCCTAACTGGTCTCTTTACATTTCCCCTTCCCCAACATGTGTACACACATTTTTGGGTGACACAAGTTTGTGTGTTTCCAACATTCACATCTGTATGAGCAAGTAGGGAAGGTAGCACTCAGAAATGTGAATGTCAGATTTTGAAAAAAGCATGTGAAATGCTATTTTCCCCAAGCAAAGTGTGCGTATTGTGTGTGTGTGTGTGTAATGTATATCTCCTTCACCACTAGAACCTCATATTTATCACCATGCTGCGCTTCAAGCCCATTAGAAACATCATTATAAAGCCTCGTTCTACAGGTCCCTAGTAGAAGCATGTATGGAATGAATGACACACTAAGTAGCTTATATTGCGCCTCTCTGAGTCATGTATCTGTTTACTGAATCCTTTATTGCTAATAGCTCTGTAATCTCTCCTATTCCAGGGGGCTTGCAGTTGGCCAGCTCTCAGCCTGGACTTGGCCAACATCTCTTCTCTTGTTCCAGGGTCCCCTCTGGAACACCCATTCCTAATTAAAATCATATCCTCCACAGCAGTTGAGCTCATTCCCAGGGTCCTTTCTGAGTCCTATTACCTCCAGTCCCTGGCACTGCTCCTCAGGTCCAGCTGCAAGAAATTGAGGGCGAGCAGACGCCCAGAGCCCTCTCAGTGCTGCAGTGTCAGACAAGGTGGCTGGGGAAAGAGAAGGGTTGAGCTCCCTGGCTACTGGGCTCCTGAGCAGCCTGCTCTGTGGCCAGCTTCACTTTTTTAATATCCCCTTCCCCAGGTAGAGCATGCTCTACAGGTGTTCCTAACTGGCACTGTCTGAGTGTAGGGACACTCATTAGTCAGTGGGATGGGGGCATGTGCCATCACAGAGCACATCAATTCTACCACCACCTCTGTGGCACTAACCTCCAAAACTACTTTTCTATCCTAATATCCACCAATGTCCAGTTTCATATCCCCATCTCTCAGACATATAGCTGTCCGTTGTAGCTGATGATGATGTCATGGCATCTTGTGTGTTGTTTTGTGGCTGTATAGTCTGAGCTGCAAGGAGCAAGGTCACAAACAGTTGTCATAGAGGAATGTGTAGGCTCCCACTGAGGACTTGGCATGATACCTGTGGCTCTTTTTTCAATCAATTTCTTGCATTTGTCTTGTTCAAAGTGTTTACAACCTCTGTTGATAGCTACTCTCCATTCAGGTCTGTCTTTGGCTGTGTCTTCGAATTACTTTTCTACCCTACCCTGTCCAGTTACATATCCCCATTTCTGAGATATCTGCTTCCGGAATCCCTGCTACCATCGCAACCTCATTCAGCCCCAAACTAAAATTCTCATTATAAAGCATCATTCCTCTCCCAAACCCTTTCCATAGCCTTGATTTATCTCCTCTAATGATTGCACTGTTCTCCTATTCTCATCATCTTGGTGTCATCTGTGACTCCTCTCTCTCTCTTCTTCTTCCTCATATATTCAGTCTCTCACTAAAGACCTGTTGTAGCCCATTTAAGTCAATCAGAGTCTTTCCATTGACTCCAGTGCAATTTGGATTTGGCCCCAAATCCTCTCTCTTCATCTCTATATGTCTAAAATCTACTCAGGCCT
Source organism: Chelonia mydas (assembly GCF_015237465.2). Lineage (NCBI taxonomy): Eukaryota > Metazoa > Chordata > Testudines > Cheloniidae > Chelonia > Chelonia mydas. The sequence continues at coordinate 40,621,569 of NC_057849.1, forward strand.
CTCTGTCTCCCCAACTAAAACTCTTGGGGGAGGAGGGATAGGATACAGAAGGACCTAGACAAATTGGAGGATTGGGCCAAAAGAAATCTGATGAGGTTCAATAAGGATAAGTGCAGGGTCCTGCACTTAGGACGGAAGAACCCAATGCACCGCTACAGACTAGGGACCGAATGGCTAGGCAGCAGTTCTGCGGAAAAGGACCTAGGGGTGACAGTGGACGAGAAGCTGGATATGAGTCAGCAGTGTGCCCTTGTTGCCAAGAAGGCCAATGGCATTTTGGGATGTATAAGTAGGGGCATAGCGAGCAGATCGAGGGACGTGATCGTTCCCCTCTATTCGACACTGGTGAGGCCTCATCTGGAGTACTGTGTCCAGTTTTGGGCCCCACACTACAAGAAGGATGTGGATAAATTGGAAAGAGTCCAGCGAAGGGCAACAAAAATGATTAGGGGTCTAGAGCACATGACTTATGAGGAGAGGCTGAGGGAGCTGGGATTGTTTAGTCTGCAGAAGAGAAGAATGAGGGGGGATTTGATAGCTGCTTTCAACTACCTGAAAGGGGGTTCCAAAGAGGATGGCTCTAGACTGTTCTCAATGGTAGCAGATGACAGAACGAGGAGTAATGGTCTCAAGTTGCAATGGGGGAGGTTTAGATTGGATATTAGGAAAAACTTTTTCACTAAGAGGGTGGTGAAACACTGGAATGCGTTACCTAGGGAGGTGGTAGAATCTCCTTCCTTAGAGGTTTTTAAGGTCAGGCTTGACAAAGCCCTGGCTGGGATGATTTAACTGGGACTTGGTCCTGCTTTGAGCAGGGGGTTGGACTAGATGACCTTCTGGGGTCCCTTCCAACCCTGATATTCTATGATTCTATGATATTCTATGATTCTTGTCCAGGCCCTGGTCATTTCTCACTTTGAGCACTGTCACTCCCTTCGAACCAACTGCTGGCTAGTCTCTAGCCTCTCTCACTTCAACCACATTCTTGCATCCTTTTTCTGGCTTCCTGTCTTTGGCTGCATCAAATTCAAATTCCTTGTTCTCACTCATAAGCAACTCATTTGTTTGCACCTACATATTTGCTCTAATTTTCTCCAACTTCCCCACTTGCTTCCAATGTCCCCAATTCTCTCTTAACTGCTCTTTCTGTCTCCTCCCATCCTGTTTTGCAGCTTAACAATGTTTCTATAGGTATTTATCCAGACCCGAGCACATAGATTTTAAGAGATCACTGTGATCTAGTCTGACCTCCTCCGTACAGGCCGTAGATCTTCATCCAGTAATTCTTGCCTCACGTCCACTAATTTGTGGTTGAACTACTAGACCATCTCATTTAGACAGGCATCCAATCTTGATTTGATGATTTCAAGTGATGGGAGAATCTGTATCATCTTAATATGTGAGCACCTCCCAAGAATGTATAGCTTTCATCCTCATAACACTCCAACGGTGTTGTGAAGTACATTTTACAGATGGGCAACTCAGGCACAGAGTGATTAAACGATTTGCACAAGGTCAAACAGTAAGTCTGTAGCAAAGCTGGAAACTGATTCCAGAACTCCCGAGTCCCAACCCAGTGTTTTAAACAGTTTCACGATTTTCTCTGTCCTTCAAATTCCTCCTTAACCCTCCACCACTTATTTTTTTCTTTAATCCTTTTTTTCACAGGTCTCCTTGGGAATCATTTCTTTGAATCATCTCTAACCTGAACTGTTGCCCAATGTTTTGTCTTGTCTGCATTTGAGTATAAAGTCTTCAGGGATGAGATTACATCTTTTCATTTGTAAAGCACATTTACAGCTCCATACAAATGCTTAACACTATCATAATGATAATAGCTCTGATTTAACTGTACTGCACTCATGGGGGAAGCAGATAGGTTTCTGTGCGTCACAGAGAGGAAAGTGACAGACTGCGTTTGCACTCTAATTAAAACATTTCAATGACTTTAGCCTGAGCAATGTTAAAAACTGCCTTGGATAACTTAAAGCAGCTCAGTTAAGATCTCAGATAAGATCTCTTGCCAGAACACAAAAGATGTCCAGGAACACTGCTGGCTCACAAATACGGGAGCAGAATGCCTGTGCCCCCACTGATTCTCTTAAACTTGGGGCGACAAATCTTTCAGTGAAATTCTTTGTGGGTTGAACAGAGAAACCTCCAAGGTCTTACTAGATTTATTACTGCGGGAGGTACAAAGGACTTTTGTGCATCACCCCTTTTACCCAACCTAGAACAGCACTGAGATCGATAGGGCCAAACTTGCACCTGGTTTAAGTCACTGGAGTTCTAGCAGGGAGGAATTAGGCCCAGTATTTTTGTTAATCAATATACCAGCTGACCCTCTCGTTGCCCAACTTTCTTCTCACATGTAAGCACTTGCACACATTCCCCTACCCAGTGTGAAACATCCTGTCTCTGAAACAAACCACTATTCTCTAATAAACGTTCAGTTAGAGAATTGCTCTTACTAACCTAGTTTTCCTATTCACCTTTCTGACTCACTAATGCTTGGGAACCAAGAGTACAAGAAGCTGAATTTATTCGTAATTCAAGCATTATGAAAGCAACCTCTGAACTAGTTTCCTTTCTCACTGCCACACCATTGAACACAACCCTGACCTACAGGGACCACCCTCTCCAGGAATGGAGGGTTATTCAGCCTGCATCCTGTTTCAGAGTCACAGGCCTCTCTTGAGTAGCAAAAAGAAAAAGAGGACTTGTGGCACCTTAGAGACTAACCAATTTATTTGAGCATAAGCTTTCGTGAGCTACAGCTCACTTCATCGGATGCATGCAGGCACTCTATTGTGGCGGAACCTTGACAATTTGTTTCAGAGAATTTCTCCTGTTGATCATGATCAGTCACTAAGAACTTAGCTGTGAGAGTCTAAACAAATACTTCTAATGCTGGTCTTGAACGGGGCTCTATGTGTGTAACAAGTCAAAGCAAAGCAATATTGATTTGATGGAACATAAGGCAGCGGTGTTTAGAAACATGGCATCAGTGACTCCTTCATATATAGATTTGCATGTTATTTAACCTCATCTGACTATCTGTAGGGAGTGCTAAACCCCACTGAAGTCAAAGGCCTCTCCAAGCAGGGCCAGACCTGGCATTTTTTGGTTAGTCAAACATTGTAACACCATTCCCTTTACTGTCGCTACAAAATGACTGATTCTTGTTTCACCCCCATGAAAAACCATGATTCTGCCTTAATGTGAAGGAACACTACCACCTCATTTTTATAAACAAATACAACGGGTAACCACATTTCTCTGAAAACTGGGAATGCCCCGGCCCTGTCAGTTTCACAAAAATTTGTCCTGGATTTTGCCCAGGCCCTGGCCCCAGCAGCGGGGCCAACCCAAGGAAGGAGCTACCAGCCAGCTGAGCTGGTGAAACTGACAACATGCTGCTGTGGCACCTGCACAACCCCCAGATCTGTCACACAACAATACTGTCACCTTCTCCTCGAGGGAAGCCTTTACTGAGCATCCCCCTCAAACCACCAATCCCTTAAACAGAAATAGACCCACAGCTGCACTGATTCCATATACAGACAGCTAATGATAAGGGATTGGCACCCGCATTTCCACCCACTTCCCTTGCATCATGAGTGAGAATCAATTGTGGCAGAGTATTGAGGTGGGACGGGGCAAAAGGTAGCAATGGGGTTGACAAGAGAGAGACGAAAAAAAGAATCACTGTAGTGATTTTCTTCATGCCTAATTAACACATTCTTACATTTTGATTCTTTCCATGTAAGAATTCTTGACATAAATCTTTCATTTTGAGGGGGGCTGTTTTCATTTTATTTTATTTGAAACCTACATAGTTTTTGTGGAGAATAATCTGTTATAATTTTATTAAACTAATTTTGGACACAATGTCCCACATATCTGCTAATTCTGGATTCTTCTCTGCTGGCTCTTTCCCCTCTTGTTTTTCTCCTTGCAGGATTATTCTCTTAAATTAGTCTAGCCACTCTTTTAACAGTAAGTTAGTCACTTGCTTTGGGCAAAACAATTTGTACACTAGATTTATTGTCTTCCTGCTTGGATATCCATCTTGTAATGTCTTCTGCTATATGAGGCGCATCCAAATTTCTCTCTCTTTTTTTCCTCTTTACTTTGAGCTTAGTGTTCTGAAGGAAGTTGATCAAACTGAACATTCTTGTGAATTTAAGCTGGACTGCCAAGAATGCAAGTGATTCATCCCCCTGTAAGGAAAAGGGCTGGCAATAAAGCACTCCCCACTCCCCTTTTAAACATGCAAAATACTGTTACTGCTCAAAACAAGTAAATCTTTTTACTCAGAACAAAGTGTGCTATTAATTGCATGACAACTAGAATTCTTAAAATACTATCTTCTATTTTTAGAAAAAGGAAATGTTATCACCAGAGGCCTTTTAGTTGATTTGATGTAAATTGTGAGCACTAGTAAAGCACACTGAAATAGTAAGGTTTCCTCCTATCTCTGACATTGTTACTGTGTCAGCAGCAGGCCCAAATTATAGCACTTTCCCCTTTATTCTGCATGTAATGGAGAACTGACGAACCGGTCAGAGAGATACAGCATAATTTCATGCAGAAAACATACTGTAATTAGGATAGAGCAGGAGCTAAAGAGTTTGTTTAGTGCAACAATTTCTAACCAACAACTTAAGCTGGCACTGTAAACATTCATATTAGTATGGCAGTACTTACGTATGCTTTAGCGCCATCTAGCTAACTCCCAAGGGAACTCACATCTCCACAAAGTGTTTTCTTCCTCACTATTTCAGTAATAGATTATGAACGAACAGTGTAACACTCTTGCAAAAAAAGCAAACGTCATTCTGGGATGTATTAGCAGGAGTGTTGTAAGCAAGACACGAGAAGTAATTCTTCCGCTCTACTCCGTGCTGAGTAGGCCTCAACTGGAGTATTGTGTCCAGTTCTGGGCACCACATTTCAGGAAAGATGTGGACAAATTGGAGAAAGTCCAGAGAAGAGCAACAAATTGATTAAAGGTCTAGAAAACATGCCCTATGAGGGAAGATTGAAAAAACTGGGTTTGTTTAGTCTGGAGAAGAGAAGACAGAGGGGACATGATAACAGTTTTCAAGTACATAAAAGGTTGTTACAAGGAGAAGGGAGAAAAAGTGTTCTTCTTAACCTCTGAGGATAGGATAAGAAGCAATGGACTTTAATTGCAGCAAGGGAGGTTTAAGTTGAACATTAGGAAAAACTTCCTGTGAGGGTGATTAAGCACTGGAATAAATTGCCTAGGGAAGTTGTGGAATCTCCATCCTTGGAGATTTTTAAGAACAGGTTAGACAAATACCCATCAGGGATGGTCTAGATAATACTTAGTCCTGCCACGAGTACAAAGGACTGGACTAAATGACCTCTCAAGGTCCCTTCCAGTCCTATGATTCTATGATTCTAATATATTCAGTCTGTGCAGCATACTGGCCTGCTTGTCTAGTCAATGTGCAGTAATATATATCTGGTGTTTCTACCATCCCGGTCCTTTGAATGAAAAGTTTTTAGGTATCTGTCTGTCAAAGATGTTTGCATTCTGATACCTAGTCCCTGCAAAACCAGAGAAATTGTCCACTGTTTGACGGATCCCACTACCCAAAGCAGTTCAGTATTAAATCCACATTTCTAGTGGTTATGCAGACAGGACCTATTTGTGATTATCATATATGATAAGTTAAGGTATTAGAAAAAACCCATCATTATGTATTACAGCCTTGCCTGTAATGAAAATGCATTCTTGTGATCTCCTGTTCCCTGCAAATTACCTACACATTAGTTTGATAAACAAATTCAGTAGGCAGGCAGACATTCTGGCTCATGGATGCAAATACCCGTTTCACATCCCTGTGGAGCCATTGCAGGGATTGTGAAACAGCATGAACTAAAATGTCAGTTCCTACACAGCAGCACCACTACCCTCCCCAAGCCCCACCTGCACTCCCAAAGTCCACAACACTCAGCCCATAACCCAACCCAGTAGCACCAACCATGTCAGCATCCCCCCAATGCCACCATTCCTATCACGTCACACCCCAGCACTCTGCCTCCAGCATCAGAGCTAGCCCCCTCCGAGAACTGGCCCCATCTAGCAATATCCACTCCACCAGCATGTCCCTGCACTAGCCCCTTCCCAGAAGAACTCACCATCACTCATTCCCACGCACCCTAGTCTTCCCTTTCTAAAACCAGTCACAGTTCGTTGCCATGAACCCAAAGGAGTACGGAATCTGATCAAATAATTATGGGACTGAGGTCCCAAGAAGAAACAATGACCCATCTGGGAATCCTGCCTGGAGAAAACTTGAGCCCCCTCCCCCACAAAACTGTCAACTTCAATTGAGAGACTTGTGTGTACAGGAAAAAAATTTTCAGTAACTGGCCCATGCCTGTAGCACTCGTATCCAAAAGAGACCATAAAAGACTACAAATTTCACTATCTTCACTTACTTCTTAGACTTAGCCTTCCATCCTTTAACCCAGAGATGGGCAAACTACGGCCCGGGGGCCGCATCCAGCCCTTCAGACATTTTAATCTGGCCCTCGAGCTCCCACCAGGGAGTGGGGTCTGTGGCTGCCCCACCTCCGTTGCTCCAGTCGTGAAGCAGGGTTCAGGGCTTGCCCTGCTGTGTGTGTGCTGTGGCTCTGCGCAGCTCCCAGAAGCAGCAGCATGTCCACCCTCCAGTTCCTACGTGCAGGGGCAGTCAGGGGGCTCCACATGCTGCCCCTGCCCCAAGTGCCACCCCAACAGCTGCCATTGGCCGGGAACTGTGGCCAATAGGAGCCACAGGGGCAATGCCTGGGGAAGGGGCAGCGTGCCGAGCTGCCTGGTCACGTCACTGAGTAGGAGCCGGAGGGGGGACATGCCACAGCTTCCAGGAACTGCTTGAGGTAAGCGCTGCCAGGAGCCTGCACCCCTGATCCTCTGCCATACCCCAACCCCCTGCCTCAGCCCAGTTCCCCCTCCTGCCCTCTGAAACCCTTGGTCCCAGTCCAGAGTACCCTCCTGCACGCCACCCTCCCACATCCCAACCCCCTACCCCAGCCCAGAGCCCCCTCCTGTACCCTGAACTCCTCATTTCTGGCCCCACTCCACAGCCCGCCCCCCCAGCCAGAGCCCACACTCCAATGCACAATTTCATGAGCATTCATGGTCCACCACACAATTTCCATACCCAGATGTGGCCCTTGGGCCCTGCTTTAACCCCACCAAAAATCACATAGTTAAGAAAAAGTCCCTACAGAATGTGGGAAGGATAGAAAAAGACACAGACTTCTGTAGATCTTGTGTTCACTCTAAAGAATTTGCAAGACACAGTATAAGAATCTGGGTAGATGGCGATTAGATAGAAACACATGCATCTGAAGCAGCATCAAGATACGCATAGATTCTGGCTTACAACACTGCAGACATTTCCAAGCGTTCAAGGTGCGGTGGGAACTTCTCCACAGATTAACAGAGGATCACATTCATCATTTTCACATGAAATTGTGCAGAAGATGAGGGAATGTAATATCCTGGTATCCCTGATGACCGATAGCTATCGAAGATGAATTGTAAGGAGTGTTGCTATACGTGCACACGTAGCCCTTGTCTATTTTATTCCATTTCCAAAGTGGGAAGAACACAGACCAGATACCGTGCACGTAAGACTGCATGGTTTGTTAGGCAGAGGTTGGGTAATAGTTGCTACAGTGCCACCTGCAGTTTGGCTTTGACCACACCCCTTTCTGAACCTATTTCTAGTCATTCATTGAAGGCTTGTGGATCTGTAGCACCGTATGTTTTTGTCCGAAGCCAGTGCTGGGGCTCAAATATTTAATTGTCAGCAGGTAACTACCGCATTTTTTACTGGGGTTTTAACGTGTGCATGCAAGTCAGAATGTGGGCCTAATCCTTTAGCACTGAATAGTAATAATCCTGTGCACGGTGTATGGCACTTTAATATTTTCCAAACATTGCGCAAACATTGACTAACTGATCATCATTACCAAACAATCTATCGGTACTTTAACTCTTGTGCCTTTGTATGTAAAGCCCTTCTTGGGGTTTTAGCTGCTTTAATACACCATATCTATTTCCAGTATTCCTTTTAATTAAAATTCTGAAGTATCCTTTTCTCTGCAGGATCACATTGGGTGATAATGGCCTTGTTGAACTCCTCATGAACACATCCCCTTTCATGTTGTGGAGATGTGAATTTTAAACCCGAGTAAAACATTCAAGCAGATTTTAGCTTGTGTTGGCAAATTTAAAATAAAAGTTAGAGATGAGCCATGTATCTTGCTTCCCTGTAGCCTGAAACTTTTGAGGATTTGCATAACATGAGAGCTAAATTACCTCTAATTTTGGAACGGGGAGTTGCAAAATCTACACTTCACCCAATCAAGTTTTATAAGGCCAAACCATCCCCATTAGAAACATCTGTAATAAAAAAAGTTTCTTTTTTAATTTGTTTACAACTATTCCTCTCAGATACTTCTGTGTCCTGTGTATTTATTTCTGAGGTGTGTTGTCGATTACTTACTGACATCATGTGAAAGAAAGAGAACAGTACACTCTTAAGGCAAACTGAAATGTCTTTATTAGCTGTAATGCCATCATGGCTACTGCAGTGCAGGGAAAATGTGCATCTATGTTCAGACTTTCCATATGGGGTTTATATTTGGGTGCTATTCCCCTGGCTCCATCTGAACAACGGGTCAATTGTTTTAGAGAGAAAGAACTTGCCTTAGATTTTTTTGTTTGAGAGAGTTTTATATTTGTTCATGAATGACCTGTATAATATTTATACTGCACAAAAAGGGGATGCTGGGTGAACATTTCCTAGAAGAAGTGGACATTACATACTCTAATAACTTCTCTTTCAAAGAAATTGACATCCTGGTTCCTAACCTATCCTGTATTATATACCTACAGGACATTGTATTATCTTAGAACAAAAAGAACAGGAGTACTTGTGGCACCTTAGAGACTAACAAATTTATTTGAGCGTAAGCTTTCGTGAGCTACAGCTCACTTCATTGGATGCATCCGACAAAGTGAGCTGTAGCTCACGAAAGCTTACGCTCAAATAAATTTGTTAGTCTCTAAGGTGCCACAAGTACTCCTTTTCTTTTTGCGAATACAGACTAACACGGCTGCTACTGTGAAACCTATCTTAGAACAGTGGTTTTCAACCTTTTTGCATTTGTGGACCCTTACAACATTTCAAACAGGGTCTTTGGAAATCTTAGACATAGTCTGCAGACCCCCAGGTGTGTGTGGACCACAGCTTGAAAACCACTGTCTTACAGGGGCGTGCACAAGGGGAGGCAAGCAGGGCCACAGTCCTCCCAGTAATCATTGGAGGCACAGAACTCCTCCTGGCCCCAGGGCCACGGTGGGGGAAGGGGAGTGAGCTCCTCCCAGTCTCAGGACCACGGTGGAAGCTGTCAGCTGGGACACAGAACATGCCCCTCCAAAAGATGTCAAATTAAATTCTTGCACATGTCCCTTCTGTCTTAGAATCATTCCCGTCACTATAGTTAAGGTTATGTCAACATTTCAACTATAGGAGAACCTCTGTTTTACGAACACCAGAGTTATGAACTGATCTGTTAACCACACATCTCATTTGGAACCAGAAGTACACAGTCAGGCAGCAGCAGAGACCGCCCCCCCCCCCCCCACACACAAAAAACCAAACAAAAAAAGCCAAAAAACAAATACAGGACTGTGTTAAACATAAACTACTAAAAAACTAAAAGGGAAAGTTTAAAAAAAAAAGATTTGACAAGGTTCTGTGCTTGTTTCGTTTAAATTAAGATGATTAAAAGCAGCATTTTTCTTCACATTTCAAACCTGTATTAAGTCGATGTTCAGTTGTAAACTTTTGAAAGAACAATCAATGTTTTGTTCAGAATTACGAACAACCTCCATTTCCATGGTGTTTGTAATTCTGACGTTCTACTATATATACTCTATTGCAGGGAGGTGGGTGGGCATTATTATAACAGCTATCAGAATTCATTGTCGGTTCAGACTTTACATACTACAAATTTTTCAGCAAAGGACATTTTCTTTTTTTAAAAAAAACAAGTAATTTGGTATTGCAACATATATAATGGATAGAATTTGGTTTTACATAGTACTTTTCACAGAATCCATATATTTTACAATAGTGAGTTCACTGTGGTCCTGTAACGCCTCTGCAGGCAAAGTGTGGTTACAGAACCACAAAGCATAGGCAGGGCTTCACAGGACTCCAGAAGCTTTGCCTTGTTGTGCCCTGCAGTGCTCGCCATATGAAACTACTTCATTTTAGGAACAGAGTTTTGCAGGTTCCTTGTTACGATGTCATGTGAGCCATTACACATCAGCCTTTGTTAGGCATAACCATTCTATCAGATTTTGTGAATAACAGTATCAAAGTGTAATACTAAATAAAGCTATGTTTACCTCTATTATTATGACTGCAGCTTGACAAGAGCGGATATTTTTCTCAGCAATGTTTGTTGTAATAAAAAAAAATCAATGTGAAATACCAAAAATATAAGTAGATTAATTCTTTGTCTAAAATCCTGCTGTCCCAGGGAAGCAAGGAACACAAAGGAGAACTGTGTGTTGTGGTGGTGTGTGGGATTAACCGTGAATCCTCCATTATTTTCAATAGGAATTGCTGAAAATGTCCAGTAATATACACCTCTACCCCGATATAACGCTGTCCTCGGGAGCCAAAAAAATCTTACCGCGTTATAGGTAAAACCCCGTTATATTGAACTTGCTTTGATCCACCGGAGCACGCAGCCCCCCTCCCCCGAGCGCTGCTTTACCGCGTTATATCCGAATTTGTGTTATATCGGGTCGCGTTATATCGGGGTAGAGGTGTATTTGAAGTTGATGCACAGCATGTCCAGGAAGGTGGCTATGAGTGTGGTTATGAGCAGGAGCCTATTCAGTCCAATCCCTTGGAATCTATCTGGTAAGGTGTTGGGAGAAAGGGCTTCCTCTTTCTTAGAATATCACTGGGGGGAGAGGGGGAAGCCAGGGGTGGGGGGAAGCAAGGGAGAACAGACATTTTCAGGGAGATGTTGGAGTAACCAAACACCTGATCCTGTAACATTATTAATGTAAGCAGTCCCACTGGTGTGAATAAGGACTTGTGTGAATAAAGCTGTGTCTACCCAGGAGGTAAGATCTTTACCTCTGCTCAGACCCCTTCTTGCCAGGTAAAAGGGCAGGAGTAGAGTAAATGGGCTCTAAAAATCCAGGCCAGGATCCATCCAGGGAGGATTTGCCAGTGTAAGCATGGACAGACAGCCTTAAGGTTGCCTTCTGAGAACCCCTTCCAAGTCTTGGCACAGTGGTGCGAGTAGGTACAGGAGGGACATATCAAGGGTGGCACCTCAGCATGTAGCAGCTCATAAGATACCAGAGTAGGTTTCCCTAAATTAGACACAGCTCCCCTCCCCCTCCCAGCGTTGTCCAGGGGCTTGTTTACATGGAGACCTTGAGGAAAATTAATCCAATTTAAGTGCATTAGTTAAACTGCATTAAACCCCTGGAATAATGTTCTTATTCAAAATTAATGTGACCTTAATAGGATTTATCTTAATTCAAAGTAAATTAGGATAAACCAAATTATGGGCACTTTAATTCTGAATCAGAGCATCCATACAGGGGTTTCATGCAGTTTAAAACTAATTCTATTTAAATCCACACCTTTAGTTAATTTGGATTAATTTTCCTGCATATACCCATATAGACAAGCCCTAAATTATACCAGAGGCTCTAGAAAGCCCAGCATCCGGTCAGGGATGCAGGAATAATTTGTATAATGGGAGTGTTGAAAGCCATTGAACCAAACTGTAAACTCTGTAGATGATGGAAATCTCTTCAAGACAGAGAGTTCAGCAGCACCCCCAATTCCAGCACCTATGGATCTGGTTAACTTCCAAGGCAGCAACAACTCTAGACATGTTAGTGTAGATAAAGATCCCTTAATTACTAGCAATTTTAATACGAGTGAAATCCTGGCCCTCTTGACGTCAATGGGAGTTTTCAATTTTCAACTGGCCAGGATTTCACTCCGTCTGTGGTGGGTTAGCGGCAGTCCCTCCCTCTCTGGGTCAGTGGGAGGCCACTCCCTGCCTCACTACAGTCCTTGCCTTCAGTCAGGGAATTAGCAGGGCATGGCACAGATGATGGCTCCGCTTGTCATTAGGCAGATTTGCAAATAGTTAGACAGTCTGGGCCCAGGCTCTCAATTGGGGCAGGGCAACAAATAGTTTAACGCCCAGGCATATAGTCAGGGCAGGGCCACAAACAGTTTCAAGTCTCTAAGGCCCGGCACTCAGTCAGTGCGGGGCAGCAACAGTTTTAAGGCTCTGGCCGACAGGCAGGCCAGAGAAACACAGAGGTCGGGCATCCTAGCTCTGGTGGATAGCTGACAAATGCATGTCTCTTGACCTGGAGAGGGGAAGCTGCCACCGCAGAGGTGGGGTGGCTGGGGGGGAGGCTGGGCCCACCCGGCCACGACCCAGGGCCCTAACAGTGGAGTATTCCGCCACATGCTGACCGGGTCTCCAGCAGCAATGGAGCCAGACTACGGTTGGTTGCCCCTGGGACACTTCCTCTCCTCCCCTTGAAGTATACCCATCCATTTCCTCAAGGTAGAAGGCCAGCTGCAGTCCCAGCAACTCATCTGTGGCTTAGTCAGTGGGTGGCTCCAGTGGCTCTGGCCAGTCCTCAGCTCCACAGGGTGCAGTCTCCCAGCTCAGGAGTGGGCAGGAGGCATCTGGCTCCTTTGGCCGCTGCAGCCCAACTGAGCTCCAGGACCCGCCCTTTATACTTGTTCCGCCCCCTGACTTTCAGTGGGAGAGGTGAGCACGCCCTGGCTCCGTCCACCAGGGTTCAGAGAGTGATGCCTCCCCCTCTGGCTCAGTGGGAGGCCACTCCACCTCACTACTATGTCATTAGACCTCTTTGGAAGAGGGTTGAATGACAGTGTAAAAATATGCCAATGACAAAAGACAACTTCTTTACACTAGGGTTCCCATTACAGTGTCACTAGTGGAGCTGGACTGGTGGGCAGAAACATGCAGACAAAGACAAAGGATAGTACTGGGAAAAAAAAGAAGAAAAAAAAAGAGCAAAGTGACAAGCTTACTAGCTATACTAAATTTTGGTGAGCTATTCTTAGGATTTGGGATGCCCTCTCTACAACATATGATCTCATATGCTGCTTTTCAAATTTTCCATTTACTGCAGTGACAACCCTGTTTATTCCTTACCGACAGTATATCACAATTTCACTACCTAGTTGATTCAGTACAAGCAGTGAGGGAAATAAGATTCTATTGGTAGAGTATTACCCAAGTTACAAAATCACTTTATTACTGTATTATGTGCCTAAAATTTCTGGAGCACTGAAACAGATTTATTTTTATAGTGAAATGACAGCATATATTAATGAAATCCAGGTTCAGATTCTGGAAAAAATTCTTCCTTAATTTTATATTTTTGTAGCTTTACATCTACTGCCTCACTGGGAAAAAATCAACTGACTATTTAGTATGCCTGTCCATCAGAACTTAATGATTACATTTTATTCAATATACATAGGAGGAGGTGGTTACTGTATGTGACACTGGAGATAAAACTTACTTTGTTAAATTTAATTTTCAAACAAATTCCATCTACTCTTTCTAGTAGGCATTTTGTTCTCAAACAAGTAGTTATTCCAATTTTTATCACTGAGCTTTCTTCTATAATCTGTAATATATAATTGCCCAAGCCACAAGTGATTTTTAAGCACCAATTATGGTGAATGATGGTGTAGCAATTCACTCCTAGGTTCACAACATGCCTGGTCCAGAAGTGTGGTGTTGCAGTGCTTTTTAAAAATCAATTATTAAGTACATAAATACAAACCTCTTAAAATATACTACTTGCTTCATTTAAGCACAATACTTGGTTAAACCATGTATATTTAATTTCTATTTACATTCAGACAATTATACAATGTATCAGGTGTGTAATCCATGACCAAGATCTACAGGGGTTTTTATTTTATATTTGTCTTAAAGCACAGTTCTGCTCTGACAAATGATTATGTAAGAATGGTACCTTCTAACTCCAAAGATCCACCTCCTTGGTGTTATCTGCATACTTTAGTGACTAAGGGCCAAACCTACAAAGGGACTGAGCATCAAAACTTTTAGGTGCCTAGAAAAAAATCACAAGAACAATGCTGATCTACAGAGCCTGAGTTAGGTGCCTAGGCTCCCTATACAATGAATGGGGAGAGATAGGCACCTTAGAACACAATCCACAAAGACAGCATGCTAGGTGGGGAGCCTCTTAAGCCAGTGGCTCTCAACCTTTCCAGACTACTGTAGCCCTTTCAGGAGTCTGATTTGTCTTGCGTTCCCATTTCACCTCACTTAAAAACTACTTGTTTACAAAATCAGAGATAAAAATACAAAGGTGTCACAGCATGCTATTACTGAAAAATTGCTGACTTTCTCATTTTTACCATATAATTATAAAATAAATGGATTGGAATATAAATATTGTACTTACGTTTCAGTGTGATACTTGAGCCTGTTTTTCTCTTGTGAGCCTTGTCTGAAGCCAGAGCCCCATGCGGTGGGGCTGAAGCATGTAACTTAGCTTCGCAGGGCCCTGGACAATTGCCCTGCTTGCCATCCCCTAATGCCAGCCCTGCACTTGCGATCCCCCTAAACCCATCCCATAATCCCCAGGCTGAGAACCAGTGATCTAGATGAGTTGAGTACCCCCTGGAAGACCTCTCAGTACCCCTAGTTGAGAACCACTGACCAATGGAAGACACCAATAACAGAAGTGTATCCTAAGCCCTGCCTGTAGCATGGAGATAAATGCCTAAATCCAGGCTGCAGGGAGGTGCCTATCTCCGCTAGTGATTCACAGCCCGTCCCTGAACCCCTCTCCTGGAGTCAGGTGGCTTTGGTACCTAAGTCATTTCTTGTGAGAATGAGTCAAGCATCTGTCTTAATCCACACAAAACAGTGGTGGTGACAACTTTTAGCCCAGTAGTTAGACCTTGGGATGTGGGAGACCCAAGTTCAATTCCCCCCTCTGCTTGAGGGGAAGAAAAGATTTGAACAAGGGTCATCTTCACCTCTCAAGAGAGTGCTTTAACCACTGGGCCATGTGGGTGTTGCCAGAGAGTGAGCTAGCAAATGACTTGATAGGCTGGTGGTTAAAGGCACGGACCTGAGAGGTGGGAGATCCATGTTCCAGTCTCCCTGCTTCAATGAATAAGTATTATCCAAAGCAGAACAGCTTCAACTGACAGGGACCCATATCAGAATATCTCACAGCTCAGAGGTTAGACATCTCTCATAAAAGAGGTGTGGGAGACCCCTGTTCAAATCTTTCTCCCCCTCAGGCAGAAGGGGGAGCTGATCCCAGGCCTCTCACATCTCAGGTGAGGGCCCTCAACATTCTACTAAAAGTTATCATGTGGGCATCACTCCTCCTCCAGCTAGATTCTGATGGGACCCGATCCAGCAGGCAGCCTCTGAGCACACCCACTTGATCAGGCACAATGGAGGAGTTCGGCACTCCTCTGCCTATCTTCCACTGGTCTCTGGATCGCACTGGTGCTTAAGCAGCAGACAGGCATCTGAACAATGCCTAGAGTGAAACAGCAGGGTGCCTGCCCAGATGCAGAAACATAGGTGCCTAGGGAACTCTTAGGTGTTAAGTAAGTGTAGGTGCCTACAGCATTAGGCAGCAGCCAAGTGGAGGTTTGGTGGATCACAGTGGGCCCTGAAACTGGAACTTAGGTACAGTTGCCCTGAACTGTGACAGGACTAAACAGTAGTAACAACTTAGGCCCAGACCCTCAAAGGGGCATAGGTGCCTAAACACCAGACTTAGGCATCTAAGTCCCTTTGTGAATCTGATGCCTGTGCCACCCCATTAAAGACAACGGCAATATGCTGACCCCACTGAAGTCAATGGGGCCGGGATTTTACCCAATGCAGTTAACTATGGCCTAATCTACACTATGAAAAGTTTGCCAGAAGAGCTATAGCAGCACATCCTCTTAGTGAAGATGTAGCTTATACCAGCACAAGAGTACATCTGCCAGTATAGCTTATTCTAGTTCCCTGAATGAAATGAGCTGTACTGGCAAAAAGACTTTTATGCTGGTATAACTGCATCTACACTAGGAGCTTTTGGTGTCATAGGAATGTCAATAATTAATAATAAAAATCCCCTCCCCCCGCCCCAAACCAGCATAGCTATGCCAGCAAAACTATCTAGTGTAGACTTGGCCTATGGAATCTTTATTACTGGTAGTAGTGCACAAGCCAGAAAGAACCAAGGTAGACTTTTAGAACCATGTCTGTATGGCAGACGGTTGGAAGACTATAGCCCAGATTCATTACTCTAGTTTTATGGAAGTATAATTCCACTGAGTTACTCCAGTGGAGTTACAATGATGTAAAACTGAATAGCACTATCGTGAAAAGACTCCATCTTTTTACCTATAAACTTAACAAATTTGATATGGAGTCACTGAGACTCAACAAACACGGAGCACGTTAATACCATTTACAGTGTTTTTTTAGACTATAATCACACACTTAAATACAAGCAAGCAACTAAGCTCATACCTATCATCCTCATGAAGGTTTCATGGCAAGAAACCAGGGTGGATAAAAACCAATGATTTAAAAAAAAAACAACACTGATTTTTTTTAATTTAAATTGGATTTTTTTGATAAAATGCTTTTTGGAGGAAAAAACCTATCTATCTAAAGATAAAGATACATTATAGCTCAAAGATATCTCATCATGGAATAGGGATTATAAATTCTAATTCTATAGTATGAGATAATATATTCATGTAATGTTTAAGAAAAGTTTTGTAAACGAGTTCCAATAGTTCATGGATTAGGGACCCAATCTTATGGGGCTCCAGGGGCTTCTGTATAGATTATTTAGGTTAATCTTTTTATCTACCCAATGGGACTCAGTGCTCAGTCTAGAAGATACCATCAGAGATGCTTAGTTTTGCAGTTCTCAAACTGTGAATTTGTGTCTCCAGAGATAACATGCTTGTTAACAGCAAAAATGTTTTTAAATAAATAAATAATATAGAGAGGTGAGAAATAACAGACCTCAACCCTATTGTCCCTCTGCAAATTTGTGTACACAGAGTCAATCCCTTACCTCTCTCTAAAAGTGCAAAGTTTCAAAAAGTTCAATGAATTGTTGGGGGCGGAATAGATCTGGACAAGGAGAAGAAGTCTGGAGATGAATGTGAGAAGGGAGGGACAAGCAGTAGAAACAAAAGTGGAACTGTTTGAGCAGCATATTCCAGAAGTCTTGAGGTCTTTGTGAGTGTAGCCTTCATTGATTTGAGATCTACCATACCATTCTCTCACTAGAAGGGAAAACCCATAATAGCAGCAGGCTGTAAAAGAGACCCAGTTTGGGAATATTTTAATGAAGTTCCTCTACCTGTGGGGAAGACAGGCACGCGTGCAAAATGCAAACAGTGCAACAAAGAAATGCAAGGCCTGGTTGCCCGAATGAAACAACATCATGGGAAGTGTTCCTTCTCAGGAGGAAGTTTCATTGAAGATGATGAAAGGAACATGTCTAAATATGCAGGATCTTCATGTTTGAGCAAAAAATATAGTTGTTACTCTATGGCACTATCATTTTAGATGCAGTTGTGATAAAAAAATAAATAGCTGAAATAAGCAGATCTTCCTTTTACAATTTCACCTTTAAAGTAGTACTGAGTGTCAGTGAATGCAATGAGTAATACTAAATGAGCAGTATGGTAATAATAATTAAATAACTGCATTGACTTATTTTGTTTTGGAGAATCCATCCTCAACATACAGGATTCTGAAGACTATCCACCTTCAAGATCACAATCATTTTCTATAGTTTCAGAGTTATCTGCCAATGACAGTGTTTCAGTCACATCATGTATGTCACAGAGGCACAGTATATCACCTGTAGCAAAAAGAAAAAAAAAATCTCCATCATCCAGAAACAACCATATATAAATTGGTGATAAGAACCAGCAGATTACAAAAAGAGGTAATTGATGAAAAAATTGCCCAGTTTGTTTATGCAACAAACTCTACTTTCCGTATGATTGAGAACCCACACTTCATTAACATGGTTCAGTCATTAAAACCAGGATACAGTCCACCCAACAGAGCAGATGTTGCAGGCAAATTGCAGGATAAAGTGTATGAAAGAGAAACTGAGAATTGTGCAAAAGGTCTAGAGGGTAAAATTGTTAACCTGAGTCTTGATGGGTGGAGCAAGGTCCACAATGATCCTGTTGTATGTGCTTGTGTGACAACAGAAGAAGGGAATGTCTTCCTTACAGAAACAATTGATACATCAGGAAATGCACACTCAGCAGAATACTTACAAGAAGTAGCAGTAAAAGCTATAATTGTGAAAAAAAATTCAAATGTCTAGTACACAGTTTAGTCACAGACAATGCTGCAAATGTATCCAAGAAGAGAAAAAAATTTAGGAGAGTGAAGAGACTCCCAAGCTAATAACAGACAGTTGCAGTGCTCATTTGATGCACCTCCTAGCCAAAGACTTCAGTGTTCCAGAAATAAAGGCTAATGTTGTTGAAATTGCAAAGTACTTCCATAACAACCATTCTGCAGCAGCTGCTCTGAAAAAAGTGGGCGGAACCAAGCTAACTCTCCCACAAAACGTGCGATGGAACTCAGTAGTGGACTGTTTTGAGCACTATATCAAGAACTGGCCTAATCTGATGACAGTTTGTGAACGAAATTGTGAAAAAATAGATGGCACTGTCACAGCCAAAGTTCTCAACATTGGGCTTAAGAGAAATGTTGAACACATGCTGAGTACCCTGAAGCCTATTTCTGTAGCCTTGAACAAAATGCAGGGAAATCGCTGTTTTATTTCTGACGCTGTTGAAATTTGGAAGGAACTGAGTGAGATCTTCAAAAGAGAAATATGCAATAACAGAGTTAAATTACAAGCATTAAAAAAACAAATGGGACAAGCATTATCTCCAGCTCATTTTCTTGCAAATATTCTCAATGCTCAGTACCAGGGTCAAACCTTAACTGCTGAAGAAGAGGAGTTGGCTATGACATGGACATCCAGCAATCATCCCTCCATAATGCCAACTATAATAAACTTCAGAGCTAAGGGTGAACCATTCAAGAAATATATGTTTGCTGAGGATGTTTTAAAGAAAGTCCCACCAGTGAACTGGTGGAAGTCACGTAAGCACTTGGATTCGGAGACTGTTGAAGTGATAATCTCACTTTTAACAGCAGTAGTTTCTTCTGCCGGTGTAGAAAGAATATTTTCTTCCTTTGGACTAATCCACTCCAAATTGAGAAATCGTTTGGGACCTGAAAAAAGCAGGAAAGCTTGTTCTTCTTTTCCAGATTATGAACAAACAGGAAAATGAAGGTGAAGAGGACTGAGTTAGCTGCAGAAGTCAATATTTGAAGTTTCTCATGTTGACCTGACAGTCTATTTAATTTTTGTTTTTTTAAAAAATATATTTCATGTAACTATTTCAGTTAAAAACAATTTTAACAAAAACAAACCTGATTTTAAAAAACTTGAATGTTTAACTAAATTCAAAAATTCATATGCTTGTTTTGTTAAAATATTATATGTTTGCTGTTGAAGAAAAACATCCAGAATACAGAACGTTGTTGTTTTAGTTAAATAAAACAATTTAAATGTCTGTCTGGTGATGTTCTCCTCCTAATACAGCATGGCAAGAAAATCCTCCAAATATAATGATTAACCTGTTGAATTGGAGATAGTTCACCTCCCAATGACTTCATAAATATTTGCTTCAATTACCTTTGGTAAATGAAATAACCAAACAATCATTCATTTTCTGATATAGCTGTAAAACTAATCTGAAAAGTTTTCAGAATAAATCACTTTAAAAATGTATAGTGTGTACCTTCTAAAAATGAAACCTACATCTATCTTTGAGTTGTGAAGAATATGTATTAAGGTTATAACAACCAACAAAAATGCACTTTTATGTAGAAATCCATGATTAAATCGAGTCTTCCTGACAAGTGATTTAAATAACAATTTAAATCAATTTGATTTAAACCAAATCCACCCTGGAAGAAACTGGTCTTTTCCAACAAAAGGCTTTTAACACTAACAATTTCCCTCCATGGTCTAAACATAGAGGCCTTTGTAATTAGAGCAAACAAACATTACTTAGAAAACACTAATATTTTGCACTTAAATAGTGGAAGGAATGGTTATTATTGGTGTTTCTTTGTGTGTCTGCGCTAGAGAACTGAGCCTTTTGCCTTTCATCTGATTTCTCTCCTCCATTGGTAGAGCCCTGCAAATCTACAGATATCTGTTTTATATCCACTCCGTGGACCATTTTTGCAGATCGCAGATGGATGGGGATCCAAATTTTATATGTAAAGCCCTGCAAATATGTGGATATCTGTGGATCATTTTTGCAGATCACGGATTGGATGCGGATATAAATTTTGTATCCGTGCAGGGCTCTATCCATTGGGACCGGGGCCTAGTTAACTAACACTGGTAGAACTGCCTCGTGATCAGTGCACAAGATGGATGAGGCTTATTAAATGAGCAGCTATTCAGTATTTTGTTTTATCTTCATTGTTCAATGAGTGGCCCCATGCCTTATTTACTGCACACTATTGAAACCTTGTTCTGAAGACAGAATTATTAATTTCCTCCTGGACTTTTCCATGGTGCTCATCACTATAGCTATGGATTATAGAAATTAATTTTATTTAATTTCACAACAACTCTGTGAAGTGGAATTACACAGAGATTAATCAGAAGTGTACACTAATTTTAAGCACCCAAGTTGAGATGCCTATGGGCTGATTCTTCAGAGTACTTTATATAGACTTCATATGTTCAAATCCCTGTGTATTTTTAAAAAGTAATTTGTGATCACACACCACTAAAGAGTAGCATCTAATTAAGTGTACCCGGCAACGCAGAGCAGAGTCTATTCTATATTATTGTGCTTATCACCATAGTCTGAGCACCTTCCAGTAGTCCATTAAATAACATGACTACTATCTGTCAGATGTGTGTTCTCTCACCCGCTTCCCAAGGAGAAAATGTGTGCAATGGGGTATCTTATTTAAAAAAAGGTATTTTTTAAAACAATACACACACAGAGCTATATCTTTATGTTAAAGAAGGTACGGTAAAGAAATGGGACTTCCACTTAGAGCAAAAGATGGTGAGGTTTGTGATGGTCTCTACTGTCTGTGGGAGTTCATTCCACACCCTCATGCACAGACAAGCTTTACCCTTATTGGAGCGAGTTCCATTGTTCCAGGGGAGCAAAGTCATTGATTGCAGTCTTCATCCTGGGGGTTTAGTTGATCTTTTAGATATCTTCAATGCCTTCCATCACCTGGCCCCAGGATAAGGACTGAGATCTTGAACTTGATTTGATATTCTATGGGAAGCCAATTTAGGGGGCAGAAGCAAGGTTTGATGTGTTTGCAGTAGCCTGCGTTACTGAGATGTGCTGTAGCATTCTGTACCATTTGGTGTTTCCTAAGGACCAAAGCTTCATGCCTAGGTATATCACATTTCGGTAGCCCAGCCAAGGGGTGATGAAGGCATGAATTACTGAGGCTAACTCATTGTTCATCAGAATGGGATGGAATCTCCTAATCAACCAGAGATGGTAGAAAGCATTGCTCATGGATGGTGCTGTGCAAAAGCTTGGTGTCAGTGAGGAATCCAGGAGCACTCCTAAGTTACAGACTAAATTTTCCAATTGTGGGTGTGTCCCTGCAATCAGTGAGGACTGTATCATGGCTTCAATTTCTTCAAAATGCTTTCTTCTGCCCACCAACATCAACTCTCTCTTGCTTGGGTTCAGCTTCAACCAGATGGTCACCATCCACCAGACCATCTTGGTGATAATAGTGTGATGGATGTGGTGAAGGATAGGTAGAGCTGAAGGTCATATGTGTATTGTTGTCACTTGAGTCCTTGTCATCTAACCAGTTCTGCATGTATATGTTGAATAGGACAGAGGAGAGAATTGATAACTGTGGTACTCCTCAAGTGAGAGGTCTAGTAGTGGAGGTGCAGTTTCCAATCACTAATCATTGGGTGCATTCCTCCAGGAAAGACTAAAACCATTTTAGGTCACGGTAGGATAGGAAGTGAAGAATACTATATATCTATCAGACAAGAGCCACGAGAATGATGAAAGGATTGGAAAATATGCCTTAAAATGACAGACTCATGGAGCTCAATTTATTATTTATACTGATCACAGTTTTAAGTATCTACATGGGTAACACAAAATGGTAATCGGTTCTTCAGTCTAGCAGAAAATGTATAATAAGATCCAATGGCTGGAAGTAAAAGCAATACAAATTCAGACCAGAAAAAAGGTGTACATTTTTAACAATGAGGGTTATTAACCACTGGAACAACTTACCACGAACTGTGGTGGATTCTCCATCACTGACAATTTTTGAATCAAGATTTCTTAAAAGATATGTTCTAATTCAAATAAGAATTAATTCAGGGAAGTCCCATGGGCTGTATTATCCTAGAGGTCAGACCAGATGATCCCTTCTAGCCTTTTAATTTATTAATCTATTTACTCAAACTACAGGGAAAATGTAGTTTTAATACTGTTCTTTTGCAGCAGTGCAAACACTGTATGTGTTTCACTGTTTGTAATCTGCACTGAATTTGTTGCAATAAATTAAGAAAAAGGAATTTAATAAAACGTTGCACTTATATAGCACTTTTCAGCCCACAGTGGTGTGTCAGTAAATATTACCATTATTTTACAAATGGGGAAAAGCAGGGGTCAAATTGAAAATAAAAGGTAGTGGTACTCTTCCAAGCTCTGCCCACAAATCAATCCCTGCCCACAAAATAAACTCCACACACTTGAAACAGAAAAATGAGTTGTGGATGTAGATTGTGGAGATATTTAAAACATGATCATGCTTGGCTGGCTCCCTTGGGTTGCCTGAGCTTGTTTCCTTCTTGGGAAAAAGATAAATGGTGGAACTCTCCCAAGTTCCATCCACTCACAACACTTAAAATGAGATATCGCTCATGCACTCCCTTGTTGCATGGTTTGATCAGTAGTGAAATTGTTAAATTAGTTGATGTTTAAATAATCATTGCTGGGAATCTGAGTTAACACCTCAGTTGACACCTCTGAGTTAACACCACTGAGGATCAACTCATACTCCTTAGACTTATTGTTTCATGTTCTCCCAAACTCAAACAGAAGTTGCTGCATCAGATACATTCAATTCACATTCTAAAGGTTTCTGCGCAACATTGAAGGCTAGAGATTTACTTTTTTAAAAACAAAAGCTTCTATTCTAGAGCACAAGGTTGCAACTTGGGAGAGTAACACATTATTATTGCACACCTTCAAATCTGAACACTGGGGAAAACTGTAAATGAAAGTTAACTGACTGGCTGGCTTAAGACCACATAGCAAGTGGTGGGACAGGGCAGAACAGAACACAGAACTCCTGAATCCCACCCCTCCATTCTGCTTACAAGATTACAATATTTATATTTTCATGCTTAAACCCATGTTAAAAGTTGCATGCTTATATTTTAATTCAAAATATTCCTAACTTTATCTTGCAAATATGAGAATATATGCATTTTTAAAAGAATGTAAAATTTCAGATTCAAAATCAATTAATTGTGATTGTGAGTGTATTTTATGAATTAAAAAAAACATACTTGAGCTTTCTTAAAACTCAGACATGTTGGGTCATTTTTCACATAAGTAAAGTGTTCAGAATCTAATAGCAGGAACTACTTAGATTCATAAAGGAGAGCTTTATTTGTTACAGCTGTTCTTTTATGATACCTGAACCCAGACATAATTATATCTGCCTGTTACGTCAGGGAAATTTAATTTTAGCAATGTGAAAAACTGCATCGTCTTGGAATTCATTCTTATGAATGGTGATGATGCTGAGTCACTTCCTTTAATAATTTAGGCAATTATAATTATAACTTAATTTCTTATGATTTTTCCTAAATATTTATCTACCCCAAAAGAAGGGAGATGGAGGTGCACAAAGATAGGTTGTGTTGGTTCTCGTATCATATTAAATGTACTACAAATCAAAATAAATAAAAAAAACAATTTATGTTAGTTACATTAAATGTGACCTACAAAGGTTTTTGCTTGTTTGTTTTGCAATTGGACTCATGCTTTATGTTTTCAAAAAAAAGCCTGAAAGTTGTATGGATTTTTTTCCTGACTATTTTTTAAACCCTGAAATATTGAGAATGTCAATGCACTGAGGCCAGGAAATGCATATGTGAATGCATAAACTGTAACTCTATCCCTTTATGCATATGTATTACAATTTATGTGATCACATACTCCTTTTTAAACAACACACAATGTATCATACATATTTCTATAATATTAGGGCACGATTCAGAAAAGCATTTAAGCATATTAGGAAAGTACTTTGCTGAATCAGGCCTTGGATACGCAGGTGTAGCAGTTTTTAGTATGGTGTTCTACTTTGTATATGCAAGACAGAGTTCATGGACTCTATTTCTACATACTTAAAGAACAAACATGCTACAAATGAATTATAACAGATTTAATAAGAAGCATTATGTAAGTACTTACAATTAGAACATTAACTCTTTCAATAACTACATTATTATTATTTCACAAATAAATCAATGAAAATATATTAAATATAGTTAAATACTGTGAATCAGCAAACATACATATATTTCTATGTCAGTTTACAGCAGAATTCAAGGTCCTTGTACTTGTGAAGTTAGAAATATATTCATAATTTTCAAAGTAGTGTGGAAAAGAAAGTTCCAAAAAAATTCTGACATGAATGGAAAGAAACATTTTCTTTAAAACAATCCTAAACTAAGTCCAATACTTGGTGAAAGTAATATTTTAACTTTGTTGATCAAGGATAGGCCATATGAGAAATACTCTCTAAAGCCCCAATTCTGCCAAAACTAACTTTATGCCTTGAGAGCAGTCCCATTAATTTCTCACAATGTGTAATTCTCTATAGGGTTAGAGCATGAATGTATAGTATACATGGGTGGGCATAAGTTAAAATGCATGAAAACACAGAAATGCCAATACATCATAAAACATACTGGACAAGTATGATAATTAAACTAGTATATTTTAAACTTGAAACTGAGCAGAACAGAGAAAGTTATTTTGGAACATTAGCAACACTTCATCTTCATGCGACAGATATGATATTCCACTCAACACATAAGTGATTCTGCACTTACCTTTGAAACAATTCTCTTTGGGTCCTGTGAAGTCCTGCCAGCCAGCTACTAATAACTGAGATGCCCCAGAATGCAGCTACCACAACAGTAACTCGGCTGGAGCAACGCAGCCCATCGGTTTGGACATATACTGTAAATATGCAAAAATATTACACAGTTTTGAAAAAACAGCATTTTACGGCTTGGGATACAAATAATAAAATAACTCTCAGAACAGCATGTTGCTTGGTCTCAGGTGCAGCTTCAGATACCCAACTAACATCATTTAGGTCATCGACGTTAACTATTTCATTGCCGATCGGCGGTCACGGCCGGGGAAAGGAGAGCTCGTTCAGTGACAAGGTGCACAAGCTCCGGCGAGCGCGAAGGGGCGGCGCTGGGGACGGCACCGGCACGCACTGACCCCACCCTGAGCGGGGAGACCCCTGGGCCAGGCTGGAGCGGAGGAGTCCGGAGGCGCAGCTGAGCTCCCCGCAGCAGCAGGGGCGCGGTCCGCCCGGGCAGGGGGCGTCAGGTCGGCAGGCTGCTGCGCCCGCAGGGGCCGCTTGCCCAGCTCCCCGCGCGGGCGAGACGCGTGTGCACCGGCCGCTGCTGGGGGACGCGCTCACGTCGCTCCGGGAGCTCCAGCGCCGCCTTCGCCCGGCCCGGCTACACGCAAGCTGTGAGCGCGCGGCACGCAGGGGGCGGAGCCCGGCTCGGGGAGCCGCTCTACATTTCCCCTTACTTAGCACGCGCGTGGCCGAGCTCCTCCTCCTCCTCCTCCCCCCGTATCTCGGCGCAGCGGCCGCGCTCTTCTCGCGAGAGTTTAACAGAGCGCGCGCCCGGAGACATCCGGGTTCCGCTCCCCGCCGCCCCGCACTGTTTGGCCCGGCCGGAGCCCGGAGGGAAGATGGCGGTGGAGTCGCGGGTTACGCAGGAGGAGATTAAGAAGGAGCCGGAGAAGCCCATCGACAGGGAGAAGGTATCGCGGGGCAGGTCCGCCCGGGAGCGCTGGGGGGGGGGCGGCGCCGGCTGCTCGGCCTCCCGGGGGCCGCGCCTGGGGCTGGCGCTGACGGCCTGTGTTTCCCCCTTGCAGACGTGCCCGCTGCTGCTGAGGGTCTTCACCACCAACAACGGGCGGCACCACCGCATGGACGAGTTCTCCCGCGGCAACGTGCCCTCCAGCGAGCTGCAGATCTACACCTGGTGAGCGCGCCCCGCCGGGCGGCCCTGCCCGGGGACCCGCCGCGCTGCCGGGCCCCGGCGCTGCGAGGGCTGCTGGGCTGTAGCTGCCGTATAGACCAGGGGCGGGCGGGCGAGCGAGCGAGCTTTTTGGCCTGAGGGCCGCATCGGGTTTTGGAAATTGTATGGAGGGCCGGTTGGGGCAGGCTGTGCCCCCCACACAGCCAGGCCTGGCCCGGCCCGGCCCTTACCCGCCCCCCCATCCCGCGCGCTTCTCGCCCCCTGACGCCCACCCCCGGGACTCTTGCCCCATCCAGCGGCCCCCCCCCCATCCCTCGGGACCCCTGCCACGTCCACCTCCCACCCCGCTCCCTGTCCCCTGACTGCCCCCGGAACCTCCACCCTTGACTTATCTCCCCGCCTCACCCCCCCTTTCCTGACTGACCCCCTGTTCCCTGCCCTGATCCTTATCCACACCCCTGGCCCGCCCCCTAACTCCCCTGCCCTCTATCCAATCCCCGCTCCCTGCCCCCTTACCGCGCTGCCTGGAGCACCGGTGGCGCCGCAGCCCTGCCTCTGCGCAGCACAGAGCACCGGGTCAGGCCGGGCTCTGCCCAGAGCTTGCAGCCCCGCCGCACAGTGAGCTGAGGCTACGGGGACAGCGGGTGAGGGGCCGGGGGCTAGCCTCCCGGCCCAGGAGCTCAGGGGCTGGGCAGGAGGGTCCCACAGGCCGGATGTGGCCCGCGGGCCGTAGTTTGCCCACCTCTGGTATAGAGCCTGCCACCTGGCCTGTGCGTTGTTATCACCGCTGGTGAGCTGCTGGGCTCCAGCACGCCCTTGATCCAAAACTCCATACAATCTGCCATGCCTTAATCTTCCATAGATGTTAAGCAGCCTTTTAAGTGCCTTTTTCCTTAGGTTTCTATCAGGGCCTTGCACTATAGTTGTAGGAGTGTATATTTTTATTAAAAACAACCGTTCGCTGTAATAGCTAAACTTAGAAAGAAGAAGGCTACTATTGTCCTGCTATGATACTATATCGTTTGTAGCCATGGGACTCTCATGTAGACTGGGAATCTCATTCCTAAGATTGGAACAAAGCATTTCATATGTAACTTAACTAATTATAGGTCATTACTAGAGATTCTGTATTTGATGTGTCAACTGACTGCCTCGGATTTCAAAGATCTATATGTTGGAATACTCTTCATTAATTTGGTGTAAATACACAATACAAAAGACTTCTTACTTCAACACCCTTGTACACTTGAAATTCTTTATTCCAAAGTAGGCCTAAACATTACTTTGTCTTGAAAACTGGTTGTTTTGGCTCCCTGTAGTAACTAAGGCCATGTCTACACTAGCACTTACGTTGGCAAAACTTTTGTTGCTGAGGTGTGTGGAAAAACACACACCCCTGAGTGACATATGTTTTGCCGTCATATTTGCTCATGTGCACAGTGCTATGTTGGTGGCAGACACTCTGCTGCTGACATAGTTACCGCTCATTGAGCTGCTTTTATTATGTCCACAGGTGAGCTCTCTCCCGTATGCATAGAGCAACTACACGAGCGATCTTACAGTGGCGCAGCTGTATTAGTACGTCTGTGCTGCTGTAAGCTTGTACTGTAAATGTAGACGTGGCCTAAGTTCCATGTCTCTTGAAGACTACCAAAAAGGTTATCCCAAAATGTTGAGTATTGTATAGAAATTGTGTCAGTAATTTTTGTGCTGTGTTTTGCATACGTTTCATGTGCACAGTTTGCATGTGGCATTTCGTGTATTGTGGAGAAGGTGTACTCTGGTGGCAACCAGTGTTCTTTCTGAACTCTCTTTAGTCCCTTAAGTTTAGTTTGGAAAACTAGTCTGGCCCCAAAGTTGCCAGAGTTACTCTTCAAAAACATTATTTGTCGTCAACATTTGAAGAATGTCAAACTTAGTTAGGTGTAGCTGATGCTGACTGGGGAATGAACTTCGTCTAAAACTTCTTTCTCTCCAGGTATCTTGTTACTACTCCAAACTTCCCATGTAGCAAAATTTTCTTGAAACTTGTGCATCAATGACCTAGTTGAACAACCTATTCACAACAAAAGTTAGTTTAGAGGCCCAGTCCTGCTGTATTTATTTTAATGAGAATTATCAACCCAAACCTGGTCATTGATGTCTGGAAATGTTTGCCTTCAGCAGAAGTCAGATCAGGCTCTGTCAACACAATGCCCTCTATTGACTTGTTGGAGCTAGACTGAACAAACCCTCCCCCCTCCCCCCCCTTTTTTTTTTGATTGTGCATACCTATTAGCTCTTCTTTTTACCTCAGATAATTGAATCCTTTTGTTCTTGGAATCTTAGACTCAAGGTTTTAGTCCTGACTGTAAAGGTAGTTCTGTCTCCTGTCAGGATAGTAACCATGATCTAATTATAAGGCTGACTTTGACTTCCGCTATCGTGTGTATGTACATTAAAAAAGCTTTCAAATTACAATTTATTACTTTATATTAGAGGTCTCAACTGAGATCATGGCCTCTCTGCAGTAGACACCTTGCAACTACATAGTGACACTGGGTCCCTATTGTGAAGAATTTACAATCAAAATAGACTAGACAAAGGGTGGAGGGGAAACGGGTACAGTGAGGTGAAGTGACTTGCCCAACATCATAGTAGGTTAGTAGCTAAGCCAGGATTAGAACCCAAATCTGAGTCCCAGTCCAGTGCCTTATCGACTAGACCATTTTGCCTCAAGTGTTTAATTGGTGTCTTATGTCTTCAGATGTTTAGAGTAAGTCCTCACTGACCACAAAAAAACCATGCTCAGAATGTTTTAAATAACTGAATTTTTTAGGTTAAATACAGTAACTCCTCACTTAACATTGTAGTTATGTTCCTGAAAAACATGAAGTGAAATGATGTTAAGCGAATCCAATTTCCCTATAAGAATGAATGTTAATGGGGGGGGTTAGGTTCCAGGGGGATTTTTTTTTTTGCCGTACAGTACTGTACTATAGTTGGGAGGTTCCCCCACCTTACCCCACACAGGCACCGCCCACGGGCACTGGAGACAGTGAGGCAGGCAAGGAGGCTGAAGGTGCTGTAGGCTAGGAGAAGCATGTTGCGCAGCTGCAGCTTCCCCAACTCTGCAAGCACCAGGGGCAGGGGGGCTCAACTCTCGGCCCGCCCACTCCACCCCTTCCCCCAACCCCCACCCTTAACCCACCTCCTCTTCCCCCACCTTTACTCCCCACGCTGTGTCCTCGCTTCTCCCTCCTGCCTGTGGCAATCAGCTGGCTTGCGGCATTCAGGAGGCTGGGGAGGGAGGGGGAGCTTACGCGCTGAGTCCTCGCTCCTTCCCCCGCCTCCTGAATGCTGCAAGCCAGCTGATTGCTACGGGCAGGAGGAAGGGGAAGGCGCTGATCTGCGGGGTCTGTCGGCGAGCGGGAGGCGCTGTGTGGGGGGGCGTAGGGGAGCTAATGGGGGGCTGCCAGCTGTGGACGAAGCAGGCAGCCAAACAAAGTTATAGCGAAAGCATTTCACAACTTTAAATGGAGCATGTTCGGTAATTGAGCAGGGACATAAGATTGAAACAACATTAAGCGAGAGGACGTTAAGTGGGGAGCAACTATACTTTAAAAATGGATCCTCATTGAAGCTTGTGAAGTGACTAACATGAAATACATATTACATAGAAATACAGAAGTATATAAACATCTTACACTGCCCAAATGTGAACTATATTTTTCCTTGCTTTTACGTGCTGTTTTTGTAAGTGATAGTACATAGTTAACAAACATCACTTACCTTAAACAGGGTTTGACATTTTTATATATTTGACAACAATATGAATCATCCTGATGAGTTATAATGTCTTTCTCTTTTTAAATCTAGGATGGATGCAACTTTAAAAGAGCTGACCAGTTTAGTGAAAGAGGTCTACCCAGAAGCACGGAAGAAGGGCACGCACTTCAATTTTGCAATAGTTTTTACAGAACTCAAGAGACCCGGTTATAGGTAAATGACCTTTCTTCTCCAGATTCATAGAATATATCAGTCAGCAGAGCTGTAAACTGTTTTCATCAACACTTATTTAAAGTCTGATATCATCTGAAATCAAGTCCTAATAAAGAGAACACTCCATGGTGACTGCAATGCTTCTAAAGTTTCTGTTCACCTTTTCCCAAAACAATGAACATGTGTTTGCCCAATCTGCTGGTCACCTCATAGGCAACCAGCCAGGATATGTACCTGTAGCTTAGCGTAGCAATGGAAGGCTTGTTGTCTCAGGTGGTATGGAGAGTGACTACATCCTCTATCTAATAAATGCTTATGATTTAGGGCCCTACCAAATTCATGGTCAATTTCACAGTCATAGGATATTAAAAATAGTAAATTTCATGATTTCAGCAAATTTCATAGTGTTGTAATTGTAGGGGTCCTGACCCAAAAAGGAGTTGGGGGGGAGGGGGGCGGGAGGGAGGTTGCAAGGTTATTGTGCGTGGGGGTTTGCAATACTGCTACCCTTATTTCTGCGCTGCTGCTGGTGACGCTACCTTCATTGCTGGGCAGCTAAAGAGCAGCGGCTGCTGGCCGGGAGCCCAGCTCTGAAGGCAGAGCCACCGCCAGCAGCAGTGAAGAAGTAAGGATGGCATGGTATGGTATTGCCACCCTTACTTCTGCGCTGCTGCCTGCAGAGCTGGGCCCTGAGTCAGCAGCCGCCACTCTCCGGCTGCCCAGCTCTGAAGGCAGTGCAGAAGTAAGGGTGGCAATACCGTGAAACACCCCACCGCCCCCTCAGAAATAACTTTGCAACCCCCCTGCAACTCCCTTTTTCAGGACCCCCAATTTGAGAACCCTGGTCTCCCCTGTAAAATCTGTATAGTGCAGGGTAAAAGCACAGAAAGACCAGATTTCACAGGGGGAGACGAAATTTCATAGTTCGTGACATGGCCATGAATTTGGTAGGGGCCTACTTATGATCTTAAGACTGATATTTCTGTCGTAATGGTCCCCTGTCTACCAGTGATGTAGACGTTCACTCATCAGTGACCAGTTAAAGGGCAGTGAATGTGTCCTGCTATGTCATCTGCAGTGTTTTCTTTACTAGTTTTGTTCTCTTTAACTTGGCAGACAGTTTTTTCTGAGCTAAAATTTTTAATGCAAGTTTACATAATTGTTCTATCCTGAGTTGTATTGTTTCTCTAGTGAAGACAGCATGTTGCATGTGAGGGGGTGCCATCTTAGTATTCAACTAGTTAAAGACAGCGTGGGGGGGACGATACTAAAACCATTCACTAGAAGATTATATTTGGGCCTTAAATGAGTTTGCAGTTGAGAGAGATGGACTCTTTGCCTCTAATTATTTATTTGCATTTCACTTCCTCCCTGTAGGGTGAAGGAGATTGGCAGCACAATGTCAGGCAGAAAGGGCACAGATGATTCCATGACTCTGCAGTCTCAGAAGTTCCAGATTGGAGACTACTTGGATATAGCAATTACTCCTCCAAATCGTGCACCACCCCCATCAGGACGCATGAGACCATACTAAGTGACAAAGTGTCACTTTGTTTAAAACTGATCATGTATATTTCCCTTTGATAGTACTTGCTGCTTGAAACAGGCTCTTTTTTGTTTATTGCTAAGCAAGAACATCTGAGAACACACTTAAACCTTGGAAACATGGGTTACTTTTAAAACTTTATTTTACTTGTTTAGAAGAAAATATCTTTCAGCAGCTTCATAATCCTTTTCATAGTAGTTATGGTCTGAAAAGTAGAAATGTTCAGTGTTTCAAGGTCTCTAAAATATGAGCAGCATAACATAGAAGTGTTCTAGTTCTGTTAGAAGCTGTCATGTTTGGAACAAATATATTGCTATGTCATCCAAAATTTAGCGTCTGTTTTTAAAGATTAAACCAGGTCTGCGTAATAAGTGTTTAATTAAACTGTTAATGTCAGGAGTTGTTTCATCAAATTGTGGCCTCTAAAATGAGGGGTGAAGCTTTCCCTGAATGACCCTGTAACTGACTCCTTTGTGGGGTGAATGGAGTTAATGCGGTGTTCACTCTGTGCAAAGTCATTAGAAAATTGGGCTTTAAGTCTTTAAGATAATTTCATCTTTAGTGGTAAGTCTTTCCCAGCTGAGTGAGATTCAGGGAAGGGACTTGGTATCTTTTAAAGTTATGTAGCTGTTTTTCAGATTGTAGAAAAACTGGTAAAATTGGTTAGCTAGTTGATCTAAGATATAAATACATCTGTGACGGGTGTCGGTCGGTCTTTGTAGCAGGCCTCGGCCCCACCTCCCAGGCGTTGGGGAATTAGCGGGGAGGTGGGCCGGCCAGAGTCAATAGCGCGCCCCTCGGGCAGGGGAGCGCCGGCCGGAGTCAATAGCGCGCCCCTCGGGCAGGGGAGCGCCGGGGTAGGGGAACACAGGCCCACCCAACTCCACTGCGTTCCAGCCCAGGGCCCTGACAGTGGCGGGAGGCGAAGGTCCCGCCGCTGGGTCAGCGGGGCAATCCGCACCCGCTGACCAAACACACCCACCCCACGGTGTAGTTGGGCCCCGGGGCTACTTCCTACCCGGTCTCCCTCAGGCGGGTCGCTCCGGTCCCTCCATCTCCTCCGGATAACCCGCTGTGGGCAGCCCCGGGTCCTCCGGATAACCCGCTGTGGGCAGCCCTGGTTGCCGCAGGCCTTCCCCCCGGTAAGGCTCCTCTTTGCCCAGGGGTTCGCCTGGGTCAGCAGCAGGCTTGCGAGGGGGCAGCCTGTGTCTGTCTCCCTCCCTGGTGCTCTCCTCACTGGGCAGAGGGCCCCGCCCTTTGTACTTCCTGCCCCACCCTTCCCCTTCCGGGGATTGGCGGAAGCTTGGCCTGGCCCCGCCCACTCAGGCCCAGAGGGTGGCTCCTTACCCTCTGGTTCGGAGGGGAGCCACACTGGCTCCCTACAACATCACATTGTAAAATGTCAGTTGGCAAGAGAGCTAAAAATCTTAAATTCCAAATGCTAAATTTACATTGAGTATTTCTTAGGCATAAAGAAAAGGAGTACTTATGGCACCTTAGAGACTAACAAATTTGAGCATAAGCTTTCGTGAGCTACAGCTCGCTTCATCAGATGCCTTTTGTAGTGATGATCAAGGTGGGCCATTTCCAGCAGTTAACAAGAACGTGACGTGTTCAACGTGTCAACTGCTGGAAATGGCCCACCTTGATTATCACTACAAAAGATTTTTTTTCTCTCTTCTGCTGGTAATAGCCACCTTACCTGATCACTCTCGTTACAGTGTGTATGGTAATACCCATTGTTTCATGTTCTGTATGTATATAAATCTCCCCACTGTATTTTCCACTGCATGCATCTGATGAAGTGAGCTGTAGCTCACAAAAGCTTATGCTCAAATAAATTCCTTAGTCTCTAAGGTGCCATAAGTACTCGTAGTCTGTATCCGCAAAAAGAACAATACAGCTGCTACTCTGAAACCTTTCTTAGGGATGTTACTATACTACCAAACTTCACTGTTAAAAGTATTTGTCATGCTCCTTGGTTAAACTTCTGAAGAAGTAAGCCATCCCTTTCTTGCTCATTTCACTTTGAATTCCTGTAAACTGCTGCTGTTGACTTTTGAACAACAAAATTTCAGTTGGAAAGAACTTCAGTGTCTTAAACACTAAATAATCACCTTTAAAACTCAGCCACTCAGCTGCAAAGACAGCTCCAAAACACTTCCTGTATTAAAAATGAGATTCCCCCTTTCTCTATTATTTCTTCCTTGGTCTACAGTTTACAGCAAAAGCAGTTAGTGGCAAGGGTTCCTGGGCTAGAGTCTGCTTTTCTTTACTCTTCAAATATATCCACTGTACTCAGTATGGTATGTTAACAACTTGCCTTTTCAGTGTCTGAAGGCTAAATTATTTACTAAATTTAAAACAAGGATTTCTAAGGTCACAGGTGTGACTTCCCTGGAAAGTGATAATGTAAGTACTGAAAATCAGGGGCAGATTCTAAATTAACTAAATTCTTACCATATATGTAAAGTAGCAGAAGTCTTTGAAAAGCCTGATGGTGGCTTATACCGAACCGAATGTGTTCAAATAATGTAACACGTTGTTCTCTCTCTCCCCTCCCCAACAAGACAGGTGCCTGGAAACACCATAGTTTCTTAGCCACTGCCCCCCTCTTTCCTGTTGTTCCTTGATTCTTAGAACTGTATGGGAGTTAAAAGGGAGTCCTGAAAGCAAAGACTGACTTTAAGGGTCTGATCATATTAATGGGGAGGCTAATGAGCACAAGAGTGTTTGTTTGCCAAGCTCAGAACAAGCTACACCTGACATGGCTTGCGAGATTCGGCTTTCATTGTATGAGTAATGATCTTCGATAACACTTTAGCTGTACCTACCATACCAGTGCTCCCATGACTGACTCCCTCTGTGAAAGGTGCCTACCCCATCTTCAGCCGGAGTGCTATGCTGCCTCACTGGTTTAAGTCTTCTATGGAAGGAATGGACATAAGTTTTTTATGAGTATGTACTTTATTTTTAGGGCCCTACCAAATTTATGGCCGAGAACAATGCATCACAGACTGGGAAATCTGGCTATGTAGGGAGGGTCAGGGCTCCCTATCCCAGAGTCCCTGCTCCCAGATCCTCATCTGCTCTGCCTTTCCCTTACCCCATTTCCTCCTGTCTCTTCTTGCTCCCAGTTCTCCTCCTTGCCCAATCTTAGTGTCCCCCCACCTCCTTGGCCCCTTGTCCTAGTCTTTTGCCCAGGCAATCCCATAGCTCTTTGTCAGATATCTCCATCCTTCAGCAGTGGTTGCCAGTTTGCCTTCCTGACCTTGTGCAAGCCCAGTCCCCTTACCGACCATTCCAAATAGCTTTTGTCATGCAGTCCTCTTGTTCCAAGCCCCTGTATTTGATTCAGGCAACTTACTCCTTCATGCTGTCTGGGAGTCAGGGCCAGGGTGCGTGGTCATTGACAGCACATGAGAGAATCTCCCTGCATTCAGTTCTGGCGCTCAGACCTGGCATAGCCCACAGCAGCTCAGAGCTGCACTTGCAAGGAAAATTCTTTTCAGCTCTCTGCAGCATAGCTAATGCAAATGGACTCTGGGGAAATTAAGCTGCAAAGCTCTAGCCAGTGAGAGCATGCACGCTACAGTTTTTCAGATACTTGGCCAAATTTGAAGGGGAGCAGCAAGAAGCACATCCTTGACAAACGCTAACCTCCCCCAGGCGACGTTTCAAGTCCCTGGTTCAAGGCATTGGTCCTCCCTCAGCAGAGAGTCCTGGAATTGATGACTTCTCAAGGTCCCTCTCAGCCCTACATTTCTGAGAGTGCTAGAGCTTTTCAAAGAGAAGGTCACCAGAAGGGCCAAATTAATTAATGTACTTTTTGCTTGTTTAATTCAAAAAAAAATAGGACCCTATGAAATTCATGGTCCATTTTGGTCAATTTCATGGTCATAGGATTTTTAAAATGGTCAGTGTCACTTTCAGATGTTTACATCTGAAATTTCACAGTGTTGTAACCATGGGGGTCCGGACCCAAAAGGAGGTGGTGGGAGGGGGGTGGTCACAAGGCTTTTGTAGGGGAGTCTTGGGATTCCCACCCTTACTTCTGTGCTGCGGCTGGCAGGGGCGCTGCCTTTAGACAGGGCACCCAGAGAGCAGGGTCACAGGGTATGGGTGGTGGGTTACCATATGCCTGGGTTTTTTAGGCAGCCTCCTGGCCAGGTTTGAAGCTTCAGCCTTTCTGCCTGGGGGCGGGGAGGGGGGGAGACATCCTTTTCAAAAGAACTCAGCTTGCTTGTCCCAAGGCGGAGTAGGACTTTTCATGCAATTGCTCATTCCAGCCACCAGGTGTCACTGTGGCATCAAGCACTAGATTAAGGAAGCTGAGAGAGAGCACATGCCTCTACTGGAGCCCAGGCAGTGACAGGGAAGAAAGACAGAACTTGACTCCTGTGGAGAGGTATGAGAAACATCGGGTCTATAAGGGGAATAATCACTTACTATTGCTACCAATTACTTCATTAGCTTGAACCCTCAAGCTTTGTGCTGCCAATCTATAGGTCCCAAATCTGGTGCTGATCCATCTGGGGCCCACATGATAGAATTCCTAGTTTTTCAGTTTGCTTTTTTAAAAATTTAGGATGGTACATACAGAAAAATTAAAAGAACATTTTGCCTGCAAAGTCAAGCCCTCAAAAGGCCTGTGCAACCTTAATTTACCCCCCTTTGTGCATACGTATTATGATGCGGTCTTTAATTACATGATCATATCTATTTTCTTCCACAAGACCTCTGCCTCATCCAGTGCATCAGTGTGCTGTGCCCTGGGGATGAATGATATGTTTAGATAGTGAGGCAGTTATCTGTAGTACATCATTTGTTTTGGAAAGTGCAAGGTATGTAGTAAATGAAACAGGACAGTGTAGGAAGAGACAGGATGGACTGTTGAATGCTGCCCTGGAGAATTGGATTCTGTCCCAGGCATAGACTTCCTATGTGATGCTGGGCAAGTCACTTAAACCAAACTTTTCACACATGGTCACTGGGTGAGAGTTTCTGCTTTTTCTGGGCTCCTGACTGGAGGCACCAGGGCCCAGATTTACGTAAGTGCTGAGCACTCTCAATACATGTGAAGTCAGTGGTAGCTGTGCTTTGGATATATAAAGTGCAATAAAATGTGAACTACTTTAGAAATTAGTCCCACAGAAGGTCCTGTAATTTAGTGGACACTTTTGACAGTTTGGGCCTTAATCTCTCTGTGCCTCAGTCCCTCAACTGTAAAATGGAAACAATACCGCCACCCCTCATAGAGGTATTAGTGAAACACTCAGATACTGCAATGAGAACACCACAGAAAAAGCCTATGAGGAAATTAGTAATTTTATATTCAGTGCAATGTTTGCATGGTGTGTAGTAAATAAGGACTAAAGACACACGTTAAATAAGGATAAAAAGAAATATCAAATAGCTGGTCATTCACCAAGCAGTGTCCTCCTGTGCACTGAATGAGGCTGGGGCCTTGTAGAAACAGTAGCATAATGCATACGCACATGGGGTAGGAATTAAGGTTGCCTGGACAATCTTGACACTGGTAATTCCCAACATTTGAATGCTTGACTTTGCAAACTTTATATTGGAATTATATATTTTTTTAATATTATGTTCACACTCCCTGCCTGATGCATAAGTGCACAGAAGGAACTGCCTGTACACACAGCTAGCAGTAGGTTATAGAGAGGCCAGGCTCTCAAAAAGAGCGCTTCCCCAAAGAGTATACCCAAAACAACTTTCAGGTCTAGTCTACACTCAAAAAGGTTTGCCTAGGTGGTTGTACCAGCAATCCCCCCAGTGGAGAGACAGCTTCTACTGGCAAAAATGTGTTTTTGCTGCCTGTGACACAGGGGTTCCTTCTGCCTCAGGCCTGACAAGCTCACTACACCTAATAAACCCCTGTCATGGTATTTATAAAGGGTAGCATGTGGTATCTCTACTGAGAGCTTGTAATGTATCAGTACTCACTGTGAGATGTGTGTAAGGGTAATATTTAAGGAATAACACAACTATATTGAAATATGTCCTTATGGTTTTGGACTGAAAGTGAGTCACCAGGGAATCATATGTCTTGATGGTGGTGGCCCATTCAAGCAGGAGGGAGTTGTCACCCCTTACTAGTTAGCCAATTACATAATATATTGCTCAATTGTCCAGAGCTGCACCAACTCAGAAAAGTCAATGCAAACCCTCAAACACCAACAATAAACGTCAAAACCACCGGGCAGTGAAAAGGAATAATATAACAGTGAAGGGATCACCCTGTCTGTGGAGAGTCACAAAAAACTGATTCAGTATATCACAGGGTAGAGAAAGACACTCCGGATCCATTCATTGAGGAAGTACCTTGATGAGCAGGACTGCTTCATGAAAGACTGGGTCCTAGCTCCTTGGGGCTAGCAACCTCTGCAAAAGACTGAATGTTGGGGGTGGGAATCTACTGTATTAGCTAGGAAATGTAACTATTAATAAGTGTAGGCTCTAGTTTGTGCTTTGTGAATTTGTTTTATATGTAACCATTTGTTTTAACCCCTCCAACTTGCCTGGATTTGACTCTCTGTTCTTTCTGAGATCAATTTTCTTTTGTTCTAGGATAATTTCATGCGCAGGCTGTATGTAATACAGGAACGGAGGGCTAAGGTAAAATGGGCAAACTGGGGTACACTGTTCCTTTGGGAATGGAGGACCTGGAATTTCTGCGGGTATCCAGAGGTCAGGCTGGATACAACAGGGGGACAGCAGGAAGGGACTTGTGGGCTGGGGTGCACCTATTGTCAACCCACAGAGCAAAGGCAGGACTGACTTAGCCCAGAGGAGAGTGCCTGGGGGGGCTGCCAGACTGGTGGTGTTAGGGAGCTAACACCCAGCTGGCACAGAAAGATTCCCTTATGCTGGATGCAGGTGGCAACAAGATGATTCATAGCCATGGGTGGCCTGAGTAGCATCATAGCGGTATAGCTTATACGATTTCCCCAAACTACATAAACTGTACTGGCAAAAGCCCACTTTCTGCTATAACTGCATCTACACTGGAGCTTTCGCTAGTATAGAAATGTTATAAAAAAACCTCACACCCCTAATCAATACTCTTATACCAGCAAAAGTTTCTAGCACAGACCTGGCCTCGGTTCCCTAGTCATCTTTCTCCATACAACTCCCTTCCTCCTCCCCAGTTACCTCACACACAGGCTAGGTTGAGCTCCTTCGTCACCAGATCATCTTCTTTTTGATGCTACTGCCACTACCTAGGTCAGAGTTTGCTTCTTTCTTCTTCTGGGGCTCATATTCCCTGCTCTGGGCTCCTCATCAGAAGAGAGGAGGAAGACCTGAGAGCAATCTGATTGGCTGGTAGGGTTGATCCATTGGCCCTTTCCATCCTGTCAGCCCACTGATAGCGACCTGGGGAAGAGGGGACATGAGAACAGAGCAAAAAGCTGATGGGCTCATCCTTCATAGCTTTCTCAGGAGCAGCACTTGTCTGCCTAAACTCTGCAGGTGAAATCCTACAGATGAATGTGCCTGTAGGCATGCTCCATTTACATATGGGCGTTACCAGCCCTGTGGTTATAGGAGTCCTCAAAACAAGCTCACAGGACAGGGATTCTGAATACACATTGCTTGAAAATAGTACATTTGGCCCTTTGATGGGCTTGATTCTCTACTACTTTGTGTCTTGTGTGGTCATTTACACCTCTGTAAAGTGAACACAAAGCAATCCTAAATCAGAATGGTAGCATTTGGACTAACTTTGCACAGGACTAAATGACAACACAAGGACAAAGGCAGAGGAGAATTCAGCTAGAATACCAATTGAAATTTACTAAATATTTTTTGATGTTTTTCTACATTTTCAAATATATTGATTTCAGTTACAACACAGAATACAAAGTGCACAGTGCTCCCTTTATATTATTTTTATTACAAATATGTGCACTGTAAAAATGATAAAAGAAATCGTATTTTTCAATTCACCTCATACAAATACAGTAGTGCAACCTCTTTATTGTGAAAGTGCAACTTATAAATGTAGATTTTTGTTGTTATATAACTACAGTCAAAAACCAAACAATGTAAAACTTTACAGCCTACAAGTCCACTCAGTCTTACTTCATGTTCAGCCAATTTCTAAGACAAACAAGTTTGTTTACATTTATGGGAGATAATGGTGCCCGCTTCTTATTTACAATGTCACCTGAAAGTGAGAACAGGTGTGCGCATGGCACTTTTGTAGCTGGTGTTGCAAGGTATTTACATGCCAGATATGCTAAATATTTATTTGCCCCTTCATTCTTTGGGTACCATTCCAGAGGACATGCTTCCATGCTGATGACGCTCATTAAAAAAAGTGTTAATAAAATTTTGACTGAACTCCTTGGGGAGAATTGTATGTCTTCTGCTCTGTTTTACTCGCATTCTGCCATGTATTTCATATTATGAGCAGTCTCAGGTGATGACCCAGCATGTTGTTCGTATTAAGAACACTTTCACTGCAGATTTAACAAAACGCAAAGAAGGTACCAATGTGAAATTTCTAAAAATAGCTACAGCACTCGACCCAAGATTTAAGAATCTGAGGTGCCTTCCAAAATCTGAGAGGGATGAGGGGTTGTGGAGCGTGCTTTCAGAAGTCTTAAAAGAACAACACTCTGATGTGGAAACTACAGAACCCACACCACCAAAAAAGAAAATCAACCTTCTGTTGGTGGCATCTGACTCCGATAATGAAAGTGAACATGCGTCGGTCTGGACTGCTTTGGATTGTTATCGAGCAGAACCCATCATCAGCATGGGTGCATGTCATCTGGAATGGTGGTTGAAGATGAAGGGGCATATAAATCTTTAGCACATCTGGCACGTAAATATCTTGCGACACCAGCTACAAAAGTGAACGTTATTTTTTGTACATAATTCTACATTTGTTAAGTTCAACATTCAGGATAAAGAGATTGCATTACAGTACTTGTATGAGGCGAACTGAAAAATACTGTTTCTTTTGTTTTTTACAGCACAAGTATTTGTAATAAAAAATAAATATAAAGTAAGCACTGTACACTTTGTATTCTGTGTTGTAATTGAAATCAATATATTTTAAAATGTAGACAACATCCAAAAATATTTAAAGAAATTGTATTCTATTATTGTTCAACAGTGCGATTAATCACACAATTATTTTCATTGTGTGATTAATCATGATTTTTTTAATTGCTTGACAGCTCTACTTACTATACAATTATGGATATAGTTTTAAAGACCATTGAAACGAGCGTCTTGCTCTGTCCTTGGTCTCTCCCTGCTGTTGGCACAAATATCAGTGTAAAACAAAGTGAAGTTTAATCAAAAGAATTAAAACTTTATTTTGGATCCAGAACATGTAAAGCATTTTGTTTTTAAAACCAAACTACTGCTATTCCATCATGAAGCTACACAAAAGTCTAGTCAATGTCATAATTGTGTCATAACAATGCCCAACATAAAGTAATAACAGGTTTCAGAGTA
This sequence comes from Chelonia mydas, assembly GCF_015237465.2. Lineage (NCBI taxonomy): Eukaryota > Metazoa > Chordata > Testudines > Cheloniidae > Chelonia > Chelonia mydas. Next base: position 40,663,151 of record NC_057849.1, read on the forward strand.
GCAGCCGTGTTAGTCTGTATCTGCAAAAAGAAAAGGAGTACTTGTGGCACCTTAGAGACTAACAAATTTATTTGAGCATAAGCTTCGGTGAGCTACAGCTCACTTCATCGGATGCATGCAGTGGAAAATACAGTAGGGAGATTTTATATACCCAGAGAACATGAAACAATGGGTGTTACCATACACACTATAACAAGAGTGATCAGGTAAGGTGAGCTATTACCAGCAGGAGAACCGGGGGGGAGGAGGGGGGCGGGAGGGGGCATTTTGTAGTGATAATCAAGGTGGGCCATTTCCAGCAGTTGACAAGAACGTGTGAGGAAGAGTTGGCGGGGTGGGTGGGAATAAACATGGGGAAATAGTTTTACTTTGTGTAATGACACATTCACTCCCAGTCTTTATTCAAGCCTAAGTTAATTGTATCCAGTTTGCAAATTAATTCCAATTCAGCAGTCTCTTGTTGGAGTCTGTTTTTGAAGTTTTTTTGTTGAAGAATTGCCACTTTTAGGTCTGTAATTGAGCGACCAACGAGATTGATGTGTTCTCCGACTGGTTTTTGACTGTTATCATTCTTGACGTCTGATTTGTATCCATTTATTCTTTTACGTAGAGACTGTCCGGTTTGGCGGATGTACATGGCAGAGGGGCATTGCTGGCATATATCACATTGGTAGATGTGCAGGTGAACGAGCCTCTGATAGTGTGGCTGATGTGATTAGGCCCTGTGATGGTGTCGCCTGAATAGATGTGTGGAAACAGTTGGCAACGGGCTTTGTTGCAAGGATAGGTTCCTGGGTTAGTGGTTCTGTTGTGTGGTGTGTGGTTGCTGGTGAATATTTGCTTCAGGCTGGGGTGCTGTCTGTAAGCAAGGACTGGCCTGTCTCCCAAGAGCTGTGAGAGTGATGGGTTCGTCCTTCAGGATAGGTTGTAGATCTTGGGAGACAGGCCAGTCCTTTTGGATGTTTTCTACATTTTCAAATGTGACACCCCTGTGACTGATTAGTTGGTTGCTACATCCATGGCTATTAAGCTTCTCCATTCCTGATCCCAGATCCCAGTGCACAGACACATTCGTCTGTGATTGGGGTACAGAGCTGGGTTTTTGTTCTCCCCCCACTTCATTCAGAAAGTTAGGGTAAGCAGGGTGAAGGTGCTATTGCTGGCACCCTGCTGACCTGCCTACCCTTGATTCTCAAGGGACCTTCCTTTGAATATATAGACCAAGTTCTCTTAACATGCCTTTTAAAAAAGTTTGATTGCTAAGTGTTCACTGAATTTCATCTCAGTGAGCCTATTGTTTTATCAACATTCTATCCCAGTTCTTTCCTTCCTCAGGATGAGACACTGTTTTGTCTTGTTCCCATGCAGGCGAAACAGATGTTCTCTGTTTCACAAGCTGCCATAAGACCAGGGCAGCTTCTATGACTAACATAACAGATGGAATAAAGAACGTTTGTGTCTGATCGGGCTAGCCATTTTAGGCCTTGTCTAATCTACAGAGTTTTGTCAACAAAGTCAGCATTCATCGACAAAAGAGTGGAGGTGTACACACTACAGTGCTCCTCCCACTGAAAAAGTTCTCCTGCTTTGGCGACAAAATAAAACCACCTTGATGAGAGGCGTAGAGCTTTTTGCGGCAAAGTTAGATTGACAGACTGTCAGTGTAGACACTGTGCATGGTTATGTCACTATAAATAGCCTCCAGGAGGTGCCCCACAATGCCCATCCTGACCTCTCTAGTCAGTGTGGACAGCTCACATCGCATCCTCCCAGCTGACATGGCAGCTCCATGCAGCGAATGCTCTCTGCTTGGAGCATACCACAGTTACTGGATCTGCTGGATCTGTGGGGAGAGGAGACTGTGCAGTCCCAGCTCTGCTCCAGTTGTAGGAACTTCGATACCCATGGTCAGATTTCTCGTGGCATGTTGGATAAGGGCTACGAATGGGACACACATCAGTGCCGTGCAAAGATAAGGGAGCTGAGGCAGGCGTACCAGAAGGCAAGGGTGTCAAACTGTCACTCTGGTGCTGCACCAAAGACCTGCCACTTCCCCTATAAGGAGCTGGATGCCATCCTTGATGGCAACTCTCCCTCCACCAACAGGAGACCTATGGATACTTCTTGGGGACTGGAGACAGCAGCCAGCGGCCAGCGGAGTCAACCCTGAAGACAAAGTGGTGGATGAGGAAGTGGAGTTGGAGGATGAGGTGAGTCAGGCGACAGGGTCGTCAGTACCATGGCAAGGCAGGACCTTTTCTTGGTGCCAGAGGATTCGAGCCAGTCCCAGCACTCCATCTCTGGTGTGGATGATGCAGGAGAGGGGAGCTCTGGTAAGTGCTCATTTTGAGTTGATACTGCTGGGTTACATGAGGTAGAGCTGTCCTTTGCTAGAAGTGGGTTAAGGGATAGAAATGTACAAGATTAGCTGTGTTTGCATCTGCTTCATATTCCTCTGTGCAGCTACGCAGTGGGGGCCCTGTGGAACAGTGTGTTAATACACACTGAGATTTCACGGGAATCCTCCAGAGATTTCTCTAGGAAACTTTCCTGGAGGCACTCCAATCCTCTGCCAAAGGTTCCTTAGCAGAACTGCTTTGTTCCTTCCCCGTTGTAGGAAACTTTCCTGCGCCAATCAGCAATCACTTGTGCAGGGACCAAAGGGCACACAGGTGAGCAACATAGGGACCCGGTCTGAAGCTGCACCCATTCAGGAGATGCATTTTGGAATCCTTGCTTACCCTCAGGAGTGAAATATCGGCTTCAATGACCCCCAACTTGTGGGAATTTGTGGCAGAATTTACACTATTGCCCCATGTCACTTGCAGTGATCCTCTTGAAAAACCACCAAGATCCTTTTCCCCATCTCACGCCCCCACCCCACCAAGCTGACTTCAGCATGTTTAGGGCATTTGCCGAGCTGTGTGCTTGCCAAGGGACAGTGAGATAGAGGTGTATTTTACTATTATGATTCGATGCTGTGAGTGCACTCACAATCATGCTTCTGTTTATTGTTTCTTGTGCTTTTTCAGATGTGGCCTCAGGGGAACCCCCTACACCTCCACCAGAGCACCTCCACCAGATAAGGAAGTGACTGAAGAGGAGCAAGGAGGACACGTTTCAGGATATGCTCCAATCCTCTGAGCCGCAAAACAAGAACGCAGGATGTGGAGAGAGACAGTTAATGAAAATTTAAAAATAGAGAGGCATGAGAGGAAGCAAGGCCAGGAGAGAATTTTATTAGGTCAGAAGCAGATGATAAAAGTGATGGAGGAGCAAATGGAGATGCCGAAGTCCCTAACTGCGCTGCAGGCAGAACATGTGTGCTCGCCCCTCCCCCCCAGCCCATACAGAACTGCTTTGCATGCCCTCCCCAAACTCCTCCCACACATTCCTTGCATCTTCCCGGCCTGTCACAGTATCCAGTTCACTCCATCCCTTTGAACAGCTTCGCAAATGTTAGCTGGAGTTACACACAGCTATGAGAGCCTCCATCAGGAGAGTGCCCTTCTCACTGTTATGTCCCTTTCAACAACGCATTTTCTGTGAGTTGTTTATTGCTATTTAATAAACAAATGATCTCTGAAAGATAATCTTTATTTGTCTCCTGCACACGGTGGTTGCTGCTGGAATTAATACACAGTGGCAATTGGCGCATTTACAGACTACAAATCACAATGAGAAAGCAATCATCAAAATTTTCATACAACATGGCAAGTTAACAAAGCATGGCAGAATGCTTTATAGAAAGACACATGACTGGAGCTCACTGTCAAAATGATGCCTCAAAGCCTCCCTAATTCGAATAGTCCCCCATTGTGCCCCTCTAATAGCCCTAGTATCTGGCTGCTCAAAATCAGCTGCCAGGCCATCCACCTCCACATTCCACCTCTGGGGAAACTTTTCACCTTTAGCCTCACAAATATTATGTAGCACACAGCAGGCTGCTATGACCATGGGACTATTTTTCTCATTTAGGTCTAACCTGCCATAAAGATAGCGCCAGCAAGCTTTTAATCTGCCAAATGCACATTCAGCGGTCATCCTGCACCTACCCAGCCTATTGTTGAAATGCTCCTTGCTGCTCTCCAGGTTTCCTGTGTAAGGCTTCATGAGCCATGGGAATAAGGGGTACACTGGGTCTCCCACAATCACTATGGGCATTTCAACATCCCCCATTGGAATCTTCTGTTCTGGAAAGAAAGTTCCTGCTTGCAGATTTCTGTACAGGCCAGTGTTCCTGAAGATGCGTGCGTCATGCTCCTTCCCTGACCACAAAACGTTGATAGCAGTGAAATGATCCCAGTGATCCATAAGCACCTGTAATACCATAGAGAAGTACCCCTTTCTATTGATGTACTCCATTGCAAGATGGTCCAAGGCCAAAATTGGGATATGCATTCCATCTATCACCCCTCTGCAGTTAGAGAATCCCATTGCCGCAAAGCCATCTATTATTTCATGCACATTTCCAAGAGTCACAGTCCTTTGTAGCATGATGCGATAAATGGCCCCGCACACCTGCATGAACGCAACGTCCGTGATAGTCTTCCTGACTCCATACTGATTCGTGACTGACCAAGTAGCAGTCTAGAGTTGCCAGCTTCCATACAGTGATTGCCACGCACTTCTCCACTGAGAGGGCAGCACTCATTTTGGTGTCCTTGCACTGCAGCGCTGGGGCAAGGGCTGCACCCAGGCCCAGGAAGATGGTTTTGTGCATCTGAAAGTTCTGCAGCCCCTGCTCATCATCCCAGACCTGCATAACAATGTAATCCCACCACTCAGTGCTTGCTTCCCAAGCCCAATAGCAATGGTCCACTGTGTGCAGCTGATCCATGAATGCCAAAAGTAATCTGATGTTGGTTCTTTCCATAGCACACAGCAGGACAGGCACCATGGATTCCTGTTCAGATTTGGAGCTCATGATATACTGCATTATCAGTGTGTTGTGTTCATAACACTGACCCCAACAGTAGAGAGCAGTGTTCTGTGGTGTGTGTTATACAGGAGGTCAGACTAGATGATCACAATTGTCCCTCTGGCTTTGGAATCTAGGAAAGGCAGAGACTCCTTTAAGGGACGTAGCACAGATGGGTCCTGATTTTGACTGGACTTCCTGGAATTTCTATAATGCAGTTTTTTAAGACAGTAGAATGAACCTAATCTCAACAAATAAAAACCACCTATGCTAAAGCTGGATACAGACTTTCCAGCAAAATACTTGAGGAGTAAAAAGAAGGCTCCAGATGATGAAACTGTATTTGAGATAGTTCATACCCAGCCTTTTACAAGTGACACGACTTGAGAGTTAATGATGCTACCTGTTCTGGCACTAGAGTGTGCCAAGATGTTGAAACGGCCTTGTGGCAACCGCTGTATTGTAAGGCCTGCGAAAGTCGCCATGAAATGTCAGTGAAAAGAAAGAAGCAACCCATTGCCTTCATTTCCTGAAGCCTAGTAGAAGCAGAACAGTGGTATGTAGATTCTAGGTGGGGAAAATCTTTTTGCGGGGGGATGTGCCAACATGTTTATCTTTACTCCATGTGTACAGAATTCACTAGTGAAAGCCTTGGTTGGCCCTTTTTACACTAAAATGCTTAGATGAACTTCTGAAAAAAAAATATAGACCTTAGAAAACTGCACTGTACATACAAAATATTGCACGGGCAAAGGAAGGTGCTAACAGCAGTAATTATCCTTCCAGAGGAAGGACAGGACTCTAAGGTGTATCCACACTGCAATAAGACAAACACCTGTGGCACTGAGACTGAGAGCCTGAGTCAATTGACCCAGCTGCGAGGCTAAAAATTGCATTGTAGACATTCAGGTTCAGACTGGAGCCTGGCATCTCAGATGCCCTGGTCTCAGAAGCACAGGCTTCAGTTGGAGCCCAAGTGTCCACACTGCAATTTTTAGTCCTGCAGTCTGAGCCCCTGTGATCTTGAGTCTCTCACAGGCTCTGAGCCTTGGTGCCACAGGTTTCTTATTGCAGTGTAGATGTAACCTAGTCCAAGTGTCTATATCAGTGATACTCAGACCTCAGCGGTTCAGGAGCCAGATTAGCCATCAACATTACCCAAAAGAGCCACAGTAGTGTGAATTCATTATTTCATTTAATATAGTACTATTCATATTTAAACAGTAGGACAGGAGAAATATTTAGTTTATATCTATATTATTCTCACAGCAAAATGACTGACCAAGCATGATTATTTTATCAACCTCAATTGGTTTATAACACAGTAAAAGCATCCTGATTGGTTAATAATTAAATCAGTGTTTTAATATCATGTGCTGCCAAGAGCGGCAGTAGACACATCACAAGCCTCAGTTTGAGTATCACTGGTCTATAGAAAGAGACAGAGAATATTCCCAAATCCATCATCCGATCACAACCTATAATGTGTCAAGGTTCCTCCCCCACTCTGAACGCTAGGGTACAGATGTGGGGACCTGCATGAAAACCTCCTAAGCTTATCTTTACCAGCTTAGGTCAAAACTTCCCCAAGGTACAAAATATTCCACCCTTTGTCCTTGGATTGGCCGCTACCACCACCAAACAAATACTGGTTACTGGGGAAGAGCTGTTTGGAAACGCCTTTCCCCCCAAATACTTCCCAAAACCTTGCACCCCACTTCCTGGACAAGGTTTGGTAAAAAGCCTCACCAATTTGCCTAGGTGACTACAGACCCAGACCCTTGGATCTTAAGAACAATGAACAATCCTCCCAACACTTGCACCCCCCATTTCCTGGGAAATGTTGGATAAAAAAACCTCACCAATTTGCATAGGTGACCACAGACCCAAACCCTTGGATCTGAGAACAATGAAAAAGCATTCAGTTTTCTTACAAGAAGACTTTTAATAGAAATAGGAGTAAATAGAAGTAAAGAAATCCCCTCTGTAAAATCAGGATGGTAGATACCTTACAGGGTAATTAGATTCAAAACATAGAGAATCCCTCTAGGCAAAACCTTAAGTTACAAAAAAGATACACAGATAGAAATAGTTATTCTATTCAGCACAATTCTTTTCTCAGCCATTTAAAGAAATCATAATCTAACACATACCTAGCTAGATTACTTACTAAAAGTTCTAATACTCCATTCCTGGTCTATCCCCGACAAAAGCAGCATATAGACAGACCAAGACCCTTTGTTTCTCTCCCTCCTCCCAGCTTTTGAAAGTATCTTGTCTCCTCATTAAGAAAAGGAGTACTTGTGGCACCTTAGAGACTAACCAATTTATTTGAGCATGAGCTTTCGTGAGCTACAGCTCACTTCATCTGATGCATACTGTGGAAACTGCAGAAGACATTATATACCATTATATACTTCTGCAGTTTCCACAGTATGCATCCAATGAAGTGAGCTGTAGCTCACAAAAGCTCATGCTCAAATAAATTGGTTAGTCTCTAAGGTGCCACAAGTACTCCTTTTCTTTTTGCGAATACAGACTAACACGGCTGTTACTCTGAAACTTGTCTCCTCATTGGTCATTTTGGTCAGGTGCCAGCGAGGTTACCTTTAGCTTCTTAACCCCTTTACAGGTGAGAGGATTTTTCCTCTGGCCAGGAGGGATTTTAAAGGGGTTTACCCTTCCCTTTATATTTATGACAACAACCTATAATGGCAGTTCAAAAGACAGCCAATATCAACATATGCCTCTTCAGACCTTGCAGAAGAAGCTAGGGACAGAGTAACAAATCCACAGACCATTCTGCCCTTTGTTGGAAGGCACATAACCAGAGTACAAGTTCTGCTGCTGATGCAACACCAGAGTAATACCACAGTCTCTGTTAGCAAAGTTGCAACTGAAGGTCCACAAAAGACACCAATATAAATAAAAGAAGTGTGATACCGCAGGAATTACAAGTCTTATGCAACTTCAACGAGATAAACGGAGGCATCCGGTTGCCCTCATTTCCTGATGCCAGCAGTATGTGTGTCTATGACAACATGTTTAGCCTTACTGCCTAGGTATGGAGTTCACTACTGAAACAGAGCCCAAACCCTTTGTTGATGCTAACAGATATGCTTATAACCGCCTTTTCAGAAGAATAAGAGAACTTTGAGAAGGTAGTCCAAGTGTCTGTTGACTCAGACAGAATACCCCAAATCCAGCACCTGATCACAGCAGATAATGGCAGTTCAAGAGATGGACAGCAGCAACTTGTGATTCATGAGGCCTTTCAAAAGAAGCTGGGAATAAATAACAGAATTGTTTGAGGATCTGATATTATTTAGCAAAAATGTTACTATGCTAGGAGGTCTGATGCAACCACAACAGAGCACCAGCATAGTCTTTGCAAGCTAAGTTGTTCTTGAAAGCTTATAAAGGACTCTGGTGTATGACACTGTCATCTCACCCCAAATAATAAAAACAAGTGCACAGGAGAGAGATCAGATATGGGGAAGATGTGCTCAGTCTGAGTGATCTAAACAAAGTAAGAATACAAACAATAAAAAATAAACATAAAAAATATAATAAAACTGGTCAGACTTTCCAGCAAACAAAATACATCAGGAGTAATTAAAAGTCTCCAGAACATGAGCAAATACATAAGAAAATTTATGCTCAGCCTTGTACAAGTTACATAGCCACTCAGAGAGCAAATGCCTCTCTCTGTTCTGGAAATATCATAGATGGAAGGGACCTCAGGAGATCATCTAGTCCAACCCCCTTCTCAAAGCAGGACCAATCCCCAGTTTTTGCCCCAGATCCCTAAATGGCCCCCTCAAGGATTAAACTCACAACCCTGGGTTTAGCAGGCTAATGCTCAAACCACTAAGCTGTCCCCTCCCCACAATATAGGCTGCCAAGGCCCGGAAGATGATGGTGGCAGATGGCTCAGCGAAAGCTTTTGCGCAGTTTCCACAAGAAAGAGACTGGAAACCTATTTCCTTCATTTCCTAGGGCCTTGCAGAAGCAGAATCATGATATTTGGATATTGGAGGAGAGGGAGCACTCAGGCAAGTCCTCATGTTTGCCTTTTCTGGTTGAGTGTGGCATTCACTATCTAATCACCACAGGAGCTATGCTTGGCCTTTCTTTAAACAGACCCCTTGGATGAGCTTCCAACCTTCTTTTTTTGCTGAGACATCTCCAATTTACCAACAAAAATAGTACGTGTGTCAAAAATGATGCTGGCAAAAGGAATGTCTCTTTCTGGAGCACCAGTTGACAAAAGGAGGGACAGGAGGTTGAGGTACATTTTGAGAGTTACAAGACCAACAACAGTTAACAATACCACAAATTGTGAGCCTGGGTGGTATTGAAAATTCACATGGAACATTGACGCAGAAACACGTGTCATGACAAAACCTTTTAATTAACGTGGGAATTAGTGTCAACCCATAACCAAGAATAATGGAAAATTGCAACATATGCCAATTACTGCAGCTTTAACCAACAGAAATATTGATATCAACCAATTTTCCTGAGGTCCTGCAGTTTGAGGCAATGGATCTATTCTTCTGAAATGAGAATGGTGTAACAGACTTCTTCTCTGCAAATACTGAAACAGCCAAATTAGAGGAAACAACTCAAACTATACTTCATCAGCGAAATTCCATCAACGGTTCTCAGTTGTCTGCTACAGCCGTTACTGTTTTCATTAGACTGTTCTTACAGAACTGAACAAATGACAACACTGAGAAAAAGTGTAATGAGGATGCGGCAAGTTTAATATACAGACCATAAAATTGCATAAGAGAAAAGGGGTTTCCAGGAAGTGATGTAATAAGTGCTATATTTTGAAACCAGAAGAATTTTAAAGCTTCATTGACTCCTTTTTAAATTATGTGGCAAAACATCCTTGTGCTCTGCAGAAGAGAAATAGACAGAAATTTAAACTGAAACTGGACTATTTTTAGCTAATATTTTAAGAATGGGATATTATTATCAGTAGGCTCAATACAGGAGTAGCTAGGTGAAATTTAATAGCCTGTGATATACCAAAGGACAGACTAGATGATTTAATGGCCCCTTTCTGGCCTTAAATTCTATGAAATATAATTTCATTACAGTGGCCCCTAGAGGCTCTAATTGAGGTTCTAACCCAGTGAGCTAGGTATGGTACAAACAGCCCCCCCCCCCCCAAAAAAAAAAAAAAAGCCTAAGGGAAGGGGAAACAGAGGCACAGAAAGGTGAAGTGACTTCACACGGGACATTGGCAGAGCTGGGATTTGTATTTAAATCCTCTAATTCCTAGTGCTGAGTCTCATCAAGTAGGCCATGCTGTGCTGAGAATTCTGCCTGCATTGTATGAGTGCTTCCTAACTTACAATCCAAATATCATGGGCATGATGGTACGGAATATGTTGTTGTCTCATTTAATTTCTTAATGTTTGTGCTTTGTTGTTTGATATCCTGGAGTTCTTTAAATTTAAACTGTGCTTGACAAATAGGGAGCAAGGGTATTATGACAAATAAACAACTGTTCTACAAATTCAGGATTATACACAAACTGAGTGTAATGTGACAATGTGCATTATCATCCAGTTTGTAGAAGATGTATGGATATGATTTCATTAAAAGATCCAATGTCTGGAAAAAAGTTCAGTATAAAGTTCACTCAAATTTAGACTCCAGCCTACAATGGCTGTTTCTTCTTTATGGCATTTAAGTGCAAGTGTTTCAAGGGTGCAAACACTCAGCAGGGAGGGAAATTTGTGAGGGTAGTACAAGGGGACTGAACTTCAAGTGAAGGGATGGAATCCAGCAAGAGAAAATGTAGGTCAAAGAACAGAGAAACATTTCTAAAAGTGAGGCCTATTGGAGCAAGGAATAATCCCCAAGGGGAGTCCCAGTGCTGGTCATTAAAACTCAGACTGGACAAAAATTGTTAGAAATGCACTGAAGGGATGAATCTAGCCCTGGTCCCGCCCAAGGAATACATTAGGCGACCTAATAAATCCTTTGTTTTTCTACAGCTCTATGAGGAAAAGCTGTTTTCAAGCAAGGTGGGATTTTTCCTTTGGGTTCCTGAATTAAACTGGTGGGGATGAGGAGAGCTAAAAACATCCCCCCAATAGCTCTCCAGTTGAGGGTATTTTGTGGGGAGGTGGGAAGAAGTAATACTCTCTTACAGGTACACAACAGCTTTTACCCAACGGATCTCAAAACACTCTACAAACTGCACCGGAAGAATCCCTTCACTCATCCACATCTGAGGTGACAAGGCATTAGCCAGGAATGTTAATCCCCAGAGCCCGCTGCATCACAGGAGAAGAGAGGATGTTCTGGCCAGTGGCACCAGAACAAATCCCTGCCCTACAGAGAGCATCATCATAAGATCCTTAGTACCTGACCACCCCCCATTCGTTACTGCCTCACCTGGCAGATCAGGATCTCCCGAAAGGGATGGGGAATTGGAGTGTTTCTGAGGGAAAGAGTAGGGTGGGGAAAGTGGCCTCCAGTAGCTACAACTTCAGATGGAGGATGGGCAGCATGGCCCCAAAGAACACACATTCCCAGGGCGAAGGAAGAGTCTCTGGGAGGATTCTAACAAGGCAGCATTGGAGCCAGCGCTGGGTTGGTATGATTGTCAAAGCCAAGTTATTAAAATCAGCCCAGTATGCAGAATCATGAGGTCTAGGCTCCACATTCCCCTCCCAAAAACCTCTTAGGTGTCCCAGCTTCCCTGGGAAGCTCCCACCTTTGTGTACCCGCTGCAGAGCTCCCAAGTAGTGGCACGAACCTCCCTTTTTTATGGACAGGCAGTTAATTAGGGTGGTGCCCACCCAGGAGATGGGGGGTTAATCACATCATGTAACTCGCAGTACACGATTCGCACCAGCAATATGCAGATGGAACACCTGTTCTGTTTTCACTTGGCATCATATGAACGCATGGCAGCAGCGAGTTGTGAATTGAGGGCATAGTATTCTCCCATGGTCCTTTGCTTCACCTCTGAAGCATCCTGCGATTGTTTTCAGTGTGAATTGTGGGAAGTCAGGTGGGTTTAAATTTTTTTAAAAAAATCCATGATTCCACTGTCTCAGTCCCGTACATCTTTTCTGGGTTGGCGTGCCCCATTTTCAAATTGCTGTCGGTCAGCATGGACCCAACAATGTTCCGTGCTGCTATGGTGATACGTGCAAACATGCACAGACTGCTTGGGCTGTATTAGAGCACTCAGAGCCGGAGGAATTTGGCACTGGACTTCATCTATCCCACCACTGAACAGATGATGTGGGAGGAAAATATTCAGCAGCAGCAGCTCCTCCCACAGTAGGAGGATATCTGCAATGGTGGCAGCAGGAGGACGTGGAAGAACCGAAGGATGCTAAGCTGTTAGAACAAGAGGACTGTTTCCTTGATCACCTACATAGCATTCAGAACCATTTCTGGGCCTGGGAAACCAGCATGGATTGGTATGAGAGGATCATTCTGCAGAGCTAGGATGACCAGAACTAGCAAGAGAACTTCATGATGCGGGGGGGGGGGGGGGGAGGCTACCTTTTTTGAGATCTGTGCAGACCTGATCCCAGAGTTTCAGTGACAGCGTATCCACATGCAGTGCCCTGTATACATAGAGAAACAGGTTGCCTCTGCCATCTGGAACCTGGCCACCCAGGAAGGCTACTTGTCTGTAGCCAGCCAATTTGGTGTGGGGAGATCAACTGTGGGGGCCAGTCTCCTGCAGGTCTGTTATGCCATTGTGCTGTCTAACCTGGTTGTGACGCTGGGTAATGCTCAGTCACACGATAGAGAGTGTCCTTAGACAACCATAGAGGAAAAAGGTGGGGAGAGAGCCACAGCAAGGTCCCTGCAGCAGGAGAGAACCATAGACATGAATTTACATCACATACTTTTAAATGAAGTTTTCTTCATCAAGACAGTTGCATAAGAACAGGATCAAAGTGACCTAGGTTCCTCCCCTCTGTTCCTGGCTACTTAGAGCTGGAGAGACATTAACAGGGAGTCCCCAAAGGGAAGGATGGCTTTAAGAGTCTGATCCTGTTAACAGTGGAATTAATAGGCACAAGATTAATTTGCCAAGTTCAGCAGAAGCTATGCATAATATGGCGTACCAGGTTCTACTCCATTTGCATTAGTGATTATTTTCTATAACACCTTAACCCCAATTTCTTTGCTGCTGTGACTGTCACCCTCTGTGAAAGATGCCTATCCGTGCCCATCCTGACTGCTGGTGCTGCTTTGCTGGGATCTGATTCTTCTGTGGAATGGATAGACTTCAGTTTGTACTATGTAGAGTATGAATTCTATTTTGAATTAACAAGCAAAAAAGTACATGTTATATTAAAGGTTGAATATATTAAAAATGCAATTTCTGCTTCAGCTGCCTTTTTGTTCCTTAGTTCATCTCATTTTATAGAGCGCGAGGTCCCCTGTCACTCAGCAGAAGCAGCTGAAATCAGTAACAAGCAATAGTCCTTTTTTATTCAAGTGTGATTTTTTTTAAGCCAGATTTCTAAATGTTTTTTATAAATATTTATTTTATAAGTCTTTTTCAGTGATAAGAGTGACTGCTAAATAGGTTAGCCCTTGGAATCTGTGGTGGGGCAGCTGCCCCACAGAGGCAAAAGAAGGGTTAAAGCAGCCTGGGGGAGGCTGTGCAGAACCCAGCCAATTAGAAGAGGGCTTACTGAGCCAGCCAATAGGGAGAAGGCTTAGTGGAGCAGCCAGTCAGGGCCAGGCTGGCACATATAAGAACAGCTGCTGAGTAGAACAGAGGCAGTCTCCCTGGAGGTCAAGGGAGGAGGGTTAGCTGTCCTGTAGGAGGGTTGAGAGAGACAGCACCACGGATAAAGCAGTATTGGGCAGGGTCAAGGGAGCTCCAGCCTGAGAGCAGCCCTGATACAAGGATGGAGAAGGTGCTGGGGCTGTGGGGAAGTGGCCCAGGGAAACAGATGGTGGAGTAGGAGGAGGGGCAGTACATGGCTGCTAACTATAGGGTCCCTGGGTCAGATCCTGGAGTAGCAGGTGGGCCTGGGTTTCCCCACTTTACTCCTCACTTGCCACTGAGGGGAGTGGCTAGACCAGAGGCTGCAGTTTGCCACCGAGGCAAGTGGCTGGACTGAGGACTGTTGGGTCCCCCGGAAGTGGGGAGAGAACCAAGTGGGGCACAGCCAGAGGGCTGTGTCCAGAAGAGGATGCTGTGGTCTGGGGAGTGATGTGGGTCCTAGAGGTGGAGGCGAAAGTGATGACAGGCAAGACACCACTAGATGAGGGTGCTCTGGTGAAATGAGAGCTAATTCCCAGGATGGCCAGCAGGAGGCTTCGCAGTGGTGAGTCCCGCCCTGTTACATGTGGTGGAGAATGTGTGCACCCCAATACAAGGTGAAGCTAGAAGACTGTGGAGACTATTACCTGACAGAGACAGTGGAGATGGAGAAATGGAGTCACACTACTTGAGAGTCTGTGTGGCCCGGCTAGCCAAGCAGCAGATGTATATACTTAAGCAGCTGCGAGATGCTATAGAGAGCGAGTAGAGAAGCAAGGTCCCATGTGTGGGAGGCCATAAGCCCAAACAGGGCAATGTTATGCCTGTGGGCAGAAGGGCCACTTTAAAAGGGAGTTCCCCTGCTGGAAAGAGGGATAGTGGAGGAGAGAATATCCCTACTGGGATGGGGAACAGAGACCCCACCCGGCAAATGGGAAGAAGATAGAGCCCACGAGAGTCCCCACTGTGAAGTGAACAGGGAGGCATACTTCAGAAGATCATCCTAGGGAAAAGAAGTAATTTAAATTAGCTTATGACGTAGCAGGTTATCAAGGAGTCAAGTACTCCAAAAGGGTTTAACGTAAAAATCAAAAACTCATTTGAATTGAACAGCAAGACTATAAAAACAAAATGCAAAACCAAACCATCCTCTTTTTTTTTCTTTTTGTGCTGTAGCAAAATCCATTTAGAAAATAGTTTGTAAGAATGTAAAAAAACGGGGGGGGGATGGTGTTATCAAAAGGTAAAATGAATAACTTAACCTTGCTAGGACATTCATTCAGCCACATTTATTCTGGCTGTCCACATGGCATGTACTTTCCAGTGCTCCAAAACCTTCTGAATTGTTTTCCAAAGTGGACTGTAATTTCAATGGTCTAAATTTGCTGATATTTTAACTCCTGTCCAATTGCTTCAGAAGCCTGTTTAAATTCAAACGTCTCCCTGATAGCATCAGTGGGATAAAAATATAGTGATCCTGTTTCTCCTCAAAAACAACAAGAAGTCCTTGTGGCACCTTAGAGACTAACAGATGTATCTGGGCATAAGCTTTCGTGTCAACTGTTTGAAATGGGCCACCCTCATTACCACTACAAAAGTGATTTTTTCCTCCCTTGGTATTCTACTGTTAATTGAATTGTCTCGTTAGACTGACCCCCCCCACCTGGTAAGGCAACTCCCATCTTTCCATGTACTACGTATAAATATACCTGTTACTGTATTTTCCACTCCATGCATCTGATGAAGTGGGTTCTAGCCCACGAAAGCTTATGCCCAAATACATTTGTTAGTCTCTAAGGTGCCACAAGGACTCCTCGTTGTTTTTGCTGATACAGACTAACACGGCTACCACTCTGAAACCTGTTACTCCACAGTAATTGTAAGGGCTGACATGGAGCCAAACTCCTTCCATTTTATAAGATATTAGGAAGACAAATTGTTATGGAGAAATGGTGGTATAATTACAGATAAGGTTTCAACAACAGCATGTAATTCTTCAGGACTGAAGCTGATTTATAAATTTTATTTCAGTGCTTTACATGTATGGTATAAAGTGCCTTCAAGATGCCTCTATTTGTTACAGAGGATGTCTCATTCATGGGACATTTGTTATAGAACTACTCAATTTCATTTCACAGTCCCATAGCCCTACCCAGAAATTCTCTAATACAAATTCCAAAACCAAAAAACTTAAACCAGGGAAGTTGGTAAGTGATAATGTATAGTAGATACCTATTGTACCTGTTACAAAAACCAAGCTTTTAAAAGCAAGGAAATAAAAACTTAATGACACTGTATTACTCTAATCAGATAAGCATAAATATTCAAATCAAGTATGAAGAAATACAGGTTTCTTCATAACACGTCAATCAAACCATAGTTGTTGTTTTACAAAGGCACCATTTTTGTAATTTGGCATTAGTATCTAAATGTCTTTTCTCTATTTTCATTTTCTGCTGTTTACACCAAATCGTGGCAAACCCCACCCACAATCAGCCAGCAATCACAGCCTTCCATAACCAAGCAAGATACCAGTGAATTTGTCATTGGCCAATTTTCCCGCAAAGATACCACAGCAGACTGAGTGTAAGGTGCTCCAGGCCCAATCCACTCACAACAGGATTTGCGCCCCTCATAGGAGCCACATTTGTCCCCAACTACCACCAGAGAGAAACATTTGGGGACACTCCACCCCCTCCTCCATGCTATTTGCGTGTGTGCGCATGCAACCTTACTAAGATTGCCAGGTGTCTGGTTTTTGACCGGATCGCCCAGTCGAAAAGGGATCCTGTCGGCTCCAGTCGGCACCTAGTCTGGTCAGCGGTGCAGCAGGGGCCTGGGGCTAAGGCAGGCTCCCTGCCTGCCCTAGCTCTGCATGGTTCTTGGAAGCAGCCGCTGAGGCCGTGCAGGCCCTAGGTGCATGGGTGGCCGGGAATTGCGACCAATGTGAGCTGTGGGGGCGGCGCCTGCAGGCATGAAGGCAGCAAGCAGAGCCTCCCTGGCAGTCCCCTAGGGGCTGCAGGGACTTTGTCACTGCCTTCCTTCAGCATGGCCCCTGTGCAAGGATGACACGCAAATTCGTGAAGCGTTCAGCATTAGCCAGCTCAGAATTATCTGCTGTAGCTCTATCCAACTTTCTCTCTCCTGCCTGCCCACTTCCTGAACCAGTATGCCTCTAGCTGCTGCAGACCTGGGCTCTTCAGTGATCATCCTGCTCTGCTTCTTCAGGTAAGCCTGGTTATCGGGCTGCTCTCCTCTTATCCCGCCTGGTTCAGACTCGTGCTTCGGCTGCTGAGAGGTGGCAATTTAATAAGTGCCTTTGTTTGTGAAGCTCTGAAATGCACTAGTTACAGTAACATACAAATACATTTGTGGAAGAAATGAGCCTGCAATAGGGGAAGAAACCATCTAGCTCCAAAAAGAGAAACACTTACGAGTTTTAAAGACTTCTTTTCTAATTCAGCTTTTAAAAATATTGTGGCAAGACTAGTACCATTAAAGACAATGACAAGCAAACTGTCAACATTAACAATTACATACTTATAACGCCTCCTCACTATGTGCCAAACTAATCTGAACTTGGATCACCTCGCTGTCTGCTGCTCCATATAATGAAGCATTTTTGTAGGTAAATGCTATTTCCATAAGAGATTTTGATTGGAGAGTAATCAGACAAGTTCTCACTCTGCTATATAAAGAGTGAAAAACATCTTTAGTACAAGGTCTCAGAGACCTATTGTGTCAGAACAAATGAATGAAAATACCTATGCTTCTATTAAACAAAACAATACTTTAAAATAATGTGACAACTAAGACATAAACTGTCAAAAGCCAGGAGAGTCTGAAGTTTTACTGCCAGTCCCTTGCCTGAGCCCTTGTGTCTAGACATTACAGCAGATGAGCTGGGTTAAAAAGAAATAAGTGCTGCAGTTCCTCTGACAGCATGGGACACTGAAGTATATGAATTGTAAAGGACTTTGCTTCTCTTGCACACAACTGCGTGGCTGCTACAAACAGCGTTGAGTAGGCAGGTGACTTGGGCTGGTCTTGCGGGATGCTGCAGCACAAGATATCAAAACGATTTAAGGGCTGGTCTCACATGAGTCTGAAGATTTGAGAAGTTACCCAAACACCCTGAGTTGGAATCTTTTATACTTTAACATAAATTGACAGGCTTAAGCAGAGACTCTCTGGCCTGGAAAATGCACTTGCCCTCCTCACGACTGCCACCTCCGCAGGAAAGGTTGTGTGTTCATGGTCATGCAGAACGCCATGGAACGCTAGAGGTAACATCCGAATGTGAGCTATTTATTTTGGGTGATTTCCACTTCTGTTGATTTCTGTGTAGTGGGGCGTGGTTTTAAGCTTCAAGGGGGCCTGGGATGCCTATTTTGTTTTTAAAGTAGAAAACTAAGGACATTGAAGGCTGCACTTACACTGGAAAACCCAACTGTGTTTGATAGTTGAGTCAAACATATCTGCCCTTACCTCCCACAGTCAATTCAGGTGCCTGCAGCTCCAGAGAACGCTTGAAATGCTCTATTCCATTTGCTTTTGATTAAGCCGTGGCTCCCCAGTTCATGCATGCAAGGAGAGCTCATCTGCTCCACAAGGGACTGACACAGGTGAAGGAGGGGTAAAGGAGCTGCTGAGCAACCAGATGATAGTGGAGTCAACTCAAGCAAGAAGCATGTAAAAAGAAGCAAAGAGTGGTTGAGAAGAGGAACAGCAGAAAGAGGGATTGAAATACAAGCAGAAAAGCTGTTCTACTTTGTATTAAATATTCATTGGGAGTGCGTGCGTGAGAGAGAGCTTGAGATTCTATTGCCCAGTGATAGGGGCACTCACCTGGCATGGGGGAGAATTAGGTTCAAGTCTCTGCTCCAATGAATAATCCCTTTCTTCAAATGTATTTCAGAGTGTTGAATATGGTGCTATATGGCTACTGCTCAACGTAGACAGGAATTAACCCAACTTTAGTCTATGGACTCACTATATCTCCGCTGTCCTCCTTCCCACAATAAGGCCCAACAAAGCTCCCTCATGAACTGTTTCCCCCAGTTATAAAAAGGCACTTAGGGTTCTCATTTCAGTTCCCCAAAAGATGTGGTATTGTCATCTTTCAAGGTCTTCCTTCCCCGAACTAGGACTGGACTCTACCCATTCTGGATGGAATAGAAATGTTCCAGAGTGAAGCACTATCGGGATTAAACCAGTAGGGAAGTGTACAGGGGAAGGTGGAAAGGGATTTTGTGTTAAAACACTCTGCTGTTGAGAGAGTACTGGAGAAAACTCAGAAATGGGAGTTCCTGGTAAGGTTCTGAACAAGTGGAGGTAGGGAGCATAGGGGCTGCTAGTGGATTGATTAAATGGGCTGTCAGAGCAGCCAGAACAGGAATCCTGGAGTTGGCCTTTTGCTGTAAACAAGGAAAGATTGGAGCAGAGCTTAAATCAGGAATATTTTGGAACAAAAGTTGGACTGATTTGCTGCATGGTCTTGACCACGTCACAACCTTTACTTCAATTTTCCAATGGGAACATGGGAGATCATGACAGGAGCATTTAGTGTTTCCACAGCACTTTGAAAACACCACATAAATATTACCATGTTCAAAATAGGCCTGTAGGGAGAAGATGCTAACACCTTGTCATATGAATTAATGCTCATACTAAAGCTGTCAATTACACCTACCACAAGGTCACTTTAAAGTCAATCTGAATTGCACACCCACACTTCTATAGCATGTTGTAAAGTGCTGTGCTTGCTACCCGTTCACTGTTAATAAAGAAGATGTGAGGGGAAAAAACGATATGTGCCATTTTGATAGAGAAAATGAGAAATCCCAAAGAGTAATGTAGAAAATTCTTAGTGGGATTTGGACTTTTACAGAAAATGTATTGTATTACACCAAGGGGATTCAGAGTCAATGGAAACACTTTTGTGGAGCAATTAGTGTGTGTGTGTGTGTATGTATGTATATATATATATATATAGTTAGAATTATCCTTTTTTCCCCACCCCAGGCTCTTCAGCTGGTGAAAACAGCAATTGGGAATAATTTACACTCATGCTAATTGATAATTAAAGTTCTGTCACCCCAGCACACTTTTTTGTCTATTTAATTACAAGTGTGAAATCTGGCAGGTGATAACAGTTCATATCAATTAACAACTTTTGAATAGGAAGCACAGGCTTGGATCCATTTCTGAGGAGTGTTCCCTTGGAATGCAATTCATGTGATTCTGCAGAGTGGCCACTGGATGTTGTCGTAGTTCCTCATAAGTGGTGATATTTCTGTATTGTGACCCAATAGAAAAACACACATATAACTGTCAAAATGTACACTCAATACACTCAAAATGTGGGGCAGCCCCTATACTAACTACAGATGTTGATGACCCTTATCCCAGGTGGGTGGATTTTTCAAGCTCTGAATAATAACATGCATTTTAATGTGAAACAAGGCAAATTATATATATCACAACAAATCCAAGCCATACACGAATAACCATGAAAACCTCAGAATATAGCTATTGCTCCAGTGATTTAAAAAACAAACAGCAGAAGGAACTAACAGGAATGCTGTATCATTTTAAGTATTTGGCAACTGTTTGGGATGATTCATTACACTGCGACATCTCCCCCCATTTGTGTTTAAGATCAGGCAAAATTCTTCTTAGACATAACAGAGCAGTTACTCATTTAAGAGGCTTCTATGCAGGACAATTTAAGACATTTTTTTCTCAACTAATGCAATTGTGGATATAAGAAGATTACATTGTTTCCCATGCTTTTTATTCTAAAACAAGCAGAAACAGATTAAAAATCATGTTGCTAGTGAAGTAAAACCTGTATGAGACCACCAGATTTTAGTCAAGTTCTTGAGATACAGACTTTCAGGCCCTTCCTACAGTGGCACTTAAAGAATGTTACATGAATTATTTTCAACAATTCACGCTAACAATGGTTGCCAACCTAGACTACAAGTCGTATTCTTGAGAACAGTTCAGCTGTATATGGGGCCTCTGGTTTCTAAGATAGAATAACAATACAAGTATGAATCAAAGAACCATTCCATTTCTTGTTTATGGTCCTTGTAATATTTACTTACTGATAAAAGCTAAGAAATCTGCAGCAGAGCTCTGAAGAAGGGAATTTTGTTAAAATATAACACTCCATTTTTTTAGTGTCAGATACGTTTTTCATTAGTTTGGTATCAAATTGTTGAGTAGCAAACCCTTTGCAGTTTGCCTTTACCAGTCTGAGAACACTGAAAGATAAGCAGGAACACTATGTGAAAGTCAAATGAAATTTATGCTCGGTTAAGATTTCTGTAATTTAATCTTTTTAGTCATCAGAAGTTTAAGGAGTGTGTCTGGGGTTTTAATATGGGTGATGCAAAATTCATTCATACTTAAATTTGAAAAGTATGGATCACCACCACTGTGGTATTATGAGCATGATCTCTCCTAATATTGTGCCATAAAATCAGCTTTTATTAGCAAAGACACACAGCCTGCTCTGAATCAAAGGCAAAGAAAAATCATGGTTACATACCCTGCAGTAACTGTGGTTCTTTGAGAGGTGTTGTTCACACAGATTCCACTCTTGGTGCACACAAGACTGGATTTTTTTTGGCTGGATTCTTGCTGGGGCTGAACCTGCACTGTCGGTGCCCTCATGCCCCACAACCCCAGGGTATTAAGGGCAGAGCAGGCCCAACCACTCTTCAATTCCTTCACCAATACAGAATCCCAGAAGAGTAGGACTGTCATATTGGGGAAGGAGGGCAGGTTGTGGAATCCACGTGGAGAACACACCTAGAAGCATAGTTACTGTATGGTAAGTAACCATTTTTTCTTCTTCAAATAACTAACACACATTTCACTACTGGTAACTAACAAGCAGTTGCCAGTTGCTTGGAGGTGTGTTGTGAAGAGTCCTACTTGACTAAAGACCAAGGACAACTCTACCAAAATTGTCCTCCAATCAGGAGACCTGCATTAGGGAACAGTGAGTGATAAATGTGTGGATTGAGCTTCATGTAGCTGCTCTACACATCTCAGGTATGGGAATATTACCCAACCTGGCAGCCAGTGGAATGGCTCAGGGGATCTTGCCTGGCTAATAAATAACATATTCTTACATAGTCAGACACCCACTTGGATAACCTCTCTGTAGCTATAAGTTGCCCATTGACCTCGTCAGTAAAGGTCACAAATAGCCAGGGTGTATTCCTCAATTATCTTTTTCCAGCTAGATAGAATTACAGTCCTCTCACTACATCGAGTGTGTGAGACTTCAGATAGAATGAGGTCTAGGAAAGAAAACTGGGATTGGTTTACAGGCAACTCAGAGACAAACATGGGCAGAAACTTTGTGTAAGGTCTAAGAGTAATCCTATCCTCATGAAACACCACTAACAGACGATCTGACATAAGGGACTTAATCTCATCTACTCTCCCAGCTGATGTCATGGCCACCAGGAAAGTAGCTTTCATTGACAGGTGAGCAAGGGCCAGCTGCTGCTGGGGCAGTCTCAGGCCACCGCCCCCAGCAGCAGCAGGAGGAGTTTGAGGGGGGGAGGGCTCTGGGTGGCGTTTACCTTGCGGGACTCCCTGGAAGCAGTGACATCTCCCTCCCTCAGCTCCTATCTCCATGCGCTGCCCCTGCCCACAGGGACCACCCCTGCAGCTCCCATTGGCCGTGGTTCATAGCCAATGGGAGCTGCGGAGCTGGCACTTGGGGCAGGGACAGCGCGCAGAGCTAGGAGCTGAGGGAGGGACATGTCGCTGCTTCCGGGGAGCCACGAGGAGCTGGGCAGGGAGCCTGCCAGCCTGCCCCCGCCCCCCCCCAGCACCAGCAGGGGTCCCAGGCCACACGCTGCCACCTGTGCCCCCCAGACTGCCCCCCCACAAGCACCCACAGCCCCCCCCCCCGGGTGGGGGCCCCCCCAAGATTTAGTCAGGGGTATACAGTACAAGTCATAGACAGGTCACGGGCTGTGAATTTTTGTTTACTGCCTGTGACCTGTCCATGACTTACTAAAAATAGCCATGACTAAAAAGTAGCCTTACTTATACTCAATCATAATCTCGAGGGGATTTTATTTAGATTTTTGACTGAGTCCCTCAGAATCATGTCTCACTTGTGCAAATGTTTAACTCCAGTGTTGCTAACACAATGTTCCTTAAACACTAGCTAGTTTGCTCTGGTCAGCAACTTACCTCCTCAAGTCACTTTCTGTGGGTCCCTTTGCAGCACATCTGTTAACTAACTTTGTAAGTTATTGTTCAAGTTGCAGTTTCTTCATCAACACTGCTACCTGCTGAAATGTCCAGTTTAAAGTTCATATAATTTATAGAAAGTTCCCCCATATTCTTTGATGCTCTTTAAACTTGTTTTAATAGTCCATTATACTATGCAAGATCACTTCAAGAACTGTTGTTCTCCAGCAAGCCAGAACAGCTCTATAAATCTTACATTTCTGTTCTCCTTGTTTTAACAAAGGTGGAACCTTGGTATCTATGGAAGAGCTGAGTCTGTGCATTATTAATCAGTTACATTTCTGATTAGTGCACTCTGATCAAATGTCCTTATAAGCACATTCTTTGGCTTTAGTTCCTTTTATTTGGTTTCCTCTTTCAGCAGTTATTTCACTAGCTTGATTGCAATCAAGTATGCTTATGCTAACAGTGTAGTTCTTCGTTTTATCACTTAAACTAAAAGAAAAAATAGATTAACATAACCTCTTTCTTTCCTAACAGGATTGCCCATGAAGTAAACCCCTATCATTAAAGTTTACAATATTTGGCCCATAGCTGTATTACTTATACTTGACTTCATTTTTATATACATTTAAATTATATTATATTCCATCAAGTTCCTTATTTTACTACTGTATCTGGCATATCATACAATATCTTAATGTTCTTCTAGTGCTTGTTCATGTCCATTCCATGTCAGGGGTGTGTGCTTGCCACATGCACCAGTGCCAGAAGTTTTTCCCTGGTATCTGTAGGGACTGGCTCTGGTGCCCTCTGGAGTCACGTGTGTATGCACCAGTATAAGGGGTGCCACCGGCCCCCCTTTCAGTTACTTCTTACCACCAGTGATGGTGCTGGAATGGCCGTAACCTCTCCATGACTTGTACTATATACCCCTGACTAAATTTTGGGGGGAGGGCCCACCCGGGGGGGCTGTGGGTGCTTGTGGGGGGGCAGCCTGGGGGGCACAGGTGGCAGTGTGTGGCCTGGGACCCCTGCTGGTGCTGGGGGGGAGGGGGCAGGCTGGCAGGCTCCCTACCCGGCTCCTCGTGGCTCCCCGGAAGCAGCGACATGTCCCTCCCTCAGCTCCTAGCTCTGCGCGCTGTCCCTGCCCCAAGTGCCAGCTCCGCAGCTCCCATTGGCTGTGAACCGCGGCCAATGGTAGCTGCAGGGGTGGTTCCTGTGGGCAGGGGCAGCGCATGGAGCTAGGAGCTGAGGGAGGGAGATGTCACCGCTTCCAGGGAGTCCCGCAAGGTAAACGCCACCCAGAGCCCTCACCGCCTCCCACCCTCAAACTCCTCCTGCTGCTGCTGGGGGCAGTGGCCTGAGACTGTCCCAGCAGCAGCTGGTGCAGTTGGCCCGGGAGCTGCTCAGACAGCGCCCGGGCCAGCTGCACCAGCCACTGCAGAAGTCACGGAGGTCCCAGAAAGTCACAGAATCCGTGACAAACTCACAGCCGTAAGTATAAGTGTTGTTCTCTATTGTGGTTTGATTCTGAAAACCTGAATGATTATTGTCACAGTTCACGGCAACTGCATGAATTCCCCCTCCATGGTGCCTCAAGGGTACCCACTCTAGGCTTCCAGCTTCTCAGCTGTCATCTCTCTTGGGTAGAGACCTCTCTCCCTCCTGACCAAGAGTTTTTCCAGGCTGCACAGTTCCCACCCTATACTATGATATCCCCAGAACATCTGCACTTTGCTTTCTCTCTGAAGGCTTATGAACAGCTGTAATTGATAGCTCTTTATAATCAAGCATGTTTATTCTTGAGAAAGCTTTAGAGAAAACACAAAAAACAATAAAAGAACCTACACACATGCTAAAATTTTATCAGAGGTCACTCGTAAATCTTATGGCACCTCAGTTGGTCAACGTCCTTCTAACCCTTTCAGGAAGGATTGCGACCCCCTTTGGATAGAAAAGGAGTACTTGTGGCACCTTAGAGACTAACCAATTTATTTGAGCATAAGCTTTCGTGAGCTACAGCTCACTTCATCGGATGCATCCGATGAAGTGAGCTGTAGCTCACGAAAGCTTATGCTCAAATAAATTGGTTAGTCTCTAAGGTGCCACAAGTACTCCTTTTCTTTTTGCGAATACAGACTAACACGGCTGTTACTCTGAAACTTTTGGATAGAATATCCTGACCGTTTGCTGGATCAGAAAAAAGGCCTTAAGCCAGCTTAAACTCAGGCTATTTATCCAAAAGTCCTTTGTCCATTGGTCTCTAGAGAATCCAGTTTGAATTAGTATTGTATATCCTCTCCAAGTGATGGTACTTCTCTGGAGGTGTTACAACCTGAGTGAATTTGCCTATTTCCACGCACCCCCCACCATTTTTCTTATTTCCTGGAGTCACCTTCCCCCATGGAATTATACACAATCCCTGGCCCACAATGATACATAAACTTAACACAGTAAGATCTCCCAAATATATTGCATGGACTTACTGTATCTGTTAGTTATATCAACCAATATTCTAGTTTGTTAGCCAAATCATAGTCAATACTATTGTTGTCTTCTTATACCCTATATTATTAGTTGCTGTTGTTAAGAATGTGTAACAAAACTCTATATAGCTAAATTCAACTCTTGAGTTCTTTTCTTTTGTTAAGCAATTGAAATTAAAAGAACCCTAAGAAAGGTGGTACATGTAATCAGTTAACCAGTTCCTTGCAAGCCACTGGCATCTTGTCCTGGAAAAGTCCTGCAGGTCTCCAGCCCCACCCTTTTTTGTGGTGCATGTGAAGTACTTCCTTAAACTGTTTACAGGGAGGGGATAATACACTGTTGATCATGGCCTGGGGACCACAACTTGGAGAGATAGTGGTACACAGACCTTGAATGTGGAAATAGCTTGTTAGATTGTCCCAAGAGCCTGTCTGCTTCTAAGTAAGTGCTATGGAAACAAGGAGCTTTACTCAGTAAATAAGGAGTCATTTTGAACATGGGAAAGAATTACTCACTTACTCCTCTGTAATCTGATGGGTGGTGCAGCTTCATGGGGTGTGGATCCTCATGTACCTCTGTTCTGGTCACAGACTGTCTGAAGTGGTCCTAGTCTTTACACTTTCCTCTGGAGCCACCTTCTGGAGCTGGGAAGGGGTGGACAGAAAGAAACTCTTTTCTGCCTTTCAGATTCTGAGACCCTTTTCTCCTGGCAGAACAAGGGTCTAATGGCTGATGGTCAAAAGGCTCAATTCCCATTGCACTTAGGGAGACCACCTTTGTTGGATGGAAATAAGGGAAAGCCACAAGAAAAATAAGAGAACACTTTAATTTAAGGGACATTTTAGGGAAACACCATTTCCTTTAGAATATCATATATTTTTCTTGCAAATGCATATTTCTATTGCCCTCAAATGTACAATGGAATTATCATTAGCTTCAATTTAACATTTAAAATGGTACTTAGGATCAGTTTTAATACATTTCAATGCATCTTAAAATAAGGGAAGTGTGGTCACCCTAAGGGACAAATCAATGAAATAAGGGAGGGGTCCCTTACAATAAGGGATGGGTGGTCACCCTAATTCCACCACTGCCTGAAATCTGAGCCCGTTTCCCAGGCAGTCAGAGGGAGGGACCGTAGGCTGAAGGCCAGACAGGCAAAATTCCCATTACACTGCACTACCTGAGTCAGGGCTGCACAGGAGGAACAGGCTTCTCTGGAAGTCTAGAGATGCTTCAGGGTGAAGGATTGGTGAGCTTGATACAGACCACTGTGAGAGCCACTGCATAGAAAAGTCCCAGTAAAACTCCCTCAGGGAGAGAAGGCAAAGAAGTGGTTTATCCCTTGATTGTCAGCCCCACTTGTTCATTAATATTAATTGCTGCCTGGTTAAGGAGACATTTGCGTTTGCCTATTTGGGACCCAGAGTCTCTATGGTTTGCAAGAGTTATCCCTGTGTGGTGGAAGGGGAGCTGTGTAGGAGCCTTGCTTCTCTCCTCAAGGAGTTGAGGGTGCACTTCAATATCTAGGGGATTGGGGAAAAAGGACTTACCCCTGAGCTAGCCAGACGGTATCCTATATCTTAGACTCTCTCCTCTAGTGCTCAGAAGCTCCTGATTTGGCTTTTCTGGAGTTTGCATAACTCCTCAGGATTTGGGTGGGGGACAGGGACAGGACTTGAGATGCTGATCTGACTCTGAGCCCTATGCCCTGGCACATAGGGCTCTGTAAATGCTGCCTCACAGAGGGAGCACCACTTAGGCCTGATCTACACTTAAAACTTAGGTTGACATTGCTACGGTGCTCAGGGGTGTTGAAAATCCATGCCCCTGAGCACCATAGCTATGCTGACCTAACCTCCAGCGTAGACACAGCTGGGGTCAACAGAATCATAGGGACCACAAGGGTCATCTAGTCTAGCCCCCTGCTAAGATGAAGGATTTGTTGTATCTAAACCATCCAAGACAGATGGGTATCCAGCCTCCTTTCGAAAACCTCCAGTGAAGGAGCTTCCATAACCTCCCTAGGCAGTGTATCCAAGTGTGCTTACAGTTAGGAGGTTTTTCCTGAGATTTAATCTAAATCTGCTATGCTGTTGTTTGAACCTATTACCTCTTGTCCTGCCCTCTGCGGAAAGAGAGAACAACTTTTCTTCACCTTTTTTTATGGCAGCCTTTCAAGTATTTGAAGATTGCTATCATGTCCCCCACTTAATATTTTTTTGAAATTAATCAAACCCAGTTCCTCCCGCCTTTGCTCATATGGTTTGTATTCTGTCCCTTTGATCATCTTTGTCACTTACCTCTGGATCCTTTCCAGTTTCTCTACATTTTTTGCAACAGCATCACATTGCTGACTCATGTTGAGGTTGTGATCCACCACAACTCCCCGATCCTTCTCAGCAGTGCTGCTGCCAAGCCAGGTATCCCCCATTCTGTATTTGTGCATTTGTTTTTTTTTCCCTGCGTGTAGTACCTTACATTTGTCTTTGTTGAATTTCACCTTGTTGTCTATAGCCCAGTTCTCCAATTTATCAAGATCCCTCTGAATTTTAGTTCTATCCTCCAAAGTCTTGGGAACCCACCTAGCTTTGTGTCATCTGCAAATTTGATCAGTATGCTCTCTGTTCCTACATCTAGGTAATTAATAAAGATGTTGAACAACACCGGACCTAGAACATATCCCTGTGGAACCCCACTTGAGACCTCTCTCCCATTCGACATCATTCCATTAATAGTTATTTTTTGTTTCCAATTGTTCAACCAATTACGTATGCACTTAATGGTAGTTCTGCAAGCGCACATTTCTCTAGCTGTGGACCCATAGCTATGTCGTTGTAGCACCCTAGCATAGACATGGAACTAGATTTAGCCTGCTGTTTACAAGACAGCTCCACCATGCCTGACAAAGAAGAGTCTGGCAGAGGCAGGTACTGCAGCAGCAGATCCAAGTCATTAAAGCCCTCACACTGCCAAACTTTCTTCCTCCCGCCCCCCCAAACTAATAGAGGGGGAAGGAAGAAAGACTATAAGTACTGCACAGAAAAATAAAAATTAAAGTTCTAAAACAAAATGGGTAGGTGGAAACTAAATTTCCATCTGGTTTCACTACCAGAGGTAGAAAAGCTGGTAGCCTGAGCAGAAGAGCAGGGCTGAGTCCTGGAGCTTTCAGCAACATTGGACCGCCTTCCAAGTTCCATAGGTGGAGGGCATTAACCCATGAGCAATGAATGAGAAGAGAAGCTGAGCAACAGAATGGGATGTTGTGCTTGAAGAGGTATAGTGGTATAACTTGCAATCCAAGACTTGCTGTGAATACCACCAGATGTTGCTTAAGATTATGGGTATATAGGGCAGATCTAAAGGAAGTCTTGTGGAAGAACTGTAAGCTCTTATACAGAAATCCTCATGTTGTCTCTCTTAAGGAGTTTAATGGTTTGGGAAGAAAATGTATCTAGGTTTCCTTGGGAGCTTCAGCTCCAGATTTTCCCCTCTGCTAGGGGAATAGCCTCTTCTGGAATACTCTTGCTAGTGACAGATTTGCTATGTGGGATTTTATAGTGAGGATCAAGGGCTCTCTGAATTCTCAGATACTAATTTCTCTGATTCCTCAAATGTCTTCAACATCTGTAAATTTGGATACACAGTGTGTCTGTTTAGGATGGCCAATTGCTATAGAATCATAGAAATATAGGGCTGGAAAGGACCTCAAGAAGTCATCAAGTGTACCTGTGTGTTGACAGAACCAAGTAAACCTAGCCCACCCCTGACAGATGTTTGTCCAACCTGATCATAAAAACCTTTAATGATGGGGATTCCACAACCTCCCTTGGAAACCTGTTCCAGATCTTACTACCCTTACAGTTAGAACGTTTTCTCCTAATATCTAGCTTAAAATGCCCTTGCTGCATATTAAGTCTTCTTTTCCTACCTTCAGTGGACATGGAGAACAATTGATAATCCTCTTTATAACAGCCCTTAACATACCTGAAGTCTTATCAGGTCCCTCTCAGTCTTCTTTTCTCAAGTCTAAGCATGCTTTTTTAAAATCTTTCTTCAGAGATCAGATTTGCTAAACCTTTATCATTTTTGTCACTCTCCTCTAGCCTGTCTTCAGTTTGTCCACAGCTTTTCTAAAGTGTGGCACCAAGAATTGGGCACAGTACTCCAGCTGAGGCCTCGCCAGTGCCAAGTAGTGCGGGACAGTTACCTCCCATGTCTAACATAACAACACTTCTATCAAATATCACCTCAGAATGATATTAGCCTTTTTCACAACTGCATCACATTATTGACTTTTTCAATTTGTGATCCACTATAACCCCCAACTCCTTTTAAGCAGCACTACCACCTAGTCAGTTATTCCCCATTTTATAGTTGTGCATTTAATTTTTCTTTCCTAATTTTTACTTTGCACTTAATCTTTATTGAATTTCATCTTGTTGAATTCAGACCAATTCCCCAATTTGTCAAGGTCATTTTGAAGTCTGATTCTGTTCTCCATTGTGCTTGTAACTCCTCCTTCTGGTGCAATCTACAAATTTTATGAGCATACTCTCCACTCCATTATCAAAGTCATTAATGAAAATATTTAATAGTTCCGGACTGAGAACAGACCCCTGGGAAACCCCACTAGAAGCGCCCTCTAAGTCTTACAGAGAACCATAGATAACTACTCTTCAAGTCTGGTCTTTCAACTAATCATGTATCCGCCTTACAATAATTTAATCTCTATTGCATTTCCTTTGTTTACTTATGAGACTGTCATAGGGGACTGCATCTAAAGCCTTACTAAAATCAAGACATATCATAGCTACTGCTTTCTCTCTATCCACTAGGCCAATAATCCTGTTAAAGAAGAAAATTAGGTTGGTTAGTCCTTATAACTCTATTGTCCTTTAGGTTTTTACAAAGGAATTGTTTAATAATTTGTTCCAGTATCTTTCCAGGTATTGAAGGTAGGCTGACTGGTCTATAATTCCTAGGGTCCTCTCTGCTCTGCTTTTTAAAGCTAGGTACCATGTTTACTGTACTTTGTCCAATCTTCTGGGACATCACTTGTCCTTCAGGAGTTCTCAAAGATAATTGCTAACCATTTCGAGATTGCTTCAGATAGTTCCTTAAATGCCCTAGGACGAATTTCATCAGGCCCTGCCAAATTGAATACATCTAAATATTCTTTAACCTGTTCTTCCCCTATTTTGGCTTGCATTCCTTCACCCTTGTTGTTAATATTAATTGTGGTGAGTATCTGGTGACCATTAACCATTTTAGTCTGAAGCAAAATAGGCATTAACCATCGTGTCTTTCTTGATGTTCTCTGTTATTAGCTCTCCTTCCTTGCTATATAAAGGACCTACAGTTTCTGTTGTCTTTCTCTTGCTCCTAATGTATTTAAAGAACCTCGTCTTATTGCCTTTTATATCCCTTGCTAGGATAATTCATTTTGTGTCTTAGCTTTTCTGATTTTGTTCCTACATGCTTGTGCTGTTCTTTTGTACTCCTCCTTAGCAATTTGTTCATGTTTCCACTTTTTGTAGCTTTCCTTTTTGATTTTCAGGACATTAAAGATCTCCTGATGGAGCCAGACGGACCTCTTTCTATTCTTCCTCTTCTTTCACAATGGGATAGTTTGCAGTTATGCTTTTAATACGGTCTCCTTGAAAAACTCCCAGCTCTCCTGAACTCCTTTATTGTCTTAGATTTCCTTCCCATGGGACCTTCCCTACCAGTTCTCGGAGTTTGTTAAAGTCCATTATCCTTATTCTGCTGCTCTCATTCCTTCCTTTTCTTAGAATTATGAAAGCCCTCATTTTCATTCAAATTACCTTCAACCTTCAGATTCACTATGAATTCTTCCCTGTTCGTCAGAATCAAATCTAAAATGGCTGTCCCTATGCTTACTTTTGCCATCTTCTGAAACAAAAAATTGTCTCTAATACAGTCCAATAATGTATTGGAAATTTTGTGTTTTGCCATTTTATTTTTCCAATAGATGTCTGGGTAGTTAAAGTCCCCCATTACTACCAGGTCTTGTGTTTGGATATTCCTGTTGTTTGTTCTAGAAATGCCTCTTCCACCTCCTCTTCCTGATTTGGTGGTCTATAGTAGACCCCAACATGGTGTCACCCCTATTATTTTTACCCAAAGAGTTTCAACTGTTCTGCCTTTCACGTCCTTCATCAGAACAAGTGTATATATTCTTGTATAATGCAACACCTTCTCCTTTTTTATCATGTCTGTTCTTCCTGAACATTAATGGGTTTTACACAACTTCCTTGAAGCCCCTCAGTTAGGAGCCATTGCTCTTGCCACAAATCACATCAAGTCCCAGGAAAAATTGCTAAGAAAATTTTACACACATCTGAAAGGATCTGATCTGAATGTAAACCCAAGACTTCACACCCAAAGCAAGATTCATATGCCCATGTGACGAGCCATTTGATTGCCAAGTAGTAAATTTTCCTTACTAAGTGCATGAATCATTTCTTGTGTGAACAGCCAGTTGAAGCTTTGAAATTTTGGTGTACTGTCCTCATTTTTGTGGTCTTTGGGATCTTTTGGAAGGTTTGACTATATCTTTTATTGGTGGGACTAGTACTGTACCAAACTTAGGTTCTTAAATTTAGGAAATTTTAGGTTTTATATAACATTTCAGTTTAACATTTGGTTTTAATCAGGAGCACAATTTTTGGATCTGATGTCCTCAAAGCAAGAGAGACTCTAATTTTGTGTAAGTGGAAGCAATTTTATTATTAATATTAATGAGTTCCTTACCTGCAACGGCTTATTGTCTCGTAGAAGTCAGTGTTTTTCTCTCTTTCGGTGATGTGTATGTTACTTACCCTGGCTGTTTACAGGAGAAAGATAGCACATTATGCATAGCTCAGTCTCTGAAGCCCCAAGCATTGGCAGAGCAAGGGTGGTGGCTTGTTGGAAGCAGGGCATAGCTCCCCCTCTGATGCTCCTGAAAAGCAGCGTACAGCAACTCTTGGACTTAGTTCAATGCTTACAGGGCTTCTTTGCCGCTGTAGTGAGGGCAGAGGGAGTCCAGTCAAGAAGTGTTATACTGGAGGAACTAGGGTTAGAGCTTCAATGCTCCAGTAAGTCCTCAGCTCAGAAGAGGAAGAGAAGAACTAGAAGCTGAAATGAAGTCACTACTGCATAAATAAATAAATAAACGTAATAAAACTGTTAGGGAGAAACTGAACTACCAATTTGTTCCTCTGCCTGAGGCAGCACTTTTGGTGGCCTAAGCTAAAGGGAAAGGCTTAGTCCCAGAGCTCCCAGCAATAACAGTGGACCACCTCCAAATTCTAGAGATAGGAGGAATTACCCATTTGTTATGAATAAGGAGAGGAACTGTGCAGCAGAAATCTGCTGCCTATAACATTCAGAGTTGCCTCTTGCTAGCATTTTCCTTTCAGATCAGCACAAGTAATTTCCTCTGTATTAGACTGCTTTTAAGGGACAGGATTTAAGCAAGTCTTTATTATTGGTTTTCCCACTTGTAATGCCTCTCAGGCCCCATTATGGATAAACAAGGCCTCTGAAAATAAGGACTACATGGGAGGAGAGTGCTGGAATTCTGGCTGATAACTACAAACCAACCATCACTTTGCATGGATCAAAAGTGATGTGATTAGGAATGATCTTTTCAAAAATTCATTAAAACAATTCAGCATTTGCAACTATCTGTCTATCTAAAGTGGGTCAAATATTTAACACTTCCCTGTCTTTTTTTTACAAAATGTTTTTCAATAGTTCTCTCATTTCATCTTCATCTTTTTTCTCTCCCCGCCCCAAAGAGAGAACCAATTTCTTAGTGTATGTGCATAAGCAATTCCTTATTTAGAAGCTGTTTATGTAACACTGTATTTATTCCTCTTTCTAGTTCTTCAGTCATTGGAGTGGCTTTCAACTTCCTGGTTACAGACAACAAAACAGATATTTTAATAAAATGTTGACCTTAAATTCAGTGTTTTTAACAAGATGTATAATGTAAGTGAAAGATTTAGAGATTTTACTTTCTAAGGCAGCATACTGAAGTTTCAGTTTAGTGTATTATTTGAATCATCCTCTTCTCTCTAGTGTACTGCACAAACACATGTGTAAACAGACAGAAATAATCACATGGAATACGTCACCAGTTCTGAATTAAATGAAGGATTATTCTGCAAAGCTCTTTGAAGCACGTCATCACTAACATAGAAATGTAGCACAAATATATTTTTGACAGTGCTTTATTTTCATATGAGATTTAGTACAAATTGTTAATTATGGTTTTATTCGCCCCAGGTCCTGTGTATAAGAAGTCCTCTTTCTCCTGTGTCTCCCACTTCCAAGTTTGCAGCTAGTGCCGTGGAGATGTATTTTGTTGAAGAAAGGCAAAGTTATGACAATGTACATCTCTTTTCCATAAGAGTTTTGCATAACTAGTTCCTTGGGACTTGCTGAAAGTTATTAGAAATTGAGATATAGGTCTTTTTTCATTGGTTTTCTATTTCTTCCAACTTTTTAAGCTCTGTAAGACTCAGAACATCCATAAATGTGGATCAAAATCCAGAAACATGCCCAGCTCACTCTCAATCATTTGATTTGATAGATTCAGAATATCCTCTGTAAATATATCCAGTACAGAAGTTTATTTAACATTTCAGTAGTGTCTTCAATGAAGAGAACTAAGTTTGTCAGTTCAAACAGAAAGCCTTTGAAAGAGGCATTTCTTTGTAAATCTTGCTTGACAGGGAAAAAGTCCAGCTAAATTAAAGCTTTATTCTATTTGATACAGTACTATGGTGGATCCCAATTTCAAACATACTAGCTGACGTAACTCAGAGTGTTCTCGGTTTCATTCAGGGCTCTCATGAATACTCTGGTATGATGGCCTTAACTCTGAAGAAGACTTCTCTTTTCCTCACCAATACTCTAAAATCTGTAGCAAATACAAGTTTAATATCAGAGTAAGCAACAAGCACAATAAAGAACAATGAAGCAGAGGAATATCATCCTGTGTGAGATATCCATAGTAGGTCAAGTTATTTGTCACAAATAATGTACCCTTTTCCTGATCAATCTGAACAGGATTTTTACTAATTTATCCATTATACAGAATTGCTCAAATATGTTGTGCAAACTTGTTTCAACCTATGGCTTTGTTGCAAACTATTTGCTGCAAGCATTTGAGTATTCAAAATTTGCTATTTGGGCTGCGTGATTGGTCATTTAAGTCACAGGTGGTTATTTCTGTTCCCTGGTTTTAATGACCTAACCTTGAACAGAAGAACATCTGAAGAAACCATTGGGGCGTTGGTTCTCAGGGAGTGGGCAAAGAGCCCTTGAAGAACGAAAAGGTAAAGTTACAGAGTTTTATGACATTTTTTTTCCTGTCCTCCTTTGTACAAGAATGAACATTAGATTTTATTAAGTCCTTGGACTGTACATTTATAGGATACTTGGGTTCCTTCCTGATTAAGAAAGGCGTAAGCAGTATTTCTTGACTGTTTACATTCTTCATAGTCAATTCTCCCAGAGTCATGAAGTAATTGTATTTGCATGTATATACACATGCTATCTGGGAAGGGTGCAGTAATCTGTCCTATGTCTTTTTTAATTGCTAGACTGCCACAGTTCTGGCCAGGTGGTATGGGAAGCTGCTGTGTATTCCCCACCACTGATATAGCACACACTTTTATATATTTTCCAGGTCACAACCCCTTCAATTTTGATAGTTATACAGTTGAACATGATCATTTTAAATTCTATGAATTTATTCTGGCTATTTATAAAAAATGAAATTATTAGTTGTACACAAATATATATTTGTATGAACTACAGACCAAACAGAAAAGGAACCTTAAGACAGTCACCATAAATACCATGCCAAATATTACACACTTATTAAGACACAATCAAGAAGGGTTGTTTTGGTAGCTGATCTGAGAGCAAGTATTAATTTCTAAATGAATATATCTTCTCCAAATATACCCCCCTAAATTATATCAATTCAATTTCTTTAAAAAGAAAAGTCTCTAAGGTGCCACAAGTCCTCCTTTTCTTTTTGCGGATACAGACTAACACGGCTGCTACTCTGAAACCTGTCAATTTCTTTAGTACATCTGGGGAATTCACTCTCACCTGTTCTCTTTGTTGCAATAATCTGGGATATTCCTTTCAAATTTTGTAGCAATTCCTGTTTTGGTCTCCATTTTCATTACTTTAGGTGTATCTGTTTTTGGATTATACTTTGATAATATCTAAAATAAAACATTAAAGGGATTAAAGAGGTAATTACCTGAACAAGAATTCAAAGCATGACTATGCTTTATACATTTTCAATGGAAAGCAGCAAAGAATTTCCAGATTCAAATCTGGTAAAATTAAGTAGTCTTTCCACACCACTGATGTGATAACAGAATGAAGATTCCACAGGCACAAACACACACAAAAAGTAAGTAAAAACAACCTGCAGAATGTCTTCTGGTATCTTTGTTATTTCTGGAGGCGGAGGAGTATTAAGGAGATTTTCATAGTCAGATATTTTTGGAAGAGAGGGTCTTCCAAGATGTTCAAGATACTTGTCAGAACTTAAAACAGGAGAAGCATAATCTTCTTTGTGTTGTTTAACCGTCACATCAATCTCTGGCAGTGACTCAGCCTTGTTCCCCTTTAAGGGCTGTATAAAAGATGGTAATCATATTCAAACTTATAGTAAAATGTCTTCAACTAGTTTAGTTTTATTAGACAAATGAAGTAATTAATAGCATTCTTAAAGTTGATGTTACGAGGATTGGTTCTACAGTGATACACTTGCCCACAAAAGCAGTGTGGGAAGGGAAGCCCGTTACTGACTCATTTTAAAAATTATATCTAAGTACGTGTTCACCTGTCTCAGAATAAATATGATTACTAAAATGATATTTAAGCACTTACTTTAGTTTCTGTTTTTAGCCAGCCTGTTTCAAAGTCTGGAAGAGTGGGGGTTGCTGTCTGATTAGAAATATTTGATTCTTTCTTCTTTAGAGATTTGGGTGAGATGGTATTGTCCTTTCTGGAAGGAATTTTCAAACCAGGAGTGCAGAATACAGGTATCAAAGGAGAAGCCATGCAATCAACAGCTAAAATAATAGATATGAGTAATAATTTCACATGCTTGAATAGATAGGGCATATATAACAGTTCAATTTCACAATTCTGTATTAGAGACTGCAGTAACAATTTTTGTGTATTTACATATCCCAAAACAGCATGAAAGTATAATACTAGCTGACCGTTTTACCACTGTGAAGACATGACTAAATTAGTAGGATCTTTAAGGTTAGAAGCTTTACTCCATCCATACAAATGCAAATTTTAGGTTCAAATCCATAGCAATATCCACATTCAAGAACCAGTTCTCTTGCTTAAAACATATCTACATCATATTTCTCAACAAATCTCTTACATAAACGTAGGTTACATTTTTCCAAATTCTAAATATTTGTCAGTGTACAATTTTGCTCTAAGATCTTCATACACCTTCTGAAGTATGTTTCATTTTTCTCTTTTAAGATACTGTACAGCTATTCTTGAAAGAGTTACAAATTATAATATTAGGTCAGCTTGTTCTAATGTACTTTCATTCCTGTTCTTTTAAGCTTTTAATAAATAAGTTTAAAATTATTGAAGCAACGATTAAGTTCTGAAGGTGAAAGAGTCACAGAGATAACATATTTGGTCTCTGTGGATGATGGTGTTGGAGATAGGAGAGAAAGGAAATATTTATCTTTAAGTCTGGATGCTAGATTTACACACCGCCAAACCCACCTACTTCTGTAGCCTTTAAAAATAATGTTCTGAACCGTTATAATGCAGACAAATATCAAGCCTGAACTATCAATGCAGAAAGTTTACTTCAGAATTAACTGAAAATTACCACTATTCGTTCCAAATAGTTTGAATTTACCATTTTTGCTAGGTGTTTTCATGGCTGGCCCAGGAGTAACCATGATTTCCCCGGACTTTGATGATGTTGCTGCTGCCACACACATTTCATTATCATCTTTCTTAGGAAAACTAAAGATTGGGATTAAAAAAAATACACCAAAAGTGATATTAAAAAAAACATGACTATGGTTCCATGACTAAAGGCATATTGTCAACTTACTAAACATTTATATAGCAGTAACAACCAGAGGCCTGATCAGGATTGTGCTAGGCACTGTGTAAATACGTAAGACCACACATTCTCTTCCTCAAAGAAAGCTATGGTTCAAATCCCGCAGTTCATAGCGTGCAAGTGCACAATCTATCCATGCCCTATCAATAGCCCAAGAGATTTGAAACCTAGCCATTCTGAAAGAAAAAAAAAATAGTTAAAAGTAGTTTCAGGCTGTCTTGTCCCACACTTGATCTGATTTTAGAGTCCATATTTCCATTTTATTTTACATTGTCTCTCCCTCTTGCCTGAAGCCTATACAGCAGAGGAGAAAGATTGGCAATAATGAGAAGGACAGAGGAAGTTGTTTCCCAGCCCTGTTTTCCCTATGACCAAGGATTCCATAATTGTCCAACAGGGATTCTTGAACCTTCCTCTGAAACATAAGGTACTGACAGGTGTGATCTGATATGGGAATTCCCATGACTATATCAGAAGTGCTGCTGTATGATTTTAAGTTGATGTCTCTTTAAGGTTGCAACCAGGTTCCATTTTAAGAGCCATATATTTATCTCCCTACCCGCTAGGAAAGTTAGTTTGGCTTGAAAATTGCCAAGGTTATTCAAGACTAAGGAGAATTTTTTCCCCCTAAAGCTTGAGGAAAATTGATCAAGCTGTTTGAGTTGGGGGGGAGGGATAGCTCAGTGGTTTGAGCATTGGCCTGCTAAACCCAGGGTTGTGAGTTCAATCCTTGAGGGGGCCATTTAGGGATGTGGGGCAAAAATTGGGGATTGGTCCTGCTTTGAGCAGGGGGTTGGACTAGATGACCTCCTGAGGTCCCTTCCAACCCTGATATTCTATGATTCTATGAGTTACAGATTATGTTACACTGATGATCTACTTAATAGCAGTTCCCTGAAGATTGCAACCAGAGTTTCATTACAAGACCCATTTTCATATCCCTTACAGTTTTGCACAGGAAAAGTATTTCTAGCTAAAAAAATTGGGGAAATACTTTAAGTACGCTAGAATTATTTTTGAAAGCAATTAGTCGAACCATTTTAAGTTATAGGCATTTAAAAATGACATTTAATAAGTCTACTTTGTGTCACTCTGGCTACATACACATCTCTAACTTTACACAGGTTCTTCCCATTAAATTAATAAACTAATTACATTTTAAAGAGTCTTATTTACAAAAATTAGCCTGCTTAAAAGCATGTAAAGTCTTTCTACATACTTTATGCACTATATGCCTGACAAGAAAGAGTCCAGGAAAGAGGAAGTGCAAGAAGAGGATTGTTATCCTGCAGGGCAAATGAAACAAAGATTAATTAAACTACAGTAACTCCTCACTTAACATCGTCCTGGTTAACGTTGTTTCATTGTTACATTGCTGATCTATTAGAGAACATACTCATTTAAAGTTGGACAATGTTTGCTTATAATGGTGTTTGGCCGTTGGGGCTTGGAACCGAGGTGGGCGGGTCAGGTCATCAGGTCCCCTCCACCCCCCACAGCACAACCCGCCCGCCAGCAGCCCCACAGATCAGCAACTCCCCCTTCCCTCCCCGTGCCTCCCGCCGGCAGCAAGCAGCTGTTAAGTGGTGTTCAGGAGGCTGGGGGGAGAAGCAAGGACGCAGGGCACAGCCTTCCCCCTCAGCCCCTGAACACCCCGAAACAGCTGATTGCTGCAGGCAGGAGGCATGGGGAGAGAGGCTGTGTGCTGCATCCTTGCTCCTCCCCCCTAGATCAGTGGTTTTCAAACTGCGGGTTGCGACCCAGTACTGGGTTGCGGAATGTGAGGCAGTGGGTCGCGGTGTCTCTGGTCAGCACTGCCGACCGGGCCGTTAAAAGTCCTGTTGCTAGTGCTGCCCGGCTAAGGCAGACTAGTCCTTACCAATTCTGACACTGCACTGCGCCCCGGAAGCGGCCGGCAGTAGGTTTGGCTCCTAAGTGGGCGGGCCATGGGGCTCCGTGCACTGCCCCTGCCCCAAACCCCGCTGTGGGGGCGATGCCTGTGGGTGAGAGCCACGCGGAGCCGCTTGCGCGCCTCTGCCTAGGAGCCGGACCTGCGGCTGGCCACTAAGGAAGCCTGCCTTAGCACCCCTGCTGCGCCGCAGACTGGGAGCCATCCGAGGTAAGCCCATGCCCCAATCCCCTGCCCCAGCCCTGAGTCCCCCCTGCCCTCCTAACCCCTCATCCTCACCCCAGAGCCTGCACCCCCAGCCCAGAGCCCTGACCCCCTCCCACACCCCAACCCCCTGCCCCAGCCCAGAGCCCCCTCCCACACTCTGAACCCCTCATTCCTGGCTCCATCACACAACCCTCACTCCTACCCACACCACTCTGCCCTAGCCCTGAGCCTCTCCCACACCCCAAACCCCTCATCCCCAGCTCCGTTGGGTCATGGTCATCAACAATTTTCTTCAACTGCGTCGCCAGAAAAAAAGTTTGAAAACTACTGCCCTAGAGCCTCCTGAATGCCACAAAACAGCTGATTGCTGCGGGCGGGAGGCGCACAGCCTCCCCCCTCCACCCCACAATCAGCTGTTTCCCGATGTTCAGGAGGCTCTGGCGGGGAGGAGCGAGGACATGGCATGCTTTCGGGGGGGAAGGGAGGAGCAGGGGTGGGAAGAGGCAGGGCAGGGGTGAGGCCTTGGAGGAAGGGTTGGAGTGGGAGCGGGCCTGGGGCAGAGCCGGGGGTTGAGCACCCCCTGACACTTTGGAAAGAACAGCAAGAGGAGGAACCGAATGATCCACCCTCTTTCATCTTCTGACTCCACCACCTCGACCAAGCTTCACAATCATGATTGCTCAGTACAGTATTAAATTGTTTGTTTAAAACTTATACTGTATATGTATATAATGTCTTTTGTCAGGCGAAATTCCCCCCCCCCAGAACCTAACCCCCCATATTTACATTAGAAATGTGGGGAAATTAGATTTGCTTAACGTTGTTTCGCTTAAAGACGC
Organism: Chelonia mydas; assembly: GCF_015237465.2. NCBI lineage: Eukaryota > Metazoa > Chordata > Testudines > Cheloniidae > Chelonia > Chelonia mydas. Next base: position 40,703,675 of record NC_057849.1, read on the forward strand.
ATTTTTCAAGAACATAACTACAATGTTAAGCAAGGAGTTACTGTAATCTAAACTCTACAAGGCAGGGAGTGGCTATGTAGACACACACATATGCCACACAAAGAAAACTTCGTTGATAGTATATGCAGTCTAACAACTGTAACTCAAAGTTAGCAAATAGTAGGAAGCAAGGAAATAAAAAATTAAGCCATTCAAACACTTCATTTAGTTTCCTTTCGAACTGAACCACTTTCACCTTTCATAATCTACATATCATTACTTTAATTCTGAACACTACCAATGTGCAGCCCTAACTCCAGTACTGGTTAATGGTTTTATGCTAATCTACTTTGATTTAATATAGGGCTTGTGTGGCTAGCACAACTTATACTGTATATAGTTCCCTGTTCAATTTTGAATTGGTTTTGTAAGTAAGAGAAGTATGTTGTCAGATTGCCAATGGTGGCTGTGGTTTTTTTTTTTTTATATAACGTTTAGGAAAAGGTGATGTGTGTCAACAATTGTTCTAAATGTAATTATAGTTACAGAACTGAAGCCTGAATTTATAGATGCATTGGTATATAATATTTATGGGCACAGGTAAGGTGGCAGATCATAGTTCATAAGTTTCGATCTTTTCACACAGCAACAGGAGATAGAAGCAAAAAAGAAGTGATTTATAAAAACTAAATACTGAGTGAGGTCCACTAACTGAAACTACTTTCGACGCATTCTTTGAAACTAAGTTTTGAATTAGCATCCCTTTAAATACGGTACATAGAAAAAACACAGCCACAAAAAAATCACATCAGTCACAGCATAGTGAGCTCTCTCATTACTAAAAGTTAATTATTATGAAACACGAATACAAGGGGCATGTTTGTACCATTTATAGAATGATCCAGACATGAATTGAGACCGGTTCCTTTACAAGTCCACAGAATGGGAAGAGAAATAGGAGCCACAGAATAGCCAATGGGTGGAATATTTGTGGGAAATCATCATGCCAATTTTTCATATGTATAGAAAAAGGCAAAATAACTGAATTGCTGTTGTAGTATTTGCAATTAGAGCCACTGGTTCTAACATACATTGGCATCATAGCAAGAGCATAATGTCTGTCTGCAGATTTGATTTTTAAAAATTTGAATGTTAAGATTGACCAATACAAAAAAAAAAAATCCACCTACTCAGTAAGTATGAAGGAAAAACAGCCAGCTATGCTGTGATTTCTGTTTAATCCTACTACAAACTTTCCATTTGAGTTTTAAAAGATAATATAGAGCGTCAATTATAGAAGTCCCATGGAACTAACACTGACTTCATAATTAAAGTTGTGACAGTTTTCATTATCAGCTCTTTTTTGTCACTCCAGATGATAACTCTTTCATTAAGTCAAATAAATCGTTAAGAGAAACTGAGTTGTAGAATTTAAAAGGACATTGTGAAAAACATATTTCACCTATTTTAATAACCTCACTTTAGATTATTATAACCAAAATTATTTTAAAAATGTAATTTACTTATGCTGTGTATTTCTTCTGTTTCATTCAGCTATAGACAATGAGGGCCTGACTTTTAAAACCAGGTGTACCCATTTTAGAAATCAGGCCCTTAAAAATACCAATTTGACTTTGAAGTTCTCCATGCTGCTGTATTTGTGTTGCAGCTACTACAAGGGAGTATCTATTTGATGAAAACAATATTTGCATGACTATTAAAAATTGTAAACGTTTTCATCGGTCTTTGGTTTTGTGAAAAAAATAGTTTCCAAAAAAAAAAAAACAACCCCAAACCAAAAGCTGGATTACATTATAGCTGGTAACTGCTTTTAAAAGTGCTAACTTAACAAAAAATCACCTTTTATTGCCCATCCATAATTCAGACAGCATTATCAAGAAATAGCTTTAAATCAGTTCTCCAATGATTACTGCATAGGACAATGTTTATTAATGTCTGAACCCAAATCTGAGATTAATAAAAGCCAAGGTCTTCACATAGTCACTGTCTCTATCATGTGGATCCTACTCAAACTGGAAAATTTAAAATCTTTAGAAGGTACAAAATTTGCAGGAAGACGCAATTTATCTAGGGTATCCAACACAGCAGTGTCTGGCACAGCAGAGAGATAGTGTGTGTGTGTGTGTATGTGTGTATAGACAGCTGGATATTAAAGGTGTTCTTTTTTTAAATGCAACACTAACAAAGCTGGAAATCAATATGAAAGAAAGGATCACCTACCATCAGAAAATTGCAAGAAACTAGTACAATCACAGAGGAAACTACTACAGAAAACATAGGACAGTCTGAAGTTAAAAATATCTACTTACTTTTTTCTTGTCTGAAGATTTTTATTAATAAGTGCCATTGTATAGTCTTCATTCAAACACATGGTATGTTCACTAATGCCAAAATGTTCAAGCTTTGGAGTTAAACATTCATAATCATCCATCTTTAATGTACATTTTGGTGTTTTGGGCACTATATATGGGGTCTGTTTGGGAGCTGGAATTCCATTTCTTGAATCTTCTTTATGCATATTGGTCTGGGATTGCACATCCATCACATCCCAAGTTCTGGAGAATGCGTACTGTGAAAGACCGAAATCTGAAAGCTGTGGGTTACGCAGGGGATCCTTAGGCACAGATGTTTTCCCAATACAAGCAGGAAAGCTAGAAATATCTTCCACTTTCTCTTGATCAGAGTTAGCTTGATCAGATATCTTAGATGCATGGTTAACTTCCTCCTCGTCCTCCACTGTTTTATTAAAAACAAAGGATACTTCAGAAATTTCAGTATACCACTTAAGAACTGTTTTATAGACTAAGCAAACAAGACTATTTTGTAATCCTAGGCTAAATATGATATAAAATGGATTTATTTTCATTTTACTCCTTAATCTCTACAATCAGATATGCTGGCACAGTCCCCCTGCTCTTGTTCAGAGGTGCCATGTAGTCAATGGCTGTATTTGTAAAATTGAAATCCTGTTAAATGTAACAAGAATCCGAAGGAACTTCTGGTGTACTTATTTCAATAAAGAAATGGTTAAGAGAAAAGAATATTTTAACTCTTCTACACAATGATCACTAAAATCTGAAAACTATAAAAAGCAAATTAATATGTACCAAAATGTTGAGGGCTGTGGAAGGAGAGAGAATAATGTTTACTTTTAAACAAAAAAGTAATTCATTTGAAAAATGAAGTAAATATTTTCTTGATACTAGAAGGTGCCACTGGAAACTACATGAAACCCTACAATGTGGTTAAAAGCTGACATTTTCTCAAATTCAGGGAATATTATTTGGAGAAGGAGGAAAGATTTTAGAAGAAAGTGTAGCAACAGCTGGACTGCCCTTAAGAAAAACAACACTGACAAAGAGTTAATAGAAAACTGTGAAAATGTGCACAAGGCACAATGTAAAAAAAACAAGAGGAACTAAGAAGATCCCATTGCGAAGGTAACTGAGTGCCCAAATCCTACGTTATGTTCAGAAACTAAGAGACTCAAGAAAACAACACTTGCAAATTCCTACAAATTATAGCAACTAAAAGAAAGCCATAAGTAGCAGGAGACTTGCCAGTGGTGACACTTCTGAAAATGCTTTAGTATTACACATATTTACTGGTTTCAGAGTAGCAGCCGTGTTAGTCTGTATTGGCAAAAAGAAAAGGAGTACTTGTGGCACCTTAGAGACTAACCAATTTATTTGAGCATAAGCTTTCGTGAGCTACAGTGATCTGTAGCTCACGAAATCTTATGCTCAAATAAATTGGTTAGTCTCTAAGGTGCCACACGGACTCCTTTTCTTTTTGCACATATTTACTGATTTTCTTTAACATTTAATATAATACCTTTAAGGGTTTATATTAATCCTCAAGCATTACTGGGATTTTTATATCACTAAGGAATAGACTGGGGAAAGCTGAGACAACATTAAAGAACAAGAGACACCACTAGATAGTCCTTTGGTTTTGTCTAAAGGCCTTTGTCTATGCAAAACAGTTGCACTGGTTTAACAGTGTGATTTTAAAATAATTTAATTAAACTGGTGCAAGCTTCTGGGTGGACGCTTATTTTAGTTTAAACCCGCTTTATTTCAGTTTGATTTAAGATAAGCTGAAAAAAGCCATTCAACCCAACATAAGAGTACAGGGGTATGAACTGATTTAAGTGAAACTAGTGCAATAGCTCATGTAGACAAAGCCTCCATTAGGATAACAAATTGGGTTAAGACAACGTGTTACATGTTTTAACATGCTGTTAATTACCAGTTAGTATTCAATATAGGACAAGACAGTTATGTTTAAAAACTACATCAGATGGTCTTTCTTAACTCTAGAACCTTTGTCTTTTTGTCCATGTGTTTACAGCACCCAGCACAATGGGACCCCAAATCTTTCCGTACTACTGTAAAACAAATTCTACTGTGGTCCACATTAGTGACACCTGAAATGAAAGATAGATTACAACGTCAGGGAGTGTAATTTTATGCACGTTACTGTGATATTTAACTTGTCCATGCAACAAGGGTAAATATTTCAAGTTGCATACTATTTCAAGGGTTTACAAATAGACCTACTGTTAGAAATGTTAATGCAAAGAAATCTGGCTAAGCCTGTATTATGTTTTGTAACTAGTTCATAATATTAACACATTTGGTCTGTTCTTTAATACAGAGATGCTTACAATTAGGGCAATGTTTTGTCAGAAATCATATTTTTAATCTTCCAAAGATTCTACAGTATTTTCAAGTAGTATTACCTGAGTTATCTTTAACAAGTGGTTGATAACCATATTTCTGGAACAGTTCTTTTATTTTTTCAAGATCTGTTGTATTTCTTTGCATCATTACTTTAATGGACTTCATGAAATCATAAGTTTCTTGTCTTTCAGAGCGACTCTGATCCAGGGTAGCATTAACATCACCCTTTGAAGGAAAAAAGTAGAGGCATGAGTTTTAAAATACTAATTTACAAATAGCGTTGTTCTTCCCTAGTTTTGTTCAAAGATCAGGGGGGAATAAAGTATACAATATATTTATTGTATGCTTCATCAAATGGGTGAGTGTATTGAATCTTTAAAAAAGGCTTATTTTATTCAAAAGGCTAGTCACGGAAGATACACATGTAAATAGCAAAAGCAAAATTTTTAAAGTCTTTAAACATCTTCCTTCTGTTCCTTCTGAACACACTGGGCTTTGGTTGAAATTTTCCTGGGTGTGGGAGGTATGTACCTGGATTCCGTCAACACACACCATGTATATACTTCCCCAGATCACTCCTAGAACGTTTTCTAAACATAAATACAACATTTGCTACTCTCTAGTCCTCTGGCACAGTAGCTGTTGTTAATGAGAGTTTGCATATTTTTGCTAGAAGCTCAGCCCCTTAATACCTGAGCTCCTTTGAGGGTAATTTTCAGCTGTTGTCCTTGAAAGTTTATTCACCAAAGCTGCCAGTAAAAAAAGCGTTAATAAATATATGCAACTGTTGGCACCTATGAGCCGATAGATAAAATCATCATCAGCTGCACTTCTGCTTCCACGCAGGCTTCCTGCCCTTACCCAGTTCCCCATCCCTGCTTAATCATTACAAACCTAGAAAATACACAGATCTTTGCTGTGAAGTAGTTTGGTTGGTGCACACAACATATTTGACACAAAAGCAGTAAATAAAAAGTTAAGCCACCTAACAGTACATATGTTCTGTTCCTCCACCCAAAGGCACAAACCCTACCATTATCAAAACTACCGTGCATCAGTCCATGTACCACAACTATAACTCTGTCCTAGGGAATCCAGCCTTCCACCACCCACTTTACCAAACTACCCTCTACTAACCCAATACTCTTACCTAATATCCACAACTAATAATGTTGGGAGGAGGTACTTTGATTAAAGAGGTATGTGAAGATGGCTGGGTTGAGTGAGGCAGTTGTGGATGTGGTGTGCTATGTACGGTAGTTGTGGTAATGGTAAATAGGTGCCTATACATGATGGAGTGGAGTATGTACTATTAGGTGGGTTAACTTCATTTCATTGCTTTTGGGAGTTTGTGTCAAGTATACGTGTCACAACCATACCAGCTTCACAAAGTTTTCTGTATATTAATAAGGAAACTAAAAAGCGTACAAACTCATTTTTAAAATTTTTTTGCTTTGATAATGGGAGGGAAGTGGAACACAATATTCACAACCTTCAATTTCCACCTGTTACCTTGCTATATGTAACAACATGCTTATGTCTGAAAGTATATCCTACAGCAGAAATATAAAAATATGTACCAAGTTATGGTAGCAATAAAACGTGTTGGGAATTTGGGGACTGGAGAGCTCGAACTTTCCCTACAAGTCAGTACTTCAAATAGACTAATCTAGTTTAAATTCAATCCCAGTGTGCAGAAATGAAGAGTTATTAAAACTTGCTGGCAGGACAGAACATTATATCACAACTGTCACCATATTTTACACTAACCAGTAGATAGTGGAAGCTCTTAAAAAAGAAGTTTTAATCTAAGATGCTTAGTAGTTGACTTCAGACAGAATTTGTAATTCTCAGTCCTTGTCTCTACTTTCTCACTGAGGAAAGGTCCTGAGATGTTGCTGCTCTGATATTATGGGAGGCAAAAGATCAGAGCATTGCCCACACAGCAGTTAAGTAGAGTTAGAGTTCCAGATTGTGGAAAGGAAGCATCTCTTCTCATCTAAGGCTCCAGGACTGGATACTGCCCTTTTGCGTATTTCAGCCAGAATACCTGCAGCTGGCTAGAATGCCAGATAGTGGGGAAGGGAGGAAATTTAAGAGTGATGATCTGTCAAACAAACGAGAACATTAGAAGATTTTAATTGCTTAGGGCCTGCTCTCATTGAAGTCATGAGTAAAACACCCACTGAATAATTTGAACAGACCATTAGATAATGATAATAAGTTTCTTCCATATTTTCCATTGTATTTTGATGTGGTTCACCATAAAATTCTTATAGCAAGATAACATGTTTACTGGGGTATATATTAATACATTTAATCTGAACTCCATCAGTGCTACAATTTACTCCCTATCTGAACATTTTTGTTAGAAATTTTGGGTTACGGAATACTTCAGCACACTGTCAATTCAAATGTCAATTTAACCACTGGAACACTTTACCAAGTGTCATGGTGGATTCTCCATCATTGACTATTTTAAAATCAAGATTGGATGTTTTTTCTAAAAAAATCTGTGCTAGGAATAATTTTCAGGAAGTTGTATAGCCTGTCTTATACAGGAGGTCAAACGAGATGATCACAATGGTCGCTTCTGGCCTTAGAATCTATGAATTCAATATTTAAATACCAGAGTGATAAGACAGTAGACAAAATATTTGTATATTTAAAAATCTTTTTACCATTTTCAACCACCATCTGAAAACCTGAAACTGGGATCTGTTTGCTTACTGAAACTGGGTCTCTCTTTCATGAAGTGCACAAATTGGTTTCTTATAAATTCAGTGCCACCAACTCTATAAAAAAGAATTTACTTAAGTAATTAGTTTGGAACACAAATAATTAGGACTTGCAAACTGAAAGAAAACAAGTCAAATTCTGAGTTGTTAACCTTCATGAGTTAGAACTGTCAGTCATTACCTTTAGAGTCCTGACTTCACAATGCAGGTCATGTAAAACTCTCATTGGAGATTCATCTTCATATTCTTCAATATGCATGTTAATGGAAAACGATTTTGGAGGAAAAACAGAGGTTAATATCTTTTCATTAAGGTAGTCGGTAATCTCAATTATTTCTACCATAGACATATAGTTTTATTAGAGTCAACATGAAAAACAAAACAAAAACAAACAAATGAATAAATATATAAAAAAGAACCAAGTGTAATATTATAAACCAAATGCCCCACATATCATAAGACTGCAGTATGACAATTGACATTGCACAGGATGCAAAGCCACAGGGGGAAGAGGAGAGAAATTGATGAGGATCAATTTAGGTTCACCCCATTACTGCTCCAGTGAATGATGCTAGAAGGTCCTGTTTATAGAAGCAGTATCACCACAGGTATAATCTACTCCTATAAGAATGTTCCGTGAAAATGTGGGATACCTGTGCCAAATTTCACCTCTTATCAGGGTTAACCTTCAACTAAGTTTGGCAGAAACATGGATACAAACATCTATACCTGCAAAAAGCAGAATCAAGTATCGATTCATCTGACTTGTTTGCTTGCATACAGATGCCAGTGTTTCCCACTTACGCATGCAGAAGTCAAAAGCAGGCAGACTTTGTCCCTTATACTGGAAATTAAGGTTAATGTGAATAGATGAAGCAAGAAGGAACATCTGCTACGTGACAAGACACGGCAATGTACAGACCAGGAAAAGTATGAGTTGATAAATCAAATTAAAACTTTGAATCAAATGTGCAGATATGCTATAAAGAAAGCAAGCAATGCAGATAGACAAATAGCATAGGACAGACTGGATCAATAAGGACAATACAGGCAGCAATAGTTTTACATGAAACAGAAAATGTAAGTAAAACCTACTGACTTTAAGGATTAGAGGTAATGGAACAAGGTACTGAACTGTCATCAAAGATTAAATAGCAAAAAACTTCATTAATGCAGAGTTAAGGTTGCCCGGTGGTATCTCATACTCCTCCAAAACTCCAAGTTCAGCAAAACTCAAACTTGTGAAAACCAAGAAATACAAAGTTGAGATACCTGCCCATGCAATCTTAACTCTGCCCACCTGGAGCTGGCAGTAACCACTGGGAATTATCTGCATGCACCCCAGCTGTGTTCGTTGTGTTAGATGTAGCTGTACTGAATGGTGGAGAAATTAGTTGGAGCAGCTTGGAAGAGGTGCGATTGTGATATGAGGCAACCCAGGAGGCTGCAGTCTCTGGGGATTTGAGATTCCCTCTTCTTGACCCCTGAGTGTGTGATCAAAGAGATGCAAGTGTACTTGAGAAATCTAGCATCTTTAATTTCAGCACTGCACTCTGCAGGTTAAGCTGGCCTGCTCCACTTTAATGTGACTGCTCATCCCAAGCATGAATAAAGTGGGGAGGGTTGAGCACAAGGTTAACCACCTAGCCTCATAAAAAACCCACACTGATTATAGAAAGGGAACCAAGGTATCATTCTGATAAAAATGGCTCATCAGCAGAGAACACTGCTGAGCCTGCATGCTGCATGAAGGCTCCTGGTGAAACCAAGTCTGTGGAAACCTGGACCCTGAAAAGTTTGATGCTGGCAGCAAGAAAACACTTCAAAGTTGTTACTGAAACATGAGAATGTTTCAAATATCAAAGATCATGAAGGAGATGGACAATGTTAGATTCGAAATTCTGGGCATCAGCAAGAGCAGACTGACAAGTGCAGACAATAAGCGCTTCAAGCAAGAGAAGCCGCATCTCATTTATTCAGGTTATAGTGACAACAAATAATTAGAGGGAATAGTGCTCACTATGGCAGATTCTACGCAAGGTAATGACCCATCAATTGGGAACATATAAACTAGTGCCCCATATACTCCAGACTCCAAACCAGATTCCTAAAAATGTCAATCATACAGTGCTATTCTCTGACAGAAGAACATGGCAATGCTGCTATGATAGGAAGTCACAGAGCTGTTTACCAAGTGAAAATTTCAAAATAGGAAATGGGCCAATAAAAAGCAAAGATGGAAAAATGCTTACAACTGAGATAGGCCAGAAAAACAAATGAGCAGAACATTTCAAAGGAGTTCTTAACAGACCAAGCTCCATTTCAGCATCAGATTTTGATGAAACATGCAAACTGGATCAACTCAATATTAACATTGGCCCAACAGAGATGTCAAAAGTACAGGCTGCAATCAAGAAACTGAAAAATAAAGTGTTGAGAGATGATCAAATCACAGCAGAAGCGCTAAAAACTTGATACCATCACCGTAACAAAACAGACAGTTCGTCAATGAAGATTTGGGAAAAAAGAGACCCCCTAATGACTAGTGAAAAGATGGAATCATTGTCAGAATATCCAAAAAAGGTGATCTTACTGACTGCAAAAATGGGAGAGAAGTTACATTACTCAGTTGTAGGGAAAGCCTTCTGCTGAGTGACACGAAGAAAGGCAGTGGATGCAAAGATTAGAGAAGAATTCAGGCCCAAGACATCCTGTGTAGAGGAGATATTTATACTAAGGACGATCATAGAAGAATGTCTAACATGGGAAGCTCCCCTCATCATCAGTTTAATTGATTTTTCAAAAGACATTTGAACAGCCTGCACAGACATACATTGTGGAATGTTCTTCAGTCCTACGGAATCGCAGCTAAAGTTGTCGTCATTATCAAGGCCACGTACAGAGATGCAAAGTGCTCTGTAAGGGTAAACAACCAGACAGGGTAGTTCAACTTGGACACTGCCATAAAACAGGGCAACATTTTATCTCCACTGTTTGGCATTGTCATAGACTGGATAATGAAGAAGGGTATTAACAACGCAAACACTGATATAGCATGGCAAATGCCTAGAAGACCTAGACTTTGCTAATGATATTGCACTACTGAGTGACACTCCTGAAAAGTTACAAAGATAGACAATCTGGAAAAAACACCAGGCTAAGCAGGGCTCAAGATTAGTATGCTAAAACAAACATTGTTGAAGCCTAGTCATCTAGCAGTAAAATCACACGAGAAGGCAAAAACAAAGTAGAACAGTTCACCGACCTAGGCTGCACCATATTGGCCAACAGAGACTTCACGAAGGAAGTGAGATCAAGGATAGGAAAGGCAACACAGCATTTACTAAACTTAACAACGTATGGTAATCAAAGAAATACATAGGCTTGGCAGAACTTTTTATTTTATATCATTTCAACAGAAATATCAATGTTTATTTTTAAACATTTTTAATTTTTCTTAATTTAAATTTTCAGTTGTGAGAAATTATACGGGTGTCAGACAATTATTTAATGACAGCAGATGTTGAGATTCAAAAATTTAAAGCTATATAACCATTAAAACACGAATTGTCAATATCACGTCAAAATATATGAAGTAAATAACTTTAAATCAAACTCTAATCAGTTCTCAAGCGGAATTTCTTACTTTGCCCATCTGTAAGTTTCAATTATCATCTATGGCAATATTTTTTCATCAGTTTGTGTGTGTGTATAGTGAAAATGACATTTACTGACATGTAGCAATAAATATCTAATCCTTCCAAGCTTACATATATAGCATCAGAACAAAACTGAGAATTTTCAATTCAAATATAATCTCTGTGTGAATGTATGGCTTTGAGAGCTGGCTATCTACCAAAACATTAGATAGAAAATTAGATGCATTCAAAAATAAGTGCCCACAAAAGATTTTGGGCATTGGTTGGAAAGACTTCATTACGAAGACAAGGTCCGAGAAATCACCAACCAGCCAATTGTTGCCATCAGAATCAGAAAGAAGCACGGCACATATTTGGGACAAGAACTCTGGATGCCAACACACAGATTCCCACATGAAGCTGTCAAGTGGAAAACAAGCGGTTTGAGGAAACAAGGTTGCCCAAGAGAAACCTTCAGAAGAACCCTTAGAAGGGCAGGCAAAACAGTTGATTGACACGGTAGAGCAGATGGAAGCAAGAGCAAATGACAGAGAAGAATGGAAGAGACTAGTTTCTGCCCTGTGCACCAACACTGGCATGGGAAGGATGTAATGTAATTTACTTATGTAGTTTGTGTCACTAGTGGGGGAGATAGTCTGCAGTTAGGTGGAAGAGAACTCGTGATCTGAGTTTAATGAAGGGTAAATACAGGTATAGTGTTAGTTGGTATTGTGTGCATAAGGTGAAGGGTTTGTAAAAAAAGAGGTTGAAGGGGTTGTAAAATTTAGCAGATGTGGTGTTCTTTGTGTAGAGTAGGCTAAGTATACTAGTGCAGAGCAGGTGTAGGTAGCTCTTGTTCAGCTCAGCGAAAAGGCAGTGTGTGAGTATGTGTTACGGTTGAATGGGCGAGTACGACAGAACTGTATTTCCTGGTTTTCACAAGTTTGAGTGTGGCTGAATTTGACGTTCGGGAACGGCAAGATACCACTGAGCAACTTTAACTTGGCATTAAATTTTTTTGCCATTTAAATTTCCTCTTTTTAAAAAACAAAACAAAACAAAATCTTGTTGGTAGGAGCTAGCAGTCATTTAGACAGTTACAATTATATCGATGTCCAGTCCAGATGTTCCTGTGGCCAGGTAATGAGAATAATACCTTGCTCTTACATATTACTTTTCATCATTGTATCTCAAGGAGTGAAACATTATCCCCATTGTACAGATGGTGAAACTGAGGCAGAGAGCGGTTAAAGTGCCTGACCAAAGTCATCCTACAGTCTAGTGGCAAAGTCAGGAATAGAGCCCAAGTTTTCTGAGTCCAAGTCCAAGGGATTCCTAAGTATGCTTACACTCCCCTCCCTTCTCTCTTATGTTTTGTTATGGTGGAATGAGGATAATGGTTGTGTTTTGAAATGCTAGGACTGTGTAGTAGCAAACAAAGCTGGTGAGAAAAATCTCAGACATGGTCTATATCTAAAAAACTTGACAATGTTATTACATTGTGATTACAGGAACTTTATACATTTGAGAGAAGACTGGTGTGTGTATCTCTTCTCTCCCATTCCCTCACTATTCCCTGAAATTTATAGCCCCGCTCCCCAATCCCAGCACACATACAAAGGTAGGAAGAGGGGCTCAGACCACCCAGATCCTGGCATACACATCTGAGGGAAGAATGTGGGGATTATGGGAGCCCCTGCCCATATTTCCCCCAGTCGCCCTGCCACTCATCTCCATTTCCAGCTCATACTGTCCATCCCATCAAACCATTAGCATATTAGAAACCAGATGTGAACAAAATCACATTGATAGAATCAGTGAACTTTAAGAAAAGCTGTTTCCCACCCCAGTAGACTGTATCTCAGAACCTGCTGCTAAAATGACCCCAAATTTGGATCATTAATCCTATCATACACCTCCCTAAAACAAAAATAATTCAAGATAATCTGGATATGCATCAAATCTTAGAACACTTAGAAGAATCATTCTTTAAATTAAATTAAAACATTCTTTAAATAAATTAATCTCTGTAGCAGAACTGGTGCTCCACTATAATATTTAGAAATTCATAATCAGCAATTGCTTTGCTATATGCAGCTTCCCCAGAACAAGATAACCTGAAGGCATAGGAGACTCAGAGGTGTACAGTGGCCAATTTATCTCAATGTAATGGTCTCAGCTGAATGAGAACACCTCATGGAAATGAATGCAGCCTGAAACAATAGCCCTGAGATGTGTACACTGCTCCACTTATGTCAATGAGCGTTCCCCTCCCCTCCCCAGTGCTGGAGAGCCTGTGATATGCATCAAGCATGCCTGTTATCAACTCCTTATCCCAGTGTCAGCCTTGTGTTCTTGGTGCATGCTCCCAGAATACCTATTCTCAGCTTCATACTCAAAAAGGCAGGGTTTCCCCAGATGCTGGCTCAGGTAAGGGGGCAGGGAGAGGGGCTCTGACCCACACAGAGGGGACAAGGGCCCTAGATGCCAGCTCACATGAAGTCAGGGGCAGGGGCTCAGTCGCCCAGATCCTGGCATACACATGGGAGGAGAGAACATGGGGCTAACAGGCACCCATTTAGTTCAAGCATTAGGAGAATGGAGAAGCAAAATCTTTGGCTAATACTGTTCTGAACTTTGCTACTACAAAGGGCTGGTGGGCATCTCTCTGGGAGCAACCTTCAAGTGAATGAAACTCTTGTGCCAGGATCAGAGCCATGGTTTGAGCCACTGGTCTGGGCAAAAATACATTCGTAGAATATGCCAATCTTAAAAAAAAAAAAAATGAGGATTTTTTTGAGTGGGGGGACTGTATCTCAGGAACCCCTTGGTCAAAGGACCCTAAATTTGGATCACTAACCCTAGCCCATGGTCTCATGAAGAACACCAGATTTCAAGCACTTAGATTATTGGGAGAGTAGTGTTTCAAGCTGGTCTTGACTTAACTGTAGTAGACCTGGTGGTCCGCTACAATATTCAAGGCCAGACTTGATACCTGTTAAGGACAGGTTAAAAACAACAATGTAATTCTGCCATTACACAGAAAGTTAGACTACATAACCCACTAGGAGAAGAGGGTCACAAACTGTGGTCCCTGGAGAGCAGACTGGTTATATGGAAATGGCTATTCTTGTTCGTAGCTTCTAAATTTAATCAAAAGACGACTAAAAATTCAATACTTGCCTAATGCTACCTTTCCACACAACTGCAGTAAGGATGTTAGCTGATCATGAATCAGAAGAAAGGTGACTTCTACACAGTTGTGTCAACAAATCTATAAAGATGTATGAAAAAATTGAGAACCCCTGTAACTAGAGAAAAGAAAAGGAGTACTTGTGGCACCTTAGAGACTAACCAATTTATTTGAGCATAAGCTTTCGTGAGCTACAGCTCACTTCATCGGATGCATTCAGTGGAAAACTGAATGCATCCGATGAAGTGAGCTGTAGCTCACGAATGCATCCGATGAAGTGAGCTGTAGCTCACGAAAGCTTATGCTCAAATAAATTGGTTAGTCTCTAAGGTGCCACAAGTACTCCCTTTCTTTTTGCGAATACAGACTAACATGGCTGCTGCTCTGAAACCTGTAACTAGAGGTCTCTTCTCATCCAAGTAGTTCTATCATTTAGAAACCTTATCTAGAGTGACAAAATCTGTACTAATCAAGAAAGTGCATGAATGAGTTTGAATAAGGACACTGTGACAGATATTCCAACCACATGCAGTATACGTGGGGACTATTTTATCAACTTGATGAGACTTATCTGTATTGTTATGATACTATCGTATCCCCTTTATACATTGTACCTACACATTTTATATATCTTTGTGGACTAGAGATTGTATTCTTCTTCCTGCGGGAGGGTTACTGCATCTCCTCCAGGAACTCAGGCTATGTCTACACTATCACTTATGTCAGCAAAATTTATGTTGCTCAGGGGTGTGAATATTCCACTCCCTTGAGCGACATAAGTTACATTGGAGTAAGTGTTAGTGTGCACAGGGCTATGTTGCCGACACAGCTTCTGTCATTTGTGGAGTGGTTTTTTTATGTCGAAGGAGAGCTTCACTACATGTGCTGCAACCCACAACTTAAATATGTGTGAACAAGGTTAACAAAATAAGTTTAAACAAACTTTTCACATGTAGGTAATGCTGCATCACTATTATTTTCTAGAAGGGAGGTATCGTATTTTTAAACAATTTGCCAGTTTCCACACCTGATAATCATAAATTTTCCCTTTTTTATATCAAATGTTAAAAAAGACCATTCTAGGAACATACCATTCAAGATTTAACCCAAAACATACAGACATTTCAACAAAGAAAAATAGTTACAAGACCAAAAAAAGTTAAGTTTTGAACTAGGCATGTGGCCTTCAAAGTCTATAGCTCTCAGCATTCAACATTCCATCTTAATCCAAATATCCAGATCACATCAGAAACTAGAATCTGCATTTCCATACAAAAGAGCAGGTTGGAAATACTTTGACCTCTCTTGTAATGTGTTTTTCTTGCTTAGAGCACAAAGCTAAAAGCTTTCACTGAAGTACCAGATTTGAGGTGCAGCCTCTCACACACTTACGTGTATCTTCTCTATTTAATGCTTGTTCAAGCTGCTCAGCCTCTTTCTCCAAAGTGACAGCTAAAGTACGCAGTTTGCTGAAGAAACTTCCTGTCACCTCCATGATGAAGAAAATCACTAGAGAAAACAAGGCAAACACCTATCAGCAACTTAATAGTTAACATTTACATAGGCCATCTCTTGCACCAGCTACCCAGAGCTAACGAACTACAGCATGAAGCACAGCAGTGGAGTATGAGGGGAAATTTTACTCACGAATACCACAGGAAAACCGTACTCTTACAAAGTGCCATAAGTGATTTCAAGAGACAAGGTGGGTGAGGTAATATTTTTTATTGGACTAACTTCTGTTGGGGAGAGAGACAAGCTCCAGGTCCTGAAGAAGAGCTCTGTATAGCTTGAAAGCTTGTCTCTCTCCCCAACAGAATTTGGTCCGATAAAAGTTATTACCTCACCCACCGTGTGTCTCTAATATCCTGGGACTGACTGACATGGCTACAAACTACACTGCATATAAGTGGCTTAAGGTCATCTCTGAAAGATGCAACTGTATAGAACTCCATATATCCACTAAGACAGGGGGTACCAAAGTGTGAGCTTGTTGGAAATGGGATGCCAAAAAACTAAAAAGTGTTTCAGTCTCAAATGAACAGACGTTGCATGCAGTGCAGAGCTCCAGAATACGCCCATGAAACAAAATGCACTCTCCTGGCCATATTGACCCATGATGGTGAATAACATCACCAGCCACGCTGGCATAAAGTTCTACTTAGCAGTGTATTTGCACTGAGGCTGGGCAGATGGGTGCTGTACTCTCATGTGGCACCAAGCTGGCTGGGTTCCTGCTATGCCTAGCCTTAGATTGTACCTGTGATGCTGTATACTAAGGAAGATAACTAGTTACACTAATACAGTGACCACTGTTACAAATTGCTATAAATCCTGTACAAAGTATGTCATGTATCAATGGAAAAGTTATATGTTTAGTATGATTATTCTGTTTAAATCCAGGTATCGTCATTGTATCTGAAGTTATGAAATAGGCAGTCCTTGACTTTACGACGTTCGACTTACGATGAATGGCACTTACGTTTCTGAATTGACACCCTGAGTCAACTTACGACAATTGGTTTTGACTTTACGACGCTCGGTCCCACAATGGAGTGTATTGCAGTTCCGAGTTACAATGCAATTTACAAGAACCAATTGTGTCATAAGTCTGAGGACTGCCTGTATTATACAACCCCAGGAGGGGGGCCAGAAGCCTGAGCCCACCTGAGCCCCACTGCCCCGGGTGGGGTGGGGGCAAAGCCCAAGCCCTACCGCTATGGGTAGGGCGGGAAGTGGAAGCCCAAGGGCTTCAGCCCCATACAGGGGGCCTGTAACCTGAGCCCCACCACCCAGGGCTAAAGCCCTCAGGGTTGGGCTTCAGCCCTGGGCCCCAGCAAGTCTAAGCCAGCCCAGGCGACCCCATTAAAATGGGGTCACGTCCCACTTTGGGGTCCCGACCAATAGTTTGAGAACCGCTGGGCTATGTGTTTGTATATCAAGTATGTTTTGCTCTTGGGTGACACCCACAGGGCAAATTTACATCCATACTAGCCATCCCTGTGCTGATGGGCCACTGAAGAGACTCAGCTCACTCAGTGAGCCTCTCCTGGAGACATTTCAGAAAGCACCAGACAATGGCTGCCTCATGGTTCAGTGAGGCATGAAGGACATGATCTAAGACTCCCTCTTTTTGCCAGTAACTTTCCAGGCACATGGGCTGAGGGTATAAAATAGGAGCCTGTGACATCACTGTTTTGTCTTCTTTCTTGCTCCACTGCTCTAGATTGTGATTTCTAATAAGTAACCTTTGGAAAAACACTGATGATCCCCAATCTTTTTAGGTGATCCAGGGAGTTTTATTGCACGCTAGCAGAATCACCATCTCTGCTATTATCCTGACCTACAGACTCTGAAATCAACTGTATGTTTCCTTTAACCATTTAATAACTCTCTTCTTTTCTATTAACAAACAGTTTTTAGTTCAGTAAAGGTATTGCCTGCAGTGTGGTATTTGGTAAGATCCTAAAAGCATATACTGAGCTGGGGAAGGTGGCTGGTCCATTGGGATTGGAAGAACTTCATATGTGATTTCTAGTTTTAACAATCATTCATCACAAAAATCCAGTTGTCTGGGTGGTAAGTCGGAGACTGGAATGCCTAAGGAAACTGTGTTTTGGCTTCTTGATAACTAGGTGGTGGTACAGGAGTCACTGTTGTTAATTGGTTTGGTGAAATCTTATTCTAGAATATACCACCAGTTAGGGGCGTGTCTGCTGTTTCTGGCAGTCTCAGTGGTGACCCATACCAAACACAGTGACAGTACCAAACTGCACAGCTTGAGCTACTGAGGTGAACTTACGAAGTTCCATGTCATGCTGCTAGTGCTCCTCTCACCCAAAAAAAGACACATACAGGGACAGCTCAGAGCAGCTGCAAAACCTGCAGCTGCAGAGAACTCTGACAGCAAAGGGCTCCCACACAGAAATCCACTGTAGAAGCCACAACAGGGCTGGAAGACTAGGGACCCATGGGAAATTTCCTCCTATCCCCCCCCAGGGGAATTGGGCAGGGGGAGGGAGAGAAGGGTGGTCAGCAAATAAAGGCTGGCTATAAAATTAAGGAAAGCCACCTAGCTCTCCTGCTAAAGAACTAGCTGGCTGCAATTCCAGCCTCCTCCCAGCAGGGGGAACAGCTGTGCAATTTAGGCAGCAACTGTAGACAGGGGCCCAGCTTGGAAGGTGTTGAGAAGGAAGGCAAGCTTCAAGAGGGCAACATGTCCCGATAAAATCCCCACTTCCAACCAAACCTCCCCCATCAGAGTCCTCTGCCGTTTTACCCCCTTCTCACGAATACCTTTTTTTCATTTTCTGTATTGTCCTTGCCTTACATTTCATTCAGAGGGAAGCCAAGGGGACTTTGGCTCATGTTTACCAATAGGCCAGATGAGAATTAGCAGGAATTTAGTTTAAATGTAAATTAGACAAGTTAAAGTCAAGCCATCGACAGCAGTCCAGCAGCACATAGGGGGCATGGATCAGCACTGACATCGCAGTCCCTGTTAGTACCCAGCCTGGGGAAGCTAATGAGCCAACCAGTGGACCCAGTTCGGTGATGAATCCTAGTCACGTGCCACCTGAGGCGGGTTATGCGTAGGCGAAGAAGAAAAAGCCACACAGATGAGGATGTCAGGTACGACCCATTTCATGGGTGTTTCTCAAGCTACAAGACACACAGTACTAGCGGCAGCGCCACAGTGTTTCTTTTTGACAGACTGTCTAGAAAGCGGAGGTGTTTAAAGAGGTTATTATAATCACACATTTAATGCTTCCTGAGGCATTTATTTTACTGAGTCCATAAGTACTTAGGGCAATTAAGGCGCCCCAATAAACGCACCCAGAGAGGAGCAATGTGCACGTGGCATTTCACACACCAGTTGCGGGAGAGGGGCCTGGGAACGCTCACAGCGGGCAATGTCCTGGGATTTGTATCTCTGCAATGACAGCGAATCCAGAGGTTTCAGCCCTTACACCCAGGCCCCTTTGCCCTCCGGATGCCAGTGGTATGCTCGATAGGGACACTGCCCGACCGGGCGGCACGCAGTATCAGAGATGGTGGGGGCGCACCAAGGTATGGCGCGAATTAAAGTAGTTTCAGAGCCCTGCAGAGGGGGCTCGGCGAATGCAATACCCCCCCGCCCCCCACACACACCCCCCCAGCCTATGTCTGTGGGGGAGCTCAGGTAAGGCAATAATCCCCCCTCCCCCGCATGTATCTGTGTGGGGGGGAGCGACTCCCCTAATGCAGTCACACCCACCCCTCCCCTCCGCGCGTATGGGTGGGGGAGCCAGGGCTCAGCTAACGACCCCGCCGGGCCCCAGCACTCCCCCCCTCGCCGTGTCTGCGCCCGCGCCGGTCGGACTGTCTCCCGGCTTAGCTCGGCGGCAGTAGGGCCCGGCAGCCCGGACACAGGGCAGAGACGAGGCGCCCCAGCCCCACCCGACAGCGCGCGGCAGAGCCGTTACCCGCCGCCGCCGCTCTCGGTTTGCTCGCTCGGCTCTGTCCCTTGCGGCTGGAACAGAAACCAAAACACCCGCCGCCGCCGCCGCGCGCTGTGTTTGAAAGCCCGAGCAGAACCAACCCCATTGGGCGCGGCCGGGCCCCGCCCCTCCCGCTGAGGCGCTCCTAGTCTCGCGATAGAAGCGCGCGTCGGCGGCCCGTGTCGCGCTCGCGCTGGGACGACCCCGCTTAGCCCTTGGGGTAGCTACGCCGTTGCCGTCTCGTCCGCGGCCCACGCGGAAGTGACCGGGCTGCGGTGACCGAAGCCGGTGACCGGGGGGCTGGGGCCGGCGGTGAGGCTCGTGGGGCCGGACCTCGCCTTAGGGTAAAGGGCTCCAAGCGCGGACAGCCCCGGGCCTGCCACTCCCTAGCTCGCGCGGCCCGGCCTGTGCCAGCCCGCAGCCATCCCCGCTGCCTCCTACGCGGCTGCGCCCCCCACGGGGAGCCCTGGCCCCCGGCGTGATGCCCCGCAGCTCCGGCTCGGCGGGCGAGTAGCCCGCCCCGGCCGGGCCTCCTGAGCCCCGGCTTCCCCTGCCTCCGGGCGCTTAACGCGTGGCCGCTGAGCCGCTCTGTGGGCGGGGTCCTAGTCGCACGGCGCCGCGGGGAGCGTAACCTGGGCCCCCGCAAGCGATGCGACTCAGCGCCGCGGGGTGCAAGGCTACGCCCGGGGCTCGCGTATCCCGCCTGGGGGCCGCCCGCGTGCCAGAAGCGGCGACTCCGGCGAGGATTTAAGGGGGGCAGCGAAGCAGTAATTCAAGATGAGCGCCTAGTGTAATGCTGTGGCAGAGCGGGCTGCTGCAAGCTTTGAACGTGTCAATGCCCCTTTCCCGGCATTGGGGAGACTGATACTGGAATCTAGTTCAGGGGCCCCCATAGTCAAAAAGTTATTGGAGAGGATGCACAGAGGCAAAAAATGATGAAAGGGTGGGGAAAAGTGCCTTACAGCTAGAGACTTAATGTTTAGCTAAATTAAAAATTAATAAATAAATTAAAAATCAGGAGGTGAGTTGATGGTATTTTCTCCCTGTAAAGGTACTTACACACCACCAGGTACTAAAAAGTTCTTTTACAAGAACCAAAGAGTGGAAGGTAATGCTGGACAAATATACATTAGAAATAAGGCATATAATAAACAGGGAGGATGATTAACCATTGGCTCTACCACAGAAAGTGGTGGATTATATGTCTGTCTTCACATTAAGACTGTCCCGGATGCCTTTCTGGAAAACATGGTTTAGTCAAACAGACGTTATTGGCCTGTATGCAGGGATAACTGGGTAGCCTGTGTTGTACAGGAGATCAGATTAGAATATCTAATGATCCATTTTGACCTTTAAAAAAAATCTGTGAAACGCTGATGCATCCATCACCATAGAATCCGTCTGAATGCTGGTTATTTCATGGTGGCAAGTTGGTAAATGTTCAGCTTTGTAACACTTTACTCTAATGGAGTGTTTCACAGATTCCAACCAGCGTGTTGGACAGGTGTGTCCTGGAATTTTTTGAAAAAGTAAATGTGAGAACAAGGAGTGTGGGGGAAAGCTGCCTTCTGACTGGCTGTTTGTCTGTCTCACTGCCCTACCTCCTTCAGGGGCAGAGCAACCAATCAGAGCTCAATCTCCCTCTCTTCTACTCTCCCCTCCTCTGCCCTTTCTCTCCTGCAGCCATTGGCCGGTGGAAGAGCCCCTGGAGCTCAAGGTGTGCTGCTGCAGAGTAAAGGTTGGGAAAGGCAGAGAAAAGGCTGTTCTAATAGCTTAAAAGTGTTTTGAGCAAGTGTTTTAATTGTACAGAAACTTGTGTTATTTCTAAGATGGCTTTAATGATTCATAATAAATTAAAAAGCTTATATATAATCTTATTTATTTTAAGGTAATGTTTCTGACCACAGCACTGCTCAGAAAAAGGATTCCTGGGAAACAATGGATTGGAAAATACAGAAGACCAAGAGTGGTTACTCTTTCAATGAAGCGTTCAATGATTCAAAGGCTGGAAGTTGAAGCCGAGAATGAATATTGGCTGAGTCGACCATACATGACACGAGAGCAGGAATATAAACATAATGAAGAGCGGAGACTTGCAAAATGGGAGACCTTTAAAAGCCAGTTGATATCTAAATTTCCTGAACATAGATATGTTGCGGATCATTTAAACCACTTGAATGTGACTAAAAAATGGACACAGTCTTAAATCTGTTTACTTTTTGGCATGTTTGCAGTGGTCTACCATCTGATTTGTTGCAGGCTGTTCAATACCTGTTATGGAAAATTTTGTACTGGGTATAAAAATGTGGGGATAAGGATGTGAATCAGATGAACATTTGTCTTCTGTTAATATATGTAGAGTTAATGACATTAAAATCAAGCATACAGGGAAAAATGTGAGGTTTCTTTCCTTAATCTTAGCTCACTACACAGTGAAAGCTTTCCATGCATCTCCAGTGTATGTCTATCTTCTGTTATAAAGAAGGGGTTTTGTATAGGGCCATGCTGCATTTGGGCAGTGGGAGTTGCTGTAAGGCAATTGCTATTGGGTAATGGGAGTTGGGCAGGGTCAGTGTAAACAAGTATTTTTCTTCACTAGTTTCCTCCTCAAAATTGGGGGAAAAGCAACCTTAGTAAATTACCCAGTATTATTGCTGGCATTTTCCTACCAAGTCACTCAGCTTTATTATGAAATGAACATGAATAACTGATGTGGGCATGAGGTGGTCTGATTATGCTAGTCTGGGCAGATTGATATGTAAGAATAATAGTATCTGTGCCAAAAAAATTCTCCAGATTAAAAAATAATCTGGAGAAACAAAAGGCATTGAGGCCATGTTTAGTATTAAGAGTTTCTCATAACTAAATGTAAGGATTTAGTCATACTTATGGGTATGTTTTATTTGACCCATCTCTTCCCAGAACAGCATCCCATGGTCAAGGAAGCCAAAGTCCTCTTGTCAACACCATCTATGCAGCAGTGCATTTATATCCAGGATGTATGTGTCCCTGCCCGGGCCTTTACTCTCAACTAGGAGGATGTATGAGAACACTATCTGCACATGCAACTTCTTCCCCCTCACTCCCACAGCCTTGTAGGCATAGTCCTTTCACATATTTGCTTTCATGGTGTTGCTGTCTGGTCTGGTTTTCCTTAACTTGGATTACAAATGCTCCAGGGCAGGGATTCTTATATTGTGTGAACCCATTTTTTTTCTACAGTGAATTTTACTCGTGAAATTTTTGGGCATTCTGTGCCAAAAAATTAAAAATTCTGCACACTATTTTAAAATTTTTCAAACTTTGTCAATAAATAAATGTAGAGGCTCCAGCATGGTAGTGGGGAGCACAGGCCACTGGCTGTATTAAGGTGGGAGATCACCCTGTAGCCTCCCCACCCAGGACATGGACTCAGTGGTGAGACCGCACTCAACCCTGACACAGCACAAGGCCGGGGCCTGTGCCAGAAACACCCTGGGGCCCTGCTCCTCTGCACCAGGAGTGGGGCAGGCACAATCCAAGTATGGAAGGGCTCTGGGTGTGGTGAGAGGATTCTCTGTGGGACAGTCTGGGTGCAGGCAGTTCAGTAGGGGGATCTGGATGCAGAGGCTTTTGGGTGGTGGGTTCCAGGTGTAGGGGCAATGGGACTCAGCAGGGGGATCTGGGTGCTGTGGGTGCTTGTAGGGGGTCTAGGTGCAGCTAGTTAGGGGTCAGTGGCAATGGGGCTTGGATGTGGGGGCTCAGGGTAGTATGGGGGGGGCTCACTGGGGTTTGAGTGCAAGGAGCTCTGGGGGGTGGTCTGGGTGCGGGGGGGGTCTAGATGCAGGGGTTGAGGTTCAGTGGGGGGGGGGGGGGAGTCAGGGTGTACAGTGTGAGGCTTGGCAGGAGTGTCTGGGTATGGGAGGGCCAGCTTCCCCATATAGTGACCCCTGCACCTGAGGAGTGATGGGGGCAGGATGCTGAGCTTCCTGCAGCTGGGGGAGGTTGCTAGGGGTGGGTCTGACAGCCCCAGCCACTCCTTGCAGGGGGTGTCCCATCTGCTTCTGCCTCCAGCCCAGCTGGGACTAGCAGCCAATCCTGGCTCAGGGTAGGAGCCGTTGACTGGGGTGTCCCCAGCCCTGTGGTGATTCATGTCTCTGTCAGTTGCTCCAGGTGCCAGAAATGATGTACCTGTGCAACTAGGGAGTGGTGCGTGACTGCTCTTGCAGCTTCCCTGTCAAAGTCATTTTTCGGCAGGGAAGCAAAAAAATCTTCAGGGGACATGAATTCTGCACACATGCAGTGGTGCAGAATTACTCCAGGAGTATGAATTTAAATGACCACTATTACTAAACTTTAATTACTATTTGTTATGTTGTTATAGTACCTGAAACACCAGCTGATACAAAGGCCAAATTGTACTATCTCTTCATAATGACCCTAGTACTGGCAAGGGGCACAATAAACTAACTAGTATAAGTAGCTGAAAGCCATCATACACTTCCTTTTAAAATTGAGTTTGTATTTCAGAATCAACCTGTTTAGTTTAATGTACAACAGCTGACCTATTGGTATATTTTCTTTCATAGGGATAAAATTCTGTTCAAGAGGAAACAAAACTAATCTTCAGTTGGACTAAACGGTGTCACAAAATAAGCCTCCAGATGCTTAAGTTACACCCTCCCTCCCCCCAAAAAAGTGAAACAGTTGTTTTGAGTACCCTGTAGAAAATAGATTTGAGCTACCCTTGAACTATTCTGAATGCATATTTGTTTTAATTCTCTATAGTGGCAGCTCTGACTCTGAAATTTCAGAACCAGATTTTCCTTTAGAGAGATCAGTATGATGATTAAAACAGGATGGGTCAGAACTAACAGTTACCATGTTGTCATTTGCTCTTGTTTTGGACTGTAAACCCTGTGGGGCAGTGTGTCTTATCGGTACGGTAAAGCACACCATGCATATGCCTGCCTCTAACAAAATTAGGAGAATTTTGTCTTCACTTTACAAAATGTTTTAGCTTTCCATCAACAGGTCAAACAAGCTTCCCTCGCCGCCACATAAATGCAAGCTTAAACAGTTTATTTTCAGAATATTTCACATTCTTTATTTAGTCACTTTTGCATTCAGTGAGGTCGTGTCATAACTTAATATTTTACCACTTGGGAAAAGAGGGCCCCAAAAGGTGCAAGTTTTGCCTAAACCGTGAATTGTAATTTAGATAAAATATGTAGGTCTGAACTTTGATTTACAAAAAGTCTGAATGCAAACATTCAACATTAAGTAATAACCTAAGAGTACAGTGGTGGAAAATAATACACATATGGAGAAGTTACAAGGTATGATTAAAATATGAAGGAACTCAGGCAGAATTTGTTTGTTTTTTGTATATTTCATTAATTTATAAAAGCCCATTTAAAAAAACCACTTCGAAGTATTAAACTATAAATGGCAACATGTTTTCTTTGTGCATAGGAATGTTCCTACCGGCAACATACAAAAAATACAATAAGTGTCATTTATTACATATTTATTCTTGTATAATTAACTTCAGAGACTCAAACAATTAATTGCAAGTGTATGCAGCACACTGAAAATAACTACATGGAAGTAAGACATTTGCAGACACCCAGGATTTTGCCATTACAGTGCAATGTAGATGACATGCCCACTGGCAAATACAGGAGCTGCAGAAATAACCCAGGGATATTTATTTCACAATTTAAATGGGGCAAATTCTTAATAAAGGACTAGCATACATGAGTTTTATCTATTCTCTGTCTGAACCAGAACACAGACTGATCCTAAAAATATTACCGTGAAATCTGATTTTCTTAGAATACCTGACTAGAGCTGATGCAGCAGGAAGAGCTCAACAGAGGTATGTTGAGCACTTAAGTATATTGTAACCTAAATAATGTAAACAGTATGAAGTCTGCTGGTCACCATTAACTCTTTGGTGCCAGCAAGCAGGAGATCCTGATACTCATTCCCCAGCACATTTGCATGGGTGCTATGCATTCATCTGAGTTTCTGCTGGTAAATCTCATCTTCTGAAAACCAAGTAATTAAAACAATCTTGTAAACATGGTCAGATTCTGCTACCTATTAGAGACAAGATTCAAGTAACCTCTGCAAAAATCACTGTTTTATTGAGTCTAACCTAAAACAAATTTTATCATTAATGTTAAGATGCACTATAACTACATTCTGCATTTTCATTACAGATTATGACAGCTCTACACTAAAGAAAAATACACATACAAAAAGCTGTCCCTACATACAAAATAAATGGATAGAAATGAACTTAGTAAACATTTTCAGTATTATACTAAACTTTACATACTGCAGCTTCTCTTTGGTATCAAATTAGTGATACTGACAAGATGCCCTGTGTGTTCAATATCTAATTACATTTCAGGTATGGTGAACAATGGTTCCTGGGTGATCTGTTTACAGATATTTCAGTAATTGAAATATCTGGAGTCTTTTTAAATGGATGGCTGAATCCCTAAAAGGTTGCCTGGGTTCCACAAACTATACTGTAATGTAAAACTTCGTATTCAGAAGATACTTTCGAATTTGGTTGGTTGCTGCTCAAACTGAAGACTGACTATACTAGCCTTATCCTTCATTAGACACTCTGGCAATAGAAATTAATTGTTACTTACAAATGCTACTTCCATTCCACTCTTGGGGTTCTACTGAGCTGAAACTGCAATGCTTCAATGATGCAGAAAAATGTCCACAAAAAATTACTATAAACATGCTAAAAACTGTTTCAAGCATGAATTTAGACTTGAATAGTACCTGAAAAATTTAGATACTTAAAACTCAAAGAAGTGCAAGTGTTAGTGTGCCTAATTCTGACATATACTGTACTAAGAGTAGCTTGTTACCTATGCATGCCACACAGTTTGGGTATGCTTACTAACACATTAGAGTGTACTTTCTTAAATCAGACAGCTAAAAACTTTAGTAATGTCAAAAGATTTCTTCTAGAATTACCTAGTAAAAATCAGTCAGCGGAAGTCTGGGATCAAAGATTACTTTTTATAAACTACTGATGTCAAATTCTGAGATAGTATTCTAAGAATTTAGTTGATAAGAGATAGCATGTCTCTTTTTCTACAGTCATCATACAAATTTGCGAAGAATCAGAAGACCACTATTTAAAACAGTCTGATTATGTGGTACAAATTGTATATGCAGCTATTGTTACATAACCAAAAGCATTCCAAATTGAATTCAATTCTCTAACAGATTCATTTGTTTCATCTTTCCCCCTTAAGGGTACTTCTTTACCATCTTAAGGATTCAGAAATGGGAGGAAACCCTTACACAGGAAGAGAGAAGAGCTTTATGTCAAGCTTTTGCCCTCAAACTGGGAGTTCAAAGCATACTACATATATGCAATACAAAATAGCTTTAAGAAACATTAAGCTCACTGATTCTAATGGTACCAATATACTCCAGCAACCAAATAACTGGAATATTATTTGGGGCTGCATAGTGGAGGGATCTGAAGGCTTAAGCATTGGAACTGCCAGTCTACTGCTGCGGCAGCACTGTAACGTGGCTTGTGTGGTTGCGGCAGAGTGCTGGGAAAGAGCTCTCCCAGCACTCCAAAAACCCACCTCCATGAGGGGTGCACTCCCAGCGCTGGTGCACTGTCTACACTGGCACGTCACAGCTCTGAAACTTGCTGCGCTCGGGGGGGGGTGTGTGTTTTTTTCACACCCCTGAGCGAGAAAGTTGCAGCGCTGTAAATTGCCAGTGTAGACAAGCCCTTAGTTGTCATCTCAGTATTTCTGTACTTGCACATATGGAACAGCTTTTATAAAACACAATTCAGTACTCGCTATAATCACATTGTCTCAAGAACACATCCACTGATCCTGAATGGGTGGGGTTCCCTTGATGCAGTGACGGGAAGTCTCTGAGTGGTTGAATAGAAAGGCCTGGGCTGAAAGGACTTGCTCAGTAGGTTGCTCTCACAGATTGTCCTGCCTCTGTAACGCAAAGCGTGGAAGCAGTGAGTTTAACACTCCACTCAGCAGCAAAACAGCTTCTCCCCCGCCCCATCTCTTTCTCTCTTGCCAAAATTTATTTTTATTCCTGGCTCTCTCCCCTTCTGCCTTTAATTCACTTTCCTTCACTCTTGCCTATGCATGGTGAACTGCCAATAGGGTTGCTCTCCAAATGACGGCCCTGAAGATTTGATCCTGTTTCAGGTGCTGTACCTGTTGTATACCCAGAGCCTCTATGTCAGTTCTCAAAAAAAGACAGCAAAGGTGACCCCCTGTATCAGAGAGATGCACCACTTTGGCCAGTGGATACTATTTAGTTCTATGAGCCCATAGCTGGGCACCCTTTAAGATCAGTTTCATGGTATTTCCTTTCCATCAATATGGTCTTTTTTGTGGCAATCACTTCTCTAAGAAGGGTGAGCTGAACCAGGGGACTCTTTGTTGAACCACCCAATGATGTTTTACATCCTGTAAAAGTGGCCTCAGATACCATCTGCTCTTACATCCAAGTACAACTACTCCTTCACCAGAATCAAGAGTGTGCTACTCTCATACTAGTCTTACCCAAAACGTCAGAAAAACTGGCATACTCTGGCACTAAAAATCTATCTATATCTGTATCTAGATCTATATATCAGGAGCACCAGTTCTGTACGGAAGTCTCAATTCATCATTAATGGCTCACCTGAGATGCAGAGGAAAGAATGCTCCCAAAGAAACTATTGCTCACTGGAAACCACACACGGACATTTGGCTTAATCTCTGAGGGCTTGTCTGTACGCAGCTTTTGTACTGCTTTAAATTGTATCAGTTTAGAAGCCAATATAGTTAAATTGGTGTTACCCTCTAGTGTGGATGCAATTATACTGGTATACTAAACAGATACCATTAACGCAGTGTTTTTAGACTCTTAAAGGCAGTACTGTTAAGTAGGAAAGCTTGCCACAGTAGAGACCTAGGTTCTATTCCCTGCTCTGCCAGAAATGACCCTCTGCACCGTCTTCGATCTTCAATTAGCTCACCTGTAAGATGCAGGGGGAAATACCCATAGTCATGTTTTCTGCAGTGACAGCTTGGGGTGTTTCACAGCCCTTAACACCCGTCAGTGGAAGAGGGGAGATGAAATCAGGGTCTTCTGGTTCTCAATCCAGTGCAACTTTCCCCTAGCCATAGGACATTTTGATGGGGCAATCTCTCTTTCCAAACCTAACATGCTGATTGCTAGAATTTGGTGACTTTGTTTTTTTATTTTCAGTTAAGCAGAAGTTGCCAATATTTGAGACGGGCTGAAAGATTTCACGGAAAAGTGGTTAGTAGCTCAAAAGAAGGCACATGTTATTTTTTTGTGAATTCTGAAGTTAGTAGGTGCTACACTTTTTGGACAAAAGTAGTACAAAATTTGGAGAGACATTTTGCAAGACTTCTGAAAAGTGCAATTTTGGATAATTAATTTCCTTCCATAAGTACACTTGCTAGTGACCAGAGCATGCTTAAAAATTCTCAGATCCATTTCACTTTAAACAGTACTTGAAAATATAAAGGAGTAGGTACTGTTTTAACTCCAGAGAGGACTGTGAGAGCAAAATCCTGCCACAACTTTAAGCTTAGTGTTGCCATAAAACACACATTCGGTTTTGGAAGGAATCAGCCCAGGGACAAAGACATACAGGTTGGTCCCTTCAGCCCTGATGGACTGGAGGCAGCAGAGCAGTTGCAGTTTCAAGAGGACCCAATTGCACTTATTCAGGATCAGCAGATACCATATAGTGGAATAAAGAAATTGACAAGTAAGGGACATTTTTCAAGTTTGCTGGGTGCAATGTCAGTACCACCGAAAAATAAATATCATTAGTAGTCTTTTCTAAATAGGAGTAAGAAATGTGAATATGTTGTTTGCTGTGGGTCTCGAGCTTTGGATGGACTATATTCCCTACATAGGAAACACATAACTTGCCTTTCGTGAACAAGATAAAGAATTATGTAAAGTGCTTATTTCAGCTATTTTTCAGTCACTTCCACTTAAAATGAAAGTAAAAAACAGCAGACTAAAGCATACAATAAACTTCCAATGCATTCCTCAAATGCATGATCCAACATTTACATTTCATCACAGATACTTGAACTGTGTCTAAATGGTACTTTAGAGCCAACAATAAAAAAAACCACCTTCTGTCTTTATTAAAAAGCTAAAGCAAATATAAAACGATGTTTATAAAGCATCAAGTGTTCAATATAAAAAGCAGTAATCTCCTTCAGTTCCATTTTCTAATACAGTACAAAACTTACAATAAGATTTTTGCTGCCACTAGGATCTTGCTGCTCTGTTACTGCCTTGTACATCCCTTCTATACCCCTTAACAGAAAAGTGTACTAGTTTGTTAGCTCCTTTCTGGATTGACAATGTCTTGTATGTTGAGAGGCAACTGTAGGAAAAGTAAAATTGTTGTTTAGGTTACTATATCTAAATGGAAATTCACTTTACGGAGTTACATTCCTGATATGATTAAAGAAATCAAATTACTAGGGGGCCCAATCCTGAAGCAAACAAGTGGAGCCCAAGTGAAAGAGCTTTACTTGCTTGGCATTTTGCTGCAACAAAGCACGGCTGAAGGAAGGAGTCTTTAACCCCCACAGCACTACTGAGCCAGGATACAGGGGTAGTAAGCGTGTGATCAGCCACCACTGGGTAGTAGGAAAAGATGAAGATACATCGTGCTGCTCTTCCCTTACATGGTGTTTGGGCCACATGTAGCTACACTGTGGAGACTCACTGACCATGCTCTGTGTTTGTGGGCAACACATCCACTTTTCCCCTTTCTTGGTCCCCTGGAGATCTGCTATGGAAGTAACTTCTGCAGTGCACAGGAATATGGGATCTGCCTGCTTGGGTCTTGGCAGATCTATCCCCCCAAAGCAGCAATGCACAGTTTCTGCTCTGTTTGGGCTTGCTCACCCACGCAGGACACTTCAGGATTTGGCTCTTTTGTAGCAGTATATAAGTCAATGTTGCATAAATGCATATTAATAATCTTAAGGCATCTGTCTTACTTCCCTGCTCTGCAGCAGTGCTTCCAAGCGTCCATTGTACTGTACAAAAACAATTTCTCATAAATCTTCTTTAACATGTTCACACTGTTCCATTTTACTGAGCAACATCTTCCAAACAAAATTAATATTCAAGCACAAATGTGTCGCAGAAACCTAATTAAAGGAAATAAGTTAATTAGTGGAAGTGTAACATTAACTTTAATAAAAATGCAGATCAGTTTCTATTTAGGAATTATATCTACCTATCTTATAATTAGTTCTACAAATAAGATTTTAAAAACATGTAATTTCAAGCTCTCCTCCTAAGGTAAGGCCCTAATTCATAAAAGTACTTAAGCATGTTCTTATCTCTATTCAGGGCAACATTTAAGCACAAGCTTATGTGCTGTCCTAAGTAGCGCTGCTTTTCTGAATCAGTTGTATTCTCTTCCTACAACAGTTACCCAGCTTCCTGCAAAGGACCTCAGTCTCCCTATTTCTCCTGCTTTGGCAATCAGGGAAGTGCAATGTGGAACTTACAATACAGGACGCCAATAGATGGTCCCTCTAAATTCTCTTTAACAACATAAAATGGTACATCATAACTAACAACAAATAACAGTTTTGTGTCTGTATACAATCTGTTGCTCTTACAAATACCTTCTCATTGCATTTTCCTTACAGAATTCCACCAGCTTTTTTTAAAGTCACTATTACAATCTAAGTTAGTCATGGTAAATGTACCCAGGAAATACAGAGTTTTCATGTATGCAGCAGCACACCTCGTATTTCTCAAATATCAAAGAAGAAAAGTATATACAGAAACCATTTCATACACAGAAAAATAACATCACTGTCAATCTGAAGTGTGACTAAGCAGAGCCATTTGTTCTGTGTACAGAGATTGCTCACTGAAGCAGGATTTATCTCAGACCCACTGCTTTTCTGACTTCATAAGCAAGAGCAAGACAAAACAATACATTATTTAGGAAAAGCTACTCCAGAACATCGAGAAAGCATTTGCCTCTGCAGCAAGTTCCTTCCACTGGTGGGTAAGGCTGGAATTCTTTGGCCTGCTCGCAGACCAAACTGTGGGGAAGGGCTGAGTCATCTCAGCCCACAAATCCACTGTTACGGGGTTTTCACCTCCTATCCACTTCTCCAGTTCCATCCCCTCCTGCTGTTATGGCTCTGTCCCAGGAACCTCATGCTCAGCTCTACAAATGAGCCTCCAGTTCATTTATCCACTGGACTCTATCCTTAAATCTACTCTTGCTCAGGGAAGGCTGAACTGCGTTACTATCAGACCTTAATTACTTCTGAAGCAAATAAATCAGAGGATGGGACTATTAAGAGGCAAGGTTCTCTGCTGTTTAATCAGACAGAGGAAGAGACTAGCCATCCCCCATATTACTCTGCAGACAGAATGCTACGTAGAGCTACACCTCTAGCACTGCTGATGCACCGAAGAGAGAACTTTTTATTAAGAAGCTTTGAGAAGTTCTCCGAATTCACAGACTGGATATTTTATGGCTTCAGATGGCCAGAAGTAATTTATTTGCTGTTTCTGTGTAAAATAATCAATTACATTGATCTTACCTTTTTCTCATTGAGATAATTAGTCATTAACAGACTGAGATCAGCTTTCCAGTGAAACTATAACATGCTTTTTTGCACCTAAAAAGTGAAAGGATCACCATATAAAGTATATATTTCACAAGAGAACAGTGATAACAGTGTCACTGTCTTTAAACAACAAAGTTTACAGTGCTGCATATATTTGTCCCTCTCACCAACAGAAATTGGTCCAATAAAGATATTGGCTCACCCACCTTCTCTCTCTATTTTACAGAAGTAATTTGCCCTCCCTTTAAACCAAAGCACAAACCCATCCCAAACTAGAACATCCAGAACAGGAGACTAGAAAGTTGGAACTCTTCAATTTCCTTTCAGAGGAGCAGCCATGTTAGTCTGTATCCGCAAAAAGAAAAGGAGGACTTGTGGCACCTTAGAGACTAACAAATTTATTTGAGCGTAAGCTTTTGTGAGCTACACGAAAGCTTACGCTCAAATAAATTTGTTAGTCTCTAAGGTGCCACAAGTCCTCCTTTTCTTTTTTCAATTTCCTTAATGCACTAATCTGTTTTGGATTAGATTATGATGCACAAATTAGCCTCATTCTAGAAATAAAATATTGACTTGATTCCATTTGACAAATTTTCCACCCATTAATTTTTTTTTTTTTTTTTTTTTTTTTTTTACTAAACTTTATATTTCAGCTATGTTTTCCTAAGGGATTTTTAAAAGTATGATACCAGATGAAATGTGACCGTCTACTTCATAAATTCTACCTGATTTAACGTTTTCTTCTTCTGAGGCACCTTCCACCCACTGACTTTCATTGTCCAACAATCGATTTTGTGACTCACTGAGTGGCCTGGCAGGAAAGGGCTGACTGGCTCCAGAGCTGAAAACAGAGTACACAGAAGTACTGTCCGCAGTTAGATTTTGTAATAAGCATACAAGTCATAAGTTATTGAAAAATTTAATAAAATTCACTTAAAAGTAAAACAAAAAAACCAAACAGCCCAGGCAATGTAACTGGAAATTAAGTATATTTTTGCTCGTTTGAAACCTAATTCACATATAGACTTGCTTCAGTGAAAATAGCTTCTGTCTGGACTGGTTAAGGCCATTTACTATTCTCATGGGGAGAATGGAAAATTGGCCACTGAGGAATGCCTTGTTCAGAACTCCATGCTGCATTCATCTTGTGATTTCACCTACACGATTCCCATATAAATTACGAAAATAACGTTTAAGTTTAAGCAAGTTCCACAGGTTAGTTATGTTGCATAAAAGAAGTATATTTAATTTATTTTACAAAAGTTGGCTTTTAATTTCTCCAAAGCCCATCTACACTAGAAAACAGAACTGTTGCCAAAATGATTTAAGCCATGGATCTCCCTTAAGTGCTAGTGTAGGTTGGACAATAATACCAATTCAGAAACACTTAGTTCCATGTACAGGTACAAATCTTAACCAAGTCTGAATCCAGCTTTCTGAAGAATACTGAAGACAGTTTTGTCCTCTCAAAACTAGCACACTTTTCAATATCAGCAAATTCCTAAAAATCGTTGCCAACAACAGTTCAATTTCCTCAAACAGGTAGGGCTTGAGTGTCCCCTTGTTTATGCATTTATGGGATGATGTGAAATGATAAAAACACCACCAATTTGTTACTTTATACACATCACCATCTTTCTAATCCTTCTCTAAAATTATATTACATTAGTCTTTTCAAATCCCTTCTCATAGGCCTTCAAATTATATTGTTTGCTAATCTTTGGAACTTTTCTAGTATGTTCTTCTTGAGAAATAACCAAATCTGAAAGTGTTCAAGGTGAAGATGTACCATTAGGGCCCTACCAAATTCATGGCCGTGAAAAACATGTCATGGACTGTGAAATCTGGTCTTTTGTGTACTTTTAACCTATACTATACAGATTTCACAGGGGAGACCAGCCTTTCTCAAACTGTGGGTCCCGTCCCAAAAGGGAGTACTGGGGGAAGGGGGGGGGGGGTTGCACAGTTATTGTAGGAGGGTTGTGGTACTGCCACTCTTACTTCTGAGCTGCCTTCAGAGCAGCAGCAGCTGGCCAGGCGTTCAGCTCTGAAGGCAGCGCCCCGTCAGCAACAGCGCAGAAATAAGGGTGACAATACCATACCATGCCATCCTTACTTCTGCACTGCTGCTGGTGACAGCACTGCCTGCAGAGCTGGGCACCAGGCCAGCTGCCGCTGCTCTCTGGCAGCCTGGCTCTGAAGGCAGCACTGCTGCCAGCAGCAGCGCAGAACGGTGGCAATACTGTGACTCGCCTACAGTAACCTGGCAACTCCCTTTCTCCCCACAACCCTCTTGTGGGTCAGGACGTCTACAATCACAACACCATGAAATTTCAGATTTAAATATCTGAAATCATGAAATTTACAATTTTAAAAATCATATGACCATGTAATTGACCATAATGGACTGTGAATTTGGTAGGGCCCTATCATCAATCTATCCATTTATATTTTTGGTATTGGTGTCTATCCCCTTAACACTGTCATGTAAATAACCTATTCCTTTCTTTTTTGATCACTGCTTTGAACTGAGGAGACCTCTTCATTGTGCTGTCCACAATTTTTCCTCAACCCACCCCATCCACCTATGAAGGACTGCAAACTAATTCAGGACCTACCAGTGGGTGCAACTAGTTTAAAGTGGCCTTTCAAACTTACACTTAATTTATTTGCCAGATGAAAGATGAAATGAGACATAAATACAAGAAAGGAAATACAAAATAAATATCTGAAAGTAAATACCTTTTGGCGGGTTCATTTTGGCTTGATACAGTAAGTTGTTCTGGATCCATAATCACCAGGCGAGTTGGAAAATTACAACCATCACCCAAGCTACACGATGAAGGAAACATGAAGTAAACCAATATTAGAGGTGTATTAAAATGAGCTAGGTAAATCCAACTGAATAGGTACTTGCACGAAAATCAAACGTCACATGTCAGAACTAGTTAGCTTAAGTGCGATGCTGCACTCCAAACCCCAGTGAAAACAGGAACTGCACACAGGTCTCCTGCATGCCAGTGCAAAGTTCTACCGTTACACTATGTGGCCAGGCCACTTAATACTGGAGCCAGTTTCTGTGTTTTTGGGCAGGCCTATGAAATAACTTTTGCCCTTCTCTGCCTAAAGAGATGGCTGTCTGTCATGACTGAGTCGCAGCACCAAACTACAGATTTTCGTAAGAACTACTGAGAGGATTCTTTGGGACGTAACCCAAAAGTAACTGATTTCTTTTGTATAAAAGTGTGTGTGACAGCATGAGAGAGAGATTCACACATCCCATTGTACAAATGCATGCAGATTATCTGGCATTTAAACTGGCAAGAGCTGTAGTGTAGGCAAGGCTCCAGTGGCCAGACCTATTTTTACCACACCTTCGATAAACCTGCTTTTGAAGCCAGTCTAAATTAAAATGATAGAAAAAAAAACTGGTCTGGCTGCCAGAGGCTCATCTACGCTATAGATCCCAGTGGTTTTAAACACCCATTCTAATACAGGTTCAGCTGAAATGGTATTAAAACTGGTGGGAAATTATTTGTCAATTTCTCTACCACAGACAGAGCCTTGTATTGCTTAGTCTCGGAACATTTTCTCCTAATACTTTTAATCTAATTATGTGCGGTCCACACTGAAGGCAAAATTGTCTCAGCCATAGCTATTTTTAAAATTGTTTCTAAAAAATGTCATCTTACATCAGTGTTCTTTGTAGCATAGATGAAGCCTGAGAGTTCATGGGTCTGGTCCTTTGTGTTACTGGGGTCCTGCTGTATGTAAGGCACCAGCCCACTGTCATTTGAAACTGTTACCATCTTTCTAAACACTGTTCAAGAAGTGTTTTCAACATCTCAGTTTGGTAGGGCCCTAAGCTCCCTTGTGCTCAGGGTTTAACTCTTCAGATTAGGGTCCTCAGTGAAGTTTGTTCAGCTGCTTACTGTACACTTTCACCCACCAACCCCTAAATTCCAGGAGTTATGCATAGTTTGTTTGTTTTTTAAAGTAGTGGAATCCATGGGTCCCATAAGCGTTGATACCTTGTAAAAACAGGCAGCAACCAATACTTCTTTTCATCTCCAAAAACCTCTTTCAGATTTTTGCTACATCCGAGAGAGAAGCCATTTTTGTCAGGGCCATTTCGAAATGTGGGTGCCCGGAATGCTTCTATTTAAAAAAGGAAATTAACAATTTTAAACAAAGCAATGTTCTTCAAAAGCATGCAATTGAACAAACAATTTCTCTTCATTACTATGATTACTGTAGGCAACAGGAAAATACATGACATTCAGACAGTGAGTTTAGTGAAACTAATATCAACAATGCCTTAAAATGCATTACAGAAAAACACTGATGTCAAGTTTTAGCAATTAAAAATATGGCAAAGATCTAACAAGGACAGTGACATAACAGCAATGAAGGGTAAAATTTTAAATTTGATATGGGACATGCTTTCTTAACATGTCTATTTTATTGTATTTTATTTACATTTGACAGTAAAAAGAATACTAATACAAAATCTGAGACCCTGACAATAATTAATTAGTCTTATAATAACTACCCAGCAGCATTAAAACTAATCTAAAATAAATTGACCACTAGGCAGTTAATACCTATCTTAGAGCACCAGTGTTGCATACTCCCAGCAAGATGCTGTTTGATAAGGGAGTTGCTGCATTCTGTACCAGCTTCAATCTCCAAATAGTTTTAAAGTATAGCCCGATATACAGCGCATTGCAATAGTCTAATCTTGATGTGAGAAGGCCTGTCTAACAGAAGCAAAGTCAACAATCAGAAGGAAAGGCTGCAACTAGAGCTGAGTGAATAATCTGATTGATAAGAAAAAATCACTGAAAAAAAATCAATAGGACTTGGGCTCCAAAAATCACAAGCACTTTTGAAGATGTTATCCAAGTGCTTTAACTTGAACACATGGTAGAAAAAAACACTCATTGTACTGACCAGCAAGACTCAGTTTACAGCAGGCAAGGGAAGCACCATTATGTTTGTCAGGAAATATTTGTCAGTATTTCCATTTTTCCATATTACTTTGAGTGTTTTACAAAAAAAGTTTTCTAGTAGCAAGATCCCTTCTTTTTATTCCCTATCTACCTCATCAGATTTCTGGGGCATTGATTGTGTCTTTCTATATCTATGTACACCACCTAGCACAATGGGGCCATGATCTCAGTTGGAGCCCTGGGGTGCTACTGTAATACAAATGATTTGTACTGTGCTAATCTATGGGTTCCAATCAGGGATTAGGGACCTATTATGCTAGGCGCCATTCAAAAATACAACAAAAAGATAAAACAAATAACTGACATCCATCGTGCACCCACACCTTTGGTTCCAGACAGATAACTCTTTACACTCAATTATCTCACAACAGAACCTTTCAATTAAATTACTTCCACTGAAAATGTTCCACTCTCTGCAGGATTTTAGAATTTCCCTTAAACATTATGCCACTTCCTGCAGAACTCATGCTCACATCAGTATCAGTTTTCTGGCCAAAAGGCAACTACATATTCCAATTAACTGACCTATTGTTGATCTGTTTTTGCTCACTAGCCAGCAGTGGTAGCTGAAAAGTGACAGTATGCTGATGAAGAACATGGCAGCCACAAAGAAAAGGAAAAGTACATGGAATTTTGCATGTGAGTCTGGCAGATCATTCTGGGGGGAGAAAAAAAATGAAGATTAATATTAACCCTTTTAAGCAAATAATCCAGCATCCTCACTAAACATTCTACTCTACTCTTATTCCCCCCTGAAGCTTTTTCCCCTTCACTTCGCATAATATGCAGCATCACTATTAAGCCTCTCTTCCATATTATCTGAAGCTGGTTCAGAGCAGTGGATCACAGTGATTAGCCTGATGGTAACCCCATTCTGTCTGAATTTTACCTACTGTTCCTTGTAAACACCAACATAACTGGAAGTGAGCAGCATTTGCTTTGTACATTTGATAGCACTTTTGGTATAATCTCTTTCATGTTAGGGTGGGTCTTCCAGACAGCAACAGGGGAGGGAAAATTGTTTTTAGAAACAGAAAAATTTGGACTGTGAAACCATAAGAATCCCAGAGAGGGACTCAGAGAAGGTGCTTAAACTACTTTTAATTTAAAAACTGACTAGATTTTAAGTTGACAGTGTCCCTGTTAATATGCCCCAAAACTGGTGGAAAAAGTAGAGAGGAACTGGACTAATTACACAATGTCTTGTCTAAAATATTTTTAAATGTTGGAAACATTAGGGGCTAAATCCACAAAGGGATTTAGGTGCCTAAGTCCAAAGTTTAGATCCTCAAACCCTTTGCTCAGCCGCCGCTTAACACTAAAAGTGCTTAAATTCCTTAGGTGCCTAAATTTCTGCCAATGGGCATGTGCAAAGTTGTGCAAGTCCTGAGTTGCTCAATGCCTAAGCCCCAGCGGGATGTTCAACTGGGCATTCCAATACCTAGGTTACCTATAGCACCCACATCCTGGGTGTTCTCAAAGGTCACCTAAGAGCACACTTATTGGATTGGGCCCTGCACAAAACAGAGGAGGAGGACTTGCTAATGCCCGCGGCTCCCCCCAGTAAGCCAGTGGTCAGGGCATTCACCTGGGAGGTGGGAGACCTGGGCTCTAGTTCAAAAGGAATGATTTTGGGGAAGTTCTATGGCCTGTGTTATACAGGTGGTCAGACTAGATGATCACAAAGGTCTTTTCTGACCTTGGAATCTATGAGGTTCATGGTCAAGAATGTCAAAGTGAGAGAGCTGCCTAAGCCCCACCCCTCTCCTCCAATTCCTACTGGCTAACTTAGGTAGCAGGGCTAAGTCCCCTTGGTTGATTTAGGCCTAGTTGCTTGAGTTAGACCATCTTAAAACACAGCCAGCACTTACACAGCAAATCACAACAGGCCTGTGCCCATAGCAAAATTATGGAGATCAGGCTTTTATGTAGATCAGCTTTTCTTGAACTACAATTTCAGTACGTCAGGTACAAAACATGGATTTGAAAAACAAACACAAATATTAGGCATTCACTTTCTTCCCTATCTATTTTTAGGCTTTGCTGTATACTTTTGCAATAGGCCAATGGGTTTTTGAAATAATAAATGGTTTAATTACATAAGCTCAAAAACTCAATACTTTTAAGAAGTTGACCTTTAACAGCATTTGGAAATTAGAATATCTATTTTTATCCAGAGGTGTAGTTGGCATTATTGTATTTAATTTTCCATTAGCCCAACCAGCACACACTTATCTGAAGTTGATTTCTTTTCTAGGTTATCTGCCACACATTTCAATTAAATCAAACACACAAACACTCTATACCACCTGTCTTACACGGAGAAAGGATTACATGTTTTTTTCCATTAGGTAACAATGTAAACAGCTATCACAAATGAATGGACTAGAAAAAACACAGTAGGAACAATTTCTATATTAATCACATCAACACAGGATTTTACCTTTGGACAATTCTCTGCAGATTTCCTGCGGCAAAGCTTTGCGCAAACAAAGACAATTTATTATATACCAGTATTATTTCAAGACAAATGTTAGAAAACAGCACACGTTTTGTTCGAAAAAGCAATGGTTAGTGTGCACATGTGTTCTAAAACATGCAGAGTTCTAATGCCCATTAGAAGTCTTATCTTTCATTCACAAAGAAAATTGGAGCAAAGTGCGCAGGAACAGATTGCCAACTCTTTTCTGAAAGCCTAAAGTGCTCTGTTGGTGTGTGTAACTGGCAACATTTATACATGTATAGGGTGCTTTCAACATGTTTCTTCAGCTTTCCCAATACAGTTGCATCAGGTGCTCTCTCAATCAGTAGTTTTCATCTAGCAGTCTTTTAATTTTGTAGCTGAGGTTTAAAAAACATTGAATATGAACAGAATATTCAGGAGTCAGGAAAATAACTCAAGCTCAGCATACCTCAGAGGTGCAAAACAAATGCTGTACAGTTTAGTGACTACACATCTGTCTGCATTTCCAATATACTCATTACCACAGGGTGGAGTTGTCAATCAGGGGGTTGTAAATATGAAGAGGGAAAAATTTTCCACTCAAAGATGATGTTTGTTTTTCAGTTGTGCTGGGGAAGTAAGGCATTTAGGAATGGGCTCTAAGTGAGGCAGAATAAAATGGTTTCTCTCTCTCATTTTCTCTAGTCATAGCTAAAAAAATAAAAACTGCCCATACAAATGCACGTGTGATAATGTTCCCTCTCCCACAGTGTCCTTTTGCGTGAAGGCAAAAGGGTCTTACACGTTGATCTGGGATGCCTCCCACCAGTTAATGGAAAAACTCTAGGCTTCCCCTTCTGCAACAATAAAGCCCTGTCTAAACTCGGATTTCAAGTGTGATGTTAGCACACGTTAGCTATAATTTTAAAAGTCTAGCATGGGCAAGACCCACTGCTTTAAACATATGTAAAGCTGATCAAACAAAAGCCTAAGCTTTAACTTGAACAGTTTAGCACGTTAAAGGCAGCGTCCCTTGTCTAACAAGACTTTTAAAACGTGTTAGTTAACATCACATCTTACATCCAAGTCTAGACAAGGCCTAAGATAGCAAGGTACCACTGCTCTCTCCACCAACACATCAAGGCTAGGCTCCTTGACCTCCCAACATCTTTACGTACGGCCATTTTAGTTACTGATAATTTCCATTTCTTAGGGCTCCCTTTCTCTCCTTTCTTCAAGAGAACCAGCCACGTTTTGACCTCTTGACATCAGGGTCAGTGGAGGAGATACTCTAATTGCTTCTCTCTGTTGAGCTCCACACTGGGGTAGCCAAGCCTCTTTCCAACCCAAGATAGGTTGCCCTCTTTCTGGGGGACACAGCTTGAAGATTAAGAAATACAGATCCACAGAGTAAACAAGAAAGTTAGAGGTGCTTTTTATTCCAGGAAGGTAGGATAGCCAAGGGTCTGTCATCAGAGTTTGCAGGCTAAGTAATAAGAGACAAATTCTCAAAAAACTGTAGAAGTATGAGAACTTCAAGGTAAGTCAGTTTTTTCCACTGTAAAAACACATTTTCAAGGACTGATAGCAATTATAATACAACTTTCATGAAAGACAGCACACATCCTCAGTGTGACAACTTTTTTTTTTTTATAAAACAATTTTTAAAAATCCACCTGGCTATTTTGGAATTA
This sequence comes from Chelonia mydas, assembly GCF_015237465.2. Taxonomy (NCBI): domain Eukaryota; kingdom Metazoa; phylum Chordata; order Testudines; family Cheloniidae; genus Chelonia; species Chelonia mydas. The sequence goes on from NC_057849.1 coordinate 40,745,220, forward strand.
TATTTCTGTAAAACAGAAAGCAATTCTTGGAGAACAGTATTTTCTCAAAGCAAAATATTTAGTTTTCGAAATGAAATTTGATCAGGACATGGTCAATACTGTGGTTAAATTGCTGCTGCTGTTCTGAACTTTAGGAAGTGTTTACCTAACAGGGGCAGAACTCATTCTGGTAAAGATATTTTTTGATGGTTCACGTAACAAAATAGCCAAGTGGATTAAAAAAAAAAAAAAAAAGAAAGTTGTTTCCAACTCCTCCTCTCCTGTGACTTCTATTCACCTTCCCCATGGAAGATTTTCTGAGCTCACTGTTCTCTTCATACTGCCCTCACTCCACACAGGCCCTCTCATGTATAGGGATTTTCTAAGCATCTAATAGCCTGAGGACTCAACTAAAATGAAGGGCCCTACTGGCTAGTAGCAATGCTCATGTGAGACTCTAAGCTCCCCCCCGCCAGTCTTCCTTTCCCTGCCTGCAGCTGTTGCAAAAGGAGATTTGGGATTTCTACTAAGACGTTGTCCTTAGACCTGCTCAAGGACTCCATTTTTGTAGTGTCCACATAATGGTATGCTTGGTAAGTATGAAGTTCCCATTCCCCACTGGCTGCTGGGAGAAAGAAATAGCTCTGTTCCCCAACTCTGGTTCCAGAGCCTACTGGCTGTTGCGAGGATGGTGCTGCCGCCCTTATCCTATCTATGTACCTATATATGGTCTCATCACTTTAAAATCTAAGAACCCCTGTACCAGGCTCTGTTTTTTAATCCATCTTCCCAAGATGCAGCAGAGTAAATTTCATCTGAAACTTGTCCATGTTGGGTCAGTGCTGTCTCAAAGGTCCCCAACAGGAACAGTGAAAACTAACAAGCCTGATCAATTTTCACTTTGCTTTGTGAGAGAGATATGAGCAGCAGCAGAGGCACTAAAGAGGACAGTCTGCAGACAGCACCACATCAGTTATACCTGGTTTATATCTGGAAGGGTTTTTTTTGTTTTTTGTTTTGTTTTTTTTACAACTACTGAGACTAGAATATTTTATAGAAAACAAATCACACATAGCAATCAAGTCTTAGATTCTGCAGAAGTTGATGGCATTCATCTAGAAAAGCTTCCTATTCACCACAGGCAAGTGAATTTTGCAAGCCATGCTGATGAAGGTGCCACCATCGCTCTACAGAAGTCTTATTAAAATGGTCTACTATTTTAGTCTCATATAATTTATTTTAGGTATATTAAATTCAGGAGTGTATAAGTGGCTTGAATATAGGTATAAAGTATAGTTTTACTCTGAAAAGTGATTGTAAGAAAAGCATTGAAAGAATTCAGGATTTTGTGTCTCAGTGATTTCGATAACAAGTGTGTGCAAGTTTACAATTAAAAGATGTTTTTCCTACTGCAAGTCCAGCAACCTCATTTTGAAATTTGTCAAGATGGATTCTTTCCACTCTTGAATATCAAAGTTCTGCATGCCAAATTAGACCCATTCTCATAATCAAAACAGTTCTGTTGTTGATGTACTGAATCCTGCTCAATCTTTCTAAGTATGTTGGCTGTGCAGTGCTACCAGACATAAGAAGCATTAAAACATACCTGTTTTAATCACTAAAGCAAACAGATATAATTGAATAATTGGCTAACCTAGTGAGGAGGGCTTTAAACTAGGTTCACCGGGGGAAGGAGACCAAAGCCCTGAGGTAAGTGGGGAAGCGGGATACCGGGAGGAAGCACGAGCAGGAGCGTGTGAGAGGGGAGGGCTCCTGCCTCATACTGAGAACAAGGGGCCATCAGCGGGTTATCTCAAGTGCCTATATACAATGCACAAAGCCTGGGAAACAAGCAGGGAGAACTGGAAGTCCTGGCAAAGTCAGGGAATTATGATGTGATTGGAATAACGGAGACTTGATGGGATAACTCACATGACTGGAGTACTGTCATGGATGGATATAAACTGTTCAGGAAGGACAGGGAGGCCAGAAAAGGTGGGGGAGTTGCACTGTATGTAAGGGAGCAGTATGACTGCTCAGAGCCCAAGTATGAAACTGCAGAAAAACCTGAGAGTCTCTGGATTAAGTTTAGAAGCCTGAGCAACCAGGGTGATGTTGTGGTGGGAGTCTGCTATAGACCACCGGACCAGGGGGATGAGGTGGACGAGGCTTTCTTCCGGCAAGTCGCAGAAGTTACTAGATCGCACGCCCTGGTTCTCATGGGCGACTTCAATCATCCTGATATCTGCTGGGAGAGCAATACGTGGTGCACAGACAATCCAGGAAGTTTCTGGAAACTGTAGGGGACAATTTCCTGGTGCAAGTGCTGGAGGAACCAACTAGGGGCAGAGCTCTTCTTGACCTGCTGCTCACAAACCGGGAAGAATTAGTAGGGGAAGCAAAAGTGGATGGGAACCTGGGAGGCAGTGATCATGAGATGGTCGAGTTCAGGATCCTGACACAAGGAAGAAAGGAAAGCAGCAGAATACGGACCCTGGACTTCAGAAAAGCAGACTTTGACTCCCTCAGGGAACTGATGGGCAAGATCCCCTGGGAGAATAACATGAGGGGGAAAGGAGTCCAGGAGAGCTGGCAGTATTTTAAAGAATCCTATTGAGGTTACAGGGACAAACCATCCCGATGTGTAGAAAGAATAGTAAATATGGCAGGCGACCAGTATGGCTTAACAGTGAAATCCTTGCTGATCTTAAATACAAAAAAGAAGCTTACAAGAAGTGGAAGATTGGACAAATGACCAGGGATGAGTATATAAATATTGCTCGGGCATGTAGGAATGGAATCAGGAAGGCTAGATCACACCTGGAGTTGCAGCTAGCGAGGGATGTTAAGAGTAACAAGAAGAGTTTCTTCAGGTATGTTGGCAATAAGAAGAAAGCCAAGGAAAGTGTGGGCCCCTCACTAAATGAGGGAGGCAACCTAGTGACAGAGGATGTGGAAAAAGCTAACGTACTCAATGATATTTTTGCCTCTGTCTTCACGAACAAGGTCAGCTCCCAGACTACTGCACTGGGCAGCACAGCATGGGGAGGAGGTGGCCAGCCCTCTGTGGAGAAAGAAGCGGTTCGGGACTGTCAAGGTTCCTCCCCCACTCTGAACTCTAGGGTACAGATGTGGGGACCTGCATGAAAACCTCCTAAGCTTACTTTTACCAGCTTAGGTTAAAACTTCCCCAAGGTACAAATTAATTTTATCCTTTGTCCTTGGAATATCCACTGCCACCACCAAACTCTAACTGGGTTTACTGGGAAACGTAGTTTGGACATGTCTTTCCGCCCAAAATCCTCCCAACCCTTGCACCCCACTTCCTGGGAAAGGTTTGGTAAAAATCCTCACCAATTTGCATAGGTGACCACAGACCCAAACCCTTGGATCTGAGAACAATGAAAAAGCATTCAGTTTTCTTACAAGAAGACTTTTAATAGAAATAGAAATAAATAGAAGTAAAGGAATCACCTCTGTAAAATCAGGATGGTAGATACCTTACAGGGTAATTAGATTCAAAACACAGACAATCCCTCTAGGCAAAACCTTAAGTTACAAAAAAGACACACAGACAGAAATAGTCATTCTATTCAGCACAATTCTTTTCTCAGCCATTTAAAGAAATCATAATCTAACACATACCTAGCTAGATTACTTACTAAAAGTTCTAAGACTCCATTCCTGGTCTATCCCCGGCAAAAACAGCGTACCGACAGACACAGACCCTTTGTTTCTCTCCCTCCTCCCAGCTTTTAAAAGTATCTTGTCTCCTCATTGGTCATTTTGGTCAGGTGCCAGCAAGGTTACCTTTAGCTTCTTAACCCTTTACAGGTGAGAGGATTTTTCCTCTGGCCAGGAGGGATTTTAAAGGGGTTTACCCTTCCCTTTATATTTATGACAGGGACTATTTAGAAAAACTGGACGTGCACAAGTCCATGGGGCCGGACGCGTTGCATCCGAGAGTGCTAAAGGAATTGGCGGATGTGATTGCAGAGCCATTGGCCATTATCTTTGAAAACTCATGGCGATTGGGGGAAGTCCCGGAAGATTGGAAAAAGGCTAATGTAGTGCCCATCTTTAAAAAAGGGAAGAAGGAGGATCCTGGGAACTACAGGCCGGTCAGCCTCACCTCAGTCCCTGGAAAAATCATGGAGCAGGTCCTCAAGGAATCAATTCTGAAGCACTTAGAGGAGAGGAAAGTGATCAGGAACAATCAGCATGGATTCACCAAGGGCAAGTCATGCCTGACTAATCTAATTGCCTTCTATGATGAGATAACTGGTTCTGTGGATGAAGGGAAAGCAGTAGACGTGTTATTCCTCGACTTTAGCAAAGCTTTTGACACGGTCTCCCACAGTATTCTTGTCAGCAAGTTAAAGAAGTATGGGCTGGATGGATACACTACAAGTTGGGTAGAAAGTTGGCTAGATTGTCGGGCTCAAAGGGTAGTGATCAATGGCTCCATGTCTAGTTGGCAGCCGATATCTAGCGGAGTGCCCCAAGGGTCGGTCCTGGGGCCAGTTTTGTTCAATATCTTCATTAATGATCTGGAGGATGGTGTGGATTGCACCCTCATCAAGTTTGCGGATGACACTAAACTGTGAGGAGTGGTAGATACGCTGGAGGGTAGGGATAGGATACAGAGGGACCTAGACAAATTGGAGGATTGGGCCAAAAGAAATCTGATGAGGTTCAACAAGGACAAGTGCAGAGTTCTGCACTTAGGACGGAAGAATCCCATGCACCGCTACAGACTAGGGACCGAATGGCTCGGCAGCAGTTCTGCAGAGAAGGACCTAGGGGTGACAGTGGACGAGAAGCTGGATATGAGTCAACAGTGTGCCCTTGTTGCCAAGAAGGCCAATGGCATTTTGGGGTGTATAAGTAGGGGCACTGCCAGCAGATCGAGGGACGTGATCGTTCCCCTCTATTCGACATTGGTGAGGCCTCATGTGGAGTACTGTGTCCAGTTTTGGGCCCCACACTACAAGAAGGATGTGGAGAAATTGGAGAGAGTCCAGCGAAGGGCAACAAAAATGATTAGGGGACTGGAACACATGAGTTATGAGGAGAGGCTGAGGGAACTGGGATTGTTTAGTCTACGGAAGAGAAGAATGAGGGGGGATTTGATAGCTGCTTTTAACTATGTGAAAGGTGGATCCAAAGAGGATGGATCTAGACTATTCTCAGTGATAGCACATGACAGGACAAGGAGTAATGGTCTCAAGTTGCAGTGGGGGAGGTTTAGGTTGGATATTAGGAAAAACTTTTTCACTAGGAGGGTGGTAAAACACTGGAATGCGTTACCTAGGGAGGTGGTGGAATCCCCTTCCTTAGAAGTTTTTAAGATCAGGCTTGACAAAGCCCTGGCTGGGATGATTTAGTTGGAATTGGTCTTGCTCTGGGCAGGGGGTTGGACTAGATGGCCTCCAGAGGTCCCTTCCAACTCTGTTATTCTATGATTCTATGAATATACAAATGAAGCAGTACTGCTGAGTAAGATAAGACCACTTTTTTTTTTTGTTTTTTTTTTTAAAAACAGTCAATCATCAGAAATGACACATTCTTGCAGGGAATAGTGAAGACTAACGATTACACAAGAAACTCTTAATTTCCCTCTCTTCATTCAGAGAAGTCCACTCCACTATCGTGTCTGATGGGCCTTGGAAGAGATTTTCTGTAAATGGGTGGTATTAAATAATGCTCATTATGGCCTAATGTCCAAACACAAGACTTCCACTGTAATAAGACTTATGAAGTGAGGTGACAAAGCAAATCAGTTCTCTTTCCTGCATGTCTGCTCCCCCACTGATCTGTAAAATACAGAGGGCCACAACCACGTTGAGCCACATTCACAAACAAATTAAAGATGAAATAGAGCATATTCAATAAGATTGAATGTCAGAGTTAGATAATTACATTTTGAGAATTTTGCCAAGGCAACGTTTTAATGAGGAAATCAGTAACATGTCTGATTGAATACAATCATAGAGCCTGATCCTGCAAGGCACTGACACTCAATTCCCCCTGAGTTCTTTTGCTCTACGCTGATGGGCCACAATGTAAAATCGATATATCATACTGAAACGCAGCATTTCGTAGAATTGGGTGTACAGCCTGGATGACTACTAACACCATTTATCTTTCTTAGACATCAAAAGAACAACTGTTTCAAGTGTAGCTACTCCGAACGTACTGTGTAGTCTTATACAAAGAAAGAGATCCCTGATACAGTTACATCTTTAGGCTTAAAAAACTGTCATCCTTACCGCTCTGAGGATAATTACTGTTTTGCACAGCTGCGCAGATGGCAACTTGTGTCTAAGAGGCAGTCACAAGCTTTAAAAGTTGCGAAGAGCCTTTCACTGATGACAATTCTTCCAATCAATTATTTTTCAGTAGCATTAGCTGAATTCTGAAGGTAACTACATCTAGTCCTATGTATCAGGAAGGACGGTAGGCACAATACAAGGCTCTAATATTAGGAGAGGGAATGAAATAGAAGATACTCTATTGAGTCTGGAATGTGCACTTCTCTCTGGAAGAGAATTGGTATAAAATATAATGTATAAGGATGCTTCCACTGATAAGGCTCTATTCAAATGAATTTGTGTAATAGAGTAAGTGCATATTATCCATTTGAACACTGAAACAGTTGCAGTGAAAGTAAACAGTATTAACACTGTAGATACTTTGCATAACTTCTTATGATGGCCATGTCTGGTCAGTAAACGCTACAAATCTTAAATTGAAATTTGCCATTATAAGCACTCAGTATTAAAACCAAACAAATTCACAATGAATAGGCAAATTTAGCTGTCTCTTCTGCTCGCAGAATATCCACAAGTAGATTTCTATTTCCTTGAATTTGTTATTCAAATCTGACAATATTTTCCATCATTTGTTTTACTCCGTGGTTTGATTATAAGAAGCTAAGTATCCAACGCACATATTTGAAAAATTGAGCTGTGCTGCTCAATTTTTGGCATCAGAGAAGTTGTACTTTATTGTTTTTTAATTTCCACCCTCTCTACTCTCCCACAGTATTTGTCCAGCTCTACTCAATGTAGAACTTAACTCATTTAATTTTGAAAGGTTCTCTTGCTTCTGTCACCTCAAGTGATGCTGTTGTTGATGGTACTGATCCACAAAACAGACAAAAATGGAGACATGAAGCTCTGATACAGATTTCAGTAATGCATGCAAATTTAACAAAAAGCAAAACTTACTGTCCAAAACTTTATGAAGTACTGCAAGACCGTAGCGGCAACAAACAGACAGTACAATAAGGAGTATAATAAAAACAGGAGGAAGAATTTGTAGTTAGAAAATCCCACACAGTTATTCACCCTAAAAAAAGAGAGAGAGAAAGAGAGATCACTATGTTATAAAGATTAATCAAACTGTTTTTGTGGGGCACCACTGTATGTGCATGGTTTCAGCAGTCTGTCAATTGGGACAACGTTCCATCAATGAAAAAGTTAAGATTTAACATTTTAAAATCCCCATTTTAAAGAATATTCCCTCAAGACAGGTGATGTGGGCTCCTCCCATCACTCCTGTCACTGAAATAATTTTGCTGAACAAAGAGCAGCCTGATGACCAGCACCATTTCTGGCCAGATTTCTTATATAAAAATATGAAGTCTTGCCAGACATCAGGGGCCTGATCCACTGGGAGCCTTTCCATTGACTTCAATGGATGTCACGTTAGGCCCTAGAACATCTATTAATGTTTACCACAACTAGCAATATCCGCTGGGATGGCACGTCATGTGTAGGGGAATAAAAACTGCATGATATTCAATAGGGACTACATGTCCAGGTTGCAATTCTACACCCTGCAATGAATCCTGCATGGGAAAAAAAAAAATAGCAATACAATAACTCCTTGATTAAGGTTGTAGTTATGTTCCTGAAAAATGCTACTTTAAGCGAAACGATGTTAAGTGAATCCAATTTCCCCATAAGAATTAATGTAAGCGGGGGGGGGGGGGGGTAGGTTCCAGGGAATTTTTTTCGCCAGACAAAAGACTATATATACATATATATATATATACACACACACACACACACACACAATAAGTTTTAAAACAAACAATTTAATACCGTATACAGCAATGATGATTGTGAAGCTTGGTTGAGGTAATGGAGTCAGAGGGTGGGATATTTCCTAGGGGATGCCTTACTGCTAAATGATGAACTAGCATTTGGCTGAGCCCTCAAGGGTTAACATGTTGTTAATGTAGCCTCACACTCTAAAATGCAGCACGAATGGAGGGAGGAGACACAAGAGTCGCATGGCAGTGGCTGCAAACATTCCATGCCGAAACTGAACGTGATGATGAACCCACGCTATCCCACTGGAACGCACCACTCCCTCCACTTTCCAAAGTGCAAGGGGGTGCGTGCGTGCAACAGAGGCAGACACACACCGTGTGTGTGTGTGTGTGAGTGAGAGAGAGAGAGAAAGAGACTTGCGCGTTGCCCCGTTAAGTATGCTGACCCCACTCTAAGTACGCTGTCTTTTCAAGTAGATCAGCAAATTGAGACAGCAGCTGCTGACAGCAAGCTCCCTTCGTCCTGATCTATTGTGTCCACCCCCTGCTCTGTGGAGATGGGGTACAGGAGCAGGGGACACCCTGACATCAGCACCCCACTTCTCCTCCACAGCAAGCAAGAGGCTCCCGGGAGCAGCTCCAAGGCAGAGGGCAGGAGCAGCACACAGAGTGGGGGGAGGAACAGTTGAACTACCTGATAGTTGATTGTCTGCTGGGCAGCTGAGGCACAGGGAATTTAGGGGAGTTGATGGGGGGCTGCTGGCCCACTCTGGTTCCAAGCCCCCACCAGCTAGCTCCAACTGGTTGCTTTTCCTGCAAGCAGTGGACAAAGCAGATGGCTGCCAAGCAATGTTATAAGGGAGCACTGAACAATTTTAAACGAACATGTTCTCTAATAGATCAGCGATGTATCCACGAAACAATGTTAACCGGGGCAATGTTAAGTGAGCTGATCAACTTGATATCTGGGAGTGAATTCATTTAAGAAGTTGATTTTCACAATTTAGTAAAATAGATTCTTATCTCTTGACGCATACAGTACTGAATTAAACACAATAAAGCAGCATCTCAGCCTCTCTCATTTCTTTTAACCTGGTCAGTTCTGATGTGCATCTATAGGTATGTACATATTTAGGTTTCTTAGACCTACAATTCTGGCTTGCAATATACATTGCAATAATCTTAGGAAATATGCTGCTCTCATTTATAAATGTCTGAATCTGGAGAAATTCCACTAAAAATCAATGGATTTATTACATATTTACTTTGGTGTAAGAGAGTGCAGAATTTGATCAATTGTTTCAATATTATTTATATTCATTTAAAAAAAACAAACATACCAAGGACAATGATGGTCCATTTTTAGTACACATCTGAAAAAGAAAAAAAGTCCATTTCCAATTAATTAAAATAAAAAATAAAGTACAAAATACATTTACTTTCTAATTCAAATATTTGGTCTCAAACTTCCTAAAACTGTGAAACAACTTTTAATACCCATTACTTCTGCTTTTCAACCCCACCCCTTCAGGCAGAGGTCCCATTTCACAGCTGTCAGACCTTCTGCCCAGGGGAAATAGAAGATAGGACTCAAAAAAGCCCATTAATCAGAAAGAGGGGATATTACTGAACTGCACAAGGCACACTCTGTCTCCATCGACCATTAGGTGCTGTTTTCACTGTACACCAACTTACTTCAGCATTAGCATTTGAGGAAAAAATCCAACATTTAGAATTGATTTTAATAATTAGCATGCCTCACAGCTGCTGTGGAGAGTATGGGAAATATGGCAACCTGACACTCAACTTAATCAAGCTGATCAAAATGCTGCATAGAAAAATAACTTTGGGATGGAGCAGAGGAAGATGGAAAAATATATAATCAATAGTTCCAATGGTCTATATTCCATTTTCTCCCAACTTTAGTATAGCATGGCTAAAGGGTAGTAATTCCAGACAGACACATGCATTCATCAGATTTCTTAATTAAATAGATCTACCCAAGCTCAGTCACTGAAGTTTAATTAATTTTTTTCTCAATCTTATGTGGCCTGTAAGAACAGATTTTGCAGGTGGAGCAGAATGTGTCTGGTGGATAACCTAATACCTCTGAAGTTATGAAGACCTGTAATGCTACTGTAGCTCTCCTGAAACAAAGTTGTTACTACCACAGCATGCTTGTGCCTGACAGGTAGGGAAGTAAGCTAGGTTTCATGCCCAGAAGTTTCTGTTGGCACATGTATCACAGCCCAGACCCACTTCACTCTCCAGTACTGATCCTTCAGACTGAACACATTTTACAAAGCTAGAAGCACACTTAGGACAAACCCTGCCCCATTCTCCATGGTGCAGAGGGCCCCATGTGCAGTAGAACTGTTGCAGTTCCAGCAGAGGGAAAAGCAGAGATTTCCATGTCTTACATGAAGCCCAGGCTCTGTGGGCTGGGAGAGGGACAGAGATAGTAGATCTACCATTATGCAGTTCCACTGGCAAGCAATAAAAATAAGGCACAAGTATTCAAGATGAGAATTTAAACAATAGATCATTACAGCTACTTACAGGTCACATGCAGAACAGTGATGACAGCGGTCAGGCTTGATTAGTTGGCATCTATCACAATATCTGATTGCTATGTTCAAATTTTAAAAGTCAATCTGTTAAACAGGTCTTTGT